>NC_134221.1:3617500-4217500 GCF_965140235.1 Caretta caretta
ATCACCTCTCCCTTGCAGAGAGTGCTAGCACACACGCCAGGAAACAAGGGAAACAAAGAAGATTGCAACAGCATGAGGCCAGTTTGCTGTTATTCTAGTGCTGGGAGGCCCCAAGGAGGACTGCAGGGAGGTGAGGTGCCCTGGCATTGCCATGCTTGTGACCGTGCACAGTGTTACTGCCGCTGCAGGATGTCTGCAAGTCCCAGCTGCCTCTCTGATCATTTCTAAGATAACTGCTCTTCTGTTGAGCTCCTCCAGATGAAGTGTTGTGCCGAGTCCTTGTTGCTAGACCTTGCTCCTGGGTTTGGTCCTCTCCGATGAAGTGAGCTGTAGCTCACGAAAGCTTATGCTCAAATAAATTGGTTAGTCTCTAAGGTGCCACAAGTCCTCCTGTTCTTTCTATGACCTTGGACTCCCTGCCTTGCAGCTGTCACCCCTCCAGTGACTCATCCCCCTCTCCAGCTGCTGTGAGCTCTCTGTCAGTTCCTGTTGGCGTGTCCATCTGAAGGGCTGTTCCAGAGGAATAGGGTGGTGTGCTTTGCACCTACAAGTAGTCCAGCAGCCCTGCAGTTCCTTGGCTAATTGGAACCCTTCCTCCTGCCCAGGATCCCAAACCATACTAGTGCTGTTCACCTACCTCCATGTCCGCTGCAAAGTGCTGCACTCCTCTGGGGACTTTTGTGAACTTCCTTTCACAATACTTGGCTGGGCAGCTGAAGGGCTTTTCCGTTCACAGAGCTACGCAGTGTTTCTGGGTAGCTTGTCTCGTATATTGCAGTGGCGCCTGAAATTGAAATAAGAGCAGGGCTAAGCCAAAGAGAAAATCAAATCCGGCTGTCTGTTCCTGCATATTGCCTCGACTTGCATTCCAGCTGTGCTCTGTGCACACTGGTTTCCCATCTGGTTCCTGGTGCAATTCAAGGGGTTGGTTTTAATCTATACAGGGACCACTTGGATGCAAGGACCTTCTCCCCTACTTTGCACCATCACAACTAGCATCACATTAGGGACTTTTGGTGGCATGGGGAGGACCAGGTCAGAAAATTGTTGGGGGGCTGGGGGTTGCAGAAAATTTGGATGGAAACAATTTTTTTATTTTCACCAACATTTTCTGTGGAAAAAAATGACTTTTCATCTGAAAATGAAAACCCCAACCCCAGAGTTTTTCTGTTGAAAATGGAAGTGTCCAGGCGTTGGATTTCTGGTGCAAAAATCAAATGTTTTCAAGGAAAGCTGACACTTTTGATGCAAATTTTCATCTTGTTGGAAATCCAGTTTTCAATAAAAAGAAAATGTTGATGGAAAATTTTCAGGCTGTCCTAGCAACTCGCCTCTCATAGAATATCAGGGTTGGAAGGGACCTCAGGATGTTATCTAGCCCAACCCCTTTCTCAAAGCAGGACCAATCCCCAATTTTTGCCCCAGATCCCTAAATGGCCCCCTCAAGGATTGAACTCACAACCCTTGGTTTAGCAGGCCAATGTTCAAACCACTGAGCCATCCCTCCCCTGGGTGCATGAGAGTAAATCCACTAAACACTGGGAGGGGCCCAGATAGTGCAGTAATGGAGGCCAGCTAAGGGCCTAGTGTGGATAGATGGATTTGATCAAGGCCTCACTCCTACATCTGTTCTTCCCAGTCTCCTTATGTCTGAGTCCGAACGGATATATGTAGCATGCCTTTGGCTTCCCAGCAGTGGGTGCACTATGGAGGTAGTGGAATGAAATAGGAGCTACTTAAACGTTTTCAATACAATCCACTGTTTTATCCAGTCTGCCACCTGCTGGTGAAAGGAATGTTTGGGAAGGTTAGTATCGGAATCCGGTTAAAAATCCTATGTAAGAAATGTTTCTCCCTTATGTTACACATTGGGCCTCATCTGATCATACTGATCCTTTTTACACCATCAGCTGAGTTACCCTGAATTTACACAGGTGTAAGCCATCGGAGAGTCAGGGCCATTATCTTTACACTCTTTGGGCCACATCCTAAGTGCTCTGCCCTGCTGCTCTGGGTGCCTTGGCAGCACAGACACGGAAGTGACAAGCTTCCCACTTTATTGATTGACTTGCAATGAGTCATGGAGAGGAGTCCAATCTTCAATTTAACAATTTAACCTGTTTTTGTCACTCTGGCCCTCTCTTCCCTTTGCTCCCTCTACTGGTCTTTCTGGTCTCACTTAGTGCATCTTGTCTCCCATTTGTCTATGAACCAGATACTGCTTTATCTATAAGGGTTTAGTTAAAGTGGGACCACCCTCCCCCCATCGTGGCCCCTGTTGCATTGGTATGTAGGTGCTTATACTGGTCTAACTATTCCTGTAAGGCAGTGGTCCCCAAACTGTGGGGAGCATCCCCTTAGGGCAGGGGGGGTGCGATGGGACCCGGGCCAGCCCCCATGGAGGTCGGGGAAGAAGTGCCTCCCAGCCCCGCTCTGCCCCCAGCTCCGTTACTGCCTCACCACCTGCCCCAGTCGCACCTCCCAGTCCCAGGCCCTGGCCTTCCTCCCGGCTGCAGCTCTGGCCCCGGCCTTGGCCCCCAGCTCCAACTGCAGCTTCGTTCCTGGCTGCAGCTCTAGCTGCCTCCTAGACCCCTGGCTCCCAGCCTTGGTTCCTGGCTGCAGCCCCGCTCATGGTCCCAGACCCAGCCATGGCTCCGCTCCTGGCCACAACTTCAGCCACAGCCCTGGCATCAGCTGCCAGCTCCGACCCCACTCCTGACTGCAGCCCGTAGCCCAGCGCCCGACTGCAGTCTGCAGCCCCGGCTCCTCACCCTGACCATGGCTCTGCTCCCAGCCCAGCTCCCAACCATGGCTGCGGGGGGGTGCGGACAGATTCCATTCCGGGCAAAGGGGGGGATGACAGAAAAAGTTTGGGGACCACGGCCATAAGGGAAGGGGACTAAGCTGTACCTATATGAGGCACCTTTCTACCAACATTACTGTGGCACTTTAGGAGTGGTGCTGATTGAACTATTTCAGGAGGAAATCACAAGTCAGGACAAAAACAGAGTGTAGAGCAGACCTCAGCTTGGAGGCACTTTGGGAAGGTCCCCGTCTGTCTCATTAGTATCATTAACGCATGATAAATGCAGTTCACCATGTTCCTGGCACAAGCACCCTGCACTGAAATGCAGCCACTTCTGGGGTGAACGGCAGCTCCAAAACATGTTTGGGGCCGAAGGGGATGAGATTGTATCCAGCTGAAAGTGGAGCGTGCAGGCGAGTAAAGAGAGTGTCATTACCCAGTGGGAATGTGTCCAAGTCAATAACAGTGCAGAAGAGAGCATGACTCACTACAAAGCAGAGTCCAGTTCCTGGGGTGGGGGCGGGGGAGATGGAAAATAACCTGTCTGTGTTCCTGCCAGCTCTGAGGGTGGCGGCAGGAGGAGTTTTTTGTCCAGCTCCTAAAATGGTGAATTTTCTTGTCACTTCTGCAGGGGTCCAGCAGAAAACCCGGCATGTTGATTACTACCTGCCCCTATGATCAACAGCCTGTTCCGCCCCAGCAATTTGCTGCTAGTTTCCCTTTATTTTCCCTGCTGTTTTCCCCTTGGCAGACCAGTGGGACCACATCTCTCTCTGCTGAGAAGCTATAAAGACATTAAAATTGCCTTCTTGTTCCCAACTCAGCAGAATCCTCCTCATTCGCTCTTTGGAAAAGCCAAACCACCCGTAAAACAGCTTCACCGAGTTGACTCAAGGAAGCAATGACTGGGTAGTTCAGATCTGGGATTGGCAGCCAACTCCCAGACAGCTTCAGCACACCACAGTGCCCCCCGCCCAGAGTGCCCCACCTGTGACATCACTGCAGGAGCTCTCCAGCATGCGGATATTCTCCCTCCCCCAGAGCACACAGGATCCTCACTGCTGGACTGTGCGGCAGGGCATCCCAGCCCAGCCGCTTGTATACCAGCCCAACCGACTGCATCCCAGCCCAGCCCCCTGCATCCCAGCCCAGCCGCTTCTATCCCAGCCCATCTCCCTGCATCCCAGCCCAGCTGCCTGCATCCCAGCCGAGCCACCTGAACCCAGCCAAGCCACTTGTATCCCAGCCCAGCCCCCTGAATCCCAGCCCAGCCATCTGAACCCAGCCCAGCCCCCTGCATCCCAGCCCAGCCGCTTCTATCCCAGCCCATCTCCCTGCATCCCAGCCCAGCTGCCTGCATCCCAGCCCAGCCATCTGAACCCAGCCCAGCCGCCTGTATCCCAGCCCAGCTGCCTGTATCCCAGCCCAGCCGCTTTTATCCCAGCCCAGCTGCTTGTATCCCAGCCCAGCCCAGCCACCTGAACCCAGCCCAGCCACTTGTATCCCAGCCCAGCCCCCTGAATCCCAGCCCAGCCGCCTGTATCCCAGCCCAGCCACCTGTATCCCAGCCCAGCCACTTGTATCCCAGCCCAGCCACTTGTATCCCAGCCCACCCCCTGCATCCCAACACATCCCCCTGCATCCCAGCACAACCCCCTGCATCCCAGCCCAGCCGCCTGTATCCCAGCCCAGCCGCTTGTATCCCAGCCCAGCCGCCTGTATCCCAGCCCAGCCGTTTGTATCCCAGCCCAGCCACCTGAACCCAGCCCAGCCGCCTGTATCCCAGCCCAGCCCCCTGCATCCTAGCCCAGCCCCCTGCCTCCCAGCCCAGCCGCTTTTATCCCAGCCAGCCCCCTGAATCCCAACCCAGCCGCTTATATCCCAGCCCAGCCGCCTGTATCCCAGCCTTGCTGCCTGTATCCCAGCCCAGTCGCTTGTATCCCAGCCCAGCCCCCTTCCTCCCAGCCCAGTCACCTGTATCCCACACAGCCCCCTGCATCCCAGCACAAGCTCTGTGTTCTCTAGTCTATTCTATCAGCGATCATGAACCACCTTTCCTGGAGGTTTCCTGGGCGTGTGGGTGGGGAGTCAGAGAAATGGACTGGGAGCGCGGGAGCCCTTAATGGACAAGCGTTTCTCCCAGCTGTGTGTCAGGCATTTGCACCAACTAGGTTTAACCAGTCTGACTAAAACCATCATGCCTTCTCGCGTCGTCAGGCTGGTGTCTGTGAGGGCATAACCTCGCTAGCTCTCCCCTCATCCAGAGAGACTACAATAAACACACTGGACGCCACTTGATTTTCCAGCGTAAAAATAGAAAAAACCTACTCTTCAAAGGCTCAGACAAATCCCCCTTGCAGGGCCCCTTCACCCTCCAGCCAGAGGCAGTACAATACAACACAATTCTTCTTCACCCCTTTGCAGGCCACCTTTACCAAGTGACAAGAGCAGAACTGCATTGAACAGCCCAATGAGAGACGCCTGCTGCAGGGTGAGGAATAACCCAGGTTGCTGCTAGCCTAATCTGGAGCCACAGCCCCCCCTTGGGAACAGACTGCTGCTCGGTATCTCTGCTCGCTGGGCTAGACAGACCCCTTAAACTTCGCATTTACCAGTGGTATTAGAAACTGAGGGGCCACAGTGGAGCTGTGGGCTATATTCACTTGGCCTACAGACGAGGGCTGTTTGGTCTGAGGAGCTTCTGTGCAGGGTCAGGAACTGAGTCTTGCCTTCCTATGCTCATTTCTAAAGAGAAGTGGGGCAGTGCTAAAAGCAGAAGTAACCTAAACTCAACTCCATAGTCCCCAGCTGAGAAGTGGGTGAACTCTGGTTACCCGTCTTCACCCTCAACTCCACGACTGCTGCCTGGCTTCATTGGCAGGTCCTGCTGGCTCAGGCTGGCGCAGTGCGAGGGTGGTCAGCTGGCTGCACCACACGGCAGGGCTCTGGGTTGCTGGTTAATACATAATGCTCTGCCTGTCCTTTTGCCTCTCTCATATAGCTCTGGCCGAGCACTCTGTCCACAGACCTGGGACAGTTCTCAGCTCTCCTACTGGACCTTTTCCACAGCATGGATTGAACATTCATCTCCCTGATGGCCATGTAAAAACTCGGAGCGATTTCCAGGGTCACAGGCTGCTGTCTAATGACCCAGCATTAGGCTGGGAGCGTTTGATGGGCAGAAATTCCTCCCCTGCCTTTTGGCCTATGCACCACTGAGAGCTGATGGGGGGAATCCCATGGAGAGCTAGTGGGTCCATTAGCCAGGCCCCCTTTCGTCAGCCATATGGCTTGTGTTTGTTTGGCTCCCGTCATGTCCTCACAATTAAAGAGCACTGTAAGTAGCCAGCGCATTTGCTTCCAGCAGTCTCAGAATCGGTGGGTTTGCTGCAGGAAGGCAAGCATTCCTGGGGGCGGGTGGGAGCCTCCGCTCCCAAAGGAGAATGGCTAACGGCTGCCAAACAAGAAACGAGTCTCTACATCCCTGGCTTAGGGCTGATGAAAGGCACTGTAGTGGCAGTCCTGGATACTGATGTTCTTTATTCACAGGACAGGCCCAGCATGGGCAGCAGCAGTGCAAACATACACATCCCAGCCTCTCACTCCTTTAGGGCCTAGCTGCCCCTCTGACTAAACCTAACTTCTTAGTCACAATGGCAACTCTGTGACACCACACTTATGACCATGGCAACAGCCGGTGGACTATAAGGTGGATAGAAAGCTGGCTAGATCGTTGGGCTCAATGGGTAGTGATCAATGGCTCCATGTCTAGTTGGCAGCCGGTATCAAGTGGAGTGCCCCAAGGGTCAGTGCTGGGGCCAGTTTTGTTCAATATCTTCATTAATGATCTGGAGGATGGTGTGGATTGCACCCTCAGCAAGTTTGCAGATGACACTAAACTGGGAGGAGTGGTAGATCTGCTGGAGGGTAGCGATAGGATACAGAGGGACCTAGACAAATTAGAAGATTGGGCCAAAAGAAATCTGATGAGGGTCAACAAGGACAAGTGCAAAGTCCTGCACTTAGGACTGAAGAATCCAATGCACTGCTACAGACTAGGGACCGAATGGCTAGGCAGCAGTTCTGCAGAAAAGGACCTAGGGGTTACAGTGGACGAGAAGCTGGATATGAGTCAACAGTGTGCCCTTGTTGCCAAGAAGGTAAACGGCATTTCGGGCTATATAAATAGGGGCACTGCCAGCAGATCAAGGGACGTGATCATTCCCCTCTATTCGACATTGGTGAGGCCTCATCTGGAGTAGTGTATCCAGTTTTGGGCCCCACACTACAAGAAGGATGTGGAAAAATTGGAAAGCATCCAGTGGAGGGCAACAAAAATGATTAGGGGACTGGAACACATGAGTTATGAGGAGAGGCTGAGGGAGCTGGGATTATTTAGTCTACAGAAGAGAAGAATGAGGGGGGATTTGATAGCTGCTTTCAACTACCTGAAAGGGGGTTCCAAAGAGGATGGCTCTAGACTGTTCTCACTGGTAGCAGATGACAGAACGAGGAGTAATGGTCTCAAGTTGCAGTGGGGGAGGTTTAGATTGGATATTAGGAAAAACTTTTTCACTAGGAGGGTGGTGAAACACTGGAATGCGATACCTAGGGAGGTGGTGGAATCTCCTTCCCTTGAGGTTTTTAAGGTCAGGCTTGACAAAGCCCTGGCTGGGATGATTGAGTTGGGGATTGGTCCTGCTATGAGCAGGGGTTGGACTATATGACCTCCTGAGGTCCCTTCCACCCCTGATATTCTATGATTCTATTATCAGCACAGGATGATGACTTCACTCCAGCCTATGTGCAAGGCAGGGAACCAGAGAGAAAACTCAACGACCTCCATAGCAGCAAAGGGAATCCAGAAAAAGCTGCATTTGGGAAATACTCTTCTTTAGTTACACCTGCTGCAGGGCGAGTGTCTCACTTGAGCTTTACGCTCCTTGACCCTTACTATTATTTCTTATTTGTTTTATCACAGTGCATAGGACTCGCAGTCATGGATCAGGACCCCAATGTATTAGGAGCTGTACAAACACAGAATAGGATGGTGGTCCCTGCCCCAAGGGGCTTACAATCTAAGTATAAGACAAGGCACAACAGCTGGGTGGAGACAGACAGACACGGGAGGAAAAGGACATGATGAGACAATACTGCTCAGCATGACAGGCAGCGGTCTCAGCACACCAGTGGCCCAACAGTTATCAGGTTTGTTGTTGGGATCATGTCAAAGGAGAGCTTAAGGAGGATCTTGAAGGAGGATAATGAGGCGGTTTTGTGGACATTGAAAGGGAGCGTGAGGGACAGCAGTGGAGAAAGCACGAAGGTGTTTGAAAACGTAGCAAGCAGGTGATGGAAGCTGATGTCAGAGGCCAATCAGAAGCAGGAGCTGACTTTTTGAGAGTGAATGAAAACTGATAGGTCAGGTAGGAAAGGGCCACACCGGGCCTTGGAAGTGTAGACAAACAGCTTATTTTTGATATGGCAGAGAAGGGGGAGCCAGTAGAGGAATGCAGAGAGGGTGACATGATCAAAGCAAGGGGACAGGAGAAGGATCATTGCAGCAGCATTGTGAATGGATTTGAGCAGGGCAAGACTGCATTTGTCAGGGCTAATCTCTGGCTTAAAAACTGTCAGTCACCCAATCAGGGAGTGGAGACAATACCAGGTGACTCGGGCGACCAGCCCACGACATGACTCATGAGCAGCAAAGTGAACACTCTGTGAACCCCCCACAGAGCCTTTGGCAGACACATGAATCCAGCGCAGAGAACTTGGGCTAGTTTGTAAACTAAACAGCAACCAAAGCAGCAGCCAGTGTTATTGATAAGGAGTAGCTGAGCCAGCGCCATTACCCTTCTCAGCTCTCCTTAAGCCCTGTCCTCACCAGGGCTTGGAGCCAGGAGGGAAAGGGTCAGGAGGACTGAGGGTTTCACATGATTTGCTTCCACACTCAACAGAGCTACCACCAAGGGTCATAGCCCTCCCCACTGTGGTGCAGGTACCCTGCTGGGCTAGGACAGTGAGCACAAGCCACCACAGCAGCTGAGCACCCATCTCTGCCATGCTCTTGAGCACTTTCAAGCAGAGGGCTGGCCAACCTGCCCACTCATTCTCTGTTGACCTAGGGGTGTGACATGCCAGCGCAGGGGCATAGTTAGGTGTCCAGTCCCCTGCACACAGGCTGCCTTAGCAGCCAGATCCACTCCACTCAACACCGAAGGGCAGGGTTTGGTTGCCCATTAAGAATGATGCTAGACCCCTACTCTCCAGGCTAGCCTACAGCATGGCTTTGGCTAGTGCAAGTTGAAACATGTTCCTGTCCTCACTTTAGCACTGGCTATCACTGTGCTGGCTGCAACCCCATTTGGGACTCCACCTGGCACTCCTCGTGCTCACTGCCCCACCTACACTGTAAGGGATTATTTTCACAGGCCTTTCCCTGGCCATGTGGATTCCTCACTTCTGCAGGTTAATGGAGCTGCTGTGACCCCTGGTGCCCAAAGTCCCTAGCGACGGCATGAGTCGTTGCTATCTGGAGTGGGGCTTTTTCCTTGGCCAGCCACTTTCCCCACTCTTGTGGCACCTGCTTTTCCTTGGGTTTCAGGTGTCCTAGGAAACCTTTTGATCCAAGACGCTAGTTCTGTCTCGCTCTGCATTCCCATCACACTCGTTCCCACGTTACTGACGCACAAGCAGGACTGTGCTGGACCTGGCTCTATGCTCAATTTTCTTGGCTGGGTTTTTAATACCAGAAGAAATTAGATCAGGTTTTGGAGCAATATTGACTCTGTTATTAGTAACTAGCTGTTCTCCCTTCAGCTGTCCAAGCCAGTGCTGGCCATCAGAGACAGGGTGAGTGTAGCAGGAATGCTGGAGCCCAAAATATTTGTTGTAGAATTCTGTAAAAGGTGACTGGAGGTGGTTTATTTTAATTTTTTTTGCCAATCAAAAGGGCTTGTGACAGGAGGGAGCCAGCTGTGGGCCAAGGGAGCAGCTTGAAGGGTACTAAGTGCTCCATTCAGGCTTTATGTTTCCCATCTCAGCAGGCAGGAGCAATCGCTGTCCAGTACGGGGAAGCAGGAGGCCTACACTGGGCCCCATGATTTCTGGCAGCGGTGGAGCGGAAGGTTTCCTTTGCGCTGGCCATTATACAGGCTGACTGGGGCAGTCCCAGGCAGCAGGATACACACTGGGCTTATTTGCATTTGTCCTGTTGTGGGCTGTGCTTGAAAACATTCCCGATGGAGTATGGGAAAGAGCACAGCTGCAGCCAGCTAATGGGAGAACATTGATGTGGCTCTTTGGTTTAGTTCACTGGCACATCCCCTGCACGTAGCACAAGAGGGCTATAAAACTGTGGTGTAGATGTTCGGACTTGGGCTGGAGCCCTCAGGGTCCCAGAGCCTACGCTTCCACCTGAGCCTATAGGCTCCCTACTTGAGCCCTGCGAGCCCAAGTCAGCTGACAGAGGCCAACTGTGACTGTTTTACTGCAGTGTTGACATGGCCATAGGACAAGTCCCTGAAGAATTCACCTAGTTCCTACTGAAGGGACAGTCTAGAATGTCCTATGTTTGTGAGAGGCAAAACTGAGACACTTTGGGCTTGTACAGTGTTTGGCTTGGCAGAGATACTATTGGAGGAGAGCACTGTAGCCATGTATGCTGCCAGCAGCATTAAATGCCATGTAACAAGCACAGAACATTTGGTTGACCTGCCAAATCCCGCTAGTCTGTGCCAAGCAAGTGCTTACAAATTACTTCACTGGATGAGCTTTTATTAACGAGAAAATCTCCTAATTTTTCCATTGCCTCTTTAGCTCATTGTTCTTTACAAAATAAAATTAAAAAGTGCAAACCAAAGGGCATATTTTCTCACTTGCTAACCAGTGCAATGCTGTGACCAAAATGGCTAATGTGATCCTGGGATGCATAAAAATGGGAATCTCAAGAAGAAGTAGAGAGGTTATTTTACTTCTGTATTTGGCACTGTTGCCACTGCTGCTGGAATAGTGTGTCCAGTTGTGGTTTCCACAATTCAAGGAGGAGGTTGATAAACTGGAGAGGGTTCAGAGAAGAGCCACGAGAATGATTAAAGGATGAGAAAACATGCCTTCTAGTTAGAGATTCAAGGAGCTCAATCAATTTAGCTTAACAAAGAAACGGTTAAGGGGTGACTTTATCACTGTCTCTAAGTACCTAGAATCATAGAATCATAGAATATCAGGGTTGGAAGGGACCCCTGAAGGTCATCTAGTCCAACCCCCTGCTCGAAGCAGGACCAATTCCCAGTTAAATCATCCCAGCCAGGGCTTTGTCAAGCCTAACCTTAAAAACCTCTAAGGAAGGAGATTCTACCACCTCCCTAGGTAACGCATTCCAGTGTTTCACCACCCTCTTAGTGAAAAAGTTTTTCCTAATATCCAATCTAAACCTCCCCCACTGCAACTTGAGACCATTACTCCTCGTTCTGTCATCTGCTACCATTGAGAACAGTCTAGAGCCATCCTCTTTGGAACCCCCTTTCAGGTAGTTGAAAGCAGCTATCAAATCCCCCCTCATTCTTCTCTTCTGCAGGCTAAACAATCCCAGCTCCCTCAGCCTCTCCTCATAAGTCATGTGTTCTAGACCCCTAATCATTTTTGTTGCCCTTCGCTGGACTCTCTCCAATTTATCCACATCCTTCTTGAAGTGTGGGGCCCAAAACTGGACACAGTACTCCAGATGAGGCCTCACCAATGTTGAATAGAGGGGAACGATCACGTCCCTCGATCTGCTCGCTATGCCCCTACTTATACATCCCAAAATGCCATTGGCCTTCTTGGCAACAAGGGCACACTGCTGACTCATAGAATATCAAGGTTGGAAGGGACCTCAGGAGGTCATCTAGTCCAACCCCCTGCTCAAAGCAGGACCAATTCCCAATTAAATCATCCCAGCCAGGGCTTTCTCAAGCCTGACCTTAAAAACTTCTAAGGAAGGAGATTCTACCACCTCCCTAGGTAACGCATTCCAATGTTTCACCACCCTCCTAGTGAAAAAGTTTTTCCTAATATCCAACCTAAACCTCCCCCACAACAACTTGAGAACTTTACTCCTTGTCCTGTCCTCTTCCACCACTGAGAATAGTCTAGAACCATCCTCTTTGGAACCACCTCTCAGGTAATTGAAAGCAGCTATCAAATCCCCCCTCATTTTTCTCTTCCGCAGACTAAACAATCCCAGTTCCCTCAGCCTCTCCTCATAAGTCATGTGTTCCAGACCCCTAATCATTTTTGTTGCCCTTCGCTGGACTCTCTCCAATTTATCCACATCCTTCTTGTAGTGTGGGGCCCAAAACTGGACACAGTACTCCAGATGAGGCCTCACCAATGTCGAATAGAGGGGAACGATCACGTCCGTCGATCTGCTGGCTATGCCCCTACTTATACATCCCAAAATGCCATTGGCCTTCTTGGCAACAAGGGCACACTGTTGACTCATATCCAGCTTCTCGTCCACTGTCACCCCTAGGTCCTTTTCCGCAGAACTGCTTCCTAGCTATTCGGTCTCTAGTCTGTAGCGGTGCATTGGATTCTTCCGTCCTAAGTGCAGGACCCTGCACTTATCCTTGTTGAACCTCATCAGATTTCTTTTGGCCCAATCCTCCAATTTGTCTAGGTCCCTCTGTATCCTATCCCTACCTGCCACCGTATCTACCACTCCTCCTAGTTTAGTATCATCCGCAAATTTGCTGAGAGTGCAATCCTTACCATCCTCCAGATCATTAATGAAGATATTAAACAAAACCGGCCCAAGGACCGACCCTTGGGGCACTCCGCTAGATACCGGCTGCCAACTAGACATGGAGCCATTGATCACTACCCGTTGAGCCCGACAATCTAGCCAACTTTCTATCCACTTTCTACCCTGAGGTAAGTGGGCAAGCGGGATACCGGGAGGAAGCACAGGCAGGAACGTCTGTGAGGGGAGGGCTCCTACCTCATACTGAGAATGAGGGGTGATCAGCAGGTTATCTCAAGTGCCTATATACAAATGCACAAAGCCTTGGAAACAAGCAGGGAGAACTGGAGGTCCTGGTGATCTCAAGGAATTATGACGTGATTGGAATAACAGAATTGGTGGGATAACTCACATGACTGGAGTACTGTCATGGATGGTTATAAACTGTTCAGGAAGGACAGGCAGGGCAGAAAAGGTGTGGGAGTTGCACTGTATGTAAGGGAGCAGTATGACTGCTCAGAGCTCCGGTACGAAACTGCAGAAAAACCTGAGAGTCTCTGGATTAAGTTTAGAAGTGTGAGCAACAAGAGTGATGTAGTGGTGGGAGTCTGCTATAGACCACCGGACCAGGGGGATGAGGTGGATGAGGCTTTCTTCCGGCAACTCGCAGAAGTTACTAGATCGCACGCCCGGGCGACTTTAATCATCCTGATATCTGCTGGGAGAGCAATACAGCAGTGCATAGACAATCCAGGAAGTTTTTGGAAAATGTAGGGGACAATTTTCTGGTGCAAGTGCTGGAGGAGCCAACTGGGGGGGAGCTTTTCTTGACCTGCTGCTCACAAACCGGGAAGAATTAGTAGGGGAAGCAAAAGTGGATGGGAATCTGGGAGGCAGTGACCATGAGTTAGTCGACTTAAGGATCCTGACACAGGGAAGAAATGTAAGCAGCAGAATACAGACCTTGGACTTCAGGAAAGCAGACTTCGACTCCCTCAGGGAACTGATGGGTTGGATCCCCTGGGGGAATAACATGATGGGGAAAGGAGTCCAGGAGAGCTGGCTGTATTTCAAGGAATCCCTATTGAGGTTACAGGGACAAACCATCCCGATGTGTAGAAAGAATAGTAAATATGGCAGGCGACCAGCTTGGCTTAACAGTGAAATCCTTGCTGATCTTAAACATAAAAAAGAAGCTTACAAGAAGTGGAAGATTGGACAGATGACAAGGGAAGAGTATAAAAATATTGCTCAGGCATGTAGGAATGAAATCAGGAGGCCAAATCACACCTGGAGCTGCAGCTAGCAAGAGATGTTAAGAGTAACAATAAGGGTTTCTTCAGATATGTTGGCAACAAGAAGAAAGCCAAGGAAAGTGTGAGCCCCTTACTGAATGAGGGAGGCAACCTAGTGACAGAGGATGTGGAATAAGCTAATGTACTCAATGCTTTCTTTGCCTCTATCTTCACGAACAAGGTCAGCTCCCAGACTGCTGCACTGGGCAGGCAGCACAGCATGGGGAGGAGGTGACCAGCCCTCTGTGGAGAAAGAAGTGGTTCGGGATTACTTAGAAAAGCTGGACGAGCACAAGTCCAGATGCGCTGCATCCGAGAGTGCTAAAGGAGTTGGTGGATGTGATTGCAGAGCCATTGGCCATTATCTTTGAAAACTCGTGGCGAACGGGGGAAGTCCCGGATGACTGGAAAAAGGCTAATGTAGTGCCCATCTTTAAAAAAGGGAAGAAGGGGGATCCTGGGAACTACAGACCAGTCAGCCTCACCTCAGTCCCCGGAAAAATCATGGAGCAGGTCCTCAAGGGATCTATCCTGAAGCACTTACACGAGAAGAAAGTGATCAGGAACAGTCAGCATGGATTCACCAAGGGAAGGTCATGCCTGACTAATCTAATCGCCTTCTATGATGAGATAACTGGCTCTGTGGATGAGGGGAAAGCAGTGGACGTGTTGTTTCTTGACTTTAGCAAAGCTTTTGACACGGTCTCCCACAGTATTCTTGCCAGCAAGTTAAAGAAGTATGGGCTGGATGAATGCACCTACCTGTAGAGCAAGTATTTAATAATGGGCTCTTCAGTCTAGCAGAGAAAGGTTTAACATGATCCAATGGCTGGAAGCTGAACCTAGACAAATTCAGACTGGAAATAAGGTGTACCTTTTTAACAGTGAGAATTGACCACTGAAACAACTTACCAAGAGTGGTGGATTCTCCACTGCTGGCAGTTTCTAAATCAAGACTGGATGTTTTCCTAAAAGATCTGCTGTAACCAGGATTTATTGTGGGCAGGTCTCTGGCCTGTGCTATACAGGAGGTCAGACTGGATGATCACAATGGTTCCTTCTGACCTTGGAATCCATGAATCTTTGAATTGCATTATCCAGAGATTGAATTCCCTTCTCCCATCCAGGGACCCGTCCAGGTCAGGGTAGAGGGGCTCTGACAGGGGCTTCCACTGGGTAGAGCACCTTGTTCTCCAAGGCTATCAAGCCAAGAGGTTTGTCCAGAACAAATTCATTCCCTCTCTAGCCACAGGAGCCTCCTCCCTTGGAATTCCTGATTATTTAGGAATAGCTTCAGCTCACTCTATTGGTGCTGAAGTTGGATTCCTGGCAGACTGGCTGCCCCATGGAAAAGCACCTCTAGCAAATAGGGCGTACAGTCCCAAAGAAGTGCAAGAGCTGTCATCAGTGTGTTTATGGAACACAAGCATTACAAATGGCTATGGGCCACAAGCCCGTACACTGAGGACACACAGACAGCACTAGGGCTGTGCTCATTATGGAGATAAATCTTTCTTTCCACTCGTGGTGCATCATCATTAGCCATCTGTATAAATACCATGCAGCTCTGCCATGAAAACAACAGGGAAGCATGGGATACAGAGCCTTGTGCCTGTAGGTCACCAGTTCACGTGGGACAGAGCTGAGAGAGATGGACTGATTGAAAGCTTTTACCATCTTGGGCAGCCAATGTGACATGAAGCAGGTGGATCTAGTTCGGTTGCTAGTGGACTGGTGTCCATTTCACTAGCCTGCCTTGCCCCGGGAGCTTCCTCAAGGGAGACTCCAAATCCTGGAATTACTGTACGTCTCAGCGGATAAGAAAAGTTAAAGCTGCTTTTTCAAATGCTTTATTTACACATGGATTTACCGGCCATTTTTATATCTGCACAAATAAGGGCCAGAGGCTGGTGATGTACAAAACAGGGCTGTCTCTACTCCTCCATAGATGTGTTCAGATACCCTGGGGATGGGCAGCTTTATGAACACCTAAACTTCAGGCTGCCTTGTGCTATTTGAGTTACTCTAACTGTTAAAGCCATGGAATGGTGTATTAGTTCCTAAGACGTAAAAATAGAGACACAGGATATAAAAAAGCATGGTTCTAATTTTAAACCTCTGTTGCAAGCTAATTTAGGCAGCTAATTAAACAAAAAACTTGATGAGCTTCTAATTTGCCAATTATATCCATCTGCTTTATTGCTGCTTTGAAAAGCAATCTGCATTAGGTGCCACTGTGTGAGTCACTGCGATCCGACAGAGAAAGCCCCAAGGGCAATATATATATATATATATATATATGCTAGGGGAATAGCTAAATGCAGCCCTTGGGAATCTGTCTGGTGGGCTTGTGTTAATTGTGGGCCTTGAGGGGATTACCCTGGGGGGAGATTCATGCTTTGTCTACACGGGGAATTTTACCAGCACAATTATACTGGCATCATTAAACTGCTACAGTTTTAGCAGGCTAACTCCCCCTGTGGACGCTCTGTTCTGATTTATCTTAAACCAAATCCAAAGAGACATAAACTAAACCCAGGAAAAGGCCCAGAATAAGAGTTTCCAGAAGGGGAGTTATACCAGTGTAACCCTTCTGCCCGTCAGAGTTGGCAGCAACAAGGGCCGGGTTCAATATCTAGGGGATCCATTCCAATAACACAATGCAAACCGGCTCGAGCCCCCACCCAGTGACCTGGGACAAATATATACCACCCCCGCTGGGCGCCTCCAAGAGGCAATACTTCCCCTCTCGCAAGCACATAGTCTGAGTGTGGCAAAAAGCCTTTTAATAACAGAGAGAAACAATGTGGCATTATGTTTGGGAAACACCACCAACAGGATTCATAACAAAACCCATGAGCAAAAACCCACCCCAAGCAAATTGGGGCATGCCCTTTTCCCTTTGGTTCTTGAGTCCAGCAACCCCAAATCACTCAAAGTCCCAAAAGTCCAATGCCCCAAAAGTCTCTGTCCCTGGTCAGGGCCGCCCCAGAGTTCGAAAGTTTATCTGCGGAGCTTTACCTCCCAACCTGGGTGGAAATGGGACGGGGGTAAGAGGCACCTTACATGATCTGAAGCTGACCGCCCCACGAACCCCTTCGCTCGGCTGCGCTCCGCTCCGCCAGCCGCCCCACGAACTCCTTTGCTCAGCTCCACGGCCCACAAGCAGCTCCTGCCATCCACAAACTGCTCCACCAGCCGGCCCGCCAACTGCTCCACAATATATCTTCTGGCTCCCCCACTACTTAACACAACACTCAGTGATTTCAGCTCTTAGGTGAATTCAGCTTGTAGTAGGGGAGCCCCAGTGCTGGTGCACTATCAGCCCAAAATGAGCTCAGCAGCCTATAACTAGACTTCTAATGAAATCAAAATTAGTTCTGATATTCCACAGTGGAGAGAGGAGGAAGTGCAATTAGCATGTAAGGCCCTCACCAAGGGGCCCATGCCACCAAGTATTAGTACTTGTCCCCAGCCTCTCTCCATTCACACAGTTTTGGAACCCATGACCCTTGCCTAGCGAGTGCTACTTAGTTGATGGTGAGTCCCTCCATCATAACAAAAGGCCACGTACAGTTCCAAGCACAGTTCCCATAATCAGGGTAATAACAATTTATTCTTCCTGCCCCAATAACAGAGACACTGGGGATCCCACAGCAGCCAAAGTGACCATTTGGGCAGCTATGGTCTCATTCTAGGCGGGGTGGGTGTGCCTATGCAAATGAGATCGGCCCCTGAAGTTCTTAGATCGGCCCCTGAAGTTCTTTTCCACAACTTGCCACACCTAACCACCAGATGTCAGGGTGGAGCTCATCCTGACACTGCTTACACCAGTGTAACTAGACAGGTGTAATTACGCCAGTGTAAGCATGCTGGGGTAATTCCTCATGTAGATAAGCCCTTACTTCTTTAGCAATGCAAGGGCTGCATGGTCATTTTGTACCCAGCTTCTAGCGTACGTCCGCACTGCAGCTGGGAGATGCAATTCCTAGCTTGCATAGCTGTTCCCGTACTAGCTTACTCAACCTAGTGCCTCAAAATAGCGTGTGTCCATGGCAGCACAGGCCCAGGGCTAGCTGCCCTGAGTACAATCCCACCCGACGCACTGGGTGTGTAGGCAGAACAGCCAGTCCAAGCCACTTCCCAGGCTGCTGCAGACACACTGCTGACTTTAGGAACTATCTATGCAGGCTGGGAATCCCCGCTCCCAGCTCAAATGTAGATGTACGCAAAGCAGCACCCTGTATATAGGTAACAGGCTCTCATGGTCCTAAGGCCCACACCAGCTGTGGCTGTGACTAATAGAAGTATAGGTGTTTGCAGAACAGCTTGTGGGGCAAGGTCTAACAACCTGGATACAGCAGGGACAAGTATGGCAGACTCACTCATGCTGAGGGACATATCGTGGAAACATCAGGCCCACCAGTGCCTGACAAACGACCAAAACGTGAAACATCTTGGTTTTGTTGCATTATAACAAATTAACAGATTACAGGTTTTTAAAAAACGTGTTTTATGCCTTTTTCCTCACTGTGTAAATGAAAAACTGGTTGTGTAAAAAGCCCCTGAAACTCCCCAACGTTCCGTCATGCACAAATGTGCCTGCTTCTGTAGCTGGGTTTGAATTCTGACTCTTCAGTTGCCCAGGACAGAGCTCTCCTACCGGAGCTAATACAGGGCTGTCATCCACACAGCCAGACTCTAGTAGGGAATATGACACACACTCGACCATTCAGTTACACACCCATGTTCTAAATAGAAGTCAACGTTAGGGTCAGGATTCCTGGGTTGCATCCCTGCCCAGGGGAGAAGAATGTGGTCTAGTGGTTAGAAGAGTCAATTACCATAGCACCTAAGAGTCCTAGTAATGGACCAGGACCCTAGTGTGCTAGGTGCTGTACAAATACAGAACAAAAGAGTCCTTGTCCCAAGGAGCTTTCAATCTAAGTACCAGAGTAGCAGCCGTATTAGTCTGTATTCGCAAAAAGAAAAGGAGTACTAGTGGCACCTTAGAGACTAACCAATTTATTTGAGCATAAGCTTTCGTGAGCTACAGCTCACTTCATCGGATGCATTCAGTGGAAAATACAGTGAGGAGATTTATATACACACAGAACATGAAAAAATGGGTGTTATCACTCTCCTTACAGTGTGTATGATAACACCCATTTTTTTCATGTTCTGTGTGTATATAAATCTCCTCACTGTATTTTCCACTGAATGCATCCGATGAAGTGAGCTGTAGCTCACGAAAGCTTATGCTCAGATAAATTGGTTAGTCTCTAACGTGTCACTAGTACTCCTTTTCTTTTTGCACTCTAAGTATAAGACACAAGACAACAGATAGATATAGTCAGCATGATACGCCGTGGTCTCAGCACACTAGCTGCCTAGCAGTTGTCAACTTTCATGCAGGCATCACAGCAAAGGACACGTTTGAGAGGGGACTTGAGGGTGGAAAATAAGGGAGCTTTATGGGGCACTCCTCCCAAATATGAGGCCGGTTTGGAGAAACCACAAAGGCGCTTGTTTGAAAATTTAGTAAGTGATGGAGGTGAGACAGACTGTACCCCTACGTTCATGATTTTTACAAAACTATGATCAGTTTTGTGCAAAGTATGTCTCATGAGGTTTTATTGTCCTGGTAAAAATATTTGTGGCCAACATTGTATATAAAGTTATAAAATTCTACTGTATGATGTTACTAAGGCATATTCCAAATCTAGGGAGCAGCCCAAACCAGTTCCTCAGAGATAAAGTCAAACTGATGCTGTTGACAAAATCAAATGAACTATCACCTGGTTAAGCAGCTATTCTTTGACAGAAAGAAGGGTGTGAGCAAGAAATTTACATCTGAGAGGGAGGTTCCTAGGTAAACAGAGTGACTGTTCCTTTGGAGAGGATTCTCAAAGATGAGGAAGAGATATAAAAATGAGGAACAGAGGACACAAGTCACCTCTTTCCCCTCATCTCTACTCACTGTCTCACCAATGTTTGAAAGACCAAAGAAGCATCACTGAACTGGGGGAGTGGCCCTGGCTGAGGGAATCCAGGCAGACTGCTGTGAGCTTGTGGTGAATTGCGTTAAGTTAGGTATTAGATTATATTTTACAGTTTATTTCTTTGTAACCAATTCTGGTTTTTATGTCTCATTACTTGTAATCACTTAAAATCTATCTTTCTGCAGTTAATAAATTTGTATTATTGTTTTATCTAAACTAGTGTATGTTTGAAGGGCTAGGAAACTTCCATTTGCAATAACAGGGTTTGTGCATATCATTTTCTATTAATGAAAGGATGGACTTTCTATGAGCTTGTGTTGTCCAGAAGGAAAGAGCTGGGCAGTACAAGACCCAGACAGTCACACCTTTCTGGGGACAAGAGAATTTGCTAGTGTCATTTTACAGTATAATTCAGGAGTGGCTGGCTAGAGCACTCGTATCATTCAGCTGGGAGTGATTTTGCATGCTGGAGGTTGAGTGGTTTTTCTCACAGTGAAGTAGTGTAAAAGGCTCCCCAGGTTGGAGAGTTAAGAGGACATAGCTGTTCAACCATCCTGATTGTACTTGGGGAACGTCATAGGAGGCTAGTGTCATGGGCCACTCGGAGGTGGGAGTCTACCTCTTGATAGTAAATGAAAGATGACAGGTAGGGATGATTGTGAAGGGCCTTAAAAATGAAGACAAGTAGCTTATGTTTGATGTGATAGAGAAGGGTGAGCCAGTTGAGGGATTCAAAGAGCGGGGGCTAAGCAAAAGGCTAGGAAAATAATCTTTGCAGTAGCATTTCAAATGGATATGAACAGGGCAAAATTGTATTTGTCAAGGCCGAAAGAAGGTTGTTGCTGTAATCCAAGTGTGAGATGAGAATAACCTGGACAGGAGTTCAAGCTGTGTGGGAGGCTAGGAAAGGCTGAATCTTAGAAATATTCTGCAGAAGGAATTGGCAAGATTTAGACATTGCCTGGATGGGAGACCCTAGCTAGAGGTCCAGGTCAAAGAGGACACCCAGGTTACAGGCCTGAGTGACAGGTAGAATGATTGTGCTGTCTGTCCCCAGTGATTGTGAAAGCAGATAATCAGGAGGGTGTAGGGGAAGATTAGGAACTCTGTTTTAGTCAGATGCATTAGCAGCTAGACATTCACACGGAGATGTCAGAGCCAGGCTGAGATTTTAGTTTGGACAGAAAGAGACAGGTCTGGCACAGAGAGGTATGTGCTGCGTAGAGATGGTGGTTGAATTTGTGTTTGTAGATGAAATTACCCAAAGATAAAGTGTGAAGGGAGATGAGAAGGGGGGACTAAGGACAGAGCTCCATGGAACCCCACAGAAGGCTGGAGGGTAGATGAGGAGAATCCTTCAAATGACAAGCTAATGGAGCAATGAGAGTTAAGAGGAGAATCAGGAGAGGATATAAGTGAATAGATTTGGCACATTCCATTTAGAAAGCAAACAAACCAACAGTATCTTCAAAATAGAGAGAAAGGAATATTCCTAACTCTCCCATGCATCCCTCATTTAGGAGCCATACTTCAGAGTGGAAGGGTGACTTATCAAATTATTTTTAAGTTAAATGTAAACTAATTATCCGAAATCTGGCTCCACCCTGCAAACAGGACGGCTCACATACATCAGTACTGCACTTGTTCAGCGCCTATATTAGCAATAAATAGGGCCCTCCCAAATTCACAGCAGTGAAAAACACGTTACGGACCATGAAATCTGGTCTTTTGTGTACTTTTACTCTATACTATATAGATTTTAGGGGGGAGACCAGCATTTCTCAAACTGGGGATCCCTACCCAAAAGGGGGTCGCAATGTTATGGGGGGGGGGTTGGTATTGCCACCCTTACTTCTGCATTACCTTCAGAGTTGGGTGGCTGGAGAGTGGCAGCTCTGAAAGCTGCAACACAGCAGTAGCGGTGGCTATACCAGACCAGGCCACCCTTCCTTCTGCCCTGCTGCTGGTGGCCATGCTGCCTTCAGAGCTGGGTTCCTGGCCAGCAGCTGCCGCTCTCCAGCCACCCAGTTCTGAAGGCGGGGCTGCTGCTGGTGGCCGCACTGAAGTAAGGGTGGCAGTACGGCGACCACCCCTGCCAGAACCTTGCAACCCCCCCACAACCCACCTTTGGGTCAAGACCCTACAGTTACAACGCTGTGAAATTTTAGATTTAAATATCTGAAATCAAGAAATGTACGATTTTTAAAATCCTATGACTGTGAAATTGACCAAAAGGGACCATGAATTCGGTAGGGCCCTAGCCATAAGCCACTTCGGGGCTGCAATAGTTGGCTACTCACGCACTTCTTGTGTGGCGGAGGCGATTCAGCCACACCACACCCTGCACTGCTCCCCTTGCGGTGCTTGCTGCTGTTGCAGCATTCTGCATTAGAAAATTGCTGTAACGTTCAGCACTTGAGTGTGCAGGTCTAACCCATGCCTATTTGGTGTAGCTCTGGGGAACCTAACCTAGCTAGAGACTGATGAATCTGCTACAGCCTTAGTTTAGAGCCATGTGGCTTTTAGCTCATGCAGCATAAACTCATAAACTAAGCTTCAGAGGTCTTAGGTTCAATCCCACCCATCAACGACCGGGGTCTGTTGGCATTACGCAGGCAGCGGCCTACAACATTATGCTTCGTTTTTGTTTTGATTTTGCTTAGTTCTAATTGCCACAGCTGCCTATTTGTCAGTCTCACAGCTGCAAGGCTTCAGCTTTCTTTGTTCCCCCACAGCTTTGTCTGCTCAAGTGCTTTTACTCTGGCCCCAATTGCTTTTATCATCCCACAGTCCTGTTTGTTTCACTTTCAGCCAGACAGAACACCTGGACATTCGTTCTGTTCATTACCCTCCAGAATTAACACAGGTTGTTGCGGCTGGCAGAGGAGGAACCACCATGATGTCATTAGCTACAAAGAATGAAAGTCACTCAGTGAGAATGGTATCTTTCTTATCAAATGAGAAAGGAAACCAGTCTGATAGGCAAAACAAGGGTACATTGTGATTTGCCTAGCGAGTGGGAAGTTCATCATCTCATTGACTGAGCAGTGATATAATAATATCTGTTGTGCTGGACAAATCAGTTTGAGAGGTAACACGCACATGTACAGGTCAGAACACAAATTGTCTACTATCTCCCTTGTGCTGAAGAGGCACGTATATTAACCCAGAGCAATCAGCTGCTGGTCCTCAGAGCCCCAGGGCAGCAGCTTGTCACCTGAGTTGCTGAACTGCAGGAATGAAGAGCCAGAACTATTGACCAAGAGAACACAAAAGGCTGTGATAGAACAGGCTTCCCTCTGAACTGGCTGCCCACTTCCTTCACTTGAGGAACCTGCTGGCTGCAGGGGAGTAGAGTGATAGCTTCCCCTGGGAGGGGGCATAGCTCTGGTAGAGGTGGAAGTGGCTGATCATGCTCCTTGCTCCCAGGGCTTCGAAATGAAGAAATTGAGGGGGTAAAATAAGGAACTCCTTGGGAATTCTCCAGTGATACAGTTTAGGTTTGCAGATCATGCATCTCACAACAACTGTCTTTAGGGAAAGAGCTTGGTATCTTTGCCTGATGTAAATAGGGTTGTAAGGGAAAGCTCCATAGCTCAGGAGTTGTATAATGCAGCAGTTGTGAGTTTAAATCCCAGTGAACTAGCAAGAGCCTTCTCTTTCTTGAAAATTCACCAACCTCTTTGAAGCAACTTGGTGGAAGGTGACAATGTGCAGTTCAAAGGAACTTGCTTTTTTTTTTTTTAAACGCAAAATGTAGAGAAGAGTAGCTATCTCACCTAGCTGGCAGCGCAAAAATAAAATAATTTGTATTTGAATTTCACTTCTGTCAGACATCGGCACTTATTCCAACCTCTATGATTCTAGTTGCTATGCACCCCTCCCTTAGGAGGACTGATTAAATGCCTGGGCCTTCTCCAAGGCAGAGGCGTTCAATAAATAGTCTGTGGTGGGGGGAGGGGGAACCAAAACAGATGATATCATATGATGGAACACTTTCCATTCCAGCAATAACTCAGGAGGATGTTAAACAGTAGCTGCTAAAGTTAGACATTTTAAAAATAGCAGATCCAGATAATTTACATCCAAGAATTTATAAAAAGCTGTCCAAGGAGCTCTCTGGAACTTAATGTTGATTTTCAATAGGTCTTGGAAGGCTGGAGAAGTTCCAGAGGACTGGAAGAAAGCTAATGTTGTGCCATTACTTACAAAAGATTAAATGGGACAACATGGGTAATTCTAGCCCTGCCAGCCTGACATCAATCCTGGGCAAAATAAAACTTGGTACCACATGACATTTTGATTAAGAAATTAGAAGGATACAAAATTAACATGGCACACATTAAAATGGATCAAAAACTGTCTGACTGATCTCACAAGAAGAAAAGGAGTACTTGTGGCACCTTAGAGACTAACAAATTTATTTGAGCATAAGCTTTCGTGAGCTACAGCTCACTTAAGTACTCACTTAAGTGCCACAAGTACTCCTTTTCTTTTCTTTACCTGATCTCACAAGGTTATTGTAAACAGAAATCTATTTTGAGTGTGTGTTTCTAGTGGGGTCCAGCAGGGATTGGTTCTTGAACATAAAAATGTTAAATTAGTATATCACTGACCCAGAAGAAAAACAAGATCATCACTGAACAGCATGATTAAAGGATTAGAAGAAACATGCCTTACAGGGTTGAATGCTCAAAAAGAAGTTAAGCTCCTAACTTCCTAGGAGTCTAACAGCCATTGGCATCAATGGCTGTTAGGAACCTAAACTTCTTTTGAGCATTCAGCCCATAGAAAGTTGATCACAGTCAATAAATACTAATATGGGGAACAAAATTTGATAAGGCACTCTGTAATCTATCAGAGAAAGCTCTAACAAGATCCCATGTCTGGAGGTTGAAGCTAGACAATTTCAGACAAGAAATAAGGTGCAAATTTTTAAACAGGATAATTAACCATTGGAACAACTTATCAAGGGGCATAGAATCATAGAACAGGAAGGGACCTTGATAGTCATCTAGTCCAGTCCCCTGCACTCAAGGCAGGACTAAGTATTATCTAGACCAACCCTGGCAGGTATTTGTCGAACCTACTCTTAAAAATCCGAAATGATAGTGATTCCACAACCTCCCTAGGCAATTTATTCCAGTGCTTAACCACCCGGACAGTTAGGAAGTTTTTCCTAATGTCAAATCTAAATTGCCCTTGCTGCAATTTAAGCCCATTGCTTCTTGTCCTATCCTCAGAGGTTAAGAACAATAATTTTTCTCCCTCCTCCTTGTAACAACCTTTTATGTACTTGAAAACTGTTATCATGTGCCCCCTCAGTCTTCTCTTCTCCAGACTAAACAAACCCAATTTTTTCAATCTTCCCTCATAGGCACGTTTTCTAGAACTTTAAACATTTTTGTTGCTCTTCTCTGGACTTTCTCCAATTTGTCCACATCTTTCCTGAAATGTGGCTCCCAGAACTGGACTCATTACTCCAGTTCAGACCTAATCAGCACGGAGTAGAGTGGAAGAATTACTTCTCGTGTCTTGCTTACAATAATCCTGCTAATACATCCCAGAATGATGTTTGCTTTTTTTCCGACAGCGTTACACTGTTGACTCATGTTTAGCCTGTGGTCCACTATGACCCCCAGATCCCTTTCCACAGTACTCCTTCCTAGGCAGTAATTTCCTATTTTGTATGTGTGCAACTGATTGTTCCTTCCTAAATGGAGTTCTTTGCATTTGTCCTTATTGAATTTCATCCTATTTACTTCAGACCATTTCTCCAGTTTGTCCAGATCATTCTGAATTTTAATCCTATCCTCCAAAGCACTTGCAACCCCTCTCAGCTTGGTGTTGTCCGCAAACTTTATAAATGTACTCTCTATGCCATTATCTAAATCATTGATGAAGATATTGAACAGAACCAGACCTAGAACCGATCCCTGCGGGACCCCACTTGTTATGCCCTTCCAGCATGACTGTGAACCACTGATAACTACTCTCTCGGAAAGATTTTCCAATCAGTTATGCACCCACCTTATAGTAGCCCCATCTAGGTTATATTTCCCTAGTTTGTTTATGAGAAGGTCATGCAGGACAGTACCAGAAGCCTTACTAAAGTCAAGATTTTCCATATCTACCACTTCCCCCCATCCACAAGCCTTGTTATCCTGTCAAAGAAAGCTATCAGGTTGGTTTGACATGATTTGTTTTTGAAAAATCCATACTGACTGTTATTTATCACTTTATTATCTTCTAGGTGTTTGCAAATTGATTGGTTAATGATTTGCTCCATTCTCTTTCCGAGTACAGAAGTTAAGCTGACTGGTCCCCGGGTTGTCCTTATTTCTCTTTTTATAGATGGGCACTATATTTGCCCTGTCCAGTCTTCTGGAATCTCTCCCGTCTTCCATGACTTTTCCAAGATAATTGCTAATGGCTCAGATATCTCCTCAGTCAGCTCCTCAAGTATTCTAGGATGTATTTCATCAGGCCCTGGTGATTTGAAGACATCTAACTTGTCTAAGTAATTTTTGACTTGTTCTTTCCCTATTTTAGACTGTCTGTAATTCCTTGGGTTGTCCTTATTTTCCATTTTATAGATGGGCACTATATTTGCCCTTTTCCAGTCTTCTAGAATCTCTCCCGTCTTCCATGACTTTTCCGCCCTTGTTGAGTAACAGGCCTACTCTGTCCTTGGTCTTCCTCTTGCTTCTAATGTATTTGTAGAATGTTTTCTTTTTTCCTTTTATGTCCCTACCTAGTTTGATCTCATTTTGTGCCTTGGCTTTTCTAATTTTGTCCCTAGATAATTGCATTATTTGTTTATATTCATCCTTTGTAATTTGACCAAGTTTCCACTTTTTGTAGGACTCTTTTTTGAGTTTCAGATCATTGAAGATTTCCGCTTAAGCCAGCGTGGTCTCTTGCCATACTTCCTATCTTTCCTACGCAGTGGGATAGTTTGCTCTTTTGCCCTTAATAATGTCTCTTTGAAAAACTGCCAACTGTCTTTAGTTGTTTTTCCCCTTAGACTTGCTTCCCATGGGAAGCTAACTCCCTGAGTTAGCTAAAGTCTGCCTTCTTGAAATCCACTGTCTTTATTGTGCTGTTCTCCCTCCTACCATTCCTTAGAATCATGAACTCTATCATTTCATGATCACTTTCACCCAAGTTGCCTTCCACTTTCAAATTCTCAACCAGTTCCTCCCTATTTGTCAAAATCAAATCTAGAACAGCCTTCTCCACCTTCTGAAATAAAAAATTGTCTCCAATACAGTCCAAGAACTTGTTGGATAATCTGTGCCCTGCTGAGTTATTTTCCCAACAGATGTCTGGGTAGTTGAAGTCCCTCATCACAACCAAGTCCTGGGCTTTGGGTGATTTTGTTAGTTGTTTAAAAAAAGCCTCATCCACCTCTTCTTCTCCGGCACAGGCAATTTTAAAATCAAGACTGGATGTTTTTCTTAAAAAAAAAAAAAACAACCAAAAAAGCCTGCTCTAGCAGGAATTAATTCAGGTTAGTCTTATACTGTACCAATGTCAGACTAGTTGGCCTCTTTTGGCCTTATATTTTATGAATCAGTTGCATAATTTAGGTTTGCAGTTCTTGCTTGATTCCAAAGCAAATTTCTTTAAGAAAAATTGTATCTAGACATGATGAGGAAGACTGGTCTTCTCAGGCTCCGTAGTGGAGGATTTAGAGTGCTGGTTTTTTAAAGGTTTCAGAGTAATCGTCGTGTTAGTCTGTATTCGCAAAAAGAAAAGGAGTACTTGTGGCACCTTAGAGACTAACCAATTTATTTGAGCATGAGCTTTCGAGGCTGAGAGTTTAAATTTTCCTGAAATCTTATGAAGGGCTCCTTTACTGGAAGACCATTGTCCTTGTGATTTGTGTAAGCAATATGGTTGTCCATGGTGGTGTCTTAGACACCTACTTTATTTATCCAATTTTTTTGCCATGTGTAATAGCAGCCTCGCTGAGCAGGCTGTGCAAAATGATAGCAAAGGTTCCAGAAGTGGGATTCAAATCCACACAGTGATGCTCATTATCACTTGATCCCAACACCTGACCCACTCAGTAACTCTAGTTGCCATTTCAAGTTTTATAAAAAACACATTTTAAGTAAGCTTGACGTCGAGATATGCAGGCCCAGCTTGACTCCTCTGTGATCTTTGTGTCCCCTTTGAGGGTTAGCAGTGACTTTTGAGGTTCTCTCCTGCAAGAGTTAGAGCAGTGTTCTTAAAACCAGTTATTGCAAGTTCAGGTCTCAGTGCAGCATTTTGAAAGCTTCTCTTTCTTGCAGGGCCAGATTAACCCATAATAAGGCTGTAGCCTTAGGCCCTGATATTTTAGGCCCTACTGTAGGCCTTCCATTCCATAATGAAGTAACAGCTGAGTGATGATAGTGGGGCAATTGGAATTTTTTTGTCTCATTAGATATTTCCATCAAGATTGTGAATTCAATTTATGGTGGTTATGATTTTGTCTTTGTAGGCTAAGTAAGTGTTTCTACACAGTAGGCCTACACTGGACAATAGAAAGCCTGTCGAAGAAAGGAGGATGTTTGTATATGTGAAGCCTAACAGATTGGCAAGCGAGAATGGCTCATGTATTCACCTTCTAAAAAGAAAGTGAACTGTTTTTATTGCCACCTGTTTTCTGATATCAAAAAGTGGGGAATGTTCTGTGAAGGCTTCAATGATTGGAAGAATACTACATATTATTACCAATTATGCAATGAGTGAGCAGCATACATTGTCAGTTAGCAGCTACCATGCCCGAAAGAAAGTTAGTGGCAGAAGAAAGGAGGATGTTTGTATATGTGAAGCCTAACAGATTGGCAAGCGAGAATGGCTCATGTATTCACCTTCTAAAAAGAAAGTGAACTGTTTTTATTGCCGCCTGTTTTCTGATATCAAAAAGTGGGGAATGTTCTGTGAAGGCTTCAATGATTGGAAGAATACTACATATTATTACCAATTATGCAATGAGTGAGCAGCATACATTGTCAGTTAGCAGCTACCATGCCCGAAAGAAAGTTAGTGGCAGAATTGATAACCAAACGGAAAACCAGTTTTTGGAAGCTCGTGCTTATTGGAAGAATGTTCTTGGATGCCTTGTTGAAATGATAATTTTTCTTGCTGAGCACGGTCTGCTATTCCGTGGCTCAGATGAAACTGTTGTATCCAAACACAATGGCAATTACCTTGGCATTCTAGAGCTAATCACTAAGTTCACCCTTTCTTAGCTCAGCACATCAATGAGCACACAAATCAAAGACTATTTGTGATGAATTCATTGCACTGCTGGGAAAGATGATGTTATCAGCCATTGTAGATGAGATCAAAGATGTGGGAGATTTTTCAGTGCCTGTTGTCTCAACACTGGATGTGTCATATGTAGATCAGCTGACTATCATCTTGCGTTATGTGCTACCCAGAGGACCAGGTGAGCATTAATGCATAAGAATTACCTCCAACATAGGGTTGATAGGACTGCTAGAAAAGATGGGGTGCACCTGGCCAAGAAAAGGGAGAGAGTCTTTGGACACCCACAAGTGAGGAAGTCTTTAAATGAGGTTCAAAAGGGCAGGTGGATATAAAAAGGTGGCTTTGACAGAAGGATAGATGTCAGAGAGGCAGGTAATGGAAGATTATAATAGGGCCATAGGAGCAACAAGAGAATATAGTGGGGGAAATCTGTGCAACATCTTCAATGTCTGTGCACAAATGCAAAGTGTCTGAGGAATGGACAGGAAGTCTTTGTACACAAGCTAAATTATGACTTAATTGGCATCACAGAAACTTGGTGGGATAAATCTGATGACAAATTGGTGTAGAGGGATACAGCTTGTTCAAGAAGCGCAGGCAAGGAAAAAGGGAAGAGGTACATCAAGAATACAGACACTTGTTCTGAAGTCCAGAAGGAGGTGAGAAGCTGACCAGTTGAAAGTCTCTGGGTGAAGACAAAAGCGGAAAACAAACAAACAAAAAAACCAGGGGTTATTATGTGGTAGGGGTCATCTATAGATCAAATTAGGAGAAGGAGGAGATGAATGAGGCATTTCTAGAAGATCAAAAACATAAAACCTACTAGTAATAGGGGTCTTTAGCTACCCAGATATCTGCTGAAAAAGCAATACAGCAAAACAAAGTCTCCAGTAAGTTCTTGGAATGTGTTGAAGACAACTTCTTGTTTCAGAAGGTGGAAGTAGTAACCAGAGGGACAGACATTTTAGACTTGATTCTGACTAACAGGGAGGAATTGTTTTGAATCTGAAGGTAGAAGGGAACTTGGGTGAAAGTGATCATGAAACGATAGATTTCATGATCCTAAGGAAAGGCAGGAGGAATGAGAGAAGAATAACAAGAACAATGGGCTTCAAAAAAGCAGACTTTAACAAATGTAGCAAACTGGTAGGTAAGGTCCCATGGGAAGAATATCTGAAGGAAAGAGGAGTTCAGGAGACCTGGCAGTTTCTCAAAGAGACAATATTAAAGGCACAACAGCAAACTATCCCTCCATGAAAGAAAGATAGGAAGAATAGTAAGAGGCCAGTATGGCTCAGTCAAGAGCACTTTCACAATGTGAAAAAATCAAAAAGGAATCCTAAAAAAGTGGAAGTGTGGACAGTGCCATGGTTGTGTAGGACTTAGATATCGCTACTTCAATTATACGAAATGGTGCACTTTACAGAAGCACTCTCATTCAACAGGTAGGGAAAAAAACAACAGTGTTACCACAAGTTGAAGCCAAGTCAACACAGACACTTGCTCATTGGTGCTACAGTTCAATGCCTTACTCACTCCTCCACTGTGGTTACCATGCTCATTTTCACTGACCAGAAATGAGGTAACCAGGAGCTCTCTCCAATGGCACAGTGCAATCTGCAGGCCTTGCTTGCTACCATAGCAATGATTAGCATCAAGTCATCCTAATGTGGAGAGTGACACAAAACCCTGTAGCTCAAATGTTAACAATACAGGGATTACGCTAGAGCTTTGGGAGGCCACTTCTGACGAGGTCCTTGTGGAAGTTTTCCTTCCCTAGAAACTGCTTCCATCTTTGTTTCAGTAGCTTGACGGCTGCTAGTAGCACTCTTGTGAATGAAACCTGCTTTAAGCATCAAAAACTGAATCAATAATTCCCTCATCTGAGAGGTGATGCTAGCATAGTTACCCAGTTTTGAACTCAAACCCATAGGCACATGCCCACCAGGGTATAATGCCCACATTGTAACCACTCTTCCATTCCAGTTACTATGGCTACATGGCTTGAAAAAGAGAAGATGATTCTTGCGACTTCTCCATGTCCTACCTTGGCTTTGTGGTCTTGCTTAATTTAACGATGATCTTCTTGATGAAAGCCAATGCTCACGTGTGTTGTGGGAATAAATTTTGCAATAAAAGTAGAAAAGATAGCTGAAGCCTCATGGAAAGAAACTAATAAGCTGCTTATTTAGAATATACTTACTATTCTTCCCTCATTTTTTATTAATAGGGACATTTGTTTGAAAACAGGATCTTTCCTGTTTAAGCAAACATGGACTTGGGTTGAAGTGACCAGTGGAAACTTAAAGCCAATATTTATCTTGAGTGTTCCTAAATCCAAACATTTACAGTAATGCAAAGTCAAAGCACCTGATCTGGAAATCCTCTTGCAAAAAAAAAAACTCTTCTCCATTCTTGATTTCAATGGTATTGGGCCCACTGCTTCCACTGGTGCTTGCATTTTGGATGCCTTCTTTTGGAACGATCTGGAAATCTCTCCTCTGTGACCATGAACTTCTTAAGTTCAATACGAATTTGTTTTTAAATTAACATTCTAAAAAGAGGAGAGTACATTAAAATGGCAAGAAAAAACAAAACCTATGTGTCTCCAGGAATCTGATCTGTATGGCTGGTTGGAGCATGAGCGGATTCAGAGGAATAAATAAAGAAGCACCCTGACCCCCATTTTACAGACATGAAAACTAAAGCACACAGAGCGAGGAAATTACTTGCCCAAAGTCACCCAGAGGGAGAATCAACAGGAGTAGCCAACTCTCATGAGCTCTTGGTTTGAGTTTGTCTCTGGGAAAGGGCTAGTCAGTTGTTTCTGGTCTGCTGTCTTCTTGGTTGATTGGGTCATCTTCTCTTTCAAAACATCTCTATTTTTAATTTATTTTTGTACAATGCTTGGATCACACACCTGTAAGCAGGTTATAAACAAAAGTCCTGATCCTCCACAGGGATCTGTGAGCCTGGATTCTTAGCATTGCACAGAGACTGCCAGAGGGATTCCATGTAGGAATAAGTGCCCAGAGGGGGGAACGTAGAGCCTTGATTCCTTCTTCCCCTTGCCCCATTTTCCAGTACAGTGCAACTTTGTATGCCCCTTCCAATCTGGGCACAAGTAATTTGGAATGAGTGGCACCTCTGCCCAGGAGACATGCCAAGACTGGCATTGCAGACGGTACAGCAGTAGAGCTGGCTGAAAAACATAATTCCCATTGCACAGGAAATTCCAAGATTTTGAAGGTTTTGGGTTGTCTTGAATTGGGATGAAAAGCAGACATCTCAGAATTTTTCACAACACAAAATATTCCAAAGTGTTTCATTTCTACCTTATTGAAAAATTGTTTTGATAAGGTTGGAATGTTTCATTTCAGTAGTATAATGTCAATGATTATATATTAAATTAATAAAATTTGAAACAATAGAGTTGAAATGAACTGTTTTGATCTTGTCTTAGCCCTGGTCTACACTAGGACTTTAGGTCGAATTTAGCAGCGTTAAATCGATGTAAACCTGCACCCGTCCACACAATGAAGCCCTTTATTTCGACTTAAAGGGCTCTTAAAATCGATTTCCTTACTCCACCCCTGACAAGTGGATTAGCGCTTAAATCGACGTTGCCGGCTCGAATTTGGGGTACTGTGGACACAATTCGATGGTATTGGCCTCCGGGAGCTATCCCAGAGTGCTCCATTATGACCGCTCTGGACAGCACTCTCAACTCAGATGCACTGGCCAGGTAGACAGGAAAAGAACCGCGAACTTTTGAATCTCATTTCCTGTTTGGCCAGCGTGGCAAGCTGCAGGTGACCATGCAGAGCTCATCAGCACAGGTGACCATGATGGAGTCCCAGAATCGCAAAAGAGCTCCAGCATGGACCGAACGGGAGGTACGGGATCTGATTGCTGTTTGGGGAGAGGAATCCATGCTATCAGAACTCCGTTCCAGTTTTCGAAATGCCAAAACCTTTGTGAAAATCTCCCAGGGCATGAAGGACAGAGGCCATAACAGGGACCCGAAGCAGTGCCGCGTGAAACTGAAGGAGCTGAGGCAAGCCTACCAGAAAACCAGAGAGGCGAACAGCCGCTCTGGGTCAGAGCCCCAAACATGCCGCTTCTATGATGAGCTGCATGCCATTTTAGGGGGTTCAGCCACCACTACCCCAGCCGTGTTGTTTGACTCCTTCAATGGAGATGGAGGCAATATGGAAGCAGGTTTTGGGGACGAAGAAGATGATGATGAGGAGGAGGTTGTAGATAGCTCACAGCAAGCAAGCGGAGAAACCGGTTTTCCCGACAGCCAGGAACTGTTTCTCACCCTAGACCTGGAGCCAGTACCCCCCGAACCCACCCAAGGCTGCCTCCTGGACCCAGCAGGCGGAGAAGGGACCTCTGGTGAGTGTACCTTTTAAAATACTATACATGGTTTAAAAGCAAGCATGTGAAAGGATTACTTTGCCCTGGCATTTGCGGTTCTCCTAGATGTAGTCCTAAAGCCTTTGCAAAAGGTTTCTGGGGAGGGCAGCCTTATTGCGTCCTTCATGGTAGGACACTTTACCACTCCAGGCCAGTAACACGTACTCGGGAATCATTGTAGAACAAAGCATTGCAGTGTATGTTTGCTGGCATTCAAACAACATCCGTTCTTTATCTCTCTGTGTTATCCTCAGGAGAGTGAGATATAATTCATGGTCACCTGGTTGAAATAGAGTGCTTTTCTTCAGGGGACACTCAGAGGAGCCCATTCCTGCTGGGCTGTTTGCCTGTGGCTAAACAGAAATGTTCCCCGCTGTTAGCCACAGGGAGGGGGGAAGGTTGAGGGGGTAGTCACGCGGTGGGAGGAGGCAAAATGCAACCTTGTAATGAAAGCACATGTGCTATGTATGTAATGTTAACAGCAAGGTTTACCCTGAAAGAGTGTAGCCACTGTTTTATAAAATGTGTCTTTTTAAATACCGCTGTCCCTTTTTTTTTCTCCACCAGCTGCATGTGTTTCAATGATCACAGGATCTTCTCCTTCCCAGAGGCTAGTGAAGCTTAGAAAGAAAAAAAAATGCACTCGCGATGAAATGTTCTCCGAGCTCATGCTGTCCTCCCACACTGACAGAGCACAGACGAATGCGTGGAGGCAAATAATGTCAGAGTGCAGGAAAGCACAAAATGACCGGGAGGAGAGGTGGCGGGCTGAAGAGAGTAAGTGGCGGGCTGAAGAGAGTAAGTGGCGGGCTGAAGACAGGGCTGAAGCTCAAATGTGGCGGCAGCGTGATGAGAGGAGGCAGGATTCAATGCTGAGGCTGCTGCAGGACCAAATCAGTATGCTCCAGTGTATGGTTGAGCTGCAGCAAAGGCAGCTCGAGCACAGACTGCCACTGCAGCCCCTCTGTAACCAACCGCCCTCCTCCCCAAGTTCCATAGCCTCCACACCCAGACGCCCAAGAACGCGGTGGGGGGGCCTCCGGCCAACCAGCCACTCCACCACAGAGGATTGCCCAAAAAAAAGAAGGCTGTCATTCAATAAATTTTAAAGTTGTAAACTTTTAAAGTGCTGTGCTTAAAGTGCTGTGTGGCATTTTCCTTCCCTCCTCCACCACCCCTCCTGGGCTACCTTGGTAGTCATCCCCCTATTTGTGTGATGAATGAATAAAGAATGCATGAATGTGAAGCAACAATGACTTTATTGCCTCTGCAAGCGGTGATTGAAGGGAGGAGGGGCGGGTGGTTAGCTTACAGGGAAGTAGAGTGAACCAAGGGGCGGGGGGTTTCATCAAGGAAAAACAAACAGAACTTTCACACCGTAGCCTGGCCAGTCATGAAACTGGTTTTCAAAGCTTCTCTGATGCGCACCGCGCCCTCCTGTGCTCTTCTAACCGCCCTGGTGTCTGGCTGCGCGTAACCAGCAGCCAGGCGATTTGCCTCAACCTCCCACCCCGCCATAAACGTCTCCCCCTTACTCTCACAGGTATTGTGGAGCACACAGCAAGCAGTAATAACAGTGGGAATATTGGTTTCGCTGAGGTCTAAGCGAGTCAGTAAACTGCGCCAGCGCGCCTTTAAACGTCCAAATGCACATTCTACCACCATTCTGCACTTGCTCAGTCTGTAGTTGAACAGCTCCTGACTACTGTCCAGGCTGCCTGTGTACGGCTTCATGAGCCATGGCATTAAGGGGTAGGCTGGGTCCCCAAGGATACATATAGGCATTTCAACATCCCCAACAGTTATTTTCTGGTCTGGGAATAAAGTCCCTTCCTGCAGCTTTTGAAACAGACCAGAGTTCCTGAAGATGCGAGCATCATGCACCTTTCCCGGCCATCCCACGTTGATGTTGGTGAAACGTCCCATGTGATCCACCAGAGCTTGCAGCACTATCGAAAAGTACCCCTTGCGGTTTATGTACTCGGCGGCTTGGTGCTCCGGTGCCAAGATAGGGATATGGGTTCCGTCTATAGCCCCACCACAGTTAGGGAATCCCATTGCAGCAAAGCCATCCACTATGACCTGCACATTTCCCAGGGTCACTACCCTTGATATCAGCAGATCTTTGATTGCGTGGGCTACTTGCATCACAGCAGCCCCCACAGTAGATTTGCCCACTCCAAATTGATTCCCAACTGACCGGTAGCTGTCTGGCGTTGCAAGCTTCCACAGGGCTATCGCCACTCGCTTCTCAACTGTGAGGGCTGCTCTCATCTTGGTATTCATGCGCCTCAGGGCAGGGGAAAGCAAGTCACAAAGTTCCATGAAAGTGCCCTAACGCATGCGAAAGTTTCGCAGCCACTGGGAATCGTCCCAGACCTGCAACACTATGCGGTCCCACCAGTCTGTGCTTGTTTCCCGAGCCCAGAATCGGCGTTCCACAGCATGAACCTGCCCCATTAGCACCATGATGCATGCATTGGCAGGGCCCATGCTTTCAGAGAAATCTGTGTCCATGTCCTGATCACTCACGTGACCGCGCTGACGTCGCCTCCTCGCCCGGTATCGCTTTGCCAGGTTCTGGTGCTGCATATACTGCTGGATAATACGTGTGGTGTTTAATGTGCTCCTAATTGCCAAAGTGAGCTGAGTGGCCTCCATGCTTGCCTTGGTATGGCGTCCGCACAGAAAAAAGGCACGGAACGATTGTCTGCCGTTGCTCTGATGGAGGGAGGGGCGACTGACGACACGGCTTACAGGGTTGGCTTCAGGGAGCTAAAATCAACAAAGGGGGTGTCTTTACATCAAGGAGTATTTCAGGCAGGACTTCACGGAGGGTTCCAATAAGAAATGGTGCACCTAAGTTATCGTTCTTATTGGAACAAGGAGGTTAGCCTGCCTCTGATTGATACATGGCTAGATTTACCTCGCTGCACCTTCTCTGTGAGTGACTGCAGTGTGACCTAGAGGAATGAGTCCCCTAGACAGGGGAGGAGGCAAATGAGTACAAAACAAATCTGGTCTATTTCTTGTTTTGACCCACTCCATCTATCTTTTACATCTTTGGCTGGCAACAGACGGTGCAGAAGGACTGCATGCCATCCACATCTCATGGCTGCTCGGCAGAAGATGGTACAGTACGACTGCTAGCCATCCTCATCTCTTGCCTGCCTGGCAGAAGATGGTACAATACGACTACTAGCAATCCTCGTCTCTTGCCTGCCTGGCAGAAGATGGTACAGTACGACTGCTAGCAGTCCGTATCGCCTGCCCGCTCACCATAAGACGGTTCAATAGGACTGACTGCAGGAATAAAGAGAATGACCTGGTCAAGTCACTCCAAATTTAGTCCCTGCGCCCATGTCTGCCCAGGCGCTCCCAGCCGACGTGGCCAGGAGCACCTCGGACACGACGAGGACGACTACCAATCGTATTGCACCGTCTGCTGCCAGAAGGCAATGGGTTGCTGCTACTGTGCAGCAAAGCTGTACCGCGTCTGCCAGCACCCAGGAGACATAGGGTGACGGTTACCTGAGCGGGCTCCATGCTTGCCGTGGTATGGCGTCTGCATAGGTAACTCAGGAAAAAAGGCGCGAAATGATTGTCTGCCCTTGCTTTCACGGAGGGAGGGAGGGAATGGGGGCCTGACGATACGTACCCAGAACCACCCGCGACAATGTTTTAGCCCCATCAGAGTGCTCCATTGTGACTGCTCTGGACAGCACTCTCAGATGCCCGATTGTTTGCCGTTGCTCTGACGCCAGGAGGGGCGACTGAGGACACGGCTTACAGGGTTGGCTTCAGGGAGCTAAAATCAACAAAGGGGGTGGCTTTACATCTAGGAGTATTTCAGGCAGGACTTCACAGAGGGTTCCAATAAGAAATGGTGCACCTAAGTTATCGTTCTTATTGGAACAAGAAGGTTAGCCTGGCCTCTGACTGATACATGGCTAGATTTACCTCGCTGCACCTTCTCTGTGAGTGACTGCAGTGTGACCTAGAAGAATGAGTCCCCTAAACAGGGGATGGGGGGAAGCAAATGAGTACAAAACAAATCTGGTCTATTTCTTGTTTTGATCCACTCCATCTATCTTTTACATCTTTGGCTGGCAGCAGACGGTGCAGAAGGACTGCATGCCATCCACATCTCATGGCTGCTCGGCAGAAGATGGTACAGTACGACTGCTAGCAGTCCGTATCGCCTGCCCGCTCACCATAAGACGGTTCAATAGGACTGACTGCAAGACTAAAGAGAATGACCTGGTCAAGTCACTCCAAATTTAGTCCCTGCGCCCATGTCTGCCCAGGCGCTCCCAGCCGACGTGGCCAGGAGCACCTCGGACATGACGATGACGGCTACCAGTCATATTGCACTGTCTGCTGCCACAAGGCAAGGGGTTGCTGCTACTGTGTAGCAATGCCGTACCGCGTCTGCCAGCACCCAGGAGACATAGGGTGACGGTTACCTGAGCGGGCTCCATGCTTGCCGTGGTATGGCGTCTGCACAGGTAACTCAGGAAAAAAGGCGCGAAACGATTGTCTGCCCTTGCTTTCACGGAGGGAGGGAGGGAACGGGGGGCCTGACGATATGTACCCAGAACCACCTGCGACAATGTTTTAGCCCCATCAGGCATTGGGATCTCAACCCAGAATTCCAATGGGCAGCGGAGACTGCGGGAACTGTGGGATAGCTACCCACAGTGCAACGCTCCGGAAGTCGACTCTAGCCTCGGTACTGTGGAAGCGCTCCGCCGAGTTAATGCACTTAATGCACTTAGAGCATTTTCTGTGGGGACACACACACTCGAATATATAAAACCGATTTCTAAAAAACCGACTTCTATAAATTCGACCTTATTCCGTAGTGTAGACATACCCTTAATGTTCTGATAACTTCCCAATGAAATTTGACAAACAGTACATTTCCAAAAATGTTTCAGTTCTGTTGAATCAGAATTTTGCAGAGGTAAGATGTTCCATCATAAAATTTTCAACCCATTCCGGCACTGAAGTGCAGTCACTGGTTACAGGGTTGTGGAGGAGATGACCAATGCATTTTCATATTATGTCCAGCTCTGGCCAGTGCTGTTATTCTTTATGCTCATGAGCACTAACTATTCACCCCATGAAAACAGATTGATCTAACATTACTCATAAATGACCAAAAAGAAAAGGAGTACTTGTGGCACCTTAGAGACTATCCAATTTATTTGAGCATGAGCTTTCGTGAGCTACAGCTCACTTCATTGGATGCATACCGTGGAAACTGCAGCAGACTTTATATACACACAGAGAACATGAAACAATACCTCCTCCAACCCCACTGTCCTGCTGGTAATAGCTTATCTAAAGTGATCATCAAGTTGGGCCATTTCCAGCACAAATCCAGGTTTTCTCACTCTCCACCCCCCCCACACACACACACAAACTCACTCTCCTGCTGGTAATAGCCCATCCAAAGTGACAACTCTCTACACAATGTGCATGATAATCAAGTTGGGCCATTTCCTGCACAAATCCAGGTTCTCTCACCCCCTCACCCCCCTCCAAAAAACACACACACAAACTCACTATCCTGCTGGTAATAGCTCATCCAAAGTGACCACTCTCCCTACAATGTGCATGATAATCAAGGTGGACCATTTCCAGCACAAATCCAGGTGGAGAGTGAGAAAACCTGGATTTGTGCTGGAAATGGCCCAACTTGATGATCACTTTAGATAAGCTATTACCAGCAGGACAGTGGGGTGGGAGGAGGTATTGTTTCATGTTCTCTGTGTGTATATAAAGTCTGCTGCAGTTTCCACGGTATGCATCCGATGAAGTGAGCTGTAGCCCACGAAAGCTCATGCTCAAATAAATTGGTTAGTCTCTAAGGTGCCACAAGTACTCCTTTTCTTTTTGCGAATACAGACTAACACGGCTGTTACTCTGAAACCTGTCATAAATGACCACAATCCATTAGCTGGGATGTGAGCAATATGCCATCACTGCTAGATTTGTGATCATACGCATCTTGCTATTAGACCCAATCCTAATGTGTTTTTTTCTTCCAAAAGTTAGACTTCAAAAACAAAAACAAAAAAAACCATGAACACTATACACATCTTGGCTGCTACCCTACCCATTCTCTGCAAAAAACAGTCTGAGTTCATAGAATCATAGAAAATTAGGGTTTGAAGAGATCTCAGGAGGTCATCTAGTCCAGCCCCCTGCTCAAAGCAGGACCAATCCCCAACTAAATCATCCCAGCCAGGGCTTTGTCAAGATGGGCCTTAAAAACCTCTTTAAGGATGGAGATTCCAGCACCTCCCTAGGGAACCCATTCCAGTGCTTCACCACCCTCCTAGTGAAATAGTTTTTCCTAATATCCAACCTAGATTTCCCCCACCGCAACTTGAGACCATTGCTCCTTGTTCTGTCATCTGCTGCCGTTAAGAACAGCCTAGCTCCATCCTCTTTGGAACCCCCCTTCAGATAGATGAAGGCTGCTATCAAATCCCCCCTCACTCATCTCTTCTGCAGAGTAAATAAGCTCAGTTCCCTCAGCCTCTCCTCATAAATCATGTGCCCCAGCCCCCCAATCATTTTCATTGCCCTCCACTGGACTCTCTCCAATTTGTCCACATCCCTTCTCTAGTGGGGTGCCCAATGTGGCCTCACCAGCACTGAACAGAGGGGAATAATCGCTTCCCTCGATCTGCTGGCCATGCTCCTCCTAATGCAGCCCAAGATGCCGTTCGCCTTCTGGGCAACAAGGGCACACTGCTGACTCATATCCAGCTTCTCGTCCACTGTAATCCCCAGGTTCTTTTCTGCAGACCTGCCACTTAGCCATTCGGTCCCTAGCCTGTTGCAGTGCATGGGATTCTTCCGCCCTAAGTGCAGGACTCTGCCCTTGTCCTTGTTGAACCTCCTCAGATTGTTGACAGTTGTCAGATGACACTGTAACTGACACGGCACCTTACCTCGTCCAGGGGCTTCACATAATGAGTGAACAAAAGAGGATGTGTTTGAGAGCTGATGGCAGCTTGTCCTCTTCAGATATTAACAAACAGCTGCTGCTTTTCACTAGCGCTCACCAGATGCGAGGGGGAAGGGTCCCGATTCCCAGGTGGTTGGATGGATTTTCGCCAGCACATCTAGAATTTCTCACTGGGACACCCTTGTGCCTTGAAACAACTATCACAGCTCAGGGATGGGACCTGAGCAGCTCTCTTATCTGTGAAGTAGGCTGAAAGCAACGGTTGGGAGTTGTGTGTCCCCTCATCCCCCCTCTCCTTTGTTCTAGGCTCCAACCTTTGCTTCCATGGGAAGAGCTCTGTGCCTCCCCATTCCTCTCTTTTACCTCATGCCTCTATTTCCCCTCAATTCCCCCTGCCAGGGGCTCCATCTGCCTCCTCCCTTCCCCACATGCTAAGGGCTCTGTGTCCCCACTGCCCCCATACCAGAGTCCCCATTCCCCTCACACTAAGGATCTATATACCCCCATCCCTTACCCATTACATGTTAAACTCTACTAGGAGGATGAGCAGAAATGAGATGGAGTATTGTTATGCTGGAAGACATTCATGGTGCCATCGCCCAGCTGTCCGAGCTCTACAGAATTGTAGAAGTGCTTGAAGCTGTGGCTCTGCTAAACAGATTGCAGGAGCTCCACGTGGCCTCTGCTTTTCCCAATTTAGTCTTCGCATTTTCCCCCAAATCAATAGGGTTTCTGCCACTGATGCCTAGAACATTCCCAGAACTGATCAGCTGTGACGCTCAGAAGTTATTACAGGTTTCAGGGTAGCAGCCGTGTTAGTCTGCATTTGCAAAAAGAAAAGGAGGACTTGTGGCACCTTAGAGACTAACACATTTATTTGAGCATAAGCTTTTGTGAGCTACAGCTCACACTTTGTGAGCTAATGCTCACTTGGATGCATTCAGTGGAAAATACAGTGGGGAGATTTATATACACAGAGAACATGAAACAATGGGTGTCACCATACACACTGTAAGGAGAGTGATCACTTAAGATGAGCTAATACTAGTGGGGGGGGGAACCTTTTGTAGTGATAATCAAGGTGGGCCATTTCCAGCAGTTGACAAGAACGTCTGAGGAACAGTGGGTGAGGGGGGAATAAACATGGGGAAATAGTTTTACTTTGTGTAATGACCCATCCAGTCTCTATTCAAGCCTAAGTTAATTGTATCCAGTTTGCAAATTAATTCTAATTCAGCAGTCATAGAATCATAGAATCATAGAATATAAAGGTTGGAAGGGACCCCAGAAGGTCATCTAGTCCAACCCCCTGCTTGAAGCAGGACCAATTCCCAGTTAAATCATCCCAGCCAGGGCTTTGTCAAGCCTGACCTTAAAAACCTCTAAGGAAGGAGATTCTACCACCTCCCTAGGTAACGCATTCCAGTGTTTCACCACCCTCTTAATGAAAAAGTTTTTCCTAATATCCAATCTAAACCTCCCCCACTGCAGCTTGAGACCATTACTCCTCGTTCTGTCATCTGATACCATTGAGAACAGTCTAGAGCCATCCTCTTTGGAACCCCCTTTCAGGTAGTTGAAAGCAGCTATCAAATCCCCCCTCATTCTTCTCTTCTGGAGGCTAAACAATCCCAGCTCCCTCAGCCTCTCCTCATAACTCATGTGTTCCAGACCCCTAATCATTTTTGTTGCCCTTCGCTGGACTCTCTCCAATTTATCCACATCCTTCTTGAAGTGTGGGGCCCAAAACTGGACACAGTACTCCAGATGAGGCCTCACCAATGTCGAATAGAGGGGAACGATCACGTCCCTCGATCTGCTCGCTATGCCCCTACTTATACATCCCAAAATGCCATTGGCCTTCTTGGCAACAAGGGCACACTGCTGACTCATATCCAGCTTCTCGTCCACTGTCACCCCTAGGTCCTTTTCCGCAGAACTGCTGCCTAGCCATTCGGTCCCTAGTCTGTAGCTGTGCATTGGGTTCTTCCGTCCTAAGTGCAGGACCCTGCACTTATCCTTGTTGAACCTCATCAGATTTCTTTTGGCCCAATCCTCCAATTTGTCTAGGTCCTTCTGTATCCTATCCCTCCCCTCCAGCGTATCTACCACTCCTCCCAGTTTAGTATCATCCGCAAATTTGCTGAGAGTGCAATCCACACCATCCTCCAGATCATTTATGAAGATATTGAACAAAACCGGCCCCAGGACCGACCCTTGGGGCACTCCACTTGATACCGGCTGCCAACTAGACATGGAGCCATTGATAACTACCCGTTGAGCCCGACAATCTAGCCAGCTTTCTACCCACCTTGTAGTGCATTCATCCAGCCCATACTTCCTTAACTTGCTGACAAGAATACTGTGGGAGACCGTGTCAAAAGCTTTGCTAAAGTCAAGAAACAATACATCCACTGCTTTCCCTTCATCCACAGAACCAGTAATCTCATCATAGAAGGCGATTAGATTAGTCAGGCATGACCTTCCCTTGGTGAATCCATGCTGGCTGTTCCTGATCACTTTCCTCTCATGCAAGTGCTTCAGGATTGATTCTTTGAGGACCTGCTCCATGATTTTTCCAGGGACTGAAGTGAGGCTGACTGGCCTGTAGTTCCCAGGATCCTCCTTCTTCCCTTTTTTAAAGATTGGCACTACATTAGCCTTTTTCCAGTCATCCGGGACTTCCCCAGTTCGCCACGAGTTTTCAAAGATAATGGCCAATAGCTCTGCAATCACAGCCGCCAGTTCCTTCAGCACTCTCGGATGCAACTCGTCCGGCCCCATGGACTTGTGCACGTCCAGCTTTTCTAAATAGTCCCTAACCACCTCTATCTCCACAGAGGGCTGTCCATCTCTTCCCCATTTTGTGATGCCCAGCGTAGCAGTCTGGGAGCTAACCTTGTTAGTGAAAACAGAGGCAAAAAAAGCATTGAGTACATTAGCTTTTTCCACATCCTCTGTCACTAGTTTGCCTCCCTCATTCAGTAAGGGGCCCACACATTCCTTGGCTTTCTTCTTGTTGCCAACATACCTGAAGAAACCCTTCTTGTTACTCTTGACATCTCTGGCTAGCTGCAGCTCCAGGTGCGATTTGGCCCTCCTGATAACATTCCTACATGCCCGAGCAATATTTTTATACTCTTCCCTGGTCATATGTCCAACTTTCCACTTCTTGTAAGCTTCTTTTTTATGTTTAAGATCCGCTAAGTTTTCACCATTAAGCCAAGCTGGTCGCCTGCCATATTTACTATTCTTTCGACTCATTGGGATGGTTTGTCCCTGTAACCTCAACAGGGATTCCTTGAAATACAGCCAGCTCTCCTGGACTCCTTTCCCCTTCAAGTTAGTCCCCCAGGGGATCCTGGCCATCCGTTCCCTGAGGGAGTCGAAGTCTGCTTTCCTGAAGTCCAGGGTCCGTATCGTGCTGCTTACCTTTCTTCCCTGTGTCAGGATCCTGAACTCAACCAACTCATGGTCACTGCCTCCCAGATTCCCATCCACTTTTGCTTCCCCCACTAATTCTACCCGGTTTGTGAGCAGCAGGTCAAGAAAAGCGCCCCCCCTAGTTGGCTCCTCTAGCACTTGCGCCAGGAAATTGTCCCCTACGCTTTCCAAAAACTTCCTGGATTGGAACAGTCTCTCACTGGAGTCTGTTTTTGAAGTTTTTTTGTTGTAATATTGCAACTTTTAGGTCTGTAATCGAGTGACCAGAGAGATTGAAGTGTTCTCCAACTGGTTTATGAATGTTATAATTCTTGACATCTGATTTGTGTCCATTTATTCTTTTATGTAGAGACTGTCCAGTTTGACCAATGTACATGGCAGAGGGGCATTGCTGGCACATGATGGCATATATCACATTGGTAGATGTGCGGGTGAATGAGCCTCTGATAGTGTGGCTGATGTGATTAGGCAATATGATGGTGTCCTCTGAATAGATATGTGAACACAGTTGGCTACAGGCTTTGTTGCAAGGATAGGTTCCTGGGTTAGTGGTTCTGTTGTGTGGTGTGTGGTTGCTGGCGAGTATTTGCTTCAGGTTGGGGGGCTGTCTGTAAGCAAGGACTGGCCTGTCTCCCAAGATCTGTGAGAGTGATGGGTCGTCCTTCAAGATAGGTTGTAGATCGTTGATGATGCATTGGAGAGGTTTTAGCTGGGGGCTGAAGGTGATGGCTAGTGGCGTTTGTTATTTTCTTTGTTGGGCCTGTCCTGTAGTAGGTGACTTCTGGGTACTCTTCTGGCTCTGTCAATCTGTTTCTTCACTTCAGCAGGTGGGTACTGAAGCTGTAAGAATGCTTGATAGAGATCTTGTTATTACGTTACAGACAGACATAGAAATGCCATCAAGCTGAATACAGGGGCCTTGCAAGCTTGGTCAATGCCATGCCTTGCTGAGTGAACCCCAAACTTATCTGGAGCTCAGCACCTCTGCGGGCACTGCATCAAGTGACTGCCACTGTTTAGCAAATCAGAAGATCTTCAGTTTTCTGGTGGTTTCATCCTGTCTAGCCCCTATTTTCCCATATTACAAAACTACCATGCCATTCAGAATGACAGAACCCTCCTTAGGAGAGCAGCGAGAAAGACTGAGTTCTCTGGGTGCTCACAACTAAGCCAGCAGGGGTGCTGTTGGTCAGTACTGATATGCATTTATAGGGCTGTATATTGGGTTGAAAATTTTCCACCAAAGCCTTTTTTCCAAACAGAAAATGGGATTTCAACTAAATGAAGATTTTTGCATAACTGCTTTCCTTGAAAAGTTTTGATTTGTCAGAAATACAAAGACCTGACAACTGAAAAATTGTGGCTGAACAACATAATTTTTTCAGTTTCTGGCAGTTTTCAGATAAACATTTTGGTTTTTGGAAGTTTTGGGTCAAAATTTCTCAGTCGCCAAAAATGGAAGCATTTTTGATGGTAGAGTTTTTGGTTTCATAGAAATCATAGAATATCAGGGTTGGAAGGGACCTCAGGAGGTCATCTAGTCCAACCCCCTGCTCAAAGCAGGACCAATCCCCAATTAAATCATCCCAGCCAGGGCTTTGTCAAGCCTTACATTAAAAACCTCTAAGGAAGGAGATTCTACCACCTCCCTAGGTAACGCATTCCAGTGTTTCACCACCCTCCTAGTGAAAAAGTTTTTCCTAATATCCAACCTAAATCTCCCCCACTGCAACTTGAGACCATTACTCCTTGTTCTGTCATCTGCTACCACGGAGAACAGTCTAGAGCCATCCTCTTTGGAACCCAGGTAGTTGAAAGCAGCTGTCAAATCCCCCCACATTCTTCTCTTCTGTCGACTAAACATCCCAAGTTCCCTCAGCCTCTCCTCATAACTCATGTGTTCCAGTCCCCTAATCATTTTTGTTGCCCTCCGCTGGTCTCTTTCCAATTTTTCCACATCCTTCTTGTAGTGTGGGGCCCAAAACTGGATACAGTAGTCCAGATGAGGCCTCACCAATGTCGAATAGAGGGGAACGGTCACGTCCCTCGATCTGCTGGCAATGCCCCTACTTATACATCCCAAAATGCCATTGGCCTTCTTGGCAACAAGGGCACACTGTTGACTCATATCCAGCTTCTCGTCCACTGTAACCCCTAGGTCCTTTTCTGCAGAACTGCTGCCGAGCCATTCGGTCCCTAGTCTGTAGCAGTGCATTGGATTCTTCCATCCTAAGTGCAGGACTCTGCACTTGTCCTTGTTGAACCTCCTCAGATTTCTTTTGGCCCAATCCTCCAATTTGTCTAGGTCCCTCTGTATCCTATCCCTACCATCCAGTGTATCTACCTCTCCTCCCAGTTTAGTGTCATCTGCAAACTTGCCGAGGGTGCAATCTATACCATCTCCAGATCATTTATGAAGATATTGAACAAAACCGGCCCCAGGACCGAGCCTTGGGGCACTCCACTTGATACCGGCTGCCAACTAGACATGGAGCCATTGATCACTACCCATTGAACCGGACAATCTAGCCAGCTTTCTATCCACCTTATAGTCCATTCATCCAGCCCATACTTCTTTAACTTGCTGGCAAGAATACTGTGGGACACCGTGTCAAAAGCTTTGCTAAAGTCTAGGAACAACATGTCCACTGCTTTCCCTTCATCCACAGAACCAGTTATCTCGTCATAGAAGGCAATTAGATTAGTCAGGCATGACTTGCCCTTGGTGAATCCATGCTGACTGTTCCTGATCACTTTCCTCTCCTCTAAGTGCTTCAGAATTGATTCCTTGAGGACCTGCTCCATGATTTTTCCAGGGACTGAGGTGAGGCTGACTGGCCTGTAGTTCCCAGGATCCTCCTTCTTCCCTTTTTTAAAGATGGGCGCGACATTAGCCTTTTTCCAGTTGTCCGGGACTTCCCCCGATCACCATGAGTTTTCAAAGATAATGGCCAATGGCTCTGCAATCACATCCGCCAACTCCTTTAGCACTCTTGTATGCAACGCATCCGGCCCCATGGACTTGTGCACGTCCAGCTTTTCTAAATAGTCCCGAACCATTTCTTTCTCCACAGAGGGCTGGTCACCTCCTCCCCATGCTGTGCTGCCCAGTGCAGTAGTCTGGGAGCTGACCTTGTTCGTGAAGACAGAGGCAAAAAAAGCATTGAGTACATTAGCTTTTTCCACATCCTCTGTCACTAGGCTGCCTCCCTCATTCAGTAAGGGGCCCACACTTTCCTTGTGCCAAACTTTTGGCTGGTGTTTGATTACAAGTCACTCTAGTGTTTGATTGCAGGGGTAGTGACATGTCGTTATCCTAACTGTATGAGTAAAGGGCAGGCCTGTGCTTAGCCTGCCCTGACTGAGGGGATCCCCTCAAGTGAGCCTCAGTTGCTAAGCAGGGGGTAGGGATGCCAAATCCAGCGAAGAGGAGAGTAGGGACAGGTGTTTCTACCTGGGGGTGTGGATGCTGCCATTTGACATGCCTGTCTCCACTCTTTAGAGACAGCTGATTACATTGAGAGTCCTGGTTTCTGGTTGGTGGAGCTGACCTCACTACTGAGCAGGCCTAGGGTCTAAGCCTCAGGCTTTGTGTGGGGACAGTGCTGGAGTGAAAGACAACACAGGAATTACACTGGCAGTGAGGCTCCCCACTACCTGCTGACCTCACTGAGAGCTAAAATCATCAAGAACTGGGCTAAGTGGTCAAGCCTCAGAACATGACGTGTCGAGAACAGCGGCAGATAAATGGCAGTGACAGCAGCAGCTGGGAGCCAGTTGCAGAGGCAGCAAAGGCATTATTCACTTCCCCCCTGCTCAGGGGTGGGAGGTGAACCCCCATGAACACACCTCTAAACTCCGAGTCTACACTAACCAAGGACAGCCAACTGGGGGTGGGATGCCACAGAGGAAGAGTGAAGTGGCCTGTTAAAGGGACATTCATTCATCAGATTTCCCCACCGCAAAGTGGGAAACTGAGGCAAAGGACACTGCCCAACACGCTGAGGTTTGGTTCGCTTATGGTCACATGCTTTTGAATGTGGTTGTGTTTTCCCCAAACTAATGCTGGGTTCCCTTCCCCTTTTATTAAAAGTTCTTTTTTGTTACACACAGTCTCAGTGCTTATGAATGGGGAAATATTTCCTCTTAGAGGTATAACCTTTGGGTGGGCTAGAGTTCACTTCATTGCCCTTCTCCAATGCCTAAAAACCCCAGCTCCCCTAGAAAAGTAACTAGAGATCCAGAGTTCAGTCTCTTTAAGGATTTCCAGGAAGGATCGCAGAGGGTCAACATCTCCCCCTTCAAGTCCCCAAAAGAACTAAAGAAATGAATTTAATTAAAAAACTTGATCAAATCTTATGATAAAGAAACAAATAAAATAATTTTACAGCATAACAAGCCTATTTTATAATCCATAGATATTACCTTCAGTTATACATAAAGAAAACACATTAGAATCTGAACTATTCAGACCCCACGGAAACCCAGTGAGAACAAACAGAGAGTTCCCAAAAACTTAGGTTTAGTTCACCTAAGTCTCAGTTAGAGACTTTGATCACCAAATCTAGACAGTGTGCTGAGTCTAAAACAACACCTTCCCTCCACTTGCTTGTTGGAGTCTTCAGTTGGATCCAGGCAGACTCTTCCTCTGCTGAAATCACTGCCAGCCAGTCAGCTGATGGATTAACCAAGCCACACAGTTACATGTACAGATTTAAAGAAAACCCAGCTGTAAAATGCTTCAGAGTTAGGGACAACAGCTTGCTTTCTGCTCCTGCATTCAGCTTCTCCCTACTCACATGGCCCTTTTATAAAGCAGCTGCCCTGACCTCTTGCACTTGTAACCCATCTGCCTGTCAGAGTTGGCAGCAACAAGGGCCGGGTTCAGTATCTAGGGGTTCCATTCCAATAACATAATGCAAAACCGGCTCGAGCCCCCACCCAGTGACCTGGGACAAATTTATACCACCCCCGCTGGGCGCCTCCAAGAGGCAATATTTCCCGTCTCACAAACTCATGGCGATCGGAGGAAGTCCCGGACAACTGGAAAAAGGCTAATGTCATGCCCATCTTTAAAAAAGGGAAGAAGGAGGATCCTGGGAACTACAGGCCAGTCAGCCTCACCTCAGTCCCTGGAAAAATCATGGAGCAGGTCCTCAAGGAATCAATTCTGAAGCACTTAGAGGAGAGGAAAGTGATCAGGAACAGTCAGCATGGATTCACCAAGGGCAAGTCATGCCTGACTAATCTAATTGCCTTCTATGACGAGATAACTGGTTCTGTGGATGAAGGGAAAGCAGTGGACGTATTGTTCCTTGACTTTAGCAAAGCTTTTGACACAGTCTCCCACAGTATTCTTGCCAGCAAGTTAAAGAAGTATGGGCTGGATGAATGGACTATAAGGTGGATAGAAAGCTGGCTAGATTGTCAGGCTCAACGGGTAGTGATCAATGGCTCAATGTCTAGTTGGCAGCCGGTATCAAGTGGAGTGTCCCAAGGGTTGGTCCTGGGGCCGGTTTTGTTCAATATCTTCATAAATGATCTGGAGGATGGTGTGGATTGCACCCTCAGCAAGTTTGCAGATGACACTAAACTGGGAGGAGAGGTAGATACGCTGGAGGGTAGGGATAGAATACAGAGGGACCTAGACAAATTGGAGGATTAGGCCAAAAGAAATCTGAGGAGGTTCAACAAGGACAAGTGCAGAGTCCTGCACTTAGGATGGAAGAATCCAATGCACCGCTATAGACTAGGGACCGAATGGCTCGGCAGCAGTTCTGCAGAAAAGGACCTAGGGGTTACAGTGGACGAGAAGCTGGATATGAGTCAACAGTGTGCCCTTGTTGCCAAGAAGGCCAATGGCATTTTGCGATGTATAAGTAGGGGCACTGCCAGCAGATCGAGGGACGTGATCGTTCCCCTCTATTCGACACTGGTGAGGCCTCATCTGGAGTACTTTGTCCAGTTTTGGGCCCCACACTACAAGAAGGATGTGGATAAATTGGAGAGAGTCCAGCGAAGGGCAACAAAAATGATTAGGGGTCTGGAACACATGAGTTATGAGGAGAGGCTGAGGGAACTTGGGATGTTTAGTCTACAGAAGAGAAGAATGAGGGGGGATTTGATAGCTGCTTTCAACTACCTGAAAGGGGGTTCCAAAGAATCATAGAATCATAGAATATCAGGGTTGGAAGGGACCTCAGGAGGTCATCTAGTCCAACCTCCTGCTCAAAGCAGGACCGATCCCCAACTAAATCATCCCAGCCAGGCCTTTGCCAAGCCTGACCTTAAAAACTTCTAGGGAAGGAGATTCCACCACCTCCCTAGGTAACGCATTCCAGTGTTTCACCACCCTCCTAGTGAAAAAGTTTTTCCTAATATCCAACCTAAATCTCCCCCACTGCAACTTGAGACCATTACTCCTTGTTCTGTCATCTGCTACCACGGAGAACAGTCTAGAGCCATCCTCTTAGGAATCCCCTTTCAGGTAGTTGAAAGCAGCTATCGAATCCCCCCTCATTCTTCTCTTCTGCAGACTAAACATCCCCAGTTCCCTCAGTCTCTTCTCATAAGTCATCTGTTCCAGGATGGCTCTAGACTGTTCTCAGTGGTAGCAGATGACAGAACAAGGAGTAATGGTCTCAAGTTGCAGTGGGGGAGATTTAGGTTGGATATTAGGAAAAACTTTTTCACTAGGAGGGTGGTGAAACACTGGAATGCGTTACCTAGGGAGGTGGTGGAATCTCCTTCCTTAGAGGTTTTTAAGGTCAGGCTTGACAAAGCCCTGGCTGGGATGATTTAATTGGGGATTGGTCCTGCTTTGAGCAGGGGGTTAGACTATATGGCCTCCTGAGGTCCCTTCCAACCCTGATATTCTATGATTCTATGAGTGTAGCAAAAGCCTTTTAATAACAGAGAGAAACAATGTGGCATTATGTTGGGGAAACACCACCAACAGGATTCATAACACAACCCATGAGCAAAAAACCCACCCCAAGCAAATTGGGGCGTGTCCTTTCCCTTTGGTTCTTGAGTCCAGCAACCCAAAATCACCCAAAGTCCCAAAAGTCCAACAACCCAAAAGTCTCTGTCCCTGGTCAGGGCAGCCGCAGAGTTCAAAAGTTTATCTGCAGAATTTTACCTCCCAACCTGGGTGAAGATTGGGAGGGAGGCGGGTGAAGGGGCACCTTATGTGGTCCAAAGCTGATGGCCCCACCTCTCCATGGGGCTCCGCTCTGCCAGCCGCCCCATGAGCTGCTCTAGGCATCTGACAAACTGCTCTGCTCCACCAGCCGCTCTGCTCACCGTCCCACAAACTGCTCCGCCATATATCTTCAGGCTCCCCCACTACTTAACACAACACTCAGTGATTTCAGCTCTTAGTAAGCTTAGCTCTTTAGTGATTTCAGCTGTAGTAGGGGAGCCTCAGTGCTGGTGCACCATTAGCCCAAAGCAAATTCAGCTCAGCAGCCTGTAATTAGACTGCTAACAGAATCAAAATTAGCTCTGATATTCCACAGTGGAGAAAGTACAATTAGCATATAAGGCCCCCACCAGGGGGCCCATACCACCAACTATTAATATCTATCCCCAGTCTCTCTCAATTCACAGAGTTTTGGAACCCATGTCCCTTGCCTAGCGAGTGCTACTTAGTTGATGGCGAGTCCCTCCATCATAACAAAAGGCCAAGTACAGTTCCACTGTCCTTGATTCACATAATCAGGGTAATAACAATTTATTCTTCTTGCCCCAATAACAGAGACGTTGGGGATCCCACAGCAGCCAAAGTGACCATTTGGGCAGCTATGGGCTCATGCTAGGTGGGGTGGGTGTGCCTATGCAAATGAGATCAGCCCCTGAAGTTCTTTTCCACAACTTGCCACACCTCACCACCAGATGTCAGGGTGGAGCTCATTCTGACTCTGCTTACACAATTATGGAGCCTGACCCCAGCAACAGGGAACCTACTGGAGCAGATCCAAAACTATTACACCCAATTCCAGAAGCTTCTGAATGTGGAGTGCTAAATCTGCCTAGCAACAATGACCCAGACCCAACTCACTCCTACCTTAAAGGGATATCTCCCTATTCAGCACATGGGTTACAGAGGCACTCAGGGTCGTGTTAAATTGTCCCAGATTCCTGGGTGGGAGCTCAAGCTGGGTCTGTTTAATATGGTTAAGAGGAACCCCTGGATCTTGAACCTGCCCCTTGTTGTTGCCAACTCCACCTGGCAGAAGGGTTATGCACATGGGGGGAGGTCTCCAAACCAACCAAAAGCAAGCTCTTCTCTCTCTTTCCCTTGCAAGAAAGGGGAATCAGAGTAGAAGAAAAGAAAGGTAAACATGGACTGGCTCTTATGCAGTCTTTCTGGGGTCAGCCCCTTGGGCCTTTCCTTATCAGCAGGTCTATGTTCTTATTTAGGGTCTACCTCCAGTCCCTCCTCTTGGGGCACCCTGCTTCATAGCTGGTCCATGCAGCTTCAGGGGCAGCAAGACCTGTGACTATCTCCCGCACAGCTGAGCTGTCTCTGAGGTACAGCAGTCTCCTCCCTGTGGCAGGCTCCCACTCCAGAAGGAGCAAGCCTTACAGCTGCACGTTGTTAGAGCTGGACAAGCCCAGGAGAGGTCTTTAATCTCCTCTTCAGAGTAAATTACTTTAATTGATGCTGGGACTCTGCAGCTAAAAGGAGGTGCAATTTCCAGAGATGGCAGAATGAACAATATGACTGTGGCCATAAATTGAGGTGTCCCCTTCCTACTCTCACCCTGGGAAGAAGAGCAGGTTGGGAGAGGCCCACCATTCAGGTGAGACATTCACCCTTGGACCTTGGCAGCTAGGCCACTCGTCCTCAGCAGGCACTGAGGAGTATGCTTGCCTTGCCCCCACCATAAACCCAATGGCCACACTTTATACCTCTACAGTATAAGGCCTCTCCTAACACACTAACCTCCCTGCCTGAGCCACTCCTGTAAGTGCTGCAGATCCTCATTCTGTCTTCTCGCCTGCACTTTAGCATGGAGCTGCCATCAGCTCAAAGCCAGCATAAGGGGACTGTTGCCCCTTCCTAACATTCAGTGGGGGTGTTTTAGTTGCTAGCTCCCAGTACTAAAAGGGGGAAGGGTCGATGGGGAATCAGCACCCTGAGACTGACAGCCCCCAGGAACAATGGGGAGAGGCCAATGACAGGGCGGGCAGGCTAATCAGGGAGTCAGGAGGCCAGGGAGGTCCTGTCCTCCTTGTGAGCTGGAATGGTCAGGGTCAAACAGAGTGGGGCCGAGCTAAGGAGAAAGCAGGGGCCTGAGCTGAGCTGGGGGGCAGAGCTGGGCCAGATCCAGAGGGACCAGAAAAGCAGCCCAGAGAGAGCAGACCCTGTGCTGGGAGCAGAGCTGCAGCCCCAAAGCCAGAGGCACAGCCCAGAGAGAGCAGACCTGCCCTGGGAGCAGAGCTGCAGCAACCAGAACAAGAGGGGCCAGAAAAGCAGCCCACGAAGCAGGTCAGTGCTGGGAGCAGAGTCACAGAAGCAGCCTGCAGAGCAGACCTGTCCTGGGAGCAGAGCTGCAGCAACCAGAGCCAGAGGGACCAGAGAAGTGGGCCAGAGAAGCAGCCCAGGGAGCTTGGATCATAACCCCGACAGGGTGGGGGCGACACTGGGCAGAAGGGTCCTACCACTTAGAGCCTGAGAGCATGTGGCCACCACCAGAGCAAGCGTCCAACCCCCAGCATCCCTGCAGCACGGCCAGGGCCTGAGCAGGAGGCCTGGGACTTACAAGGAGCAGACTGTGAACTGCCCTGACGTTCCAGAGACACTGTTTGTGATGTTCCCAGCCACAGAGCGGGGTGATGTGTTTCCTTTAACCTTTCCCATTTTTCCTTATTCTTTTTAAAATTAATTGTTGATTAAATAACTTGCATTTGCTTCAAATTATATGTAGTGGCCAATGGGTCAGAGAAGCGCCCAGGGCAGAGAGAGTACCCCGGAGTGGGGACACCCTGGCCCTGTCCTAGGTGACTACAGCAGGGTTGGGAGTTGAGCCCCCCAGAAATCCTGGGCCCAGCCTTGTTGGGATTACGAGGACTCTGCCAGATGGGAGAGTGGAAGGGGAGTCCTCAAGGGCAGGGAGGCCCCTGGGTAAAGGAAGTGGGAGCGAGGACTCAGATCCTTTCGCTAGCTCACTTCACCGGGGTCGTGCAGGAGCCAGGAAAGTTCCCCACAATAGCGGGACTATTCCCCCGCTTACACCAGGGAAGCCTGCCCTTTGAGCTGCCTTCCCCTGCTGGTTCCCCACATGAGGGGTGTGGGAGTGGGTGTGTGTAGGTGTGTGTGTATGTAGCCCCAGCCCCATACAGGGACTGGCAGGGCAGAATGATAGTGCAGGCAAAGGGAGAGGGGTGGTTTCCAACCTGGAGGACATATAGCCAGTCAGGACATTAAGTAGGAATCCTGAGCCAGTTACCTAGAAGCAAAAACAGACCCTCTTTCTCTGTCAAAGCACCCCCAGGAAATGGCCAATCCCATTCCCGGATCACCATCACCTCAGAAGTGGTCTGTGTCCCAAGGGTTAAACTGAGGTCTCTTCTAAGGACTCACATGACACTTCTGAAAACGACTCATGGACAATCATGGTGGAGGGGAAATGAGGGGGAATAGGAGTGTTGGAGGGGCTTGGGGACATCTCCTGAGGTAAAAACACAGATTGAGATATGGGAGCCATTGTCTATAAATCACCCTGGGATTCTGGGAGCAGTGCTGGACAAACACACCCCAATTTCTAGTCCCTCTGCTGTTCCTTCTCACCCCTTGCTTGTGGCAACTCTTTACTAGCAGAAGGTAGGGGTAAAGCCACTAAATGCTTAACACTGTGTCTGCCCCACATCCAGACGCTAGACCTCTCACAGGATGGATGGACAGAAGTAGCTGGTTTTGCACTTCCCAAGGGTAGTAAAGGACACAAGCACTCTTTGCAGATGCCTGAATTAGCACATCCAGGCAGTGAGTGCTAGCACAGCTCTCCTCCTGATGCCATCTTGTCTTTGTCTTTCAAAAGAACTGAATCCCTTCTTGGAGCTCATTTGCATCCCCATCCAGCCTCCTGGAGATGTACCCACACACAGCACACTCAGCCGGCTGCTGCGTGGAAGGTGGGGATGACACATGCAGCAGCTCAAGCTAGACACATGGGGAATATGAAGAACTCAGAAGAGAACAATGTGAGCCACACAGAAAGAAACATTCCTGTTTCCACCCTTTACTCCCATCCACATCCTCATCCAGACCCAGGGACTGAGACTCTTCCTCTCCAAATTGCCAAATAACCCTCTGATCTCACCTGGGATTGGTTACTGAAAGGCACAGGAGTTGGTTTTTCTCATTCCTCAAGACACACAAGAACAATGATTAATGCTGAGTCGGTTGGGATGGTTCTGGATTAATGGGAGTTTGTGAGGAAAGATTACTGAGATTTCTGTTTTAAGGGTTTTTGTCTTTAAGTTGTGAATATATTTAGTACTGACAGCTGACACAGAAGGACTACTGGGCCCTGACTCAAACCAGGCACAATGCAAATATTTTCTGGACAAACTTTCCCCACCTTGCACTACAGACAGTATACAGTCCTGACCAGGACCACACCCCACTATGCCAGTCCTGGACCCCCAGTCAGTGCTGGGTTTACAATGGGTCCAGTGGCTCCATGGAGCTGGTCCCATGCTGAGAAGGGGGGCCTGCTCTGCTTGTATTGCACCCCGAGACCCTGCTGGCTCCCCCCACCCACCACTTGCTCCTCTCGGCCTGCCCGTTGGCTGGCCGAGGGTTCCTCTCTACTCCCTGGCCCCACCCCAGGCTGCTCCTCTCAGCCCCCTGGCCGGAGCCCAGTGCACCCCGGCTCCGGGCACTCTCTGCTTCCCACCACCTGTGGGGCCCTGCCTGTCTCCCCGGAGCTGAGCCGCCTGGGACTGGCGCAGAAGCCTGGCCAGTCTTGGCCAGTTGGGGGACGGACGGTGTGGAGGGCTTGGCTGGGCCCCTCCAGGCAAATGCATCTTGAGGGAGCCCGGCCAGGGCAGGCCCTGGCCGGGCTGATCGTGCCTGAGGGGCCAGAGCGATTCCCCTGTAAAGAGTTAAGAAGCTAAGATAACCTCGCTGGCATCTGACCAAAATGACCAATGAGGAGACAAGAGACTTTCAAAGCTGGAGTGGGGGAGAAACAAAGGGTCTCTCTGTCTCTGTGGTTTTTTTTTTGTCAGGAACAGAAAAGGAATGGAGTCTTAGAACTTAGTAAGTAATATAGCTAGATATGCGTTAGATTCTGTTTTGTTTAAATGGCTGATAAAATAAGCTCTGCTGAATGGAATGTATATTCCTGTTTTTGTGTCTTTTTGTAACTTAAGGTTTAGCCTAGAGGGATTCTCTATGTTTTGAATCTGATTACCCTGTAAGGTATTTACCATCCTGATTTTACAGAGGTGATTCTTTTACTTTTTCTTCAATTAAAATTCTTCTTTTAAGAACCTGATTGCTTTTTCATTGTTCTTAAAATCCAAGGGTTTGGGTCTGTGTTCACCTATGCAAATTGGTGAGGATTTTTATCAAGCCTTCCCCAGGAAAGGGGGTATAGGGCTTGGGGGGATATTTGGGGGAAAGATGTTTCCAAGTGGGCTCTTTCCCTGTTATATTTGTTAGATGCTTGGTGGTGGCAGCAATAAAGTCCAAGGGCAAAAGGTAAAATAGTTTGTACCTTGGGGAAGTTTTAACCTAAGCTGGTAAAAATATGCTTTGGGGGTTTTTCATGCAGGTCCCCACATCTCTACCCTAAAGTTCAGAGTGGGGAAGGAACCTTGACATGGTGGTAGTGGTGGGATTTTAAAGGTGTTTACCCTTCCCTTTATATTTATGACAAATGCCAATCTATAAAAAGGGTAATAAGGACTACCCCGGGAATTACAGACCAGTTAGCTTAACTTCAGTGCCTGGAAAGATAATGGAGCTAATAATCTAGCAATCAATTTGCAAAAACCTAGAAGATAGTAAGATAAGTAACAGTCAGCATGGTTTTGTCAAGAACAAATCATGTCAAACCAATCTAATAGTTTTGACAGGAGAGGAAGACTTGTGGATGGGGGGAAGTGATAGATGTGGTATATCTTGACTTTAGTGAGGCTTTTGATACTGTCTTGCATGACCTTCTCATAAACAATCTTTCTTCTTCATGTAGAGAGCAAGTGCCCCAGCAGGTGAAGTAGATTTATGGATGAAACCTTTGGCCAAATTCTACTGGAGGTGACAATTGAGGTGCACTGGAGACTCAAATAGTAGATGGCATAGTTATGTGATTTGACTGAGACTTGATAAGTTTATGGAGGGGATGGTATGATGAGATTGCCTTCAATGGCATGTGACTCAGTGGCGACTGCCAGTAGCAAAAATCCCCAACTGCTGGAGATGGGACTCTAGATGGGGAGGGCTCTGAATTACTACAGAGAATTCTTTCCCAGGTAGCTGCTTGGCGGATCTTGTACACATGCGCAGGGTCTAACTGATTGCCATATTTGGGGTTGGGAAGGAATTTTCCCCCAGGTCAGATTGGCAGAGATGCTGGAAGGGTTTTGCCTTCCTCTGCAGCATGGGGCACTGGTCACTTGAAGGTTTAAACTAGTGTAAATGGTGAATTCTCTGTTACTTGAAGACTTTAAATCATGATTTGAGGACTTCAGTAACTCAGCCAGAGGTTAGAGGTCTATTTCAGGAGTGGGTGAACGTCTGCGACCTGCAATGTGCAGGGGGCCAGTCTAGATGATCGTGATGGTCCCTTCTGACCTTAAAGTCTATGAATCTAACGTTGCACTTGTGGGATGCCTTTGCCAATACACCTCAAAGCCTGACAAGCAGTATTCCACTCCTGGGTCTCATCACAACCCTACTGAGGCACCTGAATCAGAGCCCTCTCCCCCCACACTACTTCTCTTTAGCACTGTCTATTATTGTTTAATTGTGACAAACTGTATGTGGGTGTGGAGGTGTTTGTGATATGCACAAATATTTACTAAGGACAAGAATGAGAAACCCTGAAAGCTCATGTCTCTTAGAGCCAGGTTCAGTATTTGAACATAAATCTCCCCGAGTGAAAGACCAATGTTTCCCCCAGAACTAGTCTCCTGTCTTTGCTGCAACACAGTCAACTGTCATTTTGCCCCCCACATTACAGCTGTGGGACCCTGTCTCCTCCCTGGGCCACACAGTATTCCTGTCTTGCTTTCTTATCTCTCTTTGCTTCCCCTTTTAAAGATGCCATGGGATATGCATCCTTTTAATATTTCCCTGCTTTGTTGCTTGAGATCACAGGTGCATTTGTAATACATGGCGAGGCAAAGTTTGTCAACTAGTTTTGGAAACAATTAGTTTTTGTTCACTCCAGCTGCAGTTATTACATTTGTTTCCTGCCTGTATGGAAACTATGCTCTCCCTCCCCCATACACACACCATGAACTCCATCAGCCCAACCAAACATCTATTCCACCATGACAAACAAACAGCATTCCCACTCAGGTCCCTCTGATAGGAGCCATGGAGCATTTTCTCTTCTGGTTTAAGCTGCAGTTTATACACAAATTATATGTACCGAAGAAGAAGAAACATCTTCACAACATACACCAAGGAAACCCAACAGCCTCCACTGAAATAGGAATACAGTGATATCATAGATTTCCTATTTGGTTTACAAGGAAAACAGCTGTTTATGCCTCTTTGTTTTGTTTGGATAACAAGATTGTGACAGAGTTACTTTGCTGGCTGCAGAGTGAGGGAATGTTTCTTGGCACAGTTCTGAACTGATTTGGGGATGATCACCTGTAAAGAAGCATCTAGGGAGAGATCTCAGAAACTCTGGCTAAGGATGGAAGCAAATCCTACCCACAAGGTAGTTATGGTAAATAATGCTAGAGCAAAGGGCACGATGGAGACATCACTGGGAAGGTCTGACCTGCTAGTGGCATTCTCTTTTGGAATTACACAAAAGGCAGCAATCCTGGTGAAGAGACAGGTCTTTAATGGTATTAGGTGCCTGAAAATTCCACTAGGTGCCTATCTGCATCTTTAGCCACCTAAATACCTTTACAAATCTGGCCCTAGAAGCTCATATTTTAAAAGTCACAATAAGCTAGGGGAGTCTCCTAGTTCTGAATATAGGGGAATGGGAAGTGATGAGGGAAAATAAATAGGAAGGCTCCAAGAAACTCTGGGATATGAAGTAGCTAATGGAGGCACTGCAAGTGAATGAAACCAGTGGTCACAAAACAGACTCATTTCAAGCAAGCTGGAACAGCATGCTGCAGTATTTAGCCAGCAGGATTTGGATGAGGTGGGAGTCAAATTAAACTGATACAGCATCACAATAATACTGATAATGGTCGGTAAATAACAGTGGGTCCAAGAAGGGTACCTATGCACTTCTAGTCTGCAGTTGAGGGGACTGAAAGAGAAGCAGGCACACCCATGCTTTCATCTCAGAATTACTTCCTGAGCCTGGAGTTGTTCCCACATAGATGGAACCACACCTTTTTGGGGGCTGCTTGTGTGTGTGCATCAGTGGAAACTCAGTAATCAGCTGACAAATAAGAAAAGGTTCAGGAAATGTTTTGAGGTCTGAAATCCTGCCCTACAGTAAGAGACTTAAGGAGCTCAGACTAATTCATTTATTCTAAAGAAGGTTAAGAAATCACTTAATCACAGACTATAAGCACCTCCATTGTGTGATTTCTAAAGGTAGAGGGATCTTGATTTTACCAGACAAGAGCATAATAAGATCCACTGGCTGGAAACTGAAACTAGGCAAATTCAAGCTGGAAATAATGTGCACACTCTTAACAGTGATAGTAATTAGCCATTGGAACAACTTACTGAATGAAACTTGGAGGGAGGAGCACAGGTTGCAAGAGGGAAGAGTTTGGAGGAGGCACCAGACGTCAGTCTGTGTACACCTAGCTGTTGCAGCCCCTCTGTAAATAGTTCTCTTAATAAAGAGCCAGTTTAGTTTTAGAAACATGTAATCCTCTCGTTTTATTATCCAGTGCATAGTACATGAACCATGGTGGCAGCAGTCAGAACTAGTGACAGCCACAGCAGGGAAGAGAGTGTGATTAACAGGAAAACAAGGCCGCATCTCTTTCTTTCTTTCTTTCTTTCTTTCTGATTTCTCTATATCACGGACCCCAACGTGCTAGCTGCTGTCCAAACGTAGAACCATAAGATGGTCCCTGCCCCAAAGAGGTTAAAATCTAAGGATAAGACAAGAAACAACAGATGGATACAGACAGACAGAAGGACAGCTATGGGAATATAAGGAAACAATGAGACAAAGATTGATTTCCAGACCAAAAATCTGCACAAGCATGGAAGCTGCCGAAGCAAGAATTAAGTCTGTCTACCGAGCTAATCCAGAGGGATAAAGGGGAGAAAATAAAGGTAAAGCTTTTTTAATCTCTCATTTGGATGAAAGGATGAGAAGTGAGTGAGTCACTGTTGCCAGAAATAATACCCGAAACAGCTGATAAATGTGTTGAGTACTGTGACCCCAGACAGAATCAAACTGTAGAGAGATACTGTTTATTTTAGCCAAAACTAAGAAGTAGAAGAGGGAATAGATACTTATATTACAGATCTGGGAACTTTGGTGTCCACATGGAACTTCCAAAATATTCAAGATTCTTTGATTAGAGACATGATCATTTGTGGGACATGTGATTCCAGTTTACAGGAGAGATTGTTGAGAGAAACAACTCTAACCCTAGAGAGATACCTCCAAATAGCAAGGGTGGATGAACTGTCCAGAGAAAGGATCAAAACAATTGTGCCGAACAAGTTCACAGGCTTAAGCTAAAGAAACTTATGAAACAGGGCAGAGACAGACTGATCTATAATGCAGGCATCACTGTCCAGTGGATATACTGTGGAAAGCAACATGAAAGGTGGAAAGAAAAATGGCCAGTCTATGGGCAACAATGCAAGCAGTGTCAAAAACAGAATTACTTTGTGTGCCAATATCACAGCTACCTCAGGAAGAAAAAAAGCAGCAGTAGATGCAGTGATTGAGAACCGAAACTTCCTATGGGGAGGAGTGTATGTGCTGTGTGACTTCAAGAGACCAGAGACTCTCAGTATGCATGCATTGCCAGCCATTCAACTGCCCTACTTCCAACTGTGTGACCAATTTGATTCCAAATGATTTGTGGAGCAAGTGGCAATGTAATCCCAGAAACTGATAAGCAGCAATATTACACTGGAGGAATGTAACCAAGCACTAGTGATGAACAATAACATCATTCTGAGGCCTCTGGGCCAATGCAGGCTGTTGATAAGAAATCCACAAAACAAATAATAAGTAATCCCAGAATATTTAAGAGTTGGCATCATAAGACGGATACATGCTTCACGCCTGGGCATAGAGACATGCCTGAGATGAGCGAGGGAGTGTACCTACTGGCCAGGTGTGAATTCTCAATGGAGAGCACACATGGAACAGAGCAAGGTGTGTAAAGAGTATAGAGATCCACAGAAGGAGTCTCTACTGCCTCATGAAATCCTGCAAACCCAACCCTGCAAAAAGCTTGTGAGAGACCTGTTCACTTTTAGTGACAGGAACTACATGGTCACAGTACATTATTATTCCAATTTTTGAGACGTGGTCTATATGGAGGACACTCAAGCAAGGATTGTGATGCTTTGGTATATTGAAAACTGTACAGTAACTCCTCGCTTAACGACAGGTTTCAGAGTAGCAGCCATGTTAGTCTGTATCTGCAAAAAGAAAAGGAATACTTGTGGCACCGTAGAGACTAACAAATTTATTTGAGCATGAGCTTTTGTGAGCTGCAGTTCACTTCATCGGATGCATCCGATGAAATGAGCTGTAGCTCACGAAATCTTATGCTCAAATAAATTTGTTAGTCTCTAAGGTGCCACAAGTACTCCTTTCCTCACTTAACATCGTCCCGGTTAACGTTTCGTTGTGATGTCCCTGATCAATTGGAGAACATGCTTGTTTAAAGTTGTGCAATGCTCCCTTATCACGTTGTTTGGCAGCCTCCTGCTTTGTCCACTGCTTGCAGAAAGAGCGAGCTGGTGGGGGCTTGGAACCAGGGTGGATCGGCAGCCCCCCTATCAGCTCCCCTAAGTTCCCTGTGCAGCAGCCTCCCAGCAGGCTATCAATGGCCGGGCAGTTCAGGTATCCCTCTCCGCACTGCCCTGTGCTGCTCCTGCCCTCTGCCTTGGAGCTGCTTCTGGGAGCCTCCTGCTTGCTGTGCAAGGGTGGGGGAAGAGGGGTGCTGATGTCAGGGTGTCCCCCTCCCACCCCTCCTGCCCCCTGCTTCTGTACCCCATCTCCACGGAGCAGGGGGGGAACAGAACAGGGCTCAGGATGGAATCATAGAATCATAGAATATCAGGGTTGGAAGGGACCCCTGAAGGTCATCTAGTCCAACCCCCTGCTCGAAGCAGGACCAATTCCCAGTTAAATCATCCCAGCCAGGGCTTTGTCAAGCCTGACCTTAAAAACCTCTAAGGAAGGAGATTCCACCACCTCCCTAGGTAACGCATTCCAGTGTTTCACCACCCTCTTAGTGAAAAAGTTTTTCCGAATATCCAATCTAAACCTCCCCCACTGCAACTTGAGACCATTACTCCTCGTTCTGTCATCTGCTACCATTGAGAACAGTCTAGAGCCATCCTCTTTGGAACCCCCTTTCAGGTAGTTGAAAGCAGCTATCAAATCCCCCCTCATTCTTCTCTTCTGTAGGCTAAACAATCCCAGCTCCCTCAGCCTCTCCTCATAACTCATGTGTTCCAGTCCCCTAATCATTTTTGTTGCCCTTCGCTGGACTCTCTCCAATTTATCCACATCCTTCTTGTAGTGTGGGGCCCAAAACTGGACACAGTACTCCAGATGAGGCCTCACCAGTGTCGAATAGAGGGGAACGATCACGTCCCTCGATCTGCTCGCTATGCCCCTACTTATACTTATGGAGGGAGCTTGCTGGCAGCAGCTGTTGTCTCAACTTGCTGATCTACTTAAAAAGGCAGTGTACTTAGAGTGCGGCCAGCGTACTTAAAGGGGCAATGCGTGTCTCTCTCACACACATGGTGTGTGTCTCTGTCTCTCTCTCTCACACACACACACGTGGGGTGTGTGTCTCTCCCTCCCTCCCTCTCTCTCTCTCTCTCTCTCTCTCACACACACACACAGCTCCCGGCACTATTATGTTCAAATACTGTCTCATACACACATGCACCCCACCTCCCAGCACTTTGGAAAGTGGAGGGAGTGGTGCGCTCCAGTGGGATAGCGTGGGTTCATCATCACGTGCAGTTTCCACAGGGAATGTTTGCCGCCACTGCCATTCTGTGTGTCCTCCCTCCATTCGTGCTGCCTTGTAGAGTGTGAGGATACATTAACAACGTGTTAACCCTTGAGGGCTCAGCCAAGTGCTAGTTCATCATTTAGCAGTAAGGCATTCCCTGGGAAACATCCCCCCCTCTGACTCCACCACCTCAACCAAGCTTCACAATCATCACTGTTGTGTACAGTATTAAATTGTTTAAAACTTATACAGTGTATATGTGTAAATATATATAGTCTTTTGTCTGGTGAAAAAAATTTCCCTGGAACCTAAAACCTCCCCCCATTTACATTAATTCTTGTGGGAAAATTGGATTCGCTTAACATCGTTTCGCTTAAAGTAGCATTTTTCAGGAACATAACTACAACGTTAAGCAAGGAGTTACTGTATTGAAATTGTAAGCTGTCACTTTAAATTTCAGGGTGGTTTCCTGGTCCTCCTTGCAGGCCAGGGAGCTTTGTAGGGAAGTGTGTGACGTGGGCTTAGCAGCGGTCAGTTCTGCATACAACCAGCATAGAGTCAGGTGGGGTGAGTTCGCCTCTCTGTTTTAGGGGGCAGCCTGTTTTGTCTCTGTCTGTTTTGGGTTCTTTTATGGTTTTCATTCTGAATACTAAGCCATAAAGTAGTAGTAAGCTGCAACATTCTAGCGGGAACATTTATGTTTTTCTCAAATTGTAGGCTGTAAAACATAACAGATTCGTACAAAAAACTTGATAACGGTTAGGCCCCTGGTATGCTGAGATCACTACCTATCACAATGATCAACATTCTCTCACTGTTTGCATGTACTCCTCCATCCATCTGTCTGTATCTATCTGTTTTCTCTTGTCTTATGAAGTTTGGGACAGAGACCATCTTTTTGCTCAGTATTTGCACAGTGGCTAGCACAACAGGTCTGCCTAGGCTCTCTGGTATACTAATAATAACTAATAATAATGAAGAAAACAAAACTTGTAAGTACTACCATCATCAGATACCAAACCAGGATGCTTGAGCATGCCAGATATCCTGTGGGTTACTAATGGCTAAGGTCTTCTCTACTGCTTGGCTTTGTCTGGTTTTCTGAAGCGCTTTGCATAGGGGGATACGTCATTGTGCCTTAGGTCAGAACGTCTCCATTTTCCTTAATGTGTGAGCTCTTTGGGACAGGGATTTCTTGTATTCTGTGTCTTGTACAGCAACAGACACATAGTTGGTGCTTAACAAATCATCATCATAGAAATGCAGGGCTAGAAGGGACCTTGAGAGGTCATCAAGTCCATCCCCCTGAACTAAGGCAGAACCAAGTACACACAGACCATCCCTGAAAAGTGTTTCTCTAACCTGTTCATAAAGACCTCTGATGATGGGATTATCATCAATGTCATTATTACATAGCAGCCAGAAGCATGCTAGTCCCACACAGCCCCTGTCCCAGTGGACTTTCAGACACAACACACAAGTCAGTTTGCAAACAGTTGAGGTGCTATGAAAGGAGGACAAGGGTTACAGCAATACTATAATTTGGCTTGGCAGAATTCAATTTTTTTATCATTTTGACAGATAAAATGTTCACAGTTGTGAAAAATTATGGGGGGAGGTCGGGCAATTATTTAATGACAATAGGCACTGAGATTCAAAAATTAAAACTTTGTAAACCATTAAGACACAAACTGTCAACATCATGTCACAATACACAAAGTAAATATCCTTAAATCAACAAATCACACCTGTTTTTACTCTGCATTCACTAGTCCATTTGTAACCAGACTCATTCAAAAGTCGAATCACTGGATTTTGACTCTAAGAAGTTCTCAAGCAGCATTTTTTTTACTTTGCCTATCTGTAAATTTCACTTATCAGCAAGGGAAATATTTTTTCATCGGTCTGTGTATGTTGGTGAAATTGTGTGTGTTTGTGTGTGTGTTACTGACATTTACCAATAAAAATCTAAACCTTCCAAGGCTAACCATAATGCAGAAACTCAGCTGAGGTATGTGTGCAACCAGGAATTAATAAAAATAAATGAATGAGTTTTCACTATGAAAAGCTGATTTCACCAGTGGCAAGGAAATGAACATTTCACCCTGCCTCAAATTCACAAATACCAGTTTTTGCAGGGGAACAGTTATTGTGCAAAGGATTGGCTCCTCAGCGGGCATAAATTGGCATAGCTCTATTGAAGTCTTGGCAATTTACAACACTTGAGAATCTAGCCCTGAGAGTCAACTATGTGATACGAAACTCTGGCTTCAAAATGTTTATAAAAATACAGTTTTTAAAAGAATTCCTGGGTTTGTTTTTCTTGGTAGTGTATGTAAACTATCTTGATTTGCGGGGTAAAAGACAAGGGGATTCTAGTGTGTGAATAACAACTCTCTCTACACACCATGCTGCAAATTTCCAAGGGCTAGATTCACAAAGAAACTTAGGCATGATGACACTCCACTTTTAGGTGCCTAGAGAATTACTGCAATTCACAAAGCCTGAGTTAGACACCTGAGCTCCCTAAGCAGTGAATGGGAAGAGAGAGGTACCTCAGAATAGGATTCACAAAAGCCAGCATCCTAGGAAGCTACAGGAAAGTGCCTGCTTTGGCTTGGGATATTCAGCTGCAAACCCTTTCCTGAGGTAAGGAACCTTGCACCATTTTTGCAAGAAGTAAAGTCATTGGAGTAGGGGGACTGGATCCTCAGTCCCACCTTGCTATTTTAATGAGGTGCATTGCTCTACACCTTAAGTGTCTGCGTGCTTTGTGTGGGGCTGCCATTGGCATCCACAGAGGCAAAAACAGGTGCCCAGGGAACTTCTGCTGCAAAAAGGTAGGTGCCGAGTGAGTTTAGGTACTGACAGGATTTGGCAGCTGCTGAGAGGGGCTTTTTTGAATCCAAGTGGGGGATGATTCTGGGGTTTTGGCAGCTAAAGTGGCAGTTAGGCACCTAAGTCCTTTTATGAATCAAGCTCTTACAAACTAGAAGAGTGTTTGTGTTAAGATGAAGTGTTAGATCAGCATAAAAACTGAGAATGATACCTAAAATAGCAAGTTTCAGAGTGGTAGCCATGTTAGTCTTTATCAGCAAAAAGAATGAGGAGTCCTTGTGGCACCTTAAATTTGTTAGTCTCTAAGGTGCCACAAGTACTCCTTGTTAAAATAGCAAGGTTAGTAAGAGAAAAATAACCCTATTTCATTCCAATGTGAGGCACTGGAAATCTGAATGCAATCTCCTTACGTAACACACAAAGATCCTTGCCTTTCCTCTCCCTAGGAATGTATTAATCTGGAAACTGAGTATATAAATAGGCCCAGAAAAACTATATGAGTCAATGAAAACAGCCAGTTGTTGAGCATGTTCCCTCAGGGGCAACTATGCAAATTCTTCCCATCTTTCTTTTTGTTGTAAAGAAAGTTACAATACTTTTTTCTTAAAAACCATTTCTGGAATTTCTGCAAACAGTTGTTCCAAGGAACTGCCTAAGGGCCTCAGCTGTGGACGCTACAAAGAATCACAGAAACATGCCTAGGAATAGACACATTAGTTCATCCAGTCCATCTCCCTGCCAAAGTGGGATTGATCTCTACAGTATATTCTTGTCAAGTCAGAGCTCCCTCCAGACACCCCTGTAAGGGGTCCAGGCCTTGGTCGGAGCTCCCTCCACACAGCCCTGTGATGGGCCAGGGGCTGGGGCCCAATCAGAGCTCCCTCCAGACACCCCAGTGAGGGGCCAGGAGCCGGGGGTCAGTCAGAGCTCCATCCAGCCACCCCTGTGAGGGGCCAGGGCCTGGTCAGACAGTGGTACTGGAACAATTTGTATAGTGGTGGTACTGAAAGCCATTGAACCAAAATATAAACCCTGTATAGAATGGAAACTACTTTAAGCCAGGGGGTGCAGCAACACCGCTAGTTCCAGCACCTATGTGGTCAGAGCTCCCTCCAGTGTGTTTTTTTCACACCCCTGACTGACAAAACTTTCACTGACAAAAGTGTACTGTAGTGTAGACAAAGCCTAAGTGTGAAAGGGATTTTGAGGTCCTCACAGATCTTGTGTCTTCTAGCTTCCAATCCCAGCTTCATAGACTAGAACCCACTAAATCACTGATTTCAAAGTCCAGAATCCTAACTATTACACTATGGGACCAACAGCCAGCTGTGGGCAGAAAGACACACTAAGAAGCAGCAAACAGTTTCTTCACGCACAAGAGCGAAAATCATCCAGGCTCCAGGAAGGAATTAACCCCATTTCTTAGGCTCCGGAATCCTAAGTGAAGTCCTTACCTGCAGAGGTCTGTCCCTTAGCAAGAAGAAACTCCAGTCCCATGAAAGGAGAAATATCACCCAAAGGCTCCTTCCTTGTGGCTCTAGTGTTTGACACCAATTCCACTCGGAGAGAAAACACTGAGATCCTGCAGTGGAGGTCATGGTGCAGGCCTGTGTGAGGTCACTTCAAACAACTCCTTCACTGATCTCGAAGGATCTTGAGCCTCCCCATCACTTCCGCTGCTTTCTTGCCCTGGGCTTCTCTGAGGTCATTGCCTCATTGAAGAGCTGCTGTCCTGCAGGCTGGGCTCTTCCTGTGGCAGGGTGGGTACTTCCTATGGATATCTCCTTTGTGTCTGATGGAGCTTGTGCTTCATTCCTGTGGAGCTAGCACAGGGGTGGGAAAACTTTTTGGCCCGAGGGCCACATCGGGGTGTGAAACTGTATGCGGGGCCGGGTAGGGAAGGCTGTGCCTCCCCAAACAGCATGGCCCCCGCCCCCATCCGCCCCCTCCCACTTCCCGCCCCCTGACTGCCCCCCTTAGAACTCCCGACCCATCCAACCCCCCGCCCCGTCCTTGTTCCCTGACCGCCTCCCCTGGGACCCCTGCCCCTGATCGCCCCCCAGAACCACACCCCCTATTCAACCCCCCCGCTCCCTGTCCCCTGACCCCCCCCAGAACCTCCACCCCATCCAACCCCCCCTGCTCCCTCTCCCCTGACTACCCAAATCCCATCCACACCCCCACCCCTAACCGCCCCCCTGGGACCCCACCCCCTATCGAACCCCCCCACTCCCTGTCCCCTGACTGCCTGGACCCCTATCTGCACCCCCACCCCCTAACAACTCCCCCAGGACTTCCACACCTATCCAACTGCTCCCTGTCCCCTGACTGCCCCCGGGACCCCTTACCCCTTATCCAACCCCCCCGCTCCCTGCCCCCTTACCATGCTGCTCAGAGCAGCAGGAGCTCGCAGCCCCGCCACCCGGCTGGAGCCAGCCACACCACCCGTGCTGCCCAGCAGTAGGGGCGGGCCAGAGCACTGGTGGCATGGTGCACGGAGGCTGTGGGGGATGGGGACATCAGGGGAGGGGCCTGGGGTGAGCCTCCCTGGCTGGGAGCTCAGGGGCCGGGCAGGATGGTCCTGTGGGCCAGATGTGGCCCGCGGGCCATAGTTTGCCCACCGCTGAGCTAGCAGGATGCCCTCATGGCAGACAATAGCTACTATCCATGCTGCTGAGTCCCTGCCTGAGCACCAAATCTCCTCATATCCGCGACTATCAGCAGAGCATAGGAAGTGCCAGCCTGGATGGGACATGTGGTCCATCTAGCCCAGTATCCTTTCTCTGACAGTTGCCAGCACCCGCTGCTGCAGAGGAAGATGCAAGAAACCCCATTGATGGGCTGATGTCAAATAATCTGTCCCCCCACAAAGGTCTCATCCTAATCCCTAAAGGCTAGAGATAGTTATAATTATAATTGTTAGTGCTAGCAAAAATGTTTGGAAGGGATATGTAAGTTTAAAACAATTCTATAACTCTGGATATTCTTGTTATCCATGCAAATGCTCAGATTCTCTGAATCTTGCTAAATTCTTGGCTTTGATGATATCCTGTGGCACTGTGCGCCACATTCTAATTATGTGTTGTGTGAAAGGGCAAGATAATAGGGCATGTGGGACGGCTTGTAGCAGATAATAATACCCACATTTTCAATTCCTCACACAGCTTCCCTTTCTTGACTCCTGTCCCTGTGCCATCCATACACCAAGATCTAGCTTCTTCTCTTGCCTTTCCACACAATTTCTCCACAGAGGGTGCAATAGCTTTCTTCTCTGAATCTCTTACCCTCTGCAACAGCCTGCCTGTATCTATGCAAATGGGGCAAGTCACTCGAAGCCTGTGTGTGGCATTTTCTTCATCTGAAAAATAGGGCTAATAAAAGTGAATGCCTCTCAATTCCGTATTTCTAATTCTACCTTCCATCCCCACATAACTTTGTGAAGGGGAAGCTAAGGGTGCAGATAGATATGTGTGGTATGAATGAATATGACCTTTCCAGGACTGTTGCACTAAAATAAATAAATAAATAAAATAAGATCCCATGACAACCAGCACTGGTTGGGAATTTTCCACTGAAATGATTTTCTGATAGAAAATGTAGTTTCCATAAAATTGAAATTTTCCACAGGAAAATTTTGATTTTGCGGAAAAACTTTGATTTTCTGTCAGGAAAGTCAAAATGAAATATTTCATTTTGGCTTGGTTTGATCCAAACTGTAAAATATTTCATTTTGAACTGATCTGAAAGGTTTTGTTGAGTTTCTCCTTTGGCCATGCAAGTTGTCAGCACAGCACATGCCATGTCATGATGACTTTATACAACACACATCAGGCCATGTAGCATGTACACAGCAAGCATCGCCATGCCAAACAGTGAGGCTGATTTTTGTAATTTTTTTTATAAATTGTTTACTATTAGCATATGTCCTAGATTTGAATAGTAGTTATTTGTATGCAAATTAGGCTATTCTTTTCACTTGAGAAGCAGTTCCTAATCTATTTAACAGTGTGGGCCCCATCTTCATAATAATTATAATAATAATTATTACACCCCTACTTCACAGGGGCGTTGTGAGGATAAATACATTAAAGATTGTAAAGCAGTTTGAGATGTTGAAAAGCACTATATGAAAGCAAGACATTATTATTATTAGTTAGCGAGATTATCTCATGGACCACTTGCCCTTCCACTGCTATCCCACAGATTACCTCCCTTTATACTTGTGGCCCCTTCTGTCAGGCTCTGTGGGCTGTCTGTCACTACTTCACAGTTGTCTTTGCTTTCATCTCCACCACTGTCCTGAGTCTGTGACCTGAGAATCCCACTGCAGCTTGGACTGTTGCCTTTTGCCACTGCTTGTGTGGCTAGTTGATGGTTGGACCCAGAACTGCTCACCTGTGCATAGTGGCCTTAGGACCTTGTCTCCTTTGTTGTAGTGGGCTGCCTGCTTAGCTTGGTGTTCTCTTAACTGCTTCTTTGTCCTATCTGCATTCCTCCACTGGGCTGAAGGACACTATCCCTCATGGAAAGCAAAGTCTTAGCTCTCCAGTGCATTAATCTCTGTGCTGGGAGGCTATATTGCAATGGTCCAGCGTTGCTAGGTAGGGATCCCTTCCTCTCTGTTTTGCATTTGCCATCAATCTCTTGGCTGTTTTTACTGCCAACTCTGCCTCCATCTTGTGCTCAAGTTCCCCTTTGGTTCTGAATCGTTTGAATTTGGCTGCAGTGTGTGTGGCTCATTGTCTGACCGTAGCATATCAGATATGTTGAACCTTGCAAAATGTGCCTTCACTTGCCTGATCATAGTTCTTGCCTCCCACAGAGAGTCCAACTCCCAGAAATCGGAGAAGTAATGTACTATAACCCTGCGGCCAGCTAACACTACAGTGTGATGCCTCAGAAGGAGGCTTAGGATCAGCACTGATGCAGCGCCAGCAGCCCATAGCATTTGCTAGTAGGTCCCTCACAGACACAAAGACTGCTAGCTGCAGTTACAGCATCTCTGTAAATAGTTCTCATAATAAAGAGCCAGTTTCGTTTTGGAAGTGGCACATGAAACACAGACAAACTTTATACATTTCTCCCATGTTGAGAGATTCTATTGGTTTGAGATGTTTCTTAAAATAGAGAATCCTAGCATAACTAGTCGTAACTCCAAATGAAACGTTGTAACTGCATATCTCAGGGTATGTCTTCACGGCATTGGCAGGTGTGACAGCAGCTCATGCAGCTCGCTTTAGTCTAGCTCACTTGGGTACCAGGGTAGTGAAGCCACTCTGCCTTCAGTCTATACAAGCTGCAATAACAGCACTGATTGCAGTGCAGACATTAGGGTGACCAGACGTCCCGATAAAATCGAGGCTGTCCCGATATTTAGTTGTTTGTCCTACGTCCCGACCGATGTATGGTCGGGACGCCATTTGTCTCGATATTTTGCATCGGCTGCACTCCGGCTTTTTTTAAAATTTTTTTTTGCCTGGGGAGGCAAAAAACTGAGAGTCGGCCCTGGTGGGGGGGTGAGCCTGTGGCTGCCACCCCATTTGTCCCAATATTTTGTTCTTGTCATCTGGTCACCCTAGCAGACATATTCTATAGCCACACCATCATCTTTAGAGGTGGTCAATGTTTTCAAATTTTGAAAAAATGTTTTGCAAGAGGTTTGCTGCCTTTTTAACCTGCTTTCTGTGATGGTGTAAATGAGGGATAGATGTTTTACTGGAACACATTTGTGATGACTGCGCTACTTGTGAGTGGCAAGACCAGAAGTGCATTATGCAGGTCATCTCAGACGATGACCAATAAAACCTTTACGCCTTGCCATGCCATCAAGCACTGGGTGTGTACCCCATAATGCTGTCAGAAATGTTGCAGGGAGCCTTAAAACAAAAATTAATTGGGATTATTTTATAGCTCTCCTATGATATGTTATCGCTCTCCTGAGATATGTACATGCAATTTTTTCATATGGCATTTTATTCCACGCCAAAATAGTTGTATTACACACAACTAGCGTACTTTATAAAATACAAAATATACTAGTTTAAATGTTTCCCACACAGCCTTAATTCTGTCCCTTTATGCCTATGAATTATGATACAGACTTTAATTGCATAATCATGTACTATTATTTCTGCAGGCTAATTGGAAGTATTTAAATCTTAACATTGTTAACCACAGAGAGCTTCTCTCTCTTGTTCTTTTTTAAATAAAACCAAGACAATGAAATGCAAAACAGTGTGCTAATGCACCAGTTAGGTTGCACAGTTGAAATAAAAAAAGGCAGAAAATGCAAAAGTTATGGTTCCAGTATCAATGCGAACACCTCTTCATTCCAAATCATATTTTTCATACCCATTTTTCATGTTAAATGTGCAGGCTAATATACTACAATCTATGTCATAAAATTTATTCCATAAAAATGCAGAATGTGAAATGCACACAGGTTAGAAACTTAGCTATTAGAATCTTAGCTTTTGTATTTCTTGTTCCTTGTGATATTACTGTAACTATTCAACCTTAACATTGCATGAATGTAGTTTTTTGCAGATAATATCTATAAAAACTATTCAGAATAATGAATTCATAGTTAGTGTTAGCTTTATTTATAGAACCTCAGACATGGAATAGAAAATAGATTTTGAACTATCAAATAGTTCCCCTTAACATTGATATGGCTTCACTAGTAGAAACACAAGCAGCTGCTTCTAGCATTATGGGAACAGCCTTATTAACTGGAATTGCTTGTGATGGATGGGAAACTAGACAGCTTTCAACATGTTATAACCTAAATCACCTTCACTTAGTTGTTCTCTTTGTCTCATTTAATAAAAATATGGATTGCAACCAGAATATGATCTGTATTTGTTACCTTATATTTATAATAAAGCTTAAATGCTTTTGGCCTGAGAGAGCCATGGATTTCTTATTTATGAAACAATAGCTCTAAAGCTCATCAGGAACTGCCTGGCTTCACTCCATGAATTTGATTTTGAATCTGTTTGGTGCTCATAGGTTCAAATTTAGGCAGAAAATGAGTTTTCTACTATGGTACAGGTTCCAACCACATTTGGATCTCTGCTGTGGCTAATAGCAGCTGCAGCAGCTCAGAAATAAGGTAGGTCGCTATTTCGAGCATTCCTACTCCCAACTGCTAGGAGTATGGGGAAAGGTCCAAAAGCCCTTTCCCTGGGGACTGGGGGAGAACAGCGGAGATGAGAAGTGTACTTGGGAGTCCAACCCCCAGACAATGTAGTTTGTGTTTGTGTGTGGGAGGAGTAGACTCCCTCTGGAGAACTGAACCTGCAGGTGGTGGAGTGGGGACAGAGAGAGGAGACTGTCTCTCAAGAATGCAAACCCTTGGCAAAGGGTTGAGATGGAGACAAGAGACCTACATCTTGAATGGCTAATCCTCATGTAGGGAGAGAAGAGACCCCCTAACCGCACCCGCCTAACTAGCCCTGGGGTGGGAAGAAAGAGAAGAACTCCCACCCTGGCAGACCACACTCCAAATAGGCTCCCACATCCAGCAATCCAGATCCTAATTCCCACATCCTGGCTTGCCTTCCCTTCCCTCCTGCAGTGGCCCTGGGTCCTTGCTCAACCAGAGACCTAATTCAAAGACCTCAACTATGTCCCACATGACCTGCCTGCAAAGTATTTGGGGGAATGTCCCAGTAGCTTGTAAATTACACCCCCCCACACACACGTCCCTTCGCACACATCCATGTAACCAGTCAATCCTCACAGGGCTCTCTGGCAGAGCACAAGGCAGGGCCACGCCTCAGCTCAACAGGATGCTGGTTTCTCAGAGGGACACCTCCAAAAGGCAGGGGTGGGGCCACAGCGGCTCAGTACCCAGCTGGTCCTAGCTCCATCAGAGGGAGAAGGGGACAATTATCACGTCCATGTGCATGCATTTGTGTGTGTTCTTCCAGTGCTGACTGAATGCTGTAGAGCCAGACACGAGATGTAGGCACCCCCTGGCAGCGGGAGTGGTCATGGGGCCCTACAGTGCCACTCCCGCACCCCAACGAAGTGACACTGGGTCAAGGATATCCCTCTGCAGTCACTGCAATGTTGTCGCAATATTGTGACATATTCATCATGACAGCAAGCAGCTCTGAGGACATAGGCTGCCTAAAGCATAAGAGACCTATGCATGCCCTGGTTTCCCCCCTTTATTACTGAACCCTAACTCTAATACAGAACAGTAATCCTAACCTTAATCTCACCCTAACATACACCCTTAACCCTAACACTAATTCTAGCCCAGTTCTAATTCTACCACTCGCCTCCTCTGATCTAACCCTAACCGTGTGCCTGAAATTAACCACAACACTAACATGTAACCCTAACACCACCCTTAATCCAAACACAAGCCTAATACTAACCTTGCCCTAATTTTAACCTTAACCTTAACCCAAAGGTAATCCTGTCCTCAACTGAATGTTAAATTTGTCACTAACTCTAACCCTAACTCTAAAATCCTAACCCTAAATTTAAAGCTAACCCTTATCCCAAATCTAATGCTACCCAAAATCTAACCATAACATTAATCATAACATTCAATTTTAGATTTAAACCTAAACTCTAACCCTAAACCTAACTTTTAACTTAACCCAAAACCTTAACCCAAATTAATCCCTGACCCTAAACCACAACCTTCCCTATCCTTCACCCCTTAACCTAACCCTAATCTAAACATAACATGAACCCTAACCTAACCTTCTCCCTAACCAAAGAGAACAAAACAATGGGGAAAGAGACAAGAAAGAGAGAAAAGGAAAGAATCAAGACAGAGAAGATGAGAGAGAGAAACAGAAACTGGAAGACAAAGTGAAGGAAAGTGAGGGAACATTGAGAAACTGACAGAGAAGGAAGAAAATTGGAGTGCAGGGAGAGATGAAGAAAGAACAGAAAACAGAAGACATGGTGACTTAGTGCCGAGAAAAGTGTGGGGTGGAGGGAAGGGTATGTCTAAAATCCACTGTATACACATGTATACATACATGCCCAAATGCACACACTTACCTGCATATACATGCATATGCACACGTGAATGCACACACACTTTTCTGTGGAATTGTGCATGGAAATTCAAGCTTGTACACATCTTGTAGTTAATACATGGGCATGTTGTGAGGCCCCTGTTTGCTGGTGGATCTGGGTCGCATTTTATCTTGACCCATCCCTATCTTGACTCATTCCTTGAAAAGGGGCCTCTAAAACACTAATGCTACCTCTTCTCTAGTCCCTTTTTAGTCAGGGGTGGTATCAGCCTGGCACTCAGAAGAACAAGCCTGGCAGTAAGGTCTTGGGTGGGCACAAAGAGGCTGAAGGCTCTATTCTTGGCTCTGGAGCCTTGAATGTGATTATTTAGCAGTTGTGTCTGTTGCCCTCAGCACATTGAGTTAGAATAGACTGTCACTGCAGCATGGGTTTGAACTCTTGTGGAGTCAGCCTATCTAAAATGGAGAACAGACAGGGCAAGGGCTTGTTGCTATTACCAGCTAAGAAATTGCATCTCAGACAAGGCCAGAGTCCTGTATAGTTGGAGTTGGAGGATCAAGGTTCAATTTCCTGTCCCAGGTATGTGTGAAATTTGTCTGATTAACCTATGTATTTCCTGTAGCCCATGGATTCATTATGAGGCACACATATCTCTCTCATTTCTCTCCCCCGCTGCTTTGCTTCCTTGGTGAGGTTTTGGTTAGGGTGTATAGCTCTGGGAAGCACTGGGGGAGACCCTTTGTATAGAGAAAAATCCAGCACACAGATCTGCATTATATTCAGATGTGCCCTTCCACCTCCATTCTCAGAATTGCTCAAGGAAACAGCAACGGTATTTGCTCTTGCTAGCACCAGATTGCCCCTTGCCACTGTGGGGCAAAGTCCCAGAATCTTAATGCCTTTGGCCTGAACAAAGTCTCCTCCAAAGGCAGGGATTACATCTAGGGCTGCCAATTAATTGCAGTTAATGCAAGTGATTAAAGCAAAACAAATTAACTCGATTAAATAAAAAGTCACGATTAATGGCAGTTTTAATCGCACTGTTAAACAATAATAGAATACCAATCGCTAAGACAAACAGGTTTGTTTACATTTATGGGAGATAATGCTGCCCGCTTCTTATTTACAAGGTCACCTGAGAGTGAGAACAGGCATTCACATGGCACTGTTGTAGTCAGCATTGCAAGGTATTTATGTGCCAGATCTGCTAAACATTCGTATGCCCCTTCATGCTTTGACTTGTAGTCTCTAAAGTTTTACATTGTTTTGTTTTTCAGTGCAGTTATGTAAAAGAAAATTTCTACATCTGTAAGTTTCATTTTCACGATAAAGAGATCTCACTACAGTACTTGTACGAGCGGAACTGAAAAATACTACTTTGTTGTTTATCTTTTTTACAGATCAAGTATTTGTAATCAAAATTAATAATATGAAGTGAGCACTGTGTACACTTCGTATTTCGCATTGTAATTGAAATCAATATATTTGAAAATGTAGAAAAACATCCAAAAACATTTATAATCAATTTAACTGGTATTCTGTTTTTTTTAACAGCGTAATAAAAACTACGATTTATTGAGGGGTTTTTTTGGGTCATTTGACTACCTGTGTGCCTCTGGAGGAGCAAGTCACCCAAAGGGTGAGGTGGAGATGGGGTCTTGGGCAACTCACCCTGTACTGGCTTATGGAGCTGCCCCTGCCCTGCATGGAGCAGGCTGTCCCATCCCTTTGCCTCGGGACGTATAGTTCCACCAGCAGCTGTGCAGGGAGGAGTGTGGTCCTGCACTGCCTGCCACGCAGGTCATTGTGTAACTGGACTAGGCTTGCCCTAAGAGTGGGACATTCCATTCTCCGAGCAAACACGCCACATGGGACATTCCTATCATTCCTCTTCCTCGCTCTGTGCCACTGCAAGGCAATAACCCAGAAGCTGCCTAAACGGATTACACTGTTATTAGCACCAGAGCACAATCAGTGTGGAGCTGAAGGCAGGCAAATGTGGGAATAAACCATCAAGCCATTGAGTTTCTGGAAAGAGCACAGGATGGGAACAGAGGCAATCAATGCTGCCTCAGCACTTTGCACAGGCTGGAAGGAAGCAGCCCAGCCAGGAATGTGAATCTGCTCTGTAATAACAACTCATTACTGCACTCTGCACATGGGAACATACCAATTAACACGCTAGGTCCGACCACGGCTCCTGTGTCCATCTTGCTCACAAGAAGGCAACTGCCAGCCAGGGGATGTGTGAACGGATTTGTTCCATTTAGCTTCTGATAACGTCTCTCCAGTCTGAAGGGAGCATTTGATCCAGTGATGGGCAACTGGGGAAGCTACACAGGTTGGGGTTTTCAACAGCACCTAAGTGATTTAAGAGCACTAGTATATTGACTTGCAATGGGATTTGAGACCCTAAATCACTCAGGATCTGTTGAAAATCCCATTTTGTTTCCCATTTAAGCTACAACCTTTTCTCTGAACCATCACCAAGGGCAGAAGAGGAATCACTTCATGGATGGCAGTGCTGATGCTTTGTTCCTGTGTAGGGTCTAGACCAAAGTGCAAGGGGTTAATGTTTTCCAAAACACTGTACCTGTCATTTAATGCAACCTGGGCCATCCCAAGGATGGAACCATGTGTTCTCCAGCAGTACGGGCTGAGCCCAGAGCTAGGTGACTGTTGGCATGGAGGTCCTAGCAGTATTCAGAGAGGGGATGAGTCCATCCAGAGGCAAGGCAAGGCAATCACCCCAACCTTCTCGTCCACTTGGGGGCAAGAACTGTAGCCCTCCCAGTCATGCACTCAACTGATTACGCAACAGAGAAAAATGTCCTGCCCCCAGCAGCAGTCAGTTTATGCCCAGATGCATGAGATTGGATGGCCCTGAGTTTAAAAAGAGTTATTATTAGCCATGAAATTGTCCAGCTCCTTAGCCAGCTGCTCTTGCTAGCTGTCTGCCCTCAGCAGATGTGAATCCCATGAACTGATGAGGTATTATACTAAGTGCCCTGCCCCTTACTCTGTGGGCCCGGGGAAAAAGGAGGAAGGCTGATCATTGTTCACTGTCCTCCTTACAATCTATTAAACCCTGCCAATCCCCTCCAATAATTCTTCTTCCCAGGCTAAATCATATTTTGATTCCCTGAGGAGTCAAGGCTTCGCCTCCTTTATCATGGCCTTGTCTGGCCATAGGCTAGCTCCCCTCTCTGGCTGTGCAAGTGGAGGCCTCTGGCCACTCTTCCCTCTTTCACAAACGTAGCCACTAGATCGGAGCCATTCCCTGGTGAGCAGCCCACCCTCTGTAGCACATGGGATAGACTGGTGGTGAGGGGAGGAAGCTGGCACCCTGCAGCTTGGGCCTTGCCGAATTGCTCAGACTGGCCCTGTGTAGATAGGATTTGCCTTTGGCAAGATATTTAAATGTCAGGGTTATTTAGCCCTAACCCCCATGTGGAGTTTGCCAGCTCCTGCATCTCTGGACTGGGGCTCCCACCCCATGGACTACAACAATAATGGCTACCAGCGCCGCCCTTTGACACCATCTCCCAGCCTGCGTGGAGTCGGGGGGTGGGGGGAGGTGGGGGCGGAACACACCTGGGCTAGAAACTCCTGCTGAGGCCAGTAGGAGGATTCTCCTTGGGGTGATACAGTCAAGCAGTTTGCTGGGCCAGTGGTGAGGCCGGGCCGCTCGCCCCTTAGGGGAGGGAGTAGCCTGGCTCAGAGACAAAGGGTCTCGGGGTAGTGTCAGGTTGGATCTGGCAGCTGAGCGAGAAGCAGAACAGCTCAGTGAGTCTCAGAGGGGGTCTTTGCACTGCTGGCGGATTCCAGCCCTGCAGTTCCAGCCCTGCAGAGACCTGCTGCCAGAGTGGCAGAGATCTGACCCAGCGCCGGCTACTGTGAGAAAGAGGAGGTCCCCACAGGACTTCAGGGAACCAGGAGCCTGCCCCACCCAGAGGTGAACATGCTGTAAGGGGACCACTTTTTTGTGTAAGCTGGCCATTGTTTACAGCACGGCAGCACTCCTCCCCAGACTCATCCCCAGCATACCATCTGTCTGGGAAGGTGCCAGGGAGGGAGCTGGCAGTGTAAGCAAAGGATGGGAGGAAGGATCCTCCCTTTGCTTTTAGCTGTGCTGCCATATGGTTCCCCCCTCCCTTTAACCCCTGTCCCACATCTCCTTCTTGCTGGGCTGATGGCAAGGGCCAGGTGATCGCGAGGTCACTGGGTCCTCACCTCTGGCTTCCTGGCTTTACATGGATTCCTAGATGTCTGAGGCTTCTGGCTGAGCTGTTCTGCTTTGCTAGGGTAATGTCAAGTCTCTGAAGTCCCTATCTCAGCAGCTCCAGCTGGCTGGGCAGATGTAATGTTCACTAGCTCAGCAGCTTTACTGAGCTGGGCTGAAGCCAAGACAAAGCTCAGCCCTTTGAAAGGCCATTAGTCCAGCTTCTGTGTTGCACCTCTCAGGAGGTGTCTGTCAGGTGGCAGAACCCAGGTAGTGGGAGCCCGGTATTGGCATTAAGCCACCTTTTGGCCTCCCTAATTCTAGGCTTCTCTGAGGCCTGTACAGCTGCCGATGGGCTACTTTGCTTCCCAGATTTGTTAGAGCACAAAGCACTCCAGCTGTTCCACTTCCTGCCCCTGCTCATATTTCTGGGGTGTCCTTGCACTGGATGCTGCACTAGAAGGAGTGAGGTGTACCCTATGCCAGCCCTGTGCCAGATGGATTCCCTAGAGGGGCACTTTGCCTGCTTTGCACACCTAAACAGGGCACAGAAGGAAATAGGGAATGTTCAACTGACTGAGCATCTCTAGCTTCCAGGTCAGTTTTCAAGGCACAGGCCTCTGCTGCTGTCACTGGATCAGCACCTCTAGCTTGCTGGACTGATGTGCAAGCCCAGGTTTGGGAGAGCTCTGGCTAGTGACAACTGTGAAATTCCTGGGTCGCTGGGATTTGTTACAACATAAGGGCCTGATGAAATCCATGGTGAAAACTCCCACTGAGGGCACTGGGAGCAGTGTCTGGATCCAAGCAGCCAGCGGTGTGCAGTACTAGCCATGGATGCTGCTTGGAGGATAATTTAACTTGTGCACCTGGTATTTCCCCAAAAGGTGCAGCATTTCCTGACCTGCATTAGCTCTCTGCCCAAGCTCAGGGCACTGCTGCATTTCTTCCTTTCTGCACCCTTTGCTGACTGACACAGCACACCCCAGCACCAGCACCATGTCCCAGCCAGGAAATGCTCTCCAGGAATGCCCTTTTAAGGAGCAGTTAGATCATGCAAGCTGAATGGCGGAGGAGGTATAGACAGGGCCTTTCCAAGCAATATGAACTTATTTGTAACCAAAAAACAAACAAACAAACCCTCTTCTCTTACAGGGTACTATCTTCCTTGCAACTCTTGAGAAAACTGACTGCAATTTTGTTCACAATGCTGCTCTGTCCACCATTCTGTACCCCTGGAAGCTGGAGGAATGGCATGTTTGAGAGGCATAGACCAGCAAGCACCAGTGCACAGGTGACACTGCCCACATAAAGATGCCGGGGCTGTCCCTTTCCCATGTTTGAGCATCTCCTCCTCATCGTTCCAGTTGCATCCGCTCCTAGAACCCTTCCTCTCCCATCAGGAGACCAAGACAAACTGGTGTGCTCTCTGACACTCATGCTACTCCCCAAGTACTACCTGGAACTGGAATGAACTCTGCTCCTCAGGGAACTGAGTAAGCAGGAAATAGACTGGAGACGGCACAGCTAGAAAGAGAACTCTCAGCGTGGGAGGAAAAGATTTGGCACTTGGGCAGTTCAAACAATCAAGTCTTGGCAGTTCCTCAGCCTAGTCCCTGAAGGACAGTTAGTGTATTTGTGCACATACATATCAACAACATGTAGCATAATTAGCAATCTCAGTTCTGGCATAACAGGGTGGGGCAGGTCACAAATGAGGGATATTCATGGATTCCAGGGCCAGAAGGGACCATGGTGATCATCTTGTCTGACCTCCTGAACAACACAGGCCACAAAACGCCCCCAAAATAACTCCTTTTGAACTAGAACAGATCCTTAAAAATAACCATCATCCAATCTAGATTTTAAAACTGCCAGTGATGGAGACTCCACCCTGATGCTTGGTAAATTAATCCAATGGTTAATTAACCTCACTGTTAAATTATCCTCTACTGCTGATATTGACAGAGCTGTTGGGGAGCTCATGAGTACAATAGCCAGTCAGGACTGAGGAACATCAGCTTGTCTAGGGCAGGGGCCAGGCCTGGAATCATGGATAATAATAAAGTCATGCAGGACAGGATTAAAGTGCACTGGGGGAGTCATACTTACAGGTGTGCAGAGCACTTCCCTCTGTTATTGCTGGTTCTGACTAGTGCTGTCAGCCCTGGTCTTCTGGAAGCACTAAAATCCACCCCCAACAGTAAATATCAAATAGAGGAAGACAATATGAGTATTTGTCCACTTACAGCGAAACTTGCAGCTACATCAAGGAGTCAGAGTGTCCCCTTTGAAAAGCACATCCTGACCACTGTGGTGGGTTTGGATCCCATCTCTGAAATAACACACTGAACATCTCTCAGTAATTAAAAGTGAGACTCAACCTTGTGGCTCAGCTTCCTCAGGTGGGTTTGAAATGCCAGTAACAGAGTCAAATGTACTTTCCAAGTATGTGTTGAAAAGGTAGCAGGGCCAGTCTCTGTTACCCTACATCCCAGTGGCACAGCATGTTCTGATTGTTCAGACTGAGGGAACAATAAATGCTAAAGAAGTGGGTCGGTATACGTCTGTACATGTCTGTATTGAGATGTGACCTTCAACTGACATTGTAACTACCATTTTGAGTATGTAAGGGCGGGTTTACACTTGAGTCTTGTGAGTTTTCTGTATCCATGTTAAGTTTTTTCCTAACAACTGTTGTGTGAGCATTGTGTCCCGTCATAAATGTAAAGGGAAGGGTAGCCACCTTTCTGTACACAGTGCTATAAAATCCCTCCTGGCCAGAGGCAAAGTCCTTTTACCTGTAAAGGGTTAAGAAGCTCAGGTAACCTGGCTGGCACCTGACCCAAAATGACCAATGAGGGGACAAGATACTTTCAAATCTGGAGGTGGGGAAAAGGCTTTTGTCTGTCTGTGTGATACCTTTGCTGGGAACAGATCAAGGATGCAAGCCCTCCAACTCCTATAAAGTTAGTAAGTAATCTAGCTAGAAAATGCGTTAGGTTTTCTTTGTTTTGGCTTGTGAAATTTGCTGTGCTGGAGGAAATGTGTATTCCTGTTTTTGTGTCTTTTTGTAACTTAAGGTTTTGCCTCAAGGGATTCTCTGTGTTTTGAATCTGATTACCCTGTAAGATTATCTTCCATTCTGATCTTACAGAGTTGTTCTCTTATCTTTTTTTGTTCTTCTAATAAAGTTCTGTTTTTTAAGAATCTGATTGGGGTTTTTGGGTCTTAAAAATCCAAGGCTGGTTTGTGCTCATCTTGTTTATTCTCAAGCCTCCCCAGGAAATGGGGTGTAAGGGCTTGGGGGGATATTTTGGGGAAATAGGAACTCCAAGTGGTCCTTTCCCTGATTGTTTGTTAAATCACTTGGTGGTGGCAGTGTTTACCTAATCCAAGGGCAAAGACTTTGTGCCTTGGGGAAGTTTTAACCTAAGCTGGTAGAAATAAGCTTAGGGGGTCTTTCATGCGGGTCCCCACATCTGTACCCCAGAGTTCAGAGTGGGGAAGGAACCCTGACATGTCCACACCACATTGTAATCCTGTGATTAAGCCACTTTCCCTTCCTGCTTTGAAGCTAGGGGCCCTTGGGAACAATGTATATGTGTGTAAGGCTTTAATACTGATTTCTGCACGTGTTCATGTTTATGTGTAGGGATGCAAAGAATTGATTACGCTGCATATGTGCATTTTATCAATACATGTAGATATTTTACTATACATTTTGTGGTGATTTCACTAACATTTGTGTGGATTTTAATATGGAGCATATGTGGATTTTATTATAGTACTTGTGGATAGTGTTAATTATAGTACATGTGGATTTTATGATAATGAAAGGGGGGATTTTAGTCAATTATGTGAGACTCAAAACCATGAATGTCAAGACAGTTTGAATGGCTTGTTAATAAATTAGTTACTACACCAAGTTGAACACTGTGAGTAAACGTAAAAAATTTTTATTGAACATATGTAACATTGTGCAAAGTTAACACCCATTAAAAATTAATAAACTGTTGCATGCAGACAAGTTTTTGCTTTCAAGGTCACAAATTTGTATATGTGTGTGTGCAGGGTTTCAAAATGTCCCCTTTATCTTGGGGGATGGGATGTCCCCTTGCAAGTGAGGGAGTTAGGGGGATGTCCCAGTGCTTGCTGTTCCCTTAGTTATCTTGTGGCATGGTTGTGCTGAGAAAAGAACCTGTTTCTGGAGCTGTAGCAGTGACAGGTGTATCCCAGAATGCGAGGTGTCAGAGGGAGAGGGCTGCAAGGCATACACAGGTTGCAGTGCAGTCCTTGACCATAGAGCGACTATGTTTTCGAGAAGGTCTGCTTGCCTCTCCATCATCCCCAGCCACTGTGGCTGAGGGATCCTAGCCATTTCCTGGTCCTTCCCTCTCTCTCGCACTTTAGGAAACCTTCCCCTCACTCCCCTAGCTGTTTGTCACTCTGTTAGGATGTGCACCTGAGTTCTTTGAACATGTCATCTCGAGTTCCTCTATCTCCAACATGGATTGGATGGGCTCAGTGCTAGCAGCTCCATTCATGGTCAGCACAATGTGTCAGGTGCTCAGGGGAAAAAGAAAAAGGACAACTAGCTATTGACCAAGTAGCCGCCTCCATGCCAACAGTGATCAAATGTTGCCTTTTCCTTGATTTTGGCATTCCATTCCCAGTCCTGGGTGAGCTGGGAGATGGTAAGGCATTTGCACATCTTTCCTGTTTGTGTAGGCCCCCTTAGCCTATGGTGGAAGGAGAGTGTCTGGGGGAAGGGGATGGGGTGGGGAGGTTGTTGTGGCAACTTGGGGGAAAGGATTAATAAATGCCTGGCTGGACATCTGTGCAGGCTGTGGGTGCTAAGGGGGGTGGCCAGCTAAAGAGGGGGGAAAAGAGCTAGGCATACAATTGCATGGATGCCTCTGCAGGTTGCCTGTGGGGCAGCAGCAGAGGGCTGGCGGGGGCAGGGGCCTAACACATCACATGTGCATCTCTACAGGCTCTCCTTACTCTGCGGGATGTTACCCTGACATGTGTCCCCAAAAGGCCCAGAAGGGGGGAAGGATAGCTCAGTGGGGGGAGGGATAGCTCAGTGGTTTGAGCATTGGCCTGCTAAACCCAGGCTTGTGAGTTGAATCCTTGGGGAGGCCATTTAGGGATCTGGGGAAAAAACTGGGGATTGGTCCTGCTTTGAGCAGGGGGTTGGACTAGATGACCTCCTGAGGTCCCTTCCAATCTTGATATTCTATGATATTCTATGATTCTGTTCAAAAAGGCAAGGAGCAAAGCAACGAGAGATGTCAGGCCGCTATTTGACAGGAGGGTGCCTCCACAGAGGGTGCAGGAATGGAAGGGACCCAAAAGCTATTTAGCAGTGCTAAGAGAGATGCACTGTCATGCCATCTCTGTTCACAGTCATAGCACTGTCTTTGGCTTAAGTCCTCTTTTTTAACCCCTGCGGATCAGCGTTAAGTGCACTGCAAAATAAATACAGTTCAGCAGGAGCACAAAGGGGAGTGATTACCTTAAAGTGCCTTGTGATTCACAACTGTGTGCTGTTTGACATGTCTGGGCAGCATGACATAGGCAGTTTACCCCATAATACCTCATGTTGTCTCAAAGCTGAGGGTGTTAATGAAACTGTGAGGCAGGACAATTTTTCTAGTGGTTTTTCTTTTCTATGTCTGCCTTCCTTCAATTCCTTCTTTCCTTCAAACTGTCTCCATGATAACCCATGCGATGCCACCATGTTGGGTGGGGGAGGGGAGTTTGCATGTGGAAGGGGTTTGGCCAGGCAGGAAAGAGAGCAGGAAGTGCTATGGTAGGGAAGTGTGGGGCAGGACTCCATAAGCGTAGGCCATGGCTTTATAGGCCCTCCCTGTTCCTGCCCAGCTGAGCCTGCAGAGATAATTGGCCTGTCTGGCCATCTTAACCCCTGTCAGTCCTGTGTGAGGTGGACATGCCATCACGTGGTCACACAGCAATTCAGCTGGGTTTGGAACAAGCTGAAGATGCCACCTTGTTCTTTGGTATGGAGCACCTTGATCATCTCTTCCACATAGGATCTCAGGATGCAGCTATGCCCAGTGACAACAGCTGCTGTTGGTCAATGCTTTTCTTCATCCAGCTCTGACTCTCCTAGCTTAAACGTGGGCGAGCTAACAGCTGCTCTCCAACAGTTAGAGAAAAGCATCTGAGACCCATTAGAGCTGGCAACTCTCAGTCTTCTATCCTTGAAGCAGGGCTGCTCAGCACAAATATTTACCTCTACGACTGGCAGCGAATGAGTTCAAAGAACAAAAAAATGTACAAATGTCACAATCTGCTGGCGAATATTTTGCAGAAGCAGCAGTGATATGCAATTATTTGTTGAAATTATTCCTGAGCTCCAGCCATAACTTATCTTAACCCCCATTTTCCTTAACAAAGGGAGTGTCTGGGACACCATTTTGGGTCAAACACTAGTGATGTTTGAAGGTAATATACATGTGCACAGAGTCTGTAGTGGACATTTTTTAACACAGTAGCGAATAAATGAATCAATGAATTACATTTATTTCCCTGTTCTCATTAGAGTCTGCTGCATGGAGATTCCTTTTGCCCCTCTGTTTTTGCCTGGGGCTAAGCTCAGTATCTGAGAGCAAGTCTATCAGGCTAGCTGGAGTGTGCCGTACCAGCTCCCTGTTCCATGATTGGCGCTTGGAGCAGCCCATGCAAAGTGCTGGGTTAGAGGTGGAGGAGAAGGGACACTGAAAGTGCACTGGAACCTAGCATGGCAGGTCAGGATTTACCAACCATCTATTTCTTTTCTTGGAGCTCATACCCAAACTGGGCCCTGGCCAGGTCCAGGGGTCACAGCTGCTGTGTGAGGCAGAGGGATTTGTGACAGATCGATGACATTGACACAAAGGAGAGAACAGATGTGAGAAGTGGAATAAAAAGGTGACTTCTTGTATTGGGATTTCTCAAGGTACTGGCAACTTTCCTTCAGTCTGTCAGCTTCATCTGAGCTTAATGATCTCCCGTCAATCCTTACATAGATCTCAGTGTCTCCTCTGCTTCCTGGCAAACATGCTTCCACCCTCAGATGGCCAGGACACCTTGTCCTAGCAGCAGCTGCCCTGCATTTGCTGTACAGTTCTTTGTGAAGAGCCTGTGGGGAATTTTTTTCAAATCACATAATGGTTCTGTAGCGATTTCAAATGCAGATACAGGATAATTCTGTATAAAAAGCAAACACGCGTTTGAACAGCATAAGGCTGAGACAGCGCACAGGGATATTTACCTAGCCAGAGGACTGCCCCGTCAGAAACCAGTGCCTTGCCACCAACCTGCAGCTGCTCAGCCTTGCCATTGCATTAGTCACAGACACAGAGAAATAGTGGAGGACTTAGTATAAAAAGGACAGGGTAGAGGATGGGAGGCCAAAAACATGACCTAGCTTCTGTGTCCAAGCATCCTCTCCCATACGGCCCACCCAGTGCTTAATTTGTAATGAAGGAGGTGTTGGGGCTCAAGCAATTTTTTTACTTTCATAACTGATGCAGCAAGCCCAGATGTGCTGGGGCTCTGAACTGCCAGGCCCAGAGGTGGTCAGGGCTCTGAACTGTGAGGCCCAGAGGTGGTCAGGGCTCTGAACTGCCAGGCCCAGATGTGCTGGGGCTCTGAACTGCCAGGCCCAGAGGTGGTCAGGGCTCTGAACTGCCAGGCCCAGATGTGCTGGGGCTCTGAACTGCCAGGCCCAGAGGTGGTCAGGGCTCTGAACTGTGAGGCCCAGAGGTGCTGGGGCTCTGAGCTGCCAGGCCCAGTGGTGTCAGGGCTATGAGCTGCCAGGCCTAGAGAAGGTAGGGCTGAGCCCTGGCACAAATTAAGCACTGTGCCCACCCAGAGGATGCAGCTTGAAGCTTGACAGGACTGTCACGATTGCACCCCAAGGGTACAGAGTCTGAGTTGTCTTGCAATGAGCTACAAGTCTGAGAAAGGAAGGATGGTGTTGCAGTTAAAGCACTAGCTCAGGCCTTGGGAGATCAGGGCTCAATTCACAGCTCTGCCAGAGACCTCCTCTGGCCCCCAAGGCAAACCACTAAAGCTGGGTTGTTAGAAGAGCCCAAGGGGGTTGGGTCCCCACATTCGATGACAGCTGGATCTTTCAAAAATCCCAGCCTAAACCTCTGTTTTCACTCTCCATCTCCTGAGGAGGTGGTGTTCCATCCCCCACCCTTTGTGTTTCTTTTCTGTTCAGAGTGCAAGCTCTTCAGGGAGCGGGGGGTCTCCATGCAGTGCCCAGAACAATGGGGCCCTGATCTCAGTTGGAGCCTACATGCTATGATCATGATAATAAATAGGTTTTGCTACGCTCTGCGTCTCTGTTTCAGATGCTCATCCAGCCTGGCTAATTGGGTCAGGCAGATGTAGCCATACTTGACAGCTTATCTGCGTCTCAGGTCTCCAAAAGAAGTTTTGAGAAGATGTGCCCTTAAATATGATCTAGGAAGGATTTGTGTGATATTTATTATCATTATATACAAACCCTAAAGTCATACGGCAGCAGGATCATGAAATAAGGAAACAGTCACAGCACTGCTGAAACGACCGTGTTTCCTCATGCTGTTGGAACATTTGTTACAAAGAAAGAGAAAAGATCAGCTCAGCAACACTTACCTGCCTACTGCCTTTGCCAGACTGCCCCTCAGAGGCTGCCAACATCACCAGCCACTGTGTGTGAGACTGAGATGTGATCCCAACCCCAAGTGTTCAGAAATCATGAGTTCAGCCAAAAAATCACAAGTTTTTTTTTAAATACTACATGTTCTTCTTCTTTGCCTTCTGGTTTCTGAGCCTTATTCACACACAGACCATATTTTCACGTGTTTCTCTCCAAGAAGGAGTGCTAGTACCCTTCTTTCCTAATGCAAGCTGAGACTTTCCTGCATTCACATGACTCCAGGAGCTGGGACTTAAAGAATACTAATAAATATTGTGAAACACAATAAAACAGTGAGCGATATGTGACAGGGTCAGGCCAAATGGCTACAGGAGAGTGTTCCTATTGGGATCTGGGAAGTGGGTGGGCAAAGCCCACTGCTGAAAGATCCCCCCCCCAGCCTAAGAGGGGGGTCCACAGAACCTGGACACCAAATGGGTACGGGGGGCAACTAATGAAACAACAGGGACAGGAGTGTAGTCAAATTGTCAAACAAAGGGAACCAGACTGGGACACCTAGCAGAGAACCCCAGACAGCGCCCACTGCTCCTCAAAGGAGTCAAGGGAGTCAGTGGACGCCGCCCAGAGGAACTCTGCCCGGATACATGAATGGATGGAGGATCAGAAATAGGTCCCACAGTCACAGGAGACTCCATCGGCCAACCTCCTCACCCTGGTTTTATAGATGGCCATTTTTGCCAGGGCCAGGAGGAGGCTGACCAAGAGATCCCGTGACTTTGTGGGGCCACGGATAGGGAATGCATAAATGAAAAGGTGAGGGGAAAAGTGCAACCAAAAACGTAATAAAATATTTGTGAGGAGCTGGAATAGGGGCTGCAGCCTGGCGCACTCCAAGTATATGTGTGCCAAGGTTTCCCTCACACTGCAAAAGGGGCAGGTGTCTGGGATGGGGTGAACCGCGCCAAGTGCTCATGGCTCCATGAAGGAGCCGACAACTGATATCCCCAGTGGGCCTCGGGACCAAGGTGGAGTACAGACTGACCCACCAGGGCTCCTCACCCTCCAGAGGTGGCAGGAGGTCCCACCATTTTGAATCGGGGTGGGATGCGAGGGTGAGAATGTGAAGGCCGTGGAGCATGAGCGTGTATAGATGTTTCCTTGGCGTGGTCTGGAAGCAGGCCAGCTGCAGCTCGTGCAGCCGGCTCACAGTGAAGGGGCGGGGGGGTTGGTTGGGTCCACGGGGCATGGGCCCGATGAAAAAGTCCGGCACGGGCATGGGGTGGAGGGTGGGCGGGGTGCGCCCTCGAGCAGGACCCGGTCTAGGTAAACTCAAGCAGCGGGCAGCAAAGCGGCCCTCACCTCCTGAAGTACACGCCAGGGAATACGAGGTCTGGAGAGCCCCATGCACTGAGCGAGCATCAGGGGATCCAGCCAGTCTCCCCAGTCGTAGTCCAGGAAGGCTCCGACTCTTGTGACTTCTGTCAGGACCAACCTCTGGCGCACCGAGGGGGACTCCACCACCTGCACACGGAGCTGGAGGTTGTGTAGCAGGGGCTCCGCGAGGATATCTGCCCCCTCGATGGCCGCCACAGAACTGGTCATTGAAAGCAGTTTCCAGGTCTGGAGGAGGTCCTGGTAGAAGACCGGCAGCCCGGAGAGGTCTCGCGGAAGACCTCTCGGATGGAGATAAAGGAGCTGCCGATTGTATCAGAGCCCTCGGAAGCGGCGCAGGAAGGCATGGGCCAGTATGCTCCACGCCGGACTACCTGCACCATAAAGGAGCCTCTGCAGGGCCTGGAGGCAGAAGACATGGACCTGGGTGTGTAGACACTTCAGGCCCTGCCCTCCCTCCTCCAGGGGTAGATGGAGAACCTCTGCAGGGACCCAGTGCAGTCCTGACCAGAAGAACTCCAGAATCGATGTCCAGAGGTTGGCCAAGAAACCCGGGGCCAGGACCAGGGTGTTGAGCCAGTACCAGAGCATGGACAGGACTAGCTGATGAAGCACCAGCACTCTCCCTCAAAGGGAGAGGCACCGGAGTAGTCCTGTCCATTTCCGGAGCCGCTCTATCACCCTGCCCTCTAAATTGTGCCAGTTCTCCGGGGGAGAGGGATACATGGCAGAAAGGAAAACGCCAAGATAGAGCAGCGGACCTGCACTCCACCGAATGGCCTGAGGCACGGGTGGGAGGGAACTTGCCTGCCAGCCGTCCCCAACCACCAGGCCAGAGCTCTTGACCCAGTTGACCCAGGCGGAGGAGGCTGCCGAATAGATGGCCTGGAAAGCCTCCACCCGCGCCAAGTCGCCTGGGTCCCGGACCACGAGGAGCATGTCGTCGGCATGCGCCAACAGGACCAGCCGCAGCTCCGGCAGCACCAACCCCGTCAACCTCCTATGGAGGAGACAGAGAAAGGGCTCCATCGCCAGAGTGTACAGCTGGCCCGAGAGGGGGCACCCCTGCCATACTCCTCGCCCGAAGCTGACCAGTTCGGTCAGGGTCCAATTGAGCCTGACCGGACACTCTGCGGAGGCGTACAGCACCTGGAGAAAACCCACAAACTGGGGTCCGAAGCCAAACGCTCGCAGAGTGCTCAGGAGATAACCGTGGTCCACCCTGTCGAATGCCTACTCCTGATCCAAGGACAGGAGGGCAAACAACAGACCGTCCCTACACCCGAGTTCCCAGAGGTCCCGGACCAGATACAGGTTGTCAAGGATGGTGCGGCCCGGAATGGTGTAGGTCTGGTCTGGGTGGACCACGTCCGCCAGCACGGACCCTAGCCGCAGCGAGCTGGCTTTTGCCATGACTTTGTAGTCTGTGCTGAGGAGCAAGATGGGATGCCAATTTTGTAAATTGCGGAGGTCCTCCTTCTTCGGCATTAAGGTGAGCACGGCTCGCCTGCACAAAAGTGGGAGGACCCTGCTCTGTAAAGACTTGGCCCAGACGGTGATTAGGTCCGGGCCGAGGACGTCCCAGAACACGCGGTAGAACTCCATGGTCAGCCCGTCCATGCCCGGAGATTTATTGGTGGGCATGCGATGGAGGGCTTCCGAGAACTCGGCCAGAGTGAGAGGCAGCTCTAGCCGATCTCGGTTGCCTGCACTGACCATTGGGAGTTCGTCCCAGAGCACTCTGCAAGCATTAGGATCAGTCAGATCCAGTGAGAAAAGGCTTGCGTAGAAGGCCCTGGCCCTCCCGCACACCTCTGACGGATCCGTGAGGGGGGTGCCGTCCTCTGCCAGAAGGCAGGTGACATGTTTCTTGGCCCCCCCCTCCTTTTTTCCAGGACATAGAAGAAGTGGGAGCTGCGATCCATCTCCCAAAGGAGACGGATGCAGGATTGAACAAAGGCGCCCCGGGCCCTATGGTCTTCGAGGGCCCGGAGCTCCTCCCGCTTCTCCTGGCATGCTCCACAGAGGGGTGGATCCTTGGGGCTGGTGGCCAGATACCTCTCCAGCTCTAAGAACTCCCATTCCAACTGCTCTATCGCCGCATCCCTCCATCAGCTGGCGCCCCGGGTGTAGTCACTGCAGAAGAGCCGGGCGCGCACCTTTCCCAGGTCCCACCACCGCCACGCCAACGGAAAGGCACACCTCTGCCCTCGCCAGGCCAGCCAGAATTCCTGGAAGGATGCCACAAAGCCCACATCCTCCAACAAGCTGTTGTTGAAATGCCAATAGGCCGACCCTGGCCTCTCCGCGCTGAGAGAGGCCGTCACAGTGGCTAGATGATGATCAGAGAAAGGGGCCAGCTGGATGCTGGAGGAGTGGGCCTGTGAAAGATGGAAACGTGATAAATAAATACTGTCCAACCAGGAGTGGCGTGACCGATGGGCCTTAACCCGGACAAAGGCGAACATCGAAATGTCATCCAGGTGGTGGTTGCACAAGACATCCACCAGGGAGTGATGGTCAACTATCTCCCAGAGGACGTCCGCGGTGGCCGTGCACCGCTCGGTCCCTGAGCGGTCCCGCTCTTCGAGGGTGGAGTTAAAGTCCTGGACCAGGACCAGGCACTCACGAGGATCCAAGGTGCCAAGGAAGGCGGACATCTGCTGATAGAATTGCAGCCGCTCCGGGCCCGATGTCAGGGCATAGACGTTAACAAGGTTAACCACGAGCCCCTCCATATTGACCTGGAGGTGCAGCAGGTGGCCCAGCACAGCCTCGGTGACCCCCAGCACTTCGGGCTGTACAAACTGTGAGATGGCTAAAGTAGACCCTGTCCCCCCATTCCAGCCGCCAGTTGTCTTCGGCGGTCGGATCCATATGGGTCTCCTGCAGGAAAACCACAGAATACCCCCCCGTCCCAAAGGAAGGAGAGCACCAGGGACCTGTGGAGACCCATCCTACAGCCCCGGGTGTTGAACTTTGCAAAGATGGTTGGTGCCATGAGGAGGGCTGTGGGGGATCCTCACCAGCAGGGATGCTCGGGGCCCCCATTGGGCCACGCAGCAAAACATGGCCTACCCCATAGATGAGCAACGAGTCACGGAAGCTGTGGACCCGCTGGTAGGCTGTGGCGGCCTGCTTCCCGGTCCTTTTACCCTCCCGCATAAGGGCCCTTGCGGCCCGGAGGATCTGATGAAAGTCCCCCCATCACTGGAGAGCAAGCTGTACCTTTTTGCATCTTCAAGAAACTCCCACAGCTCCTCTCGCAGCGCATGGCGGGGTGGGATTACTGGCTCCTGACCATCCTCTGACGGGGCCCCTGACACAGCCCCATGGCCCACTGAGACGGGCAGTCAAGGGGCGGACCCCCAACGTGGGGCCCGATGGGCTGGTGCCACGCAGCCCGCCTCAAACCCCAGCTTTGTAGGGGGCAGCGGAGGGAAGATAGCAGCCCCTAGTGGGTCGGGGCAGGGAAACACAAAGGCCGCTCCCTGGGGGTCATCTGCTGGAAAAGGGAAGGAGACAGCCCCAGGGACGGCAATAACATTGCAGGAGGTGGAGGGGATTGGGAGAGGGTCGGCATCAGGGGCAGGGCCGGGGGCAGGGACAGGGGCAGAGATGAGATTCTGGGCTCCAGAAACCAAGCAACTGGCCAGTTGCATCTCTCGGTCAAGTTCAAGGGTTCGGAGGGTGGGGAGGGGGCTCTCAGCGATGCTGGGCGTAGGCTCCATGATGGGTTTGGCAGCCACGGCACCAGGAGGTGGACTATCTTCTGTAGGGCCCCCGCCCAGGAAGGAGGTTGATTGCTCCACACCAACGAGGGGTGCCCCTGGTGGCTCAGGCCCTGGCCGCGTGGCACTGGCCGTCACTTCAACGGGCTCGGCAGCCAACAGCGGGGTGCCATCTGGGGCCTTCCTGGTCTTCCGGGGGGCCTCCGTGTCTGATGGAAGGAGTGGAGCTCGAGCCTTCCGCTTGCCCTGCTTCCCCTGTACTATGGCCCAGCCCTCCATGGCATCATCTGGGGGCTGGCTAGCAGGGGTCAGGTCAGGGGGCAGAGGTGATGGCTCAGGGACTCGGGGGGGTAACGGTGGGGCAGCACGAGGGAGGGAAGATTCCCCCTGGGGCAGGCCCTCTCCCATGCCCGGCGGTGGCCCTGCCCCTCCCTCCTCCACAGGAGACGAACCAAACTGTGGCTCTTCTGTTGGCCCATCCTGTCAGCAGATGTTAGACTCCCTGTATAAAGCTTGTTAACTCTGCCCAGGATATAAGGCAGGTGGGAGTGATTCTTGGGGGTAGGGGGAGCCAGAAAAGGAAACAAATGAACAGGAACTAGGAGAGGGGAGGTCTTGTAGGGAGAGCCAGGCTATAGCAAAGCTCAGGGAGGAAGCTTCTCAGCCGCTGTTACCAATAACCCCAAAGCCCAAGTCAGGGGTGAGTTTGGACACTAATTAAGGGCCTGTGTGCTCTGGTGGGGGTGGTGTTGTGGGGCACAGTCACTATTAGAGCACCCCATTGTATCAGAACATAGTGTTCCAGGTATTCTTGGCTCCAGTGTGTCCACAGGCCGGCCGCCTCAGTCTGGGCCTTGTGTGCTAAGTCACAGAAGACTTCACAGTTCAATCCCCTCCTGGGGTCCTCAAAATCCCAACATAACAAAAAGTCCTTTGCCCCTTCTGAGCTCAATGCACAGTACTTCCTGGGCTTCTCTTCCTTATAGGCCCAGGTTCCCCAACAGGAGCCTCCCCTGCTCCCTGTGAGTTTTTTCTATTCTGTGCTCCCTTCTGGATCACCGGCCCCATGACTGTCTCCCAGGTGGCCTTGCCCCAGTTCCAGGGCCCCACCACAGGACTTAGCTCCACTCTCTGGCTCAGCTCTCCAGCCCCAAACTGCTTGGCTTCCCTAGTCTGCATACATGGCCCAGGGGGCCTAGTGGTTCATCACCTAATTCTGCCCCCTCTGGCCAGGAGGTAGTTATCCCACACCTGTGGAATATGTCCCCCTTTCTAGCAGATGATGGGGAAACCCCACCCCAGATGGCTTTGGGACTGAGCCTATTCATACCACCCTCTCCAAGACCCACAGGAATTTTTGTTCGTCCAGTTCTCCTTGGAACAAAGTTTTTCAGATTAGAAGAGCAAATGAAGCGCGACATCCATGTTAGTCCCGTGCCGACCTGCCAGTTATTTCAACACTGATTTCAGAACAAGCAAAAACTTGGGGCTGAAACCACCAGTTATTTGACAGCCACTATGGTGGCCTTGCTCTCTGCACTGCAGTAACAAAGCAGCCCCTGTGTTTTCACCACGGCATTGGGCATTCACCCAGCTCTGCTCAGACCTCACTGTGTCAGGTCCAGTTGCACTGAAATCTGTTCTCTGGCCAGTATCACTATTTTCACTCCCATCCAGCAGACAACAGGGAAGTGGTAAGGCCCAACCAAGCATTGCCCAGAGCTCAGGCTGCCCTGTTGTGCCTGTAATTAAACTGGTGACTGGGCTTTCTGGCCGATGGGCCAGGACACCGTCCTCCATGTGATCACATCATGGCATCCTTGCCCAAACCTCCCTGCTCCATTCAGTGTTGAGTGCATGCATTGCGAACAGGGCTCTCTATGGAGTTCTGCACGTGGTTCCTGCTGAATTCCCTCTCTTGTCGTGTTTCTTTTCTTCAGATGACTGGAATTCAGGGTCCTTTATGCAGCAGTGTTTTTTGCATATCTGATTTGGGGTGTCTGGGGCTCCAGGATACACCTGGCAAAATCCTTCCCTACTCCTTCCCCCGTAACTGTAAGGCATCTCCTGATGCCTAGTCTTGCTGGAGAGAGGAATCCACAGGCACTTCAGTGTGCAGTGTGGGGAGAGAGTGGTAGGTGTCTGGCGTTGTGCATGAACCTGAATAGCAAATACCAGACTGCACCAATGAAGCGTTTTTCAGACCCTAATGAAAGGACATTTAGGCCCTAATTATCTACGCCCTGCCTCCCCTCCCTCTTCTTTCCGCCTGACCATCCAATTGTTCATCCTGGCTATCTCATTCCTCCCTCCCATGGTCCACCCTGTTTAATACAATCCAATGGTCCATCTCAGCTCCCTTCACTAATTTCTTCTGGCTTCCTTCCAGCCCTCTAATATCCTCAGTTCTCTGCTGTCTCCTTCCTGCCCCCAACATTTAAAACCCCACGGGCTGGCCCAGCAGGTCTAGCAGCCTCTCTGGTTTTCTAATTGTTTCCATTTGCACATGCTCTGGCACAGGACATTGCAGTCCCCACACAGCCTCTGTTCCCAGACAGCAGGTGTTTTCTGTGCGCAAGCTCCCATGGGCTGCCCCAAGACAGAAATGCTGGTCTCATTTCCATCACAGCGATTAACAGGATCTCTTTGAAATACATGGTTACAGGGTGTCCCTGTGCTCGCAGGGGAGAAATACATGTCTACACATCCCTCGGGAGCTGACCTCAGAGCTGGGTCTGAGAGACCACAGCCAGCGACCTTACCAACCCTCAGGCCCAGAAAGAATTAAACATTTGCATGATGCACCGTTTGGAAACATCCTCAAATGGCTGCAGGGCCTGGTCAAGAGCCTCCCTGTGCAGGCAGCAACTGAGCAAAGATGTTCATCTGCTCCTGCAAACAGTGTGGAAACACAGGCCCGCACACAGCTCGCAGCTTTGGAGGGCATATCTACACTAGAGCCAGAATGTGTCACTTCTGGCTGGAGCAGATGTACCCATGCAAGGTCTGGTTGAGCTTGTGTGCTGAAAATAAAGTGTAGCCATGGTGGTGTGAGTGGCAGGAGGGACTAGCCATCCCAAGTATGATCCTGTCTAAGATTACCTTCCAGTTCTAGAGTAGACATACCATAAGTGAGGAAAGCAGTGTCTGTGCTGGGTTCCACAGAGAAATGACCCATATTTGTTCGCAGTGCATCGAGAGCTTCCTCTATCCCTACTGCTGTGAGAGAGGCTTTTGTGCAGGAGTTTCAGAAGGAAGGTGGACAACAGGTCTGACCCAGTCTGGAATCCCTGTGTTCCTGAGCTTGGAGCTTAGCAATTTAAACCTATTTCTACTTGCATTTTGGGAAGTAGATGGGAAAGGGCAAGGAAGTCATTAGTGTCCTTCATCTGATCACATTTGCCAAATTGGACTTTGATTCTGGGTGCTTCACTTTTGGGGGCCCAACTTGAAACACCTGCAGCTCACGTAGACCTTGTTAGGGTTGTGGGGGCTCAGTACTTTTGATATTCAGAAGGTATCTGTCATGGGGCCAATGGCTCTTCAGGACAATTAGAGCCTAATTGGCCCATGATGATCCTGTGGGCTACACCTGGGAGCACACAGGTGCTGTAAATTCCTCCCTTTAGCTAATTAGCAATGGAACAGCTGAGCTAGAAAGAGGTTGCTAGACCAGTATTAAGGAAAACTTGCTTAGAAGGAAGCAGGTGAGAAAAGGAGCTCTCTCTAGAGAATCCCTGCAACTGGTGCAGGCTGGAAGGAGCCCGCAGGAGGTGGAGGAGGCCTGCATGAGGGCTTGGAGTTGACAGTGAGAACCCCAAGGGCACTGTTAGGATCTCAGGGGGATGGGAGACAGTGTTGGAGCTCCGCTCAGTAGGCACTGGAAAGAGAACTGACACAGATCTCCAGCTCGGAGAGTTCTACAGGTGGAAACAGACTCTGGGGACTGGAATATGAAGGAGAGAGGTCTAGCAGAATAAACCCACAGGGACCAGAGTAGACTCCTGCAGGGAAAGCCCTGAGTCAGGGCCTACAACAGATAGAAGAAACCCCCAGGGGAGTGGGTTAGGCTCTTGTGGGAGAAGTCTTGTAAGTGGGAACAGGGAGAGCCCACATGTAAACTTCCAGAGGTCTGGGGGGAGGGAGGCAGCGTGTGGAATCCTGCTGGAGAAGAAGTGGGGGGGATGGGGCTGAAGAAGAATTGTTACTTTGGATTTATTAGGTCTTTGGTTTGGCCCTTTTTATTACCCCTGAAGGGGTTTGGACTGCACGTGACTTGGCCCAAGCTCTGAGCCATAGAATCATAGAACCACACAGTTAGAAGGCACTGCAATGGCCATCTAGTCTAATCCCCCTGCCAAGATGCAGGGTTTGTTGTATCTAACCGATCCAAGACAGATGTCCATCCAGCCTCTTTTTGAAAACCTCCAGTGAAGGAGCTTCCACAACCTCCCTAGGCATCTGTTCCATTGTCCTACTGTTCTGTAGTTAGGACGTTTTTCCTGAGATTCAATCTAAATCTGCTATGCTATAGTTTGAACCCCTTGTCTCTTGTTCTGCCCTCTGTGGCGAAAGAGAACTTTTCTCCATCTTTTTTACGGCAGCCTTTCAAGTATTTGAAGACTGAAATTATGTCCCTCCCCAACTTAATCTCCTCTTTTCAAAACTAAACATAGCTAGTTCATTCAGCCTTTGCTCGTATGGCTGCATTCCATCCCTCCGATCATCTTTGTCGCTTGCCTCTGGATCCTTTTCAGTTTCTCTACACCCTTTCTGTACGTTGGTGACCAAAACTGGACAGAGTCCTCCAGCTGAGGCCTAACCAGCACTGTGTAGAGTGGTGTCACCTCCCATGACTTGCATGCCATACCTCTATTAATGCAGCCTAAAATTGCATTTGCTTTTTTTGCAACAGCATTGTGTTGCTGACTCGTGTTGAGGTTGTGATCCAGCACACCTCCCAGATCCTTCTCAGCAGTGCTGCCAAACGAGCTGCCAAGGAAAAACTGCTAAGCCAGTTGTAACCATGTCTCAGTGGGTCACAACTTGTAGGCATTACCCCAGGAGTAAACATTTGAAATCCAAGTATAGAGTCAATACTTATAACTTCACATACAGAAATGATACATGCATACAGATAGCAGAATTATATTCAGTGACTCATAACTTTTCCACAGACACCTCACTTGACAGCCTTTGTACAAGATTTGTTGCAAATATATAACAGTGGTTGCAACAATTATCTAGCTGGTCATATTTTAATCAGATAATGTCACACCAGTTGTCCCCCATTTTGTATTTGTGCATTTGGTTTTTCTTCCCTAAGTTAGCACCTTACATTTGTCTTTGTTGAATTTCATTGTGTTGTCTATAGCCCAGTTCTCCAGTTTATCAAGATCCCTCTGAATTTTAGCTCTATTCTCCAGAGTGTTGGCAACCTCCCTAGCTTTGTGTCATCTGCAAATTTGATCAGTATGCTCTCTAGTCCTACATTCAGGCCATTAATAAAGATGTTAAACACCAGACCCAGAACAGATCCCTGTGGAATCTCACTTGAGACCGCCCTCCAATCCAACATCATTCCATTAATGGCTGCTCTTTGTTTGTGGTTGTTTAACTAATTATGTGGAAGACCTGGCAAGAGGCAGACGGCCAGCAGGAGGCATCAGGGATGAGGATCCCTTGCAGCATTGCACCCTGACATTAGGGGACACTATGGGTGGTGAGCACAACACCCTACACTGTCATGCAGGTTGGGAACCCAAGATTATGAACCAAATTCAAAATTTTTGGCCTTGGCAACCAGTTGGTTATTTGGGGAGAGCCAAACTTTAAAGAAATGTCTGATACAATAATAACTAATTAGAGCAACTGGCCATCTCTGTGTGGCCCTTAAGACTTTTCTTATGTAAAGCAGCAAATCTTTGGGGTTTTCCCATTCCATGTTCTTGGGAGTGCAGTCAAGTTATGCTTATACTGTCCCATGTTATGAAACATTCAGGTTTGTTTGGTTTGGTTTTTCACTGTAATGTTCTTTGTGGCTAAAATCCAAACATTGTGGTGGAATCTTCTAAATCAATAAGAACATTATTGCAAGGCAGAGACGATTTTCTGCCGGTGTCCTTGGGGCTGAAAGGCTCCTGTGCAGGCAGAACCGGCAGAGAGGAGCTTACAGCCTTCTTCACATTCCATCCCTGTAGTCCTGCACCTTTGCTAGCTCAGTGTTAACACTAGAGCCGGGACTTGCAGAGTGGTGGGTGGAATGGCACTGTCAAGTTGTCCTGCAGTGGCTTAAGAGCATGAGCAGTAACCTCAGGGCAGACTGTGAAGAACTAGGGCACAAACCCCACAATGGCTGTGAGCTCTATACTTAGATTTCACCAACCAATTATCAAGTGTAAACTCCTCAGGCACCACAACAGCCTAAACCTGGAGTCACAGACAGAGAGTCTCCTTGGACACTCTGATCAGCCGCACCACCCAAGTGAGCCTGGCTTTGTGACAGACGGTCCCTTACACCAAATATCACATCAATATTCAGGTTACTCCCAGTCCCGAAGGATCAGTCACTTACCCAGGTCAACAGCACTTTAGACCTCACACCAATGACAATGACTGTAGCCAATCCTATAATAAATTAAGATTTATTAAATAGGGAAAGGAAACAAGGGATTTATTTATAAAGTTCAAGCAGGTAAACATACATACACAAATAAGTTACAATCTTAAATTTCTAAAGGTAATAAAAGCTCTTATAATAAGCAGGCACTGGATGTCCTGGAGGGCTAACCCAGGCTAAGCAATTGAGATCCCTTGCTTATGCCTAGAAAACCTTGCCCCCAGAGTCCAAGCTGCATAGAGATCTAGTTCCTTCTTTTTAAGGGTTTTTATCTTCCTCCTGCGTTGTGCTCTGAGCTGCAAGCTCAGCTGATGGAAGGAATCCACTTGCATCTTCATGGGGGGGAGAGCAGAGCAACAAAGTCTTTTGTCCTCTTTAATGTTCCACAATAGTCCATCTGGTGTCGATGGACCTTCCTTGTTGGCCAGGACATAACCCCTTCCTTTGGAGACCAGCATTTTATGCTAGTTAATGTTTCTCTCCTGTTTGGTGATTTGCACAGTCAGAGAGGCTGGCAATCCCAATGCTCAAATATTACATTAAACTATGGGGTGCGGATGTTGTAAGTGAGAGTAATGCTGGCAGCAACTCACAAGCATTAAATAAAGTCTAAACACTAAACACATTCTTATAGTTCTAAAACCTGTTTTAACAACTTCTAACAGACAGGTGAGCCAGACTGGTTCCAGCTAGGTGTTTGTCAGTGTTCAGTTGAGAGAGGGGAACTTTAGCATGAGCTGGCACCTGGCCTGAATGCAAGAAGACAGGAAGAGGCAGTGCAAAACATTCAAATTCCTCCTGATCTGCAGAGAAGTGAAAGAGGTGGAGGCTGTTCCAGTGGGTTGTGACGCACTGTGAAATTGCACCTAGGTTCCACTCCTCAAGGTGGTGCTGAGGAACAGCCAGAATGCCAGAGCGACAGTAGCTTGACTAGCTAGCTACTCTCTTTTCCACTGCTCAGGAAGCCTCTTCTTTTCCAACTTTATAGACAACTTGCGTCAACTCAAAAGTTGGGATAACTATACACAACTTCATTTCTGTGCAATTATCCAGTTCCAGGTCCCTGCAGAGGCTTCAGGCAGAACAGCTACAGTACCACCAGAGAGGCTAGCTTTGCATGTTGTCACCTGACCAGAAGCAGTAATCTCAGGAGACAGCCTGTTCCCACAATATCCCCAGGCCCTTTTGAAGCCTCAGGAAGTCTGACACAACTGTTTGGATCAGCATCATAACATCTTCTTGCTAGGGTGAGCCCAATGTTTGGTAGCATTTCCATATCTAACTCCAAGCACAGACATCAGTTACTGTCTCAGCTCATTCACCATCACTCTCTGATAGGGGGTGGGGATGGGAAGGATGTTTTGTAAGTGCCAACATGGTGATCATGAAAGCAAGCATCTGATAATGCTCAATGCCTAGATACTACAGTGTTCAGGTCTATAGAAACCCTACACTCTGGATAGATTACACCAGGGAAATGCTTATCTCTAGGGCACATGCTGCTGCACCATAGTCCAGCCTAATGTCATCTGTGCTGTTCTAGACTCTCCAGGACACATGTGGCCACCTGTGACTGAATTGATTGGTGGTTTGTATTGTGGATGGATGCAGCAGTAGCTTGTCTGAGATACCACCAGCTCTCCTCGGTTTGAAACCACAGTAGGTGGAAACCATTACCCTCAGATTCTGTTTGCTAAACACTATTTGCACCTTATCCATTTGTCTTCACTCTGCTCGACCGTGTTCAGACTTGGCCTAGATCCAAACTTCTGTCCCTGCTTTTGTTTAACTTGGCAGCCTTGGATGTCTACATGATGCTAAATTTAATCACATTGTGGTTGCTCGACCCAAGTGGCTGAGGCCCTTTGAATAAGATACTGATATCTTTCCCTTTTGAGTTCAGTTTTACATTTCAGGAGGGCTAGGTCCAAAAGTAACACCTTCCCTGCCTTTACCAAGGGTCACTAGCTCAGTACTTGGTAAATACTGTATTTCTGAAACTGTGTCCAAATCAAACAGCTGGAACCCCCAGAGGAGAGTTATGGCACTCCATACGAAATAATAGAATAGCCATAAAACAGAGCTTAGATTAACATAAGGGGGCCGAAAGAAAGGGACTTAACCCATTTGCTATCACTGAATCACACAATGTTGGAGCTTTGAAATTACTGTTGCCTTGCTGGATGTCCATGTCTTTTCCTCAGGAACTCAATGTAACTCAATTGAACACACGCAACAGAGGCACAGGTATAACATATATTTCCATCCAACACAGTTTCCAATGGAACATCTTGCCATTGGAATTCAATGTCTGAATGGTTTAAGAACTGTATAATTAACTCTGAATGAAATGTATAGTAGACGGACCCCAGGGGGAAGGGGGGCCAGTGACCAGCAAGGAGAATGATGCAAGAGAATTCTGCTTAAATTCACAAGGATCATTCCCTTGTAAAACATAAGCCTGGAAAAGGTAGGTAGTCACTGGAGGGACTAGCAAGACTTCACTGTGCAGAGGATTAGCATAAAGCATATGCAATACTTAAGCTGTGAGGGGCAGAGCCTCAGAGTAGTTTGTCATAGCTCCATTGAGTTTACTTTGCACCAGCTGAGGAATTAAGGGGACTTAAATGGAGTCTAAACATTGGCCGTCTGCTCAGGGGTGAGATTTGCTCTTGTAAGCAGAGTCAGAATGAGCTCTACCCTAACATCTGGCGGTGAGTTGTGGTGGGTTGTGGAAAAGAACTTCAGGGGCCAATCTCATTTGCATAGGCACACCCACCCCGCCTAGATGGTCACTTTGGTAGGAGCCCCAGTTTCTCTGTTATTGGGGCAGGAAGAATAAACTGTTATTTTCCTGATTATGTGAATCAAGGACAGTGGAACCGTACTTGGCCTTTTGTTATGATGGAGGGACTCACCATCAACTAAGCAGCACTCACTAGGCAAGGGTCATGGGTTCCAAAACCCAGTGAATTGAGAGAGGTTGGGGATAAGTATTAGTACTTGGGGGGATGGGCCCTAGTGAGGACCTGAAACACCAATTGTACCTTCTCTGCTGTGGAATATCAGAGCTAATTTTGATTCCATTAGGAGTCTAGTTACAGGCTGCTGAGCTGAATTCCCTTTGGGCTAATGGTGCACCAGCAGTGAGGCTCCCCTACTGCAAGCTGAAATCACTAAAGAGCTAAAATTACTAAGAGCTGAAGTTACTGAGTGCTGTGTTAAGTAGTGGGAGGGGCCTGAAGATATCTTGCGGGATGACTGGAGTGGCTCACGGGACAGCTGGTGGAGCAGAGTGATTTGTGGGATGGCTGGAGTGGCTCATGGGACGGATGGTGGAACAGAGTGGATTGGCTGGCAGAGCAGAGTGACTCATGGGATGGATGGTGGAGTGGAGCCCCACGGAGAGATGGAGCAGTCAGCTTTGGAACACGTAAGGTGCCCCTTAATCCCCCCATTTCCACCCAGGCAGAGGGGGTAAAACTCTGCAGATAAAATTTTGAACTCTGGGGCTGCATTGACCAGGGACAGAGTCTTTTGGGTTGTTGGACTTTTGGGACTTTAGGTGACTTTGGGGGTTGCTGGACTCAAGGACCAGACTGATTGCAGACTGATTGCACTCCCACTCAGTCTCACTCTTACTGCATTCTGTTAGGGGGCTTATTCCTTCACCCACTCACTTCCCTTGTCCTTCTCGTATGAACAGAAAGCAACAATACCCGAAGTCCAAAGATGCAAACAATTTGATGTTTATTCGGGTGAACTTCCAGCAAGCATGATTCCAGTTTCCTTCCTTAGTGTTGCCCTTCCCAGCTCTGACACTACAGAGCATTACCTGTGTCCCTGTTCCCGTTCCCCCCCTTAGCAAAACATGATTCCAATTTCCCCACCCCATTCCCTGTTCCCATTCCCCTCCATTACTTCATGATTGACTGCAGACTATATAGTAAAACTTGAGCTCTGCTTAGCTATACCTTAACCAATCATTTTCCTGAAATTTAACTAACCAATCCTAACATATTGTAACATGATTATATAACCAATTATATCCCACCACCTTAATTAGTTTACACCAGCAAAATTAATTATACAGCAGACAGGAACAATCACAGAACCAGACAGAGATTATACAGACAAACAATAGCAAAGTGGGAACTATAATGACAAAACAATACAGAAGTGAGGATTTCACATCCCAGCTATTGATAAGTGAGTTCTTGCCAGACAAGACGCTATCAAACAAAGTTTCCTTTTACATCTTCTAGGCACTTCCCTTTCTCTGGAGGTGATGGGCACTATCAGGACAGGATTGTATCCTAACAGCCCAATAGCACCTTCTTTCAATGTGACTAGGTTGGAATGTGAGGCTGTGACCGGTCGCTTCCCAGCTTATGGCTGCCTCTGCTGCTTAGCCACAGGCCTTAGCCTACGAACAGGGCCTCAGACTGTCACAATGAGAGAAGGACCTTACACCGGCAGACAGTGATTTTGATTCTTTCTTTTATATCTCTAGAACTAGCCAAGTGATAAGAATACACCTAAATTCTTAGTCTAGGCCTTTACAGACAGGCCTGAATATCTATATCCTCACAATACTAGCATGTGAGGAAGCGCTTGGTCTCAGGCAGGCAGGTGCTGCACACTTCCATTGCAGATTGGCTCACACTGTTCACTTTTAAAGAGGGAGGGGAAGAGGGAAATAAACCCAAATAGAAGTAAATGTGTATCACAGGTGGTGTGTCCTTCCCAGGGACAGGACTTTACAATGCAGTGTTCATTGCTTGGGAATGACTTGGATAGTCCAGTGGTGGGTGTTAGAGAGAGTACAAAGACAGGCATGCAAATCTGGATTGGGGCATCATTTCAGAAAAATTATTGGGTAAGGAATTTGCTTTTCAAATGGCCCCATCTAAAATCAGGGGCATGGGGAACCAGTGGACGCCAATATGGAGCATATAGACCTGTGAAAAGTGGGGGGGGGGCAAGGTTTGGGGGCAGCAGTTGCCACCCTTGCCCCATAGCCAATGACTCTGCTGATCTAAATCCATATTCACTGTCCCATTTCCCAGGAAACCTTTGAGTGACTTGTTTCAAACAGGCAAAAAAACAAAACAAAGCACAATTCACCTCTATCCTGGGAAGAAGCAATATAATTTCTGGGCAATGTGGAGCCTTTTTATAAAGTTGGAAGAATGAGGCAATAAATACACACCTTGTCACGGAAGCTTGGTTGTGACTTAGGTATGGGCACTGACCAGGGCCCATGAAACTCTCAGCTAAATCTTAGAAGCTTGAGGAAAAAGACCTATTCTTGGAGACTGTGCTGAGTATAAACGTTAGACCTGCTTTGAGACAATGTCTCTGCTGCAAGAGACTGCCCAGTGTGCACCAGCAATGAGGCTCCCCCACTAACAGCTGAAATCCCTGAGAGCTGTGTTAACTGGTGGGACCTGAAGCCGTGGCGGGGAATTGGCAAGCGGCTGGCAGGGAGGCTGGCGAAGAGGAGTGGCGAGCGAATGCCCAGGCAGTGGAGCGAGTGAAGTGCCTTCTTCCCCCCACTCCACCCAGGGTGGAAGGTGAACTCTGTAGATGCACCTCTGGACTCTGGGTCTGCACTGACAAAGGACAACAACTGTGAATGGGGAGCAGCGAAGGGAGGGGCACGTTAAAGGGACTTTTGGTTGCTGGATTTAAGAATCTGATGGAAAAAGACACTGCCCAACTTACTTGGGGGTGGGTCTTTTGCTCATGGTTTATGTTTATGGACCCTGTTTGCGGTGTTTCCCCAAATTAATGCTGGGTTAGTTCCCCCCTACTTTATTAAAACTTTCTTTTCTACACTCAGACTCTGCTTGCGAGAGGGGAAGTATTGCCTCTAAGAGGCACGCGGGGGTGGTTTGTAATTGTCCCAGGTCACTGGGTGGGGCTTGAGCTGGTTTTGTGTTGTATAGTTGAAGAGAAATCCCTAGATACTGAACCCAGCCCTTGTTGCTGCAAATTCTAACTGGCAGAAGGGTTACATGAGTGTAATCTGGATGATCTGATGCATCTTTGTGGGAAGCACAGAATCCAGTCTGTCATTCAGAAAGGGATCAACATTCAATCAGATTGCTGCTGCCTCATGGGAAATATGCTAGCTCCCAAAATCTGAATTCAAATGGTGAGAGGTCGGTTCAAAGCCCTGAATTTCGGTGCCCATTTGAAACTGACTTTAAGAAGCCACCAGAAAAGGAATAGTGTACAGTAATGGTATTTTGCAGTTTCCTTCTGTTCTTTAAGTGCATTTTAATGCACAAATTATTGTGTGCGTAATAGTATGGAGAGGACAAAGTGTATGGCACAAACAATACAGCATGGGTGTTATACAGCCTGCCCTGGCCTTAGTGGAGGAATAGCATCTCCTTGTGGTTCCTGTACAGAATTCATTGATACAACACTGAAAGCATGCACGTGCTCCTGTGCAGTCTATCAGTGAGATCCTTCAGGTGTCAGTTTAAACATCGAAGCTCTGATCAACAGCAGGAATAATCTGGACTCTGATGTCTGTGATTTACAACATGTATCAAAAGATATTTAACAGCAATGAAGGGACATCCAGTGGGAAGAGGAGCCAAAGGGAGCTGCTGGAAGGCAAAGCACAGGGAACAAGGAAAAGAGAGGGACCGAGAGAGACGCAGGCACAGTGCAAGGGACATCTGGGAGTGAGCAGAGCAGGGGAGGGGGAGGAGAGCCTGAAGCTAGTGAGGGAATGATTGAATGCTCCTGGCTGTTGAGAAGCCCCAGCAGCAGCTCTGAGGGGCATGGGGACAGCACCCTGGGGCAGAATCTGAGAAGACACTATGGCACTGTGAAACTGAGGCCTGGAGACACCAAATCCCACTGCCCTCTCACTCAGGGATCTATTTTGTGACAGAACAAAGCCACAGCTTCAGTGATCAAGGACAGTTCTACAGGCCTTGTGGTCCTCCCAGCAGGGCTTCTGAGAGCAGAAGAGGCTCTTGGCTAGCCAGCATAAATCAAAAAGGAAGGGGGAGTGCAGGGGCCTCGATATTCTGGCAGACAGACTTGAACTCCTGAGTGGCCCTGGAGCAGTCCCACCAGTGGGATTATGCAGGGTTCTGCCCTGTACCTCTCTTATCCAGTGTGTGTCCAACCTCCAGGGAAACACCTGAGACACAATGGGCTGGACATGGCACTGGGGCCTGCTGCTCTTTTTCAGACTCACAGGAATGTTCTCCAGCTGTCCCAGGCGCTGAAGGAAATAAGCAGCTTGACAAAAAGAAGCTGGGTCAAGCAGAGCCACGGTACAAAAGAAAGAAGCTTTTTTTGTTGTTATTGTTGCTGTGGGGAGAGATAGCTCAGTGGTTTGAGCATTGGCCTGCTAAACCCAGGGTTGTGAGTTCAATCCTTGAGGGGGGCCATTTAGGGATCTGGGGGGATTGGTCCTGCTCTGAGCAGCAGATTGGACTAGACGACCTCCTGAGGTCCCTTCCAACCCTAATAGTCTATGATTCTATGAGTGATGGGAAAGATAAAGCATTCTGAGGAGTTATGTCCTCACCCATTGGGTCTCCCAACTGTCAATGTGAGGTGGAGTCTCTGGGTTCTGTTAGACTCAGTGGTCACTTCAGCTGGCTAGGAGACTGAGCCCTTCCTGCTGGAGCCTTATTGATTGTAGCTAGAGATCGAAGTAGGGCTGTCAAGAACGATCATCCTAGTCACTGAAAAGACGGCACACATTCAGGGAGGCTTCTCAAATAGCCTGGATCCACCTCACCTTATAACCACCAAGTGACAGCCCACCTGCATCCCCAGTTATTTAGGAGCCTCAGTCCCATCCTGGCAGATGATGGCCTGGCCTCAGTTATTAAGGCTTCATCAACTCTTGGCTGGACTAAAGCAATCCAGTATACCTGGGCATGAAGCACAAAGTGCATAGGCAGCTCCACCTAGAACAGATTGCTGCAGCGCATGTCCTCAGCAACACAGGTTACTGCAAACACATCAGGATCTTGGTCCCTGTCTTTGAGACACTCAATGGAACTCTCTAGTGTCAGGGTAAAGCTCAACAGCACTTTCTCAAAAGCTGGCCTGAGACTGTGGAAAGATCCCTACCATCCCCAGAACTGAGGAGCATCCCAGACCTCCTCACCTCCTGTCAAGGTTCCTTCCCCACTCTGAACTCTAGGGTACAGATGTGGGGACCTGTATGAAAAAACCCCTAAGCTTATTTCTACCAGCTTAGGTTAAAACTTCCCCAAGGTACAAACTGTTTTACCTTTTGTCCCTGGACCTTATGCTGCCACCACAAAAGTGTCTAACAAAAATAACAGGGGAAGTGCCCACTTGGAAACGTCTCCCCCCAAGCACTACACCCCCTTTCGTGGGGACGGCTCAATAAAAATCCTCACCAATTTGCATAGGTGAACCCAGACCCAAACCCTTGGATCTTAAGAACAATGAAAAAACAATCAGGTTCTTAAAAGAAGAATTTTAATTAAAGAAAAAGTAAAAGAATCACCTCTGTAAAATCAGGATGGTAAATACCTTACAGGGTAATCAGATTCAAAACATAGAGAATCCCTCTAGGCTAAACCTTAAGTTACAAAAAGACACAAAAACAGGAATATACATTCCATTCAGCACAACTTATTTTATCAGCCATTTAAACAAAACAGAATCTAATGCATATCTAACTAGATTGCTTACTAACTCTTTACAGGAGTTCTGACCTGCATTCCTGCTCTGGTCCCGGCAAAAGCATCACACACACACAGAGGACCCTTTGTTACCCCCCCCCCCCCCAACAGCTTTGAAAGTATCTTATCTCCTCATTGGTCATTTTGGTCAGGTGCCAGAGAGGTTATCTTAGCTTCTTAACCCTTTACAGGTGAAAGGGTTTTTCTTCTGGCCAGGAGGGATTTAAAGATGTTTACCCTTCCCTTTATATTTATGACACCTCCACTGAAAGGTGCACTTCTTCAATTTTGCCTTCTCTAATGTAAATAAAGAGCAGCCCTACCAAAACAAAGCATTGCACTGCACAGACTTCTCCCCGTGAGGAGACGGTGAGAGAACAAACGCTTAACAAATGTTAGTCAGTGTGACCGAAAGCACCACTGTATTCACACCCTACACACTACTGTAATAATTGTTGTGCAAAATAAGACTTGTTAGGTACCATTTAAAAATAACACACTGATCATCAATATTCTTGTGTAATGGGTGTACAAAATATGTATTAAGAGTTATGAACATAAGCTGAAACTATGACTGCCATGTGTTTACCAGACAAGCCTGGGGAGGAGATAAGTGGTTTCTCAAAGACAAAGGACAAGCTGATGCCTCTAGCCAGGTGTCATCAAAGTTTATTGGCTATCATCTGTCAAGTGGCCATTCTTCAGCAAAGAAGTGGGGCAGGAACAGAGTGAACTGCATTTTTGTAAGCCACAACAGGGAACCTCTTTCATTCCGAGACGCCATGTCTCCTTCCTCACAGCTGGAATGAACTTTATCCTGGGGTAGCCCTCAGGAAAATGCATTTCAGTGGGTGACTGGACTAGAAAAGGAAGGGCCAAAACCACCCTAGACACGCTCTCTCTCCCTCCCCCGCCCTTTTACCTAAGAAGACAAAGGAACAAGCCCTTTGATTTTGGGGTCAGGGGGTGGATCCTGACCTGAGAATTTGGTCAGCTATGTTGCTGGGAACATGTGTAAAGATTCTACATCAAACCAAGTCTAGCTTGTTAAGTTTTAGCTTAACCATTTCTGACTTTAATGCCTTATACTTGTACTCACTTAATTTATCTCTTTGTAGTTAATTTAACTCGTTTTGTTTTTTAATCAAAACTAATCCAGTGTTGTGTTTAAACTGAACTGCTTGATAACTCTGGCTAAAGTAGCAAACTGGCACATGTTGACCCTTTACAGGGCAATGGACTTCTATATCTGAACTGTCCAGGAGAGGGCCAGACAGTCCAGAATGTACATTTCTGGGGAAAATTCAGGAGTGGGAGTGCATTGGGGTCACCCTACAGGTAGTAACCAAGGCTAGTGGAAGCCAGACGTGTGGCTGATGTGTTGCTGACAGGCTGCTGGGGTCAGAGTTGCTGAACCAGAGCTGTGACTATATACAGATACTCAGGGGGTGACCTGCGTGCTGGCAGGCTGTTTGTGAGCAGCCCTAAGTTGGGAGCTACCGCAGCGAAGCATTTTGAGGTACCTAAGGTTGCAGGGCAGGCCGTGACACAAACCCTCGCTGGTCTGAATTCTTTTTCTTCAATGCTTAGCTGAATGGTTGGCTGTAGCGATTGTTTGCCATTTGGTCTGTTCCTGTGCAGCCGCAAGGGCTTGATGGGCCAAGAGTCCAATGTCAGAACAGACTCGATGCACCCATGTGGTAGGGAGTCGGCCTCTGGGGCACCTCCACCCCTCAGTTGGTGGAATTTTATCCTGAATGTTACAAACCACCCAGAGAACGGCATTCGCCGGAACGTCTGGTGACGTGTCCAAAAAGCATAAGATGCCATCTACAGACAATGGCTCCAATAGTCTGTAGACCAGAGCGACCATAAACATTGTGTTATGAAAGTTGTTCCACTTTCTGCCCAATAAATGACTTTGGCATTTTGTGTGGAAAGACTCCAGTTTCCCCAGTCTCAGTGACATAGTGTGCATGTTTTGCAACCGTACAGCAGTACGAGGAGGATACAGCTTGAATAGATCCCGAACTTGTTGTCATGCTGAAATTATTAGTTGTAAACAACCCATGGCAGATGCTGCAATGCCAATCCAGTGAAGAACCTCTGTGTGAGAGTCAGAGGAACTGGTGAGTATAGAACCCAAATAGCAAAATCTGGAGACTGCTTTCACAGTTTCATTATTCAAAGAGATTGGAGTCACAGATGGACCTGATTCTAGGTTTTGCAGCTTTGTCTTTGACCATGAAACATGGAGACCAACCTTGGCTGACTCCTCCTCTATTTGCTGGAGTGTCTTGCGAAACCTGTCAGGGCTCTATACTAGAAGAACGACGTCATCAGCACAGTCAAGGTCTGACAGCAAGAGATCACTGATCTTAATACCTATGGACTTGACGGAATGCAGCATTAGAAAATCTATTGCCTGACAAAAAGTGAAGGGGCCAAGACCCAGCCCTTCCTGACACCGGACACTGATTTCAAATGTGCTGACATCTGATCCCCATGGTCTGGATTGTCACATTCCAGGGTGCAATCACGTCACTTACTGCACTGCTGGAAGGTGCTCAGATGCTACAGTGATGAATGCAGTGTCAGAGCCTCTAGAGAACAGAATTGAATTATTGCATCACCTAGTCCATTTCCTTCTGGCCAGCACAGGACTGTGCCTGCTGGGACATTTTCAAATGTTTTACCCAGTCGAGCTTTGTAAGTCCCCAGCAATGGAGTATCTATTCACGGTCCCTGCATTCATCACAATGTGGGTTGGACAGGCCAGCTTTCCAGAAGCTAGAAAATAGCCCAAATTCTTGGTGAAAACAGACACTGCACATTGGCACCTTCTCCAGTTCCAGGTCAGCTTCAGCTCCTGGTTCTAATCTTTAAAGCTGTCACTGGTCCAGATCACCCACCACTGCCACAGCCATGATCAATGTGTACTTTGCCTCTGGTTTCGAGGGTGAACATTCAGATGGCTTCATTCGCAGTGCAAGGACCTTGGCTGTGAAATTCCTTAGCACCAGAGGCCAGGGTAGGTCAAGTCTCGCCACATTGAGGGCACAATGTATGTTCCATTTCTTTGCTCAGACCTGGTCTCAGCAACTCTTGCTACAGGATGGCCCAGGAGTGACTTATCCTGGAAGCAAGAAACAAGAGTAATCCTACTTCAAATTAAGAAAGCTGCAGAAAATAAAGGAGGGTAACAATCCTGTCTGGTTGGATGAAAGTGAAACTATTCTGCCCCTAGATACCTGGGTAATAATAGCCAGATGAGTAGAAAGGCATATCTGGTGAGAGACATGTCAGGTAATGACAAAATGAGACTTTCCCAAATGTCAGCCCTTCCTGTTGAGCAAATTGTGATTTTCTGCTACATGCATTGTCACCAACCACAAAAGTTGTGGATGCAGAGGTTTGCTGGAAATTGTGCTGGTAATATTTGAGGCTAAATAGAATCCAACTTGTTTTACCCCAGCTCTGTTGTTTCCTTATGGGACGTATGGATAAACCAAGCAGCTCTGCCTCAGACAGTGGAGAGGGCTGCGGAAATCCGAGAGGAGTGCTAAACAATCACGAAGGGGCTATTAGAGTCCAGAGGGTTTTCTCTGAGCACTAACAAGTGGCCATTATTACAATCATTTTTCTGAGTATAGCAGCTATTTTCACCAACACAGAAGAAGAAGAATTAAAAATAATAACCTGTTGAACTCAAAGGAGCATCTTGCAGAAGCTCTTTGACATGAAATCAATTATAAAAGGCTATAAATAGATTATTACTCTTACAGCATTTGAATTATATAACTGGACCGGCTGTATGGGAATAAACTGCTTCAGTAACAGACAGAAGGAAGGCAGAGGAAACGTGGAGGTCATTGGGTATTACATATACACTCAGCGAGATGAAGGAGAAAGCAGGATTTAAGCTGTGACTTTTATAACCTTGTTACTTCACAAATGACGGCAATGCTAGCAGAAACAAACTATTTAAAGGGACAACACACACACTTAATGAATTTTGGTTGAATTTAGACCCAGTCAGACCTCTCAGTGAAAATGAATGATGATCTTCATTTTCATGACTCATCCGTTGGTGAAGTCAAGAAAATGATGTCAGTGCATTGTCTGTGTTACCGTGTATGTCTAACAAGGGATTGTGTAACAAAGGACCGCAGGTAAAAAGAGCATCTAGGGATACAAGGTACCGGTGAGAGAGTCCTGCAGGGCACAAAATTAAAAATATTAGCCCCCGATCCTACCAACTCATCCATGAGCAGCCATTTAGATCCACTGAGTGCATTCAGAAAAGGAGTACTTGTGGCACCTTAGAGACTAACAAATTTATTTGAGCATAAGCTTTCATGAGCTACAGCTCACTTCATCAGATGCATTCCTTTTCTGCTGGGCTAAGAGTATAGCTGGATAGATTAACAATATTGCTGGGTGGGTTAAGGGAACCACTGTTGTGGCCCCTTGTGACATGTAGTAGTTTAGACAGTTTAGTGTCCTTTTTCTTTTGTAGAGAAGCAAAGTGTGTGTTGTAAATGGCTTGTCTAGTTTTTGTAAAGTCCAGCCACGAGGAAGTTTGTATGGAAGGTTGGTTTTTTATGAGAGTATCCAGTTTTGAGAGCTCATTCTTAATCTTTCCCTGTTTGCTGTAGAGGATGTTGATCAGGTGGTTCCGCAGTTTCTTTGAGAGCGTGTGGCACAAGCTGTCAGCATAGTCTGTGTGGTGTGTAGATTGTAATGGATCTTTTACCTTCAGTCCTTTTGGTATGATGTCCATCTGTTTGCATTTGGAAAGGAAGATGATGTCTGTCTGTATCTGTACAAGTTTTTTTCATGAAGTTGATAGATTTCCACTCCATACGGCTAAATTCAGTGCCTTGCATAATGACAGGTTTCAGAGTTTTGCGAATACAGACTAACACAGCTGCTACTCTGAAACCTGGGTGCATTCAGTCACAGCTTGTAAATTTAGGGCCCTGATTTAGACTCTTTAGAAAAGCTCTAAAGGACTGGCACAATATTTCATACTTTTAAGTTGCTTAAAACACTGTTCTAAAAGCCCATGCCTTTGTGGGAATAGGGGACTGTAAGAAAGCAGTATGATTGCTTAGAGCTCCAGTATGAAACTAGAGAAAAGCCTGTTTGAGAGTCTTTGGGTTAAATTTAGAGGCGAGAGCAACAAGGGTGATGTCGTGGTGGATGTGTGCTATAGACCACCGGATCAGGAGAATGAGGTAGACGAGGCTTTCTTTAGACAACTAACAGAAGTTTCCAGATCACAGGCCCTGGTTCTCATGGGGGACTTCAATCACCCTGACATCTGCTGGAAGAGCAATACAGCAGTGCACAGACAATCTAGGAAGTTTTTGGACAGTGTTGGGAATAACTTCCTGGTATAAATGCTGGAGGGACCAACTAGGTACCATGCTTCTCTTGACCTGCTGCTCACAAACAGAGAAGAATTGGTAGGGGAAGTAGAAGTGGGTGGCAACCTGGGCAGCAGTGATCATGAGATGGTTGAGTTCAGGATCCTGACAGAAGGAAGAAAGGAGAGCTGCAGAATACGGACCCTGGACTTCAGAAAAGCAGACTTTGACTCCTTCAGGGAACTGATGGGCAGGATGGGAGAATAACATGAGGGGGAAAGGAGTCCAGGAGAGCTGGCTGTATTTTAAAGAATCCTTATTGAGGTTACAGGAACAAACCATCCCGATGTGTAGAAAGAATAGTAAATATGGCAGGCGACCAGCTTGGCTTGACAGAGAAATCTTCGGTGAGCTTAAACACAAAAAAGAAGCTCACAAGAAGTGGAAGCTTGGACAGATGACTAGCGAGGAGTATAAAAGTGTTGCTCAAGCATGCAGGGGTGAAATCAGGAAGGCCAAAGCACAACTGGAGTTGCAGCTAGCAAGAGATGTGAAGGGTAACAAGAAGGGTTTCTTCAGGTATGTTAGCAACAACAAGAAGGTCAGGGAAAGTGTGGGACCCTTACTGAATGGGGGAGGCAACCTAGTGATAGAGGATGTGGAAAAAGCTGAAGTACTCTGCTTTTTTTGCCTCGGTCTTCACAGACGAGGTCAGCTCCCAGACTGTGGCACTGGTCAGCACAGTATGGGGAGGAGGTGAGCAGCCCTCAGTGGTGAAAGAACAGGTTAAGGACTATTTAGAAGAACTGGACATGCACAAGTCCAGGGGCCAGATGCAATGCATCTGAGCGTGCTGAGGGAGTTGGCTGATGTGATTGCAGAGCCACTGGCCTTTATCTTTGAAAACTCATGGCGATGGGCGGTGGTCCCGGATGATTGGAAAAAGGCAAATATAGTGCCCATCTTTAAAAAAGGGAAGAAGGAGAATGTGGGGAACTACAGACCAGTCAGCCTCTCCTCAGTCCTCGGAAAAATCATGGAGGAATCCAAGGAATCCATTTTGAAGCACTTGGAGGAAGGAAGGTGATCGGGAAAAGTCAACATGGATTCACTAAGTCATGCCTGACTAATCTGATTGCCTTCTATGATGAGATAACTGGCTCTGTGGATATGGGGAAAGCAGTGGATGTGATATACCTTGACTTTAGCAAAGCTTTTGATATGGTCTCCCACAGTATTCTTTCCAGCAACTTAAAGTATGGACCAGATTAATGGACTATAAGGTGGATAGAAAGCTGGCTAGGCCATTGGGCTTAATGAGCAGCGATCAATAGCTCGATGTCTAGCTGGCAGCCAGTGTCAAGCAGAGTGCTCCAGGGGTTGGTCTTGGGGCCGGTTTTGTTCAACAGCTTCATTAATGATCTGGTAGATGGGATGGATTTCACCCTCAGCAAGTTTGCGGATGACAGTAAGCTGGGGGAAAAGGTAGATACACTGGAGGGCAGGGATAGGGTCCAGAGTGACCTAGACAAATTGGAGGATTGGGCCAAAAGAAATCTGATGAGGTTCAACAAGGGCAAGAGGACAAGTGCAGAGTCCTGCAAGAAGGATGAAAGAATCACATGCACTGCTACAGGCTGGAGACCGACTGGCTCAGCAGCAGTTCTGCAGAAAAGGACCTAGGGGTTACAGTGGACGAGAAGCTGGATATGAGTCAACAGTGTGCCCTTGTTGCCAAGAAAGCTAATGGCATATTGGGCTGCATTAGTAGGAGTGTTGCCAGCAGATCGAGGGAAGTGATTATTCCCCTCTATTTGGCATTGGTGAGGACACATTTGTAGTATTGCATCATTTTGGTCCTCCCACTACAGAAAGGATGTGGACAAATTGGAGACCGTCCAGTGGAGGGTAACAAAAATGATTAGGGGGCAGGGGCGCATGATTTATGAGGAGAAGCTGAGGGAACCTGGCTTATTTAGTCTGCAGAAGAGAAAAGTGAGGGGGGGATTTGATAGCAGCCTTCAATTATCTGAAGGGGGCTTTCAAAGAGGATGGAGCTAGGCTGTTCTCAGTGGTGGCAGATGACAGAACAAGGAGCAATAGTCTCAAGTTGCAGTGCAGGAGGTCTAGGTTGGATATTAAGAAAAACTATGTTACTAGGATGGTGGTGAAGCACTGGAATGCGTTACCTAGGGAGGTGGTGGAATCTCCAACCTTAGAGGTTTTTAAGGCCCGACTTGACAAAGCCCTGTCTGGGATGATTTAGTAGGGATTGGTCCTGCTTTCAGCAGGGGGTTGGACTGAGGTCTCTTCCAACTCTAATCTTGTATGATTCTATATTCATTAAGCTGGAAATCCTGAAAAAAGTGGTAGCATTTTTGCCCTGAACTTTTGTCTCTCTTATTTTGGGGGTCAAATCTTGCAGCTCCATTGGTTTCAGTGGCAGTTTTTACAGAGATTCATAGATTCCAAGCCCAGAAGGAACCATTGTGATTGACCAGTCTGACCTCCTGTATAGCAAAGTCCACACAGCTTCCCCAAAATAATTCCTAGAGCATAATTGGTTAGAAAAACATCCAATCTTGATTTAAAAATTGTCAGTGATGGAGAATACACCACAACCCTGGGTAAATTGTTCCAGGGGTTATTTACCCTCACTGTTAAAATATTTATGCCTTATTTCTGGTCTGAATTTGTCTAGCTTCAACATCCATCTATTGTCTTGTGTTATACATTGCTCAGCTAGATTGAAGATCCCATTATTAAATATTTGTTCCTCATGTACATACTTATAGACTAACCAAGTCACCCCTTAATCTTCTCTTTGTTAAGCTAAATAGGTATAATTCCTTGAGTCTATCACTATAAGGCAGGTTTTCTAAACCTTTTAATCATTCTCATGGCTCTTCTCTGAACCCTCTCCAATTTGAATTGTGGACATCAGAACTGGACACAGGATTCCAGCAGAGGTTGCAACAGTGCTGAATACAGAGGTAAAATAACCTGTCTACTCCTACTCAAGATTCCCTTCGTTATGCATCTAGGGATCACATTATCCCTTTTGGCCACAGAGTCGCACAGGGAATTAAAGTTAAGCTGATTATCTACCACAATCCTTAAACTGTTTTCTGAGTCACTGCTTCCCAGGATAGAGCCCTCCATCCTGTAAGTGGGGACTACACCTTTTGTTCCTAGATGTGTACATTTACATTTAGCCATATTAAAGTGCATATTCTTTGCTTTACCAAGCAATCCAGATTGCTCTTATCAGTGACCTGTCTTCTCCATTATTTACTACTCCCCTAATTTTTGTGTCATTTGAAAACTTTATCAGTGATGATTTTACGGTTTCTTCCAGGTCACTGATAAAAATGTTAAACAGCATAGGGCCAAGAAACAATCCCTGCAGGATCCCACTGGAAACATACTGGTTTGATGATGATTCCCCATTTACAATTATATTTTGAGACCTATCCATTAGCAGCTGTTAATCCATTTAATATGTGCCATGCTAATTTTATATCTTTCTAGATTTTTAATTAAAATGTCATGCGGTAACCAGTCAAATGCTTTACAGAATTCTAAGGATATTATATCAATATTATTACCTTTATCAACCAAACTTGTACTGTCATCAAACAAAGACATCAAGTTAATTTGACAGGCTCTATTTTCCATAAATCCGTATTGTCTGGCATTAATTATTTTACCCTCCCTTAATTTTTTATTAACATTAGGCATTGTCCATACTGGAATAAACAACTTCTGACTCCAGTGTGAGTCATTCATTTTAGGAGGATACAGGATTAAATATTTGAAAGAAATGTAAATTACTGAGGAAAGTTTTAAATACTTTTAGAGAGATTTTCAGAAACTGTTGAAAAGCAAGTTTCATGGGACACACAGGAAGATGCCTCAGTCCATTTAAGGCATTTCTATGACTCTCATTATCCTAGTAACTGAACCCTTCACATGCGGCAACGGCTGTATCTTTACAACTCCTCAGTGAGGCACAGAAATGCTATTATCTCCATTGTACAGATGGGGCATAAAGATTTGCCAGAGGCAGAACAAACGATTTCCTGAATCCTAGACTTGTGCCTGACCCACTGGACCAGCCTGTCCCAGTTTCAAGGAAATTGCACCATTAACTCCCTCCATGGTCTGCTCCAGGAATGCCCGCTGGGACCTCTCTCTGGATAGGGACCCACGTCCCTCTCCCATCTGACTGAGGTGTTAGGCTGCAGCCCCGTGCTCTGTACTGTGGTTCTCTCCAGCAGCTCTGGCAAACATCCAGCCCGTGCTCCTTAGTTTCTCTCTAAGGACAATGACCGTGTTCTCGCCAGAGACCAGACAGGCTTCATGAGGATACATTGATTCAAGGATAAACAGTGTTCAGAGAAGACAAAAAAACAATAAAACGGTCTAAACACACACTAAATCTTAACAGCAATGAAGGGCTCTGGTAGGTATCAGTCTTTCAGATCCCTCAGCTGGGTTTACAGTCTTGGTGACAAGTTCATACAGTATCAGGTTTGAGAACAACCTTGGGACAATTCAGCCATTTCTTTACCCAGTCTGGATCTCAGCTCTCTGGCCTCCTGTCACAGGTAACATCAGTCAGTCACCCTCTCTTCCAAGCTTCCAAGGCTGGTCTCCAAGGCTGGTCTTCCAAGGCAAAGCTTCCAAGGCTGGTCTCCTGCAGAACTGGGTGTGATCCTTAGAGCACCCCCCCCCAGTTCAAATGGCAAAGGGCTCACTGTTCTGTAACTACAACTGCCAGGTGCCAGGCCTGACAAACTCACTACACCTAACACACAGCTGTCCTAGTATTTATCCCCAAAGTATCTTGCAAGGTATCAGGTGAAAAATGATGATATTATTGATATTATGATGTGATGTTTGTATGGTTAGTGTGTAAAGAGTTATGTATGTGTGGTGGAAATATGTTCCTAAAATAACAAGCAATCTGAGTAGGGTGGATAAACAGGGGTTTGTCATAGACAATGGAATGTGGATTTGTCGGTCTGCCTGGGTCAAGCTTTGTAAGCAGAAACAATGAAAGTACATTTGCACATAAGGTAAACAAAGTAATCAAATCAACCAAAAGAGCTAATTAACAAGAGCATGAAAAGAGACATGGCACCTGCCCTGGGTGCCCCTCTCCCCACCCAAACTGAGGAACAAGCAGCAGGGTAGAAGAACTTTGTCTGGGGTTACTTTTAAAACATACGTTTCAAAAGTTTTCTGAACTATAAGAGAGGGGAAAAGAGGTTGTGGTTATCATAGAACATCAGGGTTGGAAGGGACCTCAGGAGGTCATCTAGTCCAACCCCCTGCTCAAAGCAGGACCAATGCCCAACTAAATTCCCAACTATCCATCACTTAAGGGGAAACGCCAAGAATCTGTGAAAGGTGGATCCCCCAGCCATGTGGGCTGAGAAAGCTGAGAACTGACTGTAAATGAGAAATTGCCTGAGAACCAAGAACTTTGCAATTATTGTATGTATTTGATTTCTTTAACCAATTTTAACTCTCACCTTTCTTCTTTTTATAAATAAACCTTTAGATTTTAGATACTAAAGGATTGTCAACAGTGTGATTATTGGGTAAGATCTGAGTTATATATTGACCTGGGTGTGTGGCTGATCCTTTGGGATCAGAAGAACCTTTTATTTGATTAAATTAGTTTTAAAGAGCCACCCATCTTTAAGTCTAGTGTTTTGGTGGTGATACAAGGACTAGCATACCTGAGGATCTGCTTTTCTGACTCCTTGCTAGCCAGTGTGGCGAAATAGAAGTTCACTGTTGTTGCTGGTTTGGTATATCCTGTGAGGAGAATAACCACCAGTTTTGGGATGTGTCCATCCTATTTTTCAGCAGTTTGACCTGACTTTGGTATTCTCAGTTGTGACCCATGAAGGAATGGTCACACTGACACACAGTTTAAGTTCCCGCAAAGCTATCTTTTGCTGAGGGTGTGTGTGTGTGTGTGTGAAACATTGGCTTGTGGTTCTGGGTGCCCCAAGACAGTATCATAGTGGTGTTGGGGAATTTGCATTAACTACCCACAGCGAGTCCCCAGGAAATCCACTTAGCAAGCCAGGACTCCAAAATCACACTTAACACTTATTGTCCCCCAAAGTCCATGCATGTCTGGCACATTTCAGTACAATATCCTTTGAAGTCCTCAGCTATGAGAGATGGGAACCATGAGGCTAGTGCCTGACCCACTGGACCCCTTTTTTCCCACACACTAGGGTTGCCAGGCATCCAGTTTTCGAACATAACGCCCTGTCCAAAAGGGACCCTGGCAGCTCTGGTCAGCATCGCTGAGCAGACTGTTAAAAGTCCAGTCCGTGGCACAGTAGGGATAACGCAGGCTCTCTGCCTGGCTATGCACGTCTCCTGGAAGCAGCCGGCATGTCCCTGAGGCCCCTAGGCGCAGGGGCGATCAGGAAAACTCTGCACGCTGCCCCCCGCCCCGAGCACTGGTGGGATCTGCAGCCAATGGGAGCTGTGGGGGTGGCGCCTGCAGGTATGGGCAGTGTGCACCATGCAGAGGCACCTGGCTGCCCCTGCGCTTAGGAGCCGGACTGCCGTCCACTTCTGGGAGCCACACAGAGCCAGGGCAGGCAGGGAGCCTGCCTTAGCCCCACTGCACCATGGACTGGGAGGCACCTGAGGTAAGTGCCGCCCAGCTGGAACCAGCACCCCAAACCCCTCCCAAATCCCAACTCCCACTCCAGGTTGGAACCCCCTCCTAGAGCCTGCACCCCAACCCCCTGCCCCAGCCCTGAGCCCCTTCCCACACCCAAATTCCCTTCCAGAGCCTGCATCCCCTCCAGCACCCAACCCCAGCCCTGAGCCCCTTCTGCACCCAACCCCCTCTCAGAGCCAGCACCCCACAACTCCTTCCACACCCACCCCAGCCCTGAGCCCCCTCCTGCCCCCCAAACCCCTCATCCCTGGTCCCATCCCAGAGCCCACATCCCCAGCTGGAGCCCACACCCCATGCACATCCCAAATCCCCGCCCCAACCCAGAGTGTGCTCCTGCACTCCCAACCCCTTGGCTCCAGCCCAGAGCCCCTTCCTGCACCCCAACTCCCTGCCCCAGCCCCATGAAAGTGAGTGAAGGTGGGGGATAGCAAGTGAGCAATGGAGGGAGTGGGGGCTGGGCCTTGGAGAAGGGGCAGGGCCTCAGAGAAGGGGTGGAGCCTCGTGAAGGGGGCAGGGCAGGGGCAGGACAAGAGTGTTAGGGTTGCCAACTTTCTAATCCCACAAAACCAATCACACACATTTAATATGATGTTAGGCTACAGATCCAGAAGTATGCTGTCCAGGAGACCTTTTTGCAGAGCTGCTCCCAGTGGGCATAGAAGAGAATAATGGGGGCTGATTGTTGCAAGGAGTTTAGTTAGGAGCTAATCCAAGGGCCATTGACATCAATGATCTTTGTATCAGATTCATGTTTAACAGGAGGCATCAGAAAGTTGGGAGATATGTATTGCAATCCTTCCTTCATGCAATAGGGTCCTGAGGATGGAATGAACCATTGCTAGATCAAGAACTCAACAAACGTGTTCCTACCACTCCACATTCTTGCAAACAGAAGGGAAAAAAAGTTAGGAAAATTATCCCTTTAAAAAAATCAACCATCAGGCATATGCCAACTAAAACACAAGCCACTTCTCAAAATTGAACTTGAGCTGCAAAGATCTTGTTGGATATCATCCAATGACAGCAAAGCAATGAAGAGATAGCTGGAATGAAGTGCAGGATAAACAGGCCTGTAGCCACAATAGTCTGAAGATTAATGGGATTTAGAATGATCCCATTAATTGTTTTGTGACAAAACATTGTCACAAATCTCAGTTTTCCCATAACTTGGGTTACAATAACAATGTTTTACTGTTGCATATTATCAAAAAGAAAAGGATTACTTGTGGCACCTTAGAGACTAACAAATTTATTTGAGCATAAGCTTTCATGAGCTACAGCTCACTTCATCTATATCTCACGAAAGCTTATGCTCAAATAAATTTGTTAGTCTCTAAGGTGCCACAAGTACTCCTGTTCTTTTTGCGAATACAGACTAACACGGTTGCTACTCTGAAACCTGTCATCTTGCATATTATGTTAACTTTTGACTGAAACTTCTGCCAATTTCAGTTTCTCTATCCTTACAATATTTTCACACACACACACACAATCTTGCATACTCCCTTAGCTCAGTTGTCATGCAGAGACAATGTAGGAGCAGGGCCAGCTCTAGGTTTTTTGCCACCCCAAGCAAAAAATTTGCCACCCCAAGCTCCGAGAACGCAACTGCCCAAGGAAAAAAAGAAAAAGGGTGGCGGGAATGCTGCCCCTGGAATTGTGCCCCTGCAAGCACGTGCTTGCTTTGCTGGTGCCTAGAGCCGATCCTGCGTAGGAGCATGCTACTTTCAGCACATAGCTCATTGCCATTCTTATAGGTGCTGCCTTTGTGGAGATAATAGGAAGGAGATAACTAATGCAGAATCAAACAATAACTTATCTCTAGGCTCCTCCCTCTGCTGGCACAGGATTGAGGCTCCCCATAAAATATACTTACCATTTTTCAAGTAGCTCTACTAATTACTGAGCTCTAGAGATACACTTTGCATATGCCACTTGATACGAAGAGAGATTCATTATCTCCAAGGAATTTCTCAGTTTCTTTCACAGAAGAGCATCATACAGCAAATGCAGTGGGGGCCGGGGGAGGAGGTGGTGTTTAATAGGTAGGATTCATCATACAGCAAATGCAGTGCGGGGAGGGGTTAATAGGCTGTATTCATCATTTGGCAAATGCAGTGTAGAGGGAGGGATAGTTAATAAATTGCTTTCATTATACAGCAAATGCAGTGCAGGGGTGGGTTAACCGGTTGCATTCTAGCCCCAATGACCCTTTGCTTGTGTAGCTCACACCTGCCAGCCCTGTGCATTTTTGTGCTGCCTGTCAGGTGATACAGCTACTGAATGTTGCTTAAATTTAACCTATATAAAGTAAAATTAAGTTTCTCTAAAAATGGTGTTACTGAGTTGCTGAAATAAAGAAAAAACACCCCCATTGCCAAGGCCCCAGTGAGATTTGAACTCACGACCCCTGGTTTACTAGACCAGTGCTCTCACCCCTGAGCTATGGAGCCTCTTTGTATGGTATAGTTTTCCCCTAACAACAGTGTACAATAATCATTTTTCATCACTACACTCTATGCAATTGCACAAAACCCAGGCTGACTGAGCTTTTACTGTGTTACAGTTAAGTTTTAAACCACACTTTCCTTTACTATACTTTTACCAGTTTGCCTGGTACTGAAGTTAGGCTTACCGGTCTGTAATTGCCGGGATCACCTCTGGAGCCTTTTTTAAAAAAATGATGTCACTGTAGCTATTTTCCAGTCATCTGGTACAGAAGCTCATTTAAATCATAGAACCATAGGACTGGAAGGGAGCGCAAGAGGTCATCCAGTCCAGTCCCCTGCACTCATGGCAGAATTAAGTATTATCTAGATCATCCCTGACAGGTGTTTATCTAACCTGCTCTTAAAAATCTCCAATGATGGAGAATCCACAACCTCCCTAGGCAATTTATTGCAGTGCTTAACCACCCTGACAGTTAGGAAGTTTTTCCTAATGTCCAACCTAAACCTCCCTTGCTGCAATTTAAATCCATTGCTTCTTGTCCTATCCTCAGAGGTTAAGAAGAACAATTTTTCTCCCTCCTCCTTGTAACAACCTTTTATGTACTTGAAAACTGTTATCAGGTCCCCTCTCAGTCTTCTCTTTTCCAGACCAAACAAGCCCAATTTTTTCAATCTTCCTCATATGTCATGTTTTCTAGACCTTCAATCGTTTTTGTTGCTCTTCTCCAGACCTTCTCCAATACTCCTGCTAATACATCCCAGAATGATGTTTGCTTTTTTTGCAAAACTGTTACACTCTTGACTGATATTTAGCTTGTGGTTCACTATGACCCCTGAGATCCCTTTCTGCAGTACTCCTTCCTAGGCAGTCATTTTCCATTTTGTATGTGTGCAACTGATTGCTCCTGCCTAAGTGGAGTACTTTGCATTTGTCCTTATTGAATTTCATCTTACTGACTTCAGACCATTTCACCAGTTTATCCAGATTATTCTGAATTTTAATCCTATCCTCCAAAGCACTTGAAACCCCTCCCAGCTTGGTATCATCCACAAACTTTATAAGTGTACTCTCTGTGGCCTTGTCTAAATCATTGATAAAGATATTGAACAGAACCGGACCCAGACCTGATCTCTGCAGGACCCCACTCATTATGCCCTTCCAGCATGACTGTGAACACTGATAACTACTCTCTGGGAATGGGTTCCCAACCAGTTATGCATCCACCTTATAGTAGCTCCATCTAGGTTGCATTTCTCTAGTTTGTTTATAAGAAGGTCATGCGAGACAGTGTCAAAAGCTTTAGCTCTTCTCCATCTCTAATTTCTATGGACTAGATTGTGGCCTGGATTACATGCATAATTATTTTAACAGGTCTTCCTTCAACCTTACAGCGATGATTGGGATTAATATATAAGAGCTTGACCAGGTAGAACAGAAAGTCCCCTTGAAGAAATGTCTCCAATTTGAGGAACACAATCATGCAGGTTTCTGTTTGCCCCTCACAAACCCAGTGGAGAGCAGACATAACTTGCATAGGACCATGCAGGACAGAAAAGAAGGCATAGCCACCTGCGCCTGAGTGGTGAGTCAAGAGCAGTCAAAGAGGACACTGAGTTCCATAGCTTCTAATAGGAAATATTGTCAAATGTGTCCAGAACATACATCAATCCTAAGAGCCAAAAGGTAGCTCAAAATGAACTGCATCAAATCTCTGTGCTGCATAATTTCATGTCACTTCAATGTAGAAAACAACTCCTCTTGGAAGAAATCAGAATTAAGTAATGCTGTGCATTTTCTTCCTCCCATCATAGAAAAACATGTCTTCCCATCAGGTGGGCAGAACAACTTCTTGGGCCTTTGTTACCCACACCAGGACCATGGAACTGTCTGTAGCACTTGTACGGAAATACATCAAGTTACCCAGCATGAATCCAAAGATAGAAACCAGTGTTTGACAAACGTGAAGAAGCTAAAAGCCAATAAAACTGCTTTGTACAAATACTGGAAAAAGAAGCCCTGTGAGAGCACATGGTAACGGCAAATGTCAGTAGAATTATCCTCAAACTGTCCCAAACACAAGCATGTAGGAAACATGTGCTCAGAGTATAAGTGAAATGATCCAGCTGGAAAAGCATGTATGGTCTTTGAAAAACACTGGATTGGAGAAGAAAATAAGGCGAATGGCTTGGTACAATTGGTGTTCAGACGCCTATTCAGACAATCACCTGATTACAGTGCGTGGGTTTCTGAAATCTCATAGATAAAAGGTAGATGCTTCTTATAATGGAAAAGGAAGCTGTTGTTAATAGGAAAGGGTCACTGGCTTAATATCGTGATGAAAAGCTCATTTCACTGTTTTTCTGCTTGAATTGTTTTTCTGTAACATTGTCTATCAACTCTGATGGTCTCTGAGGCTGTTCCTACCTCCCCTTTTCCTGCTAAAACTTGTGATTCTGAATGCTGGTGCCACTCCGCTGGCAGAGCTCTTGGGTAGATAAGAGGTCAGCAGCCACCCATGCTTTCAGCCCTGCGTCATCCGACCCTGCTTACAACAAGTCTAGATGACAAGGTGGTTAAAAAGGCCAGTAGCTGCCAATACTTTAGGGTTCCTACAGTTCCCATCACTGGAGTGTCTGTGCTGGGAGAAATTTCAGGCAAAAAAGATGAGTGTAGGTCCATGTTGCTGTGCACCTTAGGGCTGATGGGTAAATACCACAAAAGTATGCTGTGACTAGAGTAGTGAGTGAGTTTCCTGGCCGGACTATTAAAAAGGCTGCATGTCTGTCAGAGAGGTCATGGAAGACACACAGAGATGGGTAGGGAGCCTGCCAGCCCCGCCAACCCTCTCTCCCACCAAGAGCAGGGGCCCCAGACCACACACTGCCCCCCGTCTTCCCCATCACCAGAAGGGTCCCAGGCCGCCTGCCACTGCCTGGTGCCCCCTCCCAGCACCAGCATGGGCCCCAGGCTGCATGCCACTGCCTGGGTCCCAGAACCAGCCAACCCCCCAGCACCTCCAGTGCCCCGGGACCACCCCCCAGACCACCCCCATAGAGTCATGACCTACCCATGAATTTTACTAAAAAATACTTGTGACGAAAAAGTAGCCTTAACTATTACTGCTACATAACTCAAATGATTAAACTGTGCCCTGACTCATGCTCTCCCTGTCCTGGCAATCGCCATTGGGAGTTATCTGCTGCACTCACAGTGTTAAGGGTACTGTACTGAATGGTGGAGGAATGAGGTGAAGTGGCATGGAATAGCTCTGATTCATATGAGGCGATCTGGGCTCAGTGTGAGGAGCGTGAGAGAGCTGTGACTGTGACACAAGGAGATCTGGGGGTTAGTTTCAGGAGCGTGACAGAGCTGTGAGTGTGACATGAGGAGATCTGGGGCTTAGTGTGAGAAGCATGACAGAGCTGTGAGTGTGACACGAGGAGATCTGGGGCTTAGTGTGAGGAGCGTGACAGAGCTGTGAATGTGACACGAGGAGATCTGGCGCTTAGTGTGAGGAGCGTGACAGAGCTGTGAATGTGACACGAGGAGATCTGGCGCTTAGTGTGAGGAGCGTGACAGAGCTGTGAATGTGACACGAGGAGATCTGGGGCTTAGTGTGAGGAGTGGCCACATAAACACCACCCTATACCGGAAACCTACTGACCGCTATTCCTACCTGCATGCCTCCAGCTTTCACCCTGACCACACCACACGATCCATCGTCTACAGCCAAGCTCTGCGATACAACCGCATTTGCTCCAACCCCTCAGACAGAGACAAACACCTACAAGATCTCTGTCAAGCTTTCTTACAACTACAATACCCACCTGCAGAAGTAAAGAAACAGATTGATAGAGCCAGAAGAGTTCCCAGAAGTCACCTACTACAGGACAGGCCTAACAAAGAAAATAACAGAACGCCACTAGCGGTCACCTTCAGCCCCCAACTAAAACCCCTCCAACACATTATTAAGGATCTACAACCTATCCTAAAGGATGACCCAACACTCTCACAAGTCTTGGGAGACAGGCCAGTCCTTGCCTACAGACAGCCCCGCAACCTGAAGCAAATACTCACCAACAACCACATACCACACAACAGAACCACTAACCCAGGAACTTATCCTTGCAACAAAGCCCGTTGCCAATTGTGCCCACATATCTATTCAGGGGACACCATCACAGGGCCTAATAACTTCAGCCACACTATCAGAGGCTCGTTCACCTGCACATCCACCAATGTGATATATGCCATCATGTGCCAGCAATGCCCCTCTGCCATGTACATTGGTCAAACTGGACAGTCTCTACGTAAAAGAATAAATGGACACAAATCAGATGTCAAGAATTATAACATTCATAAACCAGTCGGAGAACACTTCAATCTCTCTGGTCACGCAATCACAGACATGAAGGTCGCTATCTTAAAACAAAAAAACTTCAAATCCAGACTCCAGCGAGAAACTGCTGAATTGGAATTCATTTGCAAATTGGATACTATTAATTTAGGCTTAAATAGAGACTGGGAGTGGCTAAGTCATTATGCAAGGTAGCCTGTTTCCTCTTGTTTTTTCCTACCCCCCCCCCCAGATGTTCTGGTTTAACTTGGATTTAAACCTGGAGAGTGGTCAGTTTAGATGAGCTATTACCAGCAGGAGAGTGAGTTTGTGTGTGTATGGGGGTGGGGGGGATGTGAGAAAACCTTGATCTATGCAGGAAATAGCCCGACTTGATTATGTAAAGAGTTGTCACTTTGGATGGGCTAGCACCAGCAGGAGAGTGAATTTGTGTGGGGGGGTGGAGGGTGAGAAAACCTGGATTTGTGCTGGAAATGGCCCACCTGTTGATCACTTTAGATAAGCTATTACCAGCAGGACAGTGGGGTGGGAGGAGGTATTGTTTCATATTCTCTGTGTGTATATAAAGTCTGCTGCAGTTTCCACGGTAAACATCTGATGAAGTGAGCTGTAGCTCACGAAAGCTCATGCTCAAATAAATTGGTTAGTCTCTAAGGTGCCACAAGTACTCCTTTTCTTAGAGCTGTGATTGTGTCACGAGGAGATCTGGCGCTTAGTGTGAGGAATGTGACAGAGCTGTGACACGAGATCTGGGAGTTAGTATGAGGAGTGTGACAGGGCTGTAACTGACTCGAGGAGATCTGTGGCTTAGTGTGAAGAGCATGACAGAGCTGTGACACGAGGAGATTTGGGGCTTACTGTGAGGAGCGTGACAGAGCTGTGAGTGCGATACGAGGAGATAGAATCATAGAATATCAGGGTTGGAAGGGACCCCAGAAGGTCATCTAGTCCAACCCCCTGCTCAAAGCAGGACCAATTCCCAGTTAAATCATCCCAGCCAGGGCTTTGTCAAGCCTGACCTTAAAAACCTCTAAGGAAGGAGATTCTACCACCTCCCTAGGTAACGCATTCCAGTGTTTCACCACCCTCTTAGTGAAAAAGTTTTTCCTAATATCCAATCTAAACCTCCCCCACTGCAACTTGAGACCATTACTCCTCGTTCTGTCATCTGCTACCATTGAGAACAGTCTAGAGCCATCCTCTTTGGAACCCCCTTTCAGGTAGTTGAAAGCAGCTATCAAATCCCCCCTCATTCTTCTCTTCTGCAGGCTAAACAATCCCAGCTCCCTCAGCCTCTCCTCATAACTCATGTGTTCCAGTCCCCTAATCATTTTTGTTGCCCTTCGCTGGACTCTCTCCAATTTATCCACATCCTTCTTGAAGTGTGGGGCCCAAAACTGGACACAGTACTCCAGATGAGGCCTCACCAATGTCGAATAGAGGGGAACGATCACGTCCCTCGATCTGCTCGCTATGCCCCTACTTATACATCCCAAAATGCCATTGGCCTTCTTGGCAACAAGGGCACACTGCTGATCTGGTGCTTAGTGTGAGGAGCATGACAGAGCTGTGACACGAGGAGATTTGGGGCTTACTGTGAGGAGCGTGACAGAGCTGTGAGTGTGATACGAGGAGATCTGGTGCTTAGTGTGAGGAGCATGACAGAGCTGTGACACGAGGAGATCTGGGAGTTAGTGTGAGGAGCGTGACAGAGCTGTGAATGTGACACGAGGAGATCTGGGAGTTAGTGTGAGGAGCGTGACAGAGCTGTGAATGTGACACGAGGAGATCTGGGAGTTAGTGTGAGGAGCGTGACAAAGCTGTGAGTGTGACATGAGGAGATCTGGGGCTTAGTGTGAGGAACGTGACAGAGCTGTGACTGTGACACGAGGAGATCTGGGGCTTAGTGTGAGGAGCGTGACAGAGCTGTGACTGTGTCACGAGGAGATCTGGGGCTTAGTGTGAGGAGCGTGACAAAGCTGTGAGCATGGCACGAGGAGATCTGGGAGTTAGTGTGAGGAGCATGACAGAGCTGTGATTGTGACACGAGGAGATCTGGCACTTAGTGTGAGGAGCGTGACAGAGCTGCGAGTGTGTCACGAGGAGATCTGTGGCTTAGTGTGAGAAGCATGAGAGAGCTGTCACATGAGAACATCTGGGAGTTACTGTGAGGAGCGTGACACAAGGAGATCTGGGGGTTAGTGTGAGGAGCGTGACAGAGCTGTCACTGTGAGATGAGGAGATCTGGGGGTTAGTGTAAGGAGTGTGACAGAGCTGTGACTGTGATATGAGGAGCTTTCGTCTGAGTCCCACATGTGTTGTCAAAAGAATGAGATGCATGAGTACCTTGAGGTCCCAGTGTGAATCATTTCAATACAGAAGTGTGTCATGTGTTTCAGTAGCAGGAAATGGGGGTCTTTTCCCCCCATTTTTTGACAGCAGTGAGGTGGTATATGGGAGCAGGATGTGAATTTAGCAAGGGGTAGGAGGAAACATTGGGTTAGGTGGTATCCTGTGCGCAGTTGTGAAAGGGTTGTAAAAAGGGTATGAAGTGGTTGTTAAATTTGACAAGGAGTAGGCTCAGTGTTTGAGCATAAGGTTAGTACAGGTAGTGATGAGGCACAGTGTTAATAGGGTGAACAGCAGGAGCATAGCAGGTGCACTGGAGAACTATCAGCATCAAGACTGTAGGAAGAGCCATACAGAGGCACCTCCCTCCAACCCCAGAGTGTCTATTCCTCTACTGATAATGCTAGGCTATAAATTCCAGGGTTGCACCTTTCATTCACCATCAGAGCACAAGATGTTTGCTAGTGAGATCTGCATCCTTTTCAAACCAGGGGCAACCTGTTGGATTAGCTGCTCACACACTGTGGGGCAGACTCCTCAGCTGGAGTGTCTTTTCATAGGTCTGTGATGTACCCCATAACCTCTTATTAAGAAGAGGTAGGGATAAACATTCTGGATACCTACAGCTGGTCAGAAAATGGAGGTGGGCTTCCCATGGGTGAAAATAAACATGTGTCCTTTTTGAAGAAATTTGCCATGCAAAATTTTGTCGCTTCATCAAAAAACATACATGCAAATATGAAAAGCATTTAGGGTTTTAGCAACTGAAAACCAAAAGTATTTGGCTGAGAACCACCAACCCCTCCAAAAAACTGTCGAGATTTTGGTATTTCAACACAAAATCAAAAATATTAAGGAAAACAGACACTTTCAGCAAAAATTTTCATTTCTCAAAAACTCCAGTTTTCAGGTGAATTAAACTTTTGACAGAAAATTTCCACCCAGACCTGCTGGTCACGGCTCCCCTGTTCTGGGGCTGCTCGATTGAGGAGAAGCTTTCTGTCCGTGCAGTACAAGCTCTGCAGAGTAAACGTCTGACCTATAAGTCTGCCCAGCTAGAGCCTGGAGTTGAGTTTTATGTTTAATATGGAGTCTTGATTAAAGCTTTATATAGAGCTGTATAAATGAGAGCTAATGCAGAAGCTACAAAGAAACCAATCCTGGATTTCCTTCATGCAAACTGACCTGGCTCTAATTCAATAGAATTAAAGCTACCACGAAGCCTGCTCTTGATTTGTGATTTCACTATCAGCTGTGATGGAGTTTAGCTGAATTTAGGACTGAGGGAATGGCAATGGTTTCTATTACAGGAAACACTTCATTACTGTAAAGTACCAAAGTTCTCTCCTAGTATTTGTATATGACATGCTTCAGTACTGGGATCTCACTAATAAATGACATGTGAATGGGACATTTAACTGGGCTGTTGATATAATGCTACTTGCGGGGGTGGGGGGGGGTTAACTGCTGAAACAGAACCCAAATCTCCTTTGCATAGTGATATATGAGTGACATTGTCAATTGTTCTTCTTTGAACCAAGAGAAGATCAAACGCACTATGGAACTGCTAGTGCACTGAAGGAGGGTCCACCCAGACACTGAGCCCAGGTCTACACTATACATTTACTTCAGTCTAACTACATCGCTCAGGGGCCTGAGAAATCCAAACCCCTGAGCGACATAGTTAGACTGACCGTAACCCCCTTTGTAGACAGCGCTGTCGGAGGGAGAGCTTCTCTCGCCTACATAGCTACCGCCTCTTGCCGAGTTGGAGTTATTAAACCACTGGGAGAGCTTTCTCCCAACAGGCAGTGCCTATGGAAAAGAACAAAGTCATTCTGTTTACTTTCCAAAGCTAGAAATCTTCATCATGGAGCAATGGTCTGTTGCAATGACATGACTGATCACACCACGGCAGAGGAAATCATCGTGTGTGATGACCAAGTGACAGTGATTCAGTTTACCGCTGTTTGATTCTGTTTGGCTTTAGAAAACAGACACCTTATGTGAGACAGCTAATCAGGGACCACCACTTCAGTAATAGAAATACATAATTCAAAGCATGCTGAACATTTATACAGAGCTGGTTTCTGAATGGCTGTTTAATTAAAACTATTACTTGAAAATAAGTGCAATCAGATAAAAATATGACTGGCTGTCACACAGTCTAGGTAGTATCATTTACACATGTAGGAAATCTGAAGATATTCTGCAGCATGTGTGATCTGATGAATGGAGAGAGAAAACATGCTTTCTTCTCAGCTTTTCTGCTCCTTTATTAAAGCCCAAGATGATGATGACAGACAGACAGAAAGCATTACATCATTTCAGCAACCGGAAGCTGAAACTAGACTAAAGAAAACCGGAAATTAGGTACGCATTTTAACTCTAAAGACAATTAACTGTTGGAGCAACTTATCAAGGGGCATGGTGGATGTGATGGGTCCCCCCCAGGGTGCCACATGGAACTAGGGTACCACTGAGCCCTCTGATTCATTGGCCTGGGCTCCCTCTCAGCACTGTGCTGCTGTGACAAGCTATAGACAGCTGCTGGTCCTACACTTCCACCAGCATTCACACTGGCAGGGACACACCCAGCTGCAGTTACATGCAGGCTGACGAGCCACTGCATGAACCAACAATAGAGAGGCTACAGCCAAAATAAACCCCAGGCCCCCAGCCTAGGACCCCAGAGCTGTAACGTCCTGCCCTGATCGAAACCCTGACCAGTATGAATTTATTACCTGGTTTGCCTCCCCATCAATATGGAGAGGAATATACACAATCTGCTTGTGTTAAGCCAAGCAGAGATTTTCCCCAGACACTTCAGTCAAAGGCACACTAGTTTAGATTAAAACATAAAACTAGTTTATTAACTACAAAAAGATAGATTTTAAGTGATTATAAATGATAGCAAAGAGATCAAAGCAGATTAGTAAATAATCAAAATCGTAAACTAAGCCTAAAATACTAGAATGTTTGGATATGAATTAGCAATTTCTCGCCCTTACTGCTGATACAAGCAGGCTCACAGATTCTCAAGGCACAAGCTGCCTTTGCTTTGCAGCTTGTGATCCCATCCCCATTCTAAGTCCTTTTCTTTCAGAGCTTCTCCCCTGCGTTGAGCTGTGGGGAGTGAAGAACAACAGAGGATGTCACTCCCGACCTTATATAGCTTTTCCAAATGGCGGGAACCCTTTGTTCCAAAAACGGTTCCCAGCCCCGTTTGTGGAAAAATACAGGTACCCAAAATGGAGTCCAGAGTCATGTGGTCTGTCACATGCCCTTGCAAAGTCATAGTAGCCATTACTTACAGGCAGTCTGAAGGGGGCAGTGTGGTCTAGTGGATAGAGCAGTGAGGCTCAAGGGCCCAACTGCTACTTTAGGTGTTTAAAAGTCCAACATTTAGGCATCAGCGAGAGTCTCAAAAACCTTCACTTGGCTACTGCCTAACCCAGGAGGCACCTAAGTCTCTGCTTGCAAAGTCCCACAGGCTGGCAGCTATGTAAATCTATGATGCTGAGTAATGCAGTGGCTAGAGTCCTTAGTTAAGATGTGGACGACCCACGTTTGAATTCCTGCCCTGTCCTTTTGTGGAGCTGGGATTTGAACTTGGGTCTCCTGTAGCTCACACGAGTGCTCTGACCACCAGGCTGGTGGGTATTCAGCTCTTTTTATGGCTTGCTCTTGTTATGGCTGTTTAACTTTGTATGAAATAGTCATTGGGCCAAAGAAAGAGTGAGATTGATTCTATAGCTTGGTGGTTTGGCTACTCAGCTGGGCTGTGGAAAAACGAGGTTCAGGTCCTTGCTTCACTGGATATTTAATCATTTATACAAAGTGGAGCAGCTTCAACAGGCAAGAGTGAGGAAGTTCCACCCCAGGCAATGCTACAGTGTGATTGTCGTGGCACTCACCTGGACTAGAGCACACCCAGACTCGAGTCCCTGCTTTAAATCAGGGATGTGAAAACAAGTCACCCCCACCCCAGGTCTGTGCCCTAACTGCTAGCCCATTGTGGGGTTGGGTCTCTCTCTGGCTCTTCGTGAGAAAAGGCTGAACTGGCATAAGTGCCCAACTGCATGACAGAGTTCACAGCTGTGGATTCATAGACTCTAAGGCCAGAATCGACCATTGTGATAATCTTATCTGGCCTCCTCTTTAACATAGGCCAGAGAACTTCCACCCAAATAATTCCTAAAGCAGATCTTTTAGAAACACATCCAATCTTGATTTTAAAAAATGGTCAGTGATGGAGAATCCACCCCATCCCTGGGTAAGTTGTTGTTCCAGTGGTTAATTACTCTCACTGTTAAAAACATACACCTTATTTCCCATCTGAATTTGTCTAGCTTCAACTTTCAGCCATTGGATGATTTCATACCTTTGTCTGCTACACTGAAGAGCCCATTATCAAATATTTGTTTCCCATGTAGGTACTTGTACACTGTAATTAAGTCACTCCTTAGCCTTCTCTTTGTTAAGCTAAATTGATTGAGCTCCTGGAGTCACTGTAATATGATGTTGTGGTAGCCATGTCAGTCCCAGGATATTAGAGAGACAAGGTGGGAGAGGTAATATCTTTTATTGGACCAACTTCTGTTGATGAGAGAGACAAGCTTTTGAGCTTACACGGAGCTCTTCCCAACCTGAGGAAGACCGCTGTGTAGCTGAAAAGCTATAGTCTCCTACTATAAGGCATGTTTTCTAATCTTTTCATTGTTCTCGTGGCTCTTCTCTGCACCCTTCTGGAGCTGTGGACACCAGATCTGGACACAGGTAGCACCACTGCAAAATACAGAGGTAAAATAAACATTCTACTCCTACTTGAGATTTCCGTCTGCAATCCTCCAGGGCTCGCATTAGCTCTTTTGGCTACAGTGTCGCACTGGGACCTCATGTTCAGCTGATTATCCACTGCAACCCCCAAGTCTTTTTCAGAGTCTCTATTCCCCAGGATAGAATCCCCCATTCTGTAAGTATGGCCAACATTCTTTGTTCCAAGACGTTTACATTTAGCCGTATTAAAACACATATTGTTTGCTTGTGCTCAACTTATCAAGCTATCCAGATCGCCCTGTATCACTGACTGGTCCTCTTCATTATTTACCTCTCCCCCAATTTTTGTGTCATCTGCAAACTTTATCCTTGATGATTTTATGTGTCTTTCAGGTCATTAAGAAACGTGTTAAATAGCGTAAGGCCAAGAACCAATTCCTGCAGGACTCCACTAGAAACACATGCATTTGATTATGATTCCTCATTCACAATTACATTTTGAGACCTATTGGTTAGCTAGTTTTTAATCCCTGTGATGTGTGCCGTATTAAGGTTATATTGTACTAGTTCTTTTTTAAAAAAAAAAAAATGTCATGCAGTACCAAGTCAAATGCCTTACAGAAGTCGAAGTATGTTACATCAACACTATTACCTTTATCAACAACCTTGTAATCTCATTCAAAAAAAATCATGTTTGTTTGGCAGGACCTAAACCCATGCTGACTGGTATTAATTATATTACCCTCCTTTAATCCTTCACTGACTGAGTCCTGTATCAGCAGCCCCATTATCTTGCCCCAGATGGATGTCAGACTGACAGGCCTATAATTACTTGGGTCATTATCCCGTTTACCCTTTTAAAAACAATTGGCATGACATTAGCTTGCTTCTGGTCTTCTGGAACTTCTCCAGTGTTCCAAGACTTATTGAAAATCCGCATTAACAATCCAGTGAGCTCCTCAGCCTGCTGTTTTAAAAACCTTGGATGCAAGTTATCTGGAGCTATCAATTTCAAAATGTCTGATTTTAGTTGCTGCTGTTTTAACATCCTCCCGAGATACTAGTGGAATGGAAAGAGTGCTACCATCACCATATGATGTGATGACATCCTCAGTTTTGTTCCCAAATACAGAACAGAAATATTTATGGAACACTTCAGCCTTGTCTGCAGAATCCTGGCTGGAGAAAGTTTCCTCCCTTTTGTTGGCTACTTAGATGGCTCCATGTGCAGCATGCTGGCTTTTGAGAAATGCTTTCTTAGGTGCCGAACTCTCCCCCTAGCCTGGGTGTCTAATTTTGGACAGTGCAGCTACAAGTTACATGCTGCAATGCTGAGTGTTTTGAGGCCAATTTCCTTTGTGGCACAAGACCTGGATTCCAGTCCTAGTTCTGTCCCTTGCTCAAAGTCAGGCAAGTCATAGACCTTCTTTGTGCCTCAGTTTCCCCACATGTAAAATGAGGATAATGATAGTGGCCTCTTTTGTAAAGTGCTGTGAGATCTATTGATGAAAGGCACTATAGAAGAGTTAGGTATTAGTCTTATGTTGTATTGTTACTAATCCACCTGTTATGCAGGGTCATCCAGGAGGTCAGAGGGACCCTCCTAGCCTGAAATTGTATGACTCTATAAAACCAATTTTCAGCCCCCCAAACTCCCTAAAGAAATCTTTTTCTCTGCCTGACGCTTTGCAGGTGGAGTCATCAGCCAGACAGGAATGCTACTGGCAATGGAAAAAGTGTATGATTGATCAAATGAGGTGGTAAGATAGTAAAGTAGGAGATTAGAATATTTTTCCAAAAACTGATTAAGCCTCTTGCTGCAGAAGCTCCTCCTTGTATTCTCGCACCCTCTCTGACAGCGCCATTTCTGGAATATTGTCTGGTTCCTCATTCCAGCCGCTCTGCTGTGTGCTCGGAGACCAGCCCGGTGTGTAAAGCTGGTCTCATGTGACCTTTGACCATCTCCAGGCTAGTGACAATTGCAAGTCGGCCTGAGCACAGCACAGTGTGTAGCTGCTAAAGCTGGGCTGGCACAGGGAGGCTTTGGGGATCTGAGCCAAACGGCCTTTCCAAGGATTTCCAAGAATACATTGTGAGCGTAATACTTGGTATTTTGGGGGTTGTATTTATAATTAGAAAAAAAACAATTAGAAAAAGCCCAAAACTCTGCTCAGAGGCAGATGATCCTGTCTTTTTGAACAAGGAAAATGAGCATTTTACTGACACCAGCATTGAAAAGAAACCCCCAATGAAGTCCTCGAAAGCCAGCTAAGCTTTGATGGCTCCCAGACTAACGTCTGTCACTGGCTCCCTTCCAACAAGTGACACCTTGGAGTTTCAGTTGCTCAGAACCAACAGGGGAAGATGGCCATTCTCTTAACCCATTAGAGACTGCAGCTCTAGGACACACATATCAGGCAGCACTTTGAGCAAGGGGATGTGGCTGGGAATAGTCCTAACTGGACTGAAATTCTACTTCATTCTATACTTGTAGTCTCCTGCAAAGGCAGCAGGGAAGAGATGGAGGGGGCAGGAACCCAGGGGTAGAACTTTCAGGCTTTGGCCGCTGTCCTTTTCCGGATACAGCTGGCTGGATTAACTTTAACAAACAATTAGAAGAGGGAGAAGTCCTTTTTAATTACCTCTCCCTACCCCTGCATTGCTATTCACTTCCACTCACCTCTTTAAGCAATTGGTGCAATGAAAGCAGCATGGTCTTATATGGACAAATAATAAAATAAATATTCATTGAATAATTTCCTCCCAGCATATTCTGGGTTTCACTGAATAGTTGATTCAATAAGTAGTATTTGGCCATTGCCCCGGTGACATCATGCAGACATATCTCAGGTTGTGAGTAACAGTGAGCACTGGTTCTTCCCACTGCAGAAGGCTGTCATGGAGATGTCTCAGTGCCTGGACTGTCTTGGTTGCTAACAGGTCCCTACTTGTGTTTTTAATGGTCTCCAGGGGGATTTGGTCACTGATGAAGCATCTGGGTGAACTGAATGATTTTTTTTTTTTACAAGGCCATCCTTGGATTATTTGGCAGCCTGTAGAAATTTCAGCATCTACCAATCCTTCCAGATGCAGGTCGTCTAGCTGTGTAATGACCTCATGGTAGACTGATTAATCCAGTGCACTTGGGTCTCCCTGTGTTAGCCTGCCACAACTGTTTCACTTCATGTACAATTATAGGGGAAACTGGAGATGATAAATATTGGGCTCCATAGTGTGCACTGTTCGGGCGTGACACCAGCATGGCTGGGGCATTAATAACACGTCATGTGCTGTACAGCTTCATCGACTGCAGTTGTTCCTTCTTGCACACACTTGCTCCTGGCCCTGGCCGGCAAAGGTATTTGGCAGGCTGCATTATACATATATTCTAGCTTTTCATAGATAGGAAGATGCAGTCTCCAGATGGTGTCTCATTGCTGCTTGCCCATTGACTCTCAGGTCTCCAATGGCTAGGAAAGCCCAGACCATACAGAGTGCTGGGGAAAGGAGCCAAGGGTTAGATTCACAAGGACTGAGGGTACATTTACACAGCAAAAAAACACACCCAAAAAAACCCATGGCAATGAGTCTCAGAGCCCAGGTCTACAGAGCTCATGCTATGGGACTAAAAATGGCAGTGCAGAAGTTCCTCCTCAGGCTCTGAGACCCACCCACACTTGCTGGGCTCCCCCCTGAGTGGCAATGTTTGACCTGCTATTTTTCATGCTGTAGCATATGCGCCTTGAGCTCAAGTCAGTTGATCTAGACTCAGACTTGATGCCATGAGGGTTTGTTGCAGAGTTGACATATCTCCAGGTGCCCTGCAGCCTAGTGGAATTCACAACCCCAAGTCAGAGGCCCTGACTCCCTGTAGAAGGCCTGGGGAGAGGTGAGCACCTGTAAATGGATTCGCAGACGCCAGCAGGAAATGCTTAGCAGAGGGGTGAGGCTTTTGCCCCACCCATCCCCTCAAAGGGAGTTAGACACGGAATTTAATTATTAATACCCAACAGGAGAGGTAGAAAACAGCCACCTGCAAATACCCCATAATCTGGGGGTCAGGGCCCAAGGCAGAAGTTTAAATCCCTGCTCAGCAGTAGGCAGAGTGGGAATTGGAACCTGCATTTTCCAACTCCTGGGTCAGTGCTCTGACCATTGGGCTATAGCATGTGTGCACATGTACACGTGTGCGTTTTGTGGGGTTAGGCATGTGCTAGACAGGCCCCCAGACAAGCTAGGCAGGGGAATACCTAGTTGGTAAATCCCATGGAGCTTAGGCATACATCAGGTGCCAAGCTGCTGGAGTGTCAGGACTCGGGCAGCTGAGTCCGTGCCTCAGTGTCCTGAGCCACTGATGGTGGAGAGAGAGGGGCCTGCAGGGTTAGGTGGCAGCTGAGTGGGGGTTTGGGGAATGACAGTGGTGCCTCAATGTTGGACTTAGACACCTACGTCTGCCTTGTGACTCTAGCCCTAAGTTACTGGCCCTGGTGACTGAAATCCTCTCTCTGTACACACAGCAGGTGCCAAACGAGATAGACAGGGCTACCTGGCCCCTCAGGAGAGGGTGGTGAAAGGCAGAGGTCACTCAAGCCAATCTGCTGCCCTAGGCAAAACATCAGTGTGTCACCTCCCTCCTATTCCCTTAGAGAAAGTGACTAGGGAAGTGTTATTTACCCCTTCCCATAACACAAGAACCAGGGGACACCCAATGGCATTAATAGGCAACAGGTTTAAAACAAATGAAAGGAAGCATTTCTTCACACAGCGCACAGTCAACCTGTGGAACTCGTTGCCAGGGGATGCTGTGAAGGTCAAAAGTATAACTCGGATCAAAAAAGAATTAGATACATTCATAGAGGGCAGGTCTATCAATGGCTGGTCAGGGATGCGACCCCATGCTCGGGAGGTCCCTAAATCTCTGACTGCTAGAAGCTGGGTCTGGACGACAGGCATTGGATCATAGAACAAAATGCCCTGTTGTGTTTTCTCCCCCTGAAGCACCTGGCATTGGCCACTGTTGGAAGACAAGATACTGGGCTAGAAGGACCCAGTATGGCTGTTCTTATGTTCTTAGAAGTTTGTGACAGGAACCTGCACCCCATCCACCACCTCCCACCTTCCGCTGGATTCCATCACCCCTAGGGCTAGGGACCTGCTCCCCACCTGCTCCCTACAACCCTCCATCCACCAGGGCTGGGGACCCCCTTCCCAACCACAGCCATTTCCCCTGGAGCTGCTCAATTCAACTACAGTAGGACCTGGATACCCCACGCCCTCCTCAGTCTGCCCCTCAGCTCATCCTAGCCCTCAGACCTGCAACCCCCAACCCCCAGTCAGACCTCCGCACCTTTCCAGATGAGTTCCTTGCTGTTGGGCTGGTAACACAGGATGGCTACAGTGAGAGTCCAGGGCAGCATCTGGGGCAGGGCCAGGGGCTGCCTAGGCAGCAGAGCCCATGGGGGCTGGGTTTAGAGTGGCAGATGCAAGCTGGAGAAAAACAAGGAGCCGAGCAGGTCACTCCGCTTGTAGCTGAAGTCCCGCCAGCGCTCACAGTGCCACCAGGAGCAGCCCTGATCTGCTCAGTGCCAGAGCCATGGCTGTGATCCTACCTGGGAATGGAGCAGCTGGGGAGAGGGTGAGATTGCTTCCCTGGCATCCTGGCAGGGGCTGCTTCTTGGAGCCTCATCTGGCAGCCCTCCCCTCAGCTTCCACCACCCATGGAAGAAACCGGGGGAGATCCTGGAGATCTTCAGAAATCTGTCACCCTACGCAGCTGCCTAGCTTGCCTATGTCTAGAGTGACCTCTGGTGGAAGGGCTGTTTGAGCAAGATCGCATGATGAAGTAAGGCAGCTATGAGTATTTTAAGAGAAATTGATGTAAAATTATAAGGCTTGACATATATCTACATGTTTATTTGTAATAACAGGAAACAGAGACATGATACAGAGAGACAGACAACGCCTGAGAGCATGGCCACTGGGGATGATGATTATGATTCAGAAACAGATGATCGTGGTAGCATAAGTGACACAAGTGACATTTTTTGCCTTTTTCACTTGTAAATTATTGCAACGAGGAATTTAAAACCTACTCTTTTATTTGCTTTTGACAGAACTCTTCAGAGGGTGAAGTGGATAAAGAGAACTGACCTTGGGAAGAATAAACCTGATATGCACATGCTGGTTTTACATGAAGCGAGACTTTAAAACAAAGATTATAGAAAGTAAGGGACAGACCAACAAAGCTGTAAAGAAGATGTTATGACCAAGATTGTTAGGGCTGTAAAACATTTACAATTGCTTGTCAGGTTAGTTCTTTGATAACCGTCTAACCTGTGTAATAGACAAACCCATTCAACGCCACCAAGATCGTATGTTTTAGGGGTGCACAAAAACATTTCACTAGCTTAGATGCATTTCTTCTAAATCGAACGTGGCACAGCCTCTAAATATTATGGTCACAGGCTACAAACTGAATGGGCTTAACTTGACCACTGAAACTGTAACTAAAGATATCAAAATGATCAGGGAGGTAGAAGCTGCAGCATCACTTTTGAAATAAAGATGGACCAAAATAAATACGGTCACTTTAGGTCAGTGGTTCTCAACCAGGGGTATGACTATCCCATGGGATATGCAGAGGTCTTCCAGGGGATACATCAATTCATCTAGATATTTGCCTAGTTTTACAACAGACTACATGAAAAACACTAGTGAAGTCAATGCAAATTAAAATTTCATACAGACAATGACTTGTTTATGCTGCTCTATAGACTATATCAATTTTTCTCAGCCTGTGGGGTTGTGATTTATTTTATAATTTTGTGGTAAAAATGAGAAAGTCAGCAATGTTTCAGTACTAGGGTGGCTGTGACACTTCTGTATTTTTTTGTCTGATTTTGGAAGCAAGTCATTTTTAGGTGAGGTGAAACTTGGGGTACGAAAGACAAATCAGCCTCCTGAAAGGGGGACAGTAGTCTGGAAAGGCTGAGAGCCACTGCTTTAGGTGGCTGACTTACATTTTTGGTTCTACAGGAAATGATTAATTTTTTTAAAAAATTCAGAATTGACAGCAAACTGAAAAATCCACGATTCACCCAGTTCTACTTAGCACGCTAGTCCATGATCAGCCAGGTGCAATGAGAATAAAGAACGTGTCCCTCCCCATCTGGTGAGTGGAACCTGGGTGAAAGGCAGGGATCCTGGTTATCATGCCATACGGAAACACCTTCTACTGCTTGCAAGCAGGGGTACAGCAGCACCCCCAGGCTTGAGGTAGTAATAACAACCAATGACGTGCTTTCTGCTTTCAATGCCCCCACTATAAAAATTGTTCTAGTACCCCTGCTTGTGAGTATAGTGTAGCCAAGTGGCAGGGCCTCTTTTCCCCTCTAGCCTTCAAGCAAATAGAGATCAAAGGAGCCATTTGCATCTTTTTATCTTCACATCAGCCAAAGGCAGCTTGCTGTGCTGAGGTTAGAATGCTTACCCGGAAAGGAAAAACAATAAATGTAAAATAAAAGTACAGTAACTCCAAGCACTGATCAGTGGTAAAAAGGGTAGAGCAGGAGTAATTTCCTACTGAAAGGAGGTTTTCCGGGAAATTTAGCCAAGGGTCAGAAGCGAAGCTTAGCAGTGTTCAACTCCCTGTTACTGAGTCCACCTCTAGAAGAAGCAGGCTGTGATCACCCTCCACCCTGTAGTTCAGGGGTCAGCAACCTGTGGCACATGTGCTGACTTTCAGTGGTACTCTGTTGCTGGCCTGGGGTTCCGTCCGCTGGCCCCCTGCCAGCCAAGGTCCCTGCCGCTGGCTCTGCTCGGCCCACTGCCTGCCTGGATGGACAGAACCCCAGGCCAGCAGCGGGCTGAGCGGGGCTGGGGCTGGACCCCGGCTGTCAGGGGGCCGGTGGATGGAACCCCAGACCAGCAGCGGGCTGAGCTGCTGCCGGTCTGGGGTTCCGGCCACCAGCCCCTTGCCAGCTGGGGTTCCGTCCACTAGCCTCGCTCAGCCCGCTGCCGGTCTGGGGTTCCGGCTGCTGGCCCCACTCAGCCCGCTGCCAGTCTGGGGTTCCGGCTGCCAGCCCCTTGCCAGGTGGGGTTCCATCTGCTGGCCCCGCTCAGCCCGCTGTCGGTCTGGGGTTCCGGCCACCAGCCCCTTGCCAGCTGGGGTTCCGTCCACTAGCCTCGCTCAGCCCGCTGCTGGTCTGGGGTTCCGGCTGCTGGCCCCGCTCAGCCCGCTGCCGGTCTGGGGTTCCGGCTGCTGGCCCCGCTCAGCCCGCTGCCGGTCTGGGGTTCCGGCTGCTAGCCTCGCTCAGCCCGCTGCCAGTCTGGGGTTCCGGCTGCTAGCCTCGCTCAGCCCGCTGCCAGTCTGGGGTTCTGGCCGCCAGCCCTTTGCCAGGTGGGGATTCCGTCTGCTGGCCCCGCTCAGCCCACTGCCGGTCTGGGGTTCCGGCCGCCAGCCCCTTGCCAGCTGGGGTTCCGTCCGCTGGCCCTGCTCAGCCCGCTGCCAGTCTGGAGTTCTGTCCGCTGGCCCTGCTCAGCCCGCTGCCGGTCTGGAGTTCTGTCCGCTGGCCCTACTCAGCCCGCTGCCGGTCTGGAGTTCTGTCCGCTGGCCCCGCTCAGCCCGCTGCCAGTCTGGGGTTCCGGCTGCTGGCCCCGCTCAGCCCGCTGCTGGTCTCAGGTTCCGGCCGCCAGCCCCTTGCCAGCTGGGGTTCCGTCCACTAGCCTCGCTCAGCCCGCTGCCGGTCTGGGGTTCCGGCTGCTCGCCCCGCTCAGCCCGCTGCCGGTCTGGGGTTCCGGCTGCTGGCCCCGCTCAGCCCGCTGCCGGTCTGGGGTTCCGGCTGCTGGCCCCGCTCAGCCCGCTGCCGGTCTGGGGTTCCGGCTGCTGGCCCCGCTCAGCCCTTTGCCAGCTGGGGTTCCGTCTGCTAGCCTCGCTCAGCCCACTGCCGGTCTGGGGTTCCGGCCGCCAGCCCCTTGCCAGCTGGGGTTCCGTCTGCTACCCTCGCTCAGCCCGCTGCCGGTCTGGACTTCCGTCCGCTGGCCCCGCTCAGCCTGCTGCCGGTCTGGGGTTCCGGCTGCTGTCCCTGCTCAGCCCGCTGCCGGTCTGGGGTTCCGGCCGCCAGCCCCTTGCCAGCTGGGGTTCCGTCCACTAGCCTCGCTCAGCCCACTGCCGGTCTGGAGTTCTGTCCTCTGGCCCCGCTCAGCCCGCTGCCGGTCTGGAGTTCTGTCCTCTGGCCCCGCTCAGCCCGCTGCCGGTCTGGAGTTCCGTCCTCTGGCCCCGCTCAGCCCACTGCTGATCTGGGGTTCCGGCTGCTGGCCCCGCTCAGCCCTTTGCCAGCTGGGGTTCCGTCCGCTAGCCTCGCTCAGACTGCTGCCGGTCTGGGGTTCCATCCGCTAGCCTCGCTCAGACTGCTGCCGGTCTGGGGTTCCGTCCGCTAGCCTCGCTCAGACTGCTGCCGGTCTGGGGTTCCATCCGCTGGCCCCGCTCAGCCCGCTGCCGGTCTGGGGTTCCGTCCGCTGGCCCCGCTCAGCCCGCTGCCGGTCTGGGGTTCCGGACGCCAGCCCCTTGCCAGCTGGGGTTCCGTCCACTAGCCTCGCTCAGCCCGCTGCCGGTCTGGGGTTCCGGCTGCTGGCCCCGCTCAGCCTGCTGCCAGTCTGGGGTTCCGTCTGCCAGCCCCTTGCCAGGTGGGGTTCCATCTGCTGGCCCCGCTCAGCCCGCTGTCGGTCTGGGGTTCCGGCCACCAGCCCCTTGCCAGCTGGGGTTCCGTCTGCTAGCCTCGCTCAGCCCGCTGCCGGTCTGGGGTTCCGGCCGCCAGCCCCTTGCCAGCTGGGGTTCCGTCTGCTACCCTCGCTCAGCCCGCTGCCGGTCTGGACTTCCGTCCGCTGGCCCCGCTCAGCCTGCTGCCGGTCTGGGGTTCCGGCTGCTGTCCCTGCTCAGCCCGCTGCCGGTCTGGGGTTCCGGCCGCCAGCCCCTTGCCAGCTGGGGTTCCGTCCACTAGCCTCGCTCAGCCCACTGCCGGTCTGGAGATCTGTCCTCTGGCCCTGCTCAGCCCGCTGCCGGTCTGGAGTTCTGTCCTCTGGCCCCGCTCAGCCCGCTGCCAGTCTGGGGTTCCGGCCACCGGCCCCTTGCCAGCTGGGGTTCCATCCACTAGCCTCGCTCAGCCCGCTGCCGGTCTGGAGTTCCGTCCTCTGGCCCCGCTCAGCCCGCTACCGATCTGGGGTTCCGGCTGCTGGCCCCGCTCAGCCCTTTGCCAGCTGGGGTTCCGTCCGCTAGCCTCGCTCAGACTGCTGCCGGTCTGGGGTTCCGGCTGCTCGCCCCGCTCAGCCCGCTGCCGGTCTGGGGTTCCGGCTGCTGGCCCCGCTCAGCCCGCTGCTGGTCTCAGGTTCCGGCCGCCAGCCCCTTGCCAGCTGGGGTTCCGTCCACTAGCCTCGCTCAGCCCGCTGCCGGTCTGGGGTTCCGGCTGCTCGCCCCGCTCAGCCCGCTGCCGGTCTGGGGTTCCGGCTGCTGGCCCCGCTCAGCCCGCTGCCGGTCTGGGGTTCCGGCTGCTGGCCCCGCTCAGCCCGCTGCCGGTCTGGGGTTCCGGCTGCTGGCCCCGCTCAGCCCTTTGCCAGCTGGGGTTCCGTCTGCTAGCCTCGCTCAGCCCACTGCCGGTCTGGGGTTCCGGCCGCCAGCCCCTTGCCAGCTGGGGTTCCGTCTGCTACCCTCGCTCAGCCCGCTGCCGGTCTGGACTTCCGTCCGCTGGCCCCGCTCAGCCCGCTGCCGGTCTGGGGTTCCGGCCGCCAGCCCCTTGCCAGCTGGGGTTCCGTCCACTAGCCTCGCTCAGCCCACTGCCGGTCTGGAGTTCTGTCCTCTGGCCCCGCTCAGCCCGCTGCCGGTCTGGAGTTCCGTCCTCTGGCCCCGCTCAGCCCACTGCTGATCTGGGGTTCCGGCTGCTGGCCCCGCTCAGCCCTTTGCCAGCTGGGGTTCCGTCCGCTAGCCTCGCTCAGACTGCTGCCGGTCTGGGGTTCCATCCGCTAGCCTCGCTCAGACTGCTGCCGGTCTGGGGTTCCGTCCGCTAGCCTCGCTCAGACTGCTGCCGGTCTGGGGTTCCATCCGCTGGCCCCGCTCAGCCCGCTGCCGGTCTGGGGTTCCGTCCGCTGGCCCCGCTCAGCCCGCTGCCGGTCTGGGGTTCCGGACGCCAGCCCCTTGCCAGCTGGGGTTCCGTCCACTAGCCTCGCTCAGCCCGCTGCCGGTCTGGGGTTCCGGCTGCTGGCCCCGCTCAGCCTGCTGCCAGTCTGGGGTTCCGTCTGCCAGCCCCTTGCCAGGTGGGGTTCCATCTGCTGGCCCCGCTCAGCCCGCTGTCGGTCTGGGGTTCCGGCCACCAGCCCCTTGCCAGCTGGGGTTCCGTCTGCTAGCCTCGCTCAGCCCGCTGCCAGTCTGGGGTTCCGGCTGCTGGCCCCGCTCAGCCCGCTGCTGGTCTCAGGTTCCGGCCGCCAGCCCCTTGCCAGCTGGGGTTCCGTCCACTAGCCTCGCTCAGCCCGCTGCCGGTCTGGGGTTCCGGCTGCTCGCCCCGCTCAGCCCGCTGCCGGTCTGGGGTTCCGGCTGCTGGCCCCGCTCAGCCCGCTGCCGGTCTGGGGTTCCGGCTGCTGGCCCCGCTCAGCCCGCTGCCGGTCTGGGGTTCCGGCTGCTGGCCCCGCTCAGCCCTTTGCCAGCTGGGGTTCCGTCTGCTAGCCTCGCTCAGCCCACTGCCGGTCTGGGGTTCCGGCCGCCAGCCCCTTGCCAGCTGGGGTTCCGTCTGCTACCCTCGCTCAGCCCGCTGCCGGTCTGGACTTCCGTCCGCTGGCCCCGCTCAGCCTGCTGCCGGTCTGGGGTTCCGGCTGCTGTCCCTGCTCAGCCCGCTGCCGGTCTGGGGTTCCGGCCGCCAGCCCCTTGCCAGCTGGGGTTCCGTCCACTAGCCTCGCTCAGCCCACTGCCGGTCTGGAGTTCTGTCCTCTGGCCCCGCTCAGCCCGCTGCCGGTCTGGAGTTCCGTCCTCTGGCCCCGCTCAGCCCACTGCTGATCTGGGGTTCCGGCTGCTGGCCCCGCTCAGCCCTTTGCCAGCTGGGGTTCCGTCCGCTAGCCTCGCTCAGACTGCTGCCGGTCTGGGGTTCCATCCGCTAGCCTCGCTCAGACTGCTGCCGGTCTGGGGTTCCGTCCGCTAGCCTCGCTCAGACTGCTGCCGGTCTGGGGTTCCATCCGCTGGCCCCGCTCAGCCCGCTGCCGGTCTGGGGTTCCGTCCGCTGGCCCCGCTCAGCCCGCTGCCGGTCTGGGGTTCCGGACGCCAGCCCCTTGCCAGCTGGGGTTCCGTCCACTAGCCTCGCTCAGCCCGCTGCCGGTCTGGGGTTCCGGCTGCTGGCCCCGCTCAGCCTGCTGCCAGTCTGGGGTTCCGTCTGCCAGCCCCTTGCCAGGTGGGGTTCCATCTGCTGGCCCCGCTCAGCCCGCTGTCGGTCTGGGGTTCCGGCCACCAGCCCCTTGCCAGCTGGGGTTCCGTCTGCTAGCCTCGCTCAGCCCGCTGCCGGTCTGGACTTCCGTCCGCTGGCCCCGCTCAGCCTGCTGCCGGTCTGGGGTTCCGGCTGCTGTCCCTGCTCAGCCCGCTGCCGGTCTGGGGTTCCGGCCGCCAGCCCCTTGCCAGCTGGGGTTCCGTCCACTAGCCTCGCTCAGCCCACTGCCGGTCTGGAGATCTGTCCTCTGGCCCTGCTCAGCCCGCTGCCGGTCTGGAGTTCTGTCCTCTGGCCCCGCTCAGCCCGCTGCCAGTCTGGGGTTCCGGCCACCAGCCCCTTGCCAGCTGGGGTTCCATCCACTAGCCTCGCTCAGCCCGCTGCCGGTCTGGAGTTCCGTCCTCTGGCCCCGCTCAGCCCGCTGCCGATCTGGGGTTCCGGCTGCTGGCCCCGCTCAGCCCTTTGCCAGCTGGGGTTCCGTCCGCTAGCCTCGCTCAGACTGCTGCCAGTCTGGGGTTCCGGCTGCTCGCCCCGCTCAGCCCGCTGCCGGTCTGGGGTTCCGGCTGCTGGCCCCGCTCAGCCCGCTGCTGGTCTCAGGTTCCGGCCGCCAGCCCCTTGCCAGCTGGGGTTCCGTCCACTAGCCTCGCTCAGCCCGCTGCCGGTCTGGGGTTCCGGCTGCTCGCCCCGCTCAGCCCGCTGCCGGTCTGGGGTTCCGGCTGCTGGCCCCGCTCAGCCCGCTGCCGGTCTGGGGTTCCGGCTGCTGGCCCCGCTCAGCCCGCTGCCGGTCTGGGGTTCCGGCTGCTGGCCCCGCTCAGCCCTTTGCCAGCTGGGGTTCCGTCTGCTAGCCTCGCTCAGCCCACTGCCGGTCTGGGGTTCCGGCCGCCAGCCCCTTGCCAGCTGGGGTTCCGTCTGCTACCCTCGCTCAGCCCGCTGCCGGTCTGGACTTCCGTCCGCTGGCCCCGCTCAGCCTGCTGCCGGTCTGGGGTTCCGGCTGCTGTCCCTGCTCAGCCCGCTGCCGGTCTGGGGTTCCGGCCGCCAGCCCCTTGCCAGCTGGGGTTCCGTCCACTAGCCTCGCTCAGCCCACTGCCGGTCTGGAGTTCTGTCCTCTGGCCCCGCTCAGCCCGCTGCCGGTCTGGAGTTCTGTCCTCTGGCCCCGCTCAGCCCGCTGCCGGTCTGGAGTTCCGTCCTCTGGCCCCGCTCAGCCCACTGCTGATCTGGGGTTCCGGCTGCTGGCCCCGCTCAGCCCTTTGCCAGCTGGGGTTCCGTCCGCTAGCCTCGCTCAGACTGCTGCCGGTCTGGGGTTCCATCCGCTAGCCTCGCTCAGACTGCTGCCGGTCTGGGGTTCCGTCCGCTAGCCTCGCTCAGACTGCTGCCGGTCTGGGGTTCCATCCGCTGGCCCCGCTCAGCCCGCTGCCGGTCTGGGGTTCCGTCCGCTGGCCCCGCTCAGCCCGCTGCCGGTCTGGGGTTCCGGACGCCAGCCCCTTGCCAGCTGGGGTTCCGTCCACTAGCCTCGCTCAGCCCGCTGCCGGTCTGGGGTTCCGGCTGCTGGCCCCGCTCAGCCTGCTGCCAGTCTGGGGTTCCGTCTGCCAGCCCCTTGCCAGGTGGGGTTCCATCTGCTGGCCCCGCTCAGCCCGCTGTCGGTCTGGGGTTCCGGCCACCAGCCCCTTGCCAGCTGGGGTTCCGTCTGCTAGCCTCGCTCAGCCCGCTGCCGGTCTGGGGTTCCGGCCGCCAGCCCCTTGCCAGCTGGGGTTCCGTCTGCTACCCTCGCTCAGCCCGCTGCCGGTCTGGACTTCCGTCTGCTGGCCCCGCTCAGCCTGCTGCCGGTCTGGGGTTCCGGCTGCTGTCCCTGCTCAGCCCGCTGCCGGTCTGGGGTTCCGGCCGCCAGCCCCTTGCCAGCTGGGGTTCCGTCCACTAGCCTCGCTCAGCCCACTGCCGGTCTGGAGATCTGTCCTCTGGCCCTGCTCAGCCCGCTGCCGGTCTGGAGTTCTGTCCTCTGGCCCCGCTCAGCCCGCTGCCAGTCTGGGGTTCCGGCCACCAGCCCCTTGCCAGCTGGGGTTCCATCCACTAGCCTCGCTCAGCCCGCTGCCGGTCTGGAGTTCCGTCCTCTGGCCCCGCTCAGCCCGCTGCCGATCTGGGGTTCCGGCTGCTGGCCCCGCTCAGCCCTTTGCCAGCTGGGGTTCCGTCCGCTAGCCTCGCTCAGACTGCTGCCGGTCTGGGGTTCCGTCCGCTGGCCCCGCTCAGCCCGCTGCCGGTCTGGGGTTCCGGACGCCAGCCCCTTGCCAGCTGGGGTTCCGTCCACTAGCCTCGCTCAGCCCGCTGCCGGTCTGGGGTTCCGTCCGCTGGCCCCGCTCAGCCCGCTGCCGGTCTGGGGTTCCATCCGCTGGCCCCGCTCAGCCCGCTGCCGGTCTGGGGTTCCGTCCGCTGGCCCCGCTCAGCCCGCTGCCGGTCTGGGGTTCCGGACGCCAGCCCCTTGCCAGCTGGGGTTCCGTCCACTAGCCTCGCTCAGCCTGCTGCCGGTCTGGGGTTCCGGCTGCTGGCCCCGCTCAGCCTGCTGCCAGTCTGGGGTTCCGTCTGCCAGCCCCTTGCCAGGTGGGGTTCCATCTGCTGGCCCCGCTCAGCCCGCTGTCGGTCTGGGGTTCCGGCCACCAGCCCCTTGCCAGCTGGGGTTCCGTCTGCTAGCCTCGCTCAGCCCGCTGCCGGTCTGGGGTTCCGGCCGCCAGCCCCTTGCCAGCTGGGGTTCCGTCTGCTACCCTCGCTCAGCCCGCTGCCGGTCTGGACTTCCGTCCGCTGGCCCCGCTCAGCCTGCTGCCGGTCTGGGGTTCCGGCTGCTGTCCCTGCTCAGCCCGCTGCCGGTCTGGGGTTCCGGCCGCCAGCCCCTCGCCAGCTGGGGTTCCGTCCACTAGCCTCGCTCAGCCCGCTGCCGGTCTGGAGATCTGTCCTCTGGCCCTGCTCAGCCCGCTGCCGGTCTGGAGTTCTGTCCTCTGGCCCCGCTCAGCCCGCTGCCAGTCTGGGGTTCCGGCCACCAGCCCCTTGCCAGCTGGGGTTCCATCCACTAGCCTCGCTCAGCCCGCTGCCTGTCTGGAGTTCCGTCCTCTGGCCCCGCTCAGCCCGCTGCCGATCTGGGGTTCCGGCTGCTGGCCCCGCTCAGCCCTTTGCCAGCTGGGGTTCCGTCCGCTAGCCTCGCTCAGACTGCTGCCGGTCTGGGGTTCCGTCCGCTGGCCCCGCTCAGCCCGCTGCCGGTCTGGGGTTCCGGACGCCAGCCCCTTGCCAGCTGGGGTTCCGTCCACTAGCCTCGCTCAGCCCGCTGCCGGTCTGGGGTTCCGTCCGCTGGCCCCGCTCAGCCCGCTGCCGGTCTGGGGTTCCATCCGCTGGCCCCGCTCAGCCCGCTGCCGGTCTGGGGTTCCATCCGCTGGCCCCGCTCAGCCCGCTGCCAGTCTGGGGTTCCGGCCGCCAGCCCCTTGCCAGCTGGGGTTCCGTCCGCTAGCCTCGCTCAGCCCGCTGCCAGTCTGGGGACATTGGAAAACTCAGCAACAAAAAGCAAGGGCAAGGATCACACCAAACTGATAAGATCTGCATTTTAATTTAATTTTAAGTGAAGATTCTTAAACATTTTAAAAACCTTATTTACTTTACATACAACAATAGTTTAGTTATATAATATAGACTTATAGAGAGAGACCTTCTTAAAACATTAAAATGTATTACTGGCACACAAAACCTTAAATTAGAGTGAATAAATGAAGACTCGGCACACCACTTCTGAAAGGTTGCCGACCCCTGCTGTAGTTGCATACAATCCCTGGCCAACAGTGACACATAAACTTAATACAATATGGTCCCCAAAGATATTGCATGTGGTTCCAATATCTGTCACATCTTCCAGTTAGAAGAAAAGCAGTTTAGCCTCCAAAATGGCTGCTTGTTAAGCTGATGTACCTGTTCTCCTGGGCATGTGTTTGCCTTGCTTTGGAGTCTAATTGTGGTAACTTTGCTGCCGTTTGCACTGTACCTCTCTGTTTGATGAATTATGGAGAAATGCAGCGGGCTCTTTTAAAAGGATTCACAAACCTTTGCACGCAAGTTGCTTAAAGAAACACAGAGGAGTGTTATTTTCAAAAAAGAAAGAAAGAAAGAAAGAAAGAAAGAAAGAAAGAAAGAAAGAAAGAAAGAAAGAAAGAAATTACACCAGCAAGACTTGAACTCACAACCCTTCTTCTCCATAGTCTGACTTTGTCACTCCCTTGCAATATGTTGCAGCTACAAGTATCAGGGGGTAGCCATGTTAGTCTGTATCCACAAAAACAACACGGAGTCCGGTGGCACCTTGTTGTTGCAGATACAGAAGATCACCACGGACCCAAGTAAGACCTACAGACCTAACTTGCATCTGACAAATGCCCCAGGATTTTCTCAGTGTGTAGTGTATAGGAATAGGGTAGTGTACTTTTAAATAGTTTTAAATATCCCATTGCCTTCTGCCACAGGTCAGGGCAACTGCACCTGTACTCTCCTCTATGGCACACCAAGTGCACCCACACTCAGCCTGCCAGGTCCCCAGATGTTACCTCTCTTGGGTGGAGCCCCGCGTGTCACTCCCTTCTGACCAGGGTATTTCCAAGCCAAACAGTTCCCTGCCTTCATTGTTTTATTCCCAGCGCAGTCTGCCTAAGCAGGCCTGCTTGTTTTCTCTTCAGAGACGGTTATTAGGTGTAATTGCTACAGTTATAAGATACCTAACAGACCGTCCTATGCAAGCCTATTTTATTCTTAAGGTAAAAGCAAAAGTTGTGCACCCAGGAGTCAGAGCTTGAGTGTGGAATGTGATGAGTTCTGTGCTAACAACTTCTGCCCTTGGGGCAGGGAGTTGGTTTATAAACAGAGGCAGGGTGATTAAGATAACAAAAGGCTTGTCATACATTAAATTAAGGATTGTAAGATGATCCTGAAAACATTCCCAGGCATTCCAGTTAAAAGATAGGAAACAAAGAGTAGGAATAAATGGTCCATTTTCAGAATGGAGAGAAGTAAATATAGGTGTCCCACCAGAGGCTTGAACTGGTCTTGGATTAGTGCTGTTCAATATATTCATAAATGATCTGCAAAAAGGGGTAAACAGTGAGGTGGTAAAGTTTGCAGATGATACAAAATTATTCAAAATAGTTAAGTCCAAAACAGACTGCAAATAGTTACAAAGGGATCTCACAAAACTGGATGATTTGTCAACAAAATGACAGATGAAATTGAATGTTAAATGAAAAGTAATGCACATGGCAAAATATAATCCCAACAATACAAACAAAATGATGGTGTCTAAATCAAGAAAGAGATTCTGGAGTAATTTGTAGTACTCTGGAAGCAGTATGTTTCCAGAGTACTGCAAATTCATAAGAATCCTTCTCACTGTGCCTGTACCATCCGGAACTGTGGAAGGCTCATTCTCGTGCTTCAGAAGACAAAAATTATCCCCAGTAATCACTGGGACAGACACAACTGAATAACGTAGCTGTCCTTAACATGCATCAAAATAATACCAGTGAACCTAGATGTAAATAAGATTGCTGACAGTTTGGGGGTGAGGGATAGTTCAGTGGTTTGAGCATTGGCCTGCTCAACCCAGGGTTGCGAGTTCAATCCTTGAGGAGCCATTTACGGACCTGGGGCAAAAATTGGGCATTGGTCCTGGTTTGAGCAGGGAGTTGGACTAGATGACCTCCTGAGGGCCCTTCCAACCCTGATATCCTGATTTATCCAGAAAGCTACAGTGAGACATAATGTCTTTAAACTGGGATGTTAGTGGAGACAGCTTGTAGGTGACTGCAATGATCTTAATATACTGTAATTCATGATAATGTAATTATGTCATTCATAACAATTGAATCATTATTAAAGTAGTAAAGATACCAATGATAGACACATTCAATAACTAGAATATGAAAGAAATGTATAAATATGCTGAAAATAGCCTCCCCCCAAAACTGAGAGAGTGGCCCCCTCCCCCAAGACACACACCTCTTCAAAAGTACCCACCAACAAAAACAAAAGTCAGCGCCTATACCTCTGGTTCTCCATCTTCTAGTAGGTCCAAAAGCACCACACTTCTTTCACTTTCTTTCTACTTGCACCATACAAATGGACCTTTCCTTTAAAATGTTGAACACACTACCCGGAGGTGACTAGCAGGCCAAAACCATGCCCTGGATAAGAAAGAAGTTACAATCTCATTCAGTTTGTGTTGATTTGTTTCAGTGAGTGTAATCTGTAATTGAATAAAGTGTTAATCCTGTGCTCTAATTGATAACATGCTGGAAGGACTGGCCCAGAGGTGGAAAGCATGATGTGTACTGTACACCCAATCAAATAAAAGCTTGAGGGTGCTTGGCATGTACGGATCTGAACAGGCAGCATCTGTGGAGAATTAAGGCATCTGGAAATCCATCATGGGTTTGGGAGGACACCCTTTTCTGACGGATGTATTACCAGTTTTGCCCAGAGCTTCTGCAACACACAAGCAGTATCCAACCTTGACTGCTTTTGCTTTTCCATTGCAGCAATCTCATTGTGGTTCCACTGTAGCTTCCTTTCTCCTCTGCCATTCCTTTTAAATTAAGTCATGTAGGGGTTTTGTTGGTGACAGAAAAATAAATTTGTCTGAACAAAATCATTGGGCCCCAGTTTTACTGGATGAGAGGGAAGTAGTGCAACTCCTTCTTATAAAGGGCAGGTTGGACAGAGGCTGCTCTCGCCATTCACATCCTTAGTGACTTGAATGGAATTACTGGGGCATAATGAAGAGCAGAGTACGTGGACATAGCTGACAATAAACCCACAATGGCTGTGATCATCCCCTCTTTGTGAGTGCAGCGGCCAGCACGACTCCACTAGAATTGTGTCATTCTAGAAAAAAGGGGCACACATGGCAATGAGCCATTATAGGATTTATATGTGGATAAATTGGAGAGAGTCCAGCGAAGGGCAACAAAAATGATTAGGGGTCTGGAACACATGAGTTATGAGGAGAGGCTGAGGGAGCTGGGATTGTTTAGCCTGCAGAAGAGAAGAATGAGGGGGGATTTGATAGCTGCTTTCAACTACCTGAAAGGGGGTTCCAAAGAGGATGGCTCTAGACTGTTCTCAATGGTATCAGATGACAGAACGAGGAGTAATGGTCTCAAGCTGCAGTGGGGGAGGTTTAGATTGGATATTAGGAAAAACTTTTTCACTAAGAGGGTGGTGAAACACTGGAATGCGTTACCTAGGGAGGTGGTAGAATCTCCTTCCTTAGAGGTTTTTAAGGTCAGGCTTGACAAAGCCCTGGCTGGGATGATTTAACTGGGAATTGGTCCTGCTTCGAGCAGGGGGTTGGACTAGATGACCTTCTGGGGTCCCTTCCAACCCTTATATTCTATGATTCTATGATTCTATGAAGCAAACACACCTGGGAGTAACCTGAAATCAATAAATCTCTGCATGAGCTCAGACATGGCTGGCATCTTACTCGGTTACAATCAGTTAGAGGTATTGGCCCTTCATGCTGTTTAAGAACAAAGTCATGGGGTGGTGGCAATTTTGGGATTCTGTTTGTTTTACGTCATATTCCTATATGATAGGAGTCACTATAAGTGTCTGGCCACTGGAAGAAATCGCTGGTGTTTTGTCTTTGCAGTATAAATCAAATTCATTAGTAGTTCAAATCACATGAAAAATAAGCACACATAATTAACGAGTGGCCAGTTACTGTAAGTGCTGGAGATCCTATGTCTATTCTCTCTCTGTGATGGGATCCCTGGGGTACAACCTGGAACCATGGGACTGCTGTGCCCCCTTAACTCTCCAGCCTGGGCTATCTATCACAATGGTATGCCAGTGACAAACAGCAACCCCCTCCAGGTGCTGTTATCTCTTAGCCATCAGCATATGGAGCCTCACACCCAGCTAATAGCATGAAGGCTCACTAAGCCACTCATGAATTATACAGAGAGAGGCACCAGTCAATCCTCCAGCTGCCAGCCTTGCATCCCAGAAATATACTGTCTTACACTGCTCAAGACTTCCTTGGACAGTGCAAGCTCATTAATTAGTTCACCACTTCAGCAAAGGAAAGCGGACATGCACCAGCCTTTGTCATTTGAGCCAAGATTCCCCAAGTACTTCAATTAAAAACACACTGTTCTAGATAAAATATAAAACAGATTTATTAACTACAGAAAGATGGATTTTAAGTGGTTATAAGTAACAGGCATAGAGAACAAAGTTGGTTACATAAGAAACAAAAATAAATTTGCAGTCTAAATTCTACAAACTAAGCAAGATTTGAATCAAGCACAGGTTTGAATCAACCTATATCTCACCCTAATATAGGTTACAGGCAACTCACAGTTCTCAATACACAGACTGAATCCCCTTCCCAGCCCAGGTCCAATCTCCCCAGTTCAAAGTCTTTGTCTTCCAGATGATCTTCCAGGTGTTGAGATGGGGGAGGAGAAAGGACAAGTGATGATGTCACTTTCCCTCTTTTATACTTTCTTCCAGCTACTAGAAAGATGTTTGCTGTGACGTGCAGGTGAGGCAGTCCCCACTGCATATGTGCCCCCTCTAAGGAGCCTCTGGAAGAGTGGATTCCTCTTGATGGACCTTTAATGCCTGCCTGGCTAGTGATGGTTGCCCTTTTGTCTTTACTGAAAGGCCAGCTCTGGGCATAGAATCATAGATGATTAGGAAGAGACCTCAGGAGGTCATCTAGTCCAACCCCCTGCTCAAAGCAGGATGAACCCCAACTAAATCATCCCAGCCAGATACTCACCTTCCCCATTGAGTAGCAAAAGCACAATGCAAGATTTGACGTGCTTCGAAATGAAGAACTGCTAACCCCAGAACACTAATGGGGACACAAATGAGTTTGGTGAAATCAAATTCAAACTGTGGAGACAAGGCTGGGGGAGGGATGGGAGCCCTGCCATGGATCAGCCAAAACAGTTCAGTTTGACTGATAAGCCGAGGAACTCCTGCAGTTCATCTGCCTCTGTGATGCCAAGAAACAGTGAAATTCAAGTGCCCTGTACAAAGCCCACTTGACTGCCTGGGGGACAAACAGGGGGGTTGGAGGGACAGAATCCTGCCCGCTCCATCCCAGCCGGGAGCTAAGATGCTTCTTCTTTGCACATTCCTTTCTCAAGAAGCTGACCAAATGCTTTATAAAGGCTACTTAAAAAATCAAGCTAGTACACAGCCAATATTCTTAACTTCAAATACAAAACTGATACATGTATACAAATTGGATTAATTGACTCAGTAGATCATGACCTTTACATAGGTATGTTACATGGCGTATGTAGCATAAAACATATTCCAGCGATGTCATATATATATTCATAAGCATAGTTCCATAAAGCCTTATGGGGGGCACCATCACAACCATAATGGGCGACATGACGGCAAACGTGCAGCTGGTGGTTTAAGAAGGTCATTGTGCAGTGGCAAGCTTGGGTTAGCACTTACTTTCTCCAGTAACTTGCCAGTGGCATTCTCTCGACTGATATTGCTCAGAACTGGGAGCCCTGGGGGGTGGAGTCAGACGCAGGGTGCCAGAGATGATGCGCATGGTGGCATGTAACTGTGTTTCCACCAGTTTGGTGTATGACGATCAACTCCATACTGGTGCACGGTACTCCACCACCGAATACAAGATGGCAAGTGCTGACGTCTGCAGAGTTGGAACACGGGCACCTCATGACGAACCTTTCAGTTTGCTAAGAAAATTGTTGAGCCTCTTAACTTTAGCTGCTGTCTTCTTCAGGTGGGCATAGTAACTCAGTGTGCTGTCTAAGGTCACACCTAGATAGACCAGTTCTACTTCAAGCTTCACCTTCTGACCATTCAGATAAACATTCAGTTCTTGGATTGCACTGGCGTGGTGAAGATGGACCAAACTGGAGACTGTTTTTATGATGCTTGTCTGGAGGCACCAAGTCTTACAGTAGTCATAGAATCATAGAATCATAGAATATCAGGGTTGGAAGGGACCCCTGAAGGTCATCTAGTCCAACCCCCTGCTCGAAGCAGGACCAATTCCCAGTTAAATCATCCCAGCCAGGGCTTTGTCAAGCCTAACCTTAAAAACCTCTAAGGAAGGAGATTCTACCACCTCCCTAGGTAACGCATTCCAGTGTTTCACCACCCTCTTAGTGAAAAAGTTTTTCCTAATATCCAATCTAAACCTCCCCCACTGCAACTTGAGACTATTACTCCTCGTTCTGTCATCTGCTACCATTGAGAACAGTCTAGAGCCATCCTCTTTGGAACCCCCTTTCAGGTAGTTGAAAGCAGCTATCAAATCCCCCCTCATTCTTCTCTTCTGTAGGCTAAACAATCCCAGCTCCCTCAGCCTCTCCTCATAACTCATGTGTTCTAGACCCCTAATCATTTTTGTTGCCCTTCGCTGGACTCTCTCCAATTTATCCACATCCTTCTTGTAGTGTGGGGCCCAAAACTGGACACAGTACTCCAGATGAGGCCTCATCAATGTTGAATAGAGGGGAACGATCACATCCCTCGATCTGCTCGCTATGCCCCTACTTATACATCCCAAAATGCCATTGGCCTTCTTGGCAACAAGGGCACACTGCTGACTCATATCCAGCTTCTCGTCCACTGTCACCCCTAGGTCCTTTTCCACAGAACTGCTGCCTAGCCATTCGGTCCCTAGTCTGTAGCGGTGCATTGGATTCTTCCATCCTAAGTGCAGGACCCTGCACTTATCCTTATTGAACCTCATCAGATTTCTTTTGGCCCAATCCTCCAATTTGTCTAGGTCCTTCTGTATCCTATCCCTCCCCTCCAGCGTATCTACCACTCCTCCCAGTTTAGTATCATCCGCAAATTTGCTGAGAGTGCAATCCACACCATCCTCCAGGTCATTTATGAAGATATTGAACAAAACCGGCCCCAGGACCGACCCTTGGGGCACTCCACTTGATACCGTCTGCCAACTAGACATGGAGCCATTGATCACTACCCGTTGAGCCCGACAATCTAGCCAGCTTTCTACCCACCTTGTAGTGCATTCATCCAGCCCATACTTCCTTAACTTGCTGACAAGAATACTGTGAGAGACCGTGTCAAAAGCTTTGCTAAAGTCAAGAAACAATACATCCACTGCTTTCCCTTCATCCACAGAACCAGTAATCTCATCATAAAAGGCGATTAGATTAGTCAGGCATGACCTTCCCTTGGTGAATCCATGCTGGCTGTTCCTGATCACTTTCCTCTCATGCAAGTGCTTCAGGATTGATTCTTTGAGGACCTGCTCCATGATTTTTCCAGGGACTGAGGTGAGGCTGACTGGCCTGTAGTTCCCAGGATCCTCCTTCTTCCCTTTTTTAAATATTGGCACTACATTAGCCTTTTTCCAGTCATCCGGGACTTCCCCGGTTCGCCACGAGTTTTCAAAGATAATGGCCAATGGCTCTGCAATCACAGCCGCCAATTCCTTCAGCACTCTCGGATGCAACTCGTCCGGCCCCATGGACTTGTGCACGTCCAGCTTTTCTAAATAGTCCCTAACCACCTCTATCTCCACAGAGGGCTGGCCATCTCTTCCCCATTTTGTGATGCCCAGCGCAGCAGTCTGGGAGCTGACCTTGTTAGTGAAGACAGAGGCAAAAAAAGCATTGAGTACATTAGCTTTTTCCACATCCTCTGTCACTAGGTTGCCTCCCTCATTCAGTAAGGGGCCCACACTTTCCTTGGCTTTCTTCTTGTTGCCAACATATCTGAAGAAACCCTTCTTGTTACTCTTGACATCTCTCGCTAGCTGCAGCTCCAGGTGCGATTTGGCCCTCCTGATATCATTCCTACATGCCCGAGCAATATTTTTATACTCTTCCCTGGTCATATGTCCAACCTTCCACTTCTTGTAAGCTTCTTTTTTATGTTTAAGATCCGCTAGGATTTCACCATTAAGCCAAGCTGGTCGCCTGCCATATTTACTGTTCTTTCGACTCATTGGGATGGTTTGTCCCTGTAACCTCAACAGGGATTCCTTGAAATACAGCCAGCTCTCCTGGACTCCTTTCCCCTTCAAGTTAGTCCCCCAGGGGATCCTGGCCATCCGTTCCCTGAGGCAGTCGAAGTCTGCTTTCCTGAAGTCCAGGGTCCATATCCTGCTGCTTACCTTTCTTCCCTGCGTCAGGATCCTGAACTCAACCAACTCATGGTCACTGCCTCCCAGATTCCCATCCACTTTTGCTTCCCCCACTAATTCTACCCGGTTTGTGAGCAGCAGGCCAGGAAAGCTCACACTCACTCCTCAAGCTGTTCCTCCCTGGTAGGTGGATACACAGAGGGCAAGGCCCAGCAAAGGGAAGGACGAGAAGAATCACCAAGCAAACACAGGATCGAAATCCTATCGAGGTGCCTTGGCTGTTCTTATTCAGCCAGGTGTTCACAAATGCTTTTCCAGCACCCTGCCCAAGCTTCCAGCAAGTTTCATTAGCACCAGACTCCCACGAGGCCCTGCCATTGCTCAGCCTCTTCCCATTCCCCCTCCCCTGAGGCCCGGCCTTTGCCCCTCCTCTTCCAGCCCCCCTACATCCCCTTCCCCGAGGCCCCCCCACCGCTCACTGCTGTCTGCCCTCCCGCAGCCACCAAACAGCTGATCGGCCGGGCCCCACACAACAGCTGTGGCTGATGGGTGCTGAGCATCCACTATTTTTTCCGTGGGTGCTCCGGTGCATGGAGGGATCCTTTGTGCAAACTGCTCATATCCCTCTAGAGCAGAGTGGCCAGAGCTCGCTGGCTGGCGGGGACAGTGGCAGGCATTGTGCCTTGATGTGGCAGAACCACTTCCACACCCCAATGGAGCAGAGCAAGGGGACAGAGCCATGGCCCACCTCCTCCCAACACTTTCCTGCCTCCGGTGGAGCACCACAGACCCCCAGGTGTGATTCCTGTGCACCCTTGAACAGAGGGGCTGCAGTTCTGCCTGGCCCCTGTGAAGTCCACGTTGTGGTGGGAAGGCTCCTTACCCCACGCCCGTCATATCTGCATCAGGGCCAGCGAGGTCGAGCGCTAGGAGATCAGTGTAAGGCAGCAGCATTCTCTAGAGCAGCTCTATCCCATTCTCGGTGCTGTGGGGGTTCCAGGACAGGAACTTTCACAAGTGCCTTAGATGCATGAGTCCTACGGCAGCCAGTGAGGGTTGGGCCCCTGAGTCCTACAGGGCTTCAGAAAACCTCACACCAGATCAGTAACATGGTCTTCTGGAAGCTCCCAATGCTCCCTTCTCACTGCTGGTCAGGAAGCCCAGCCAGAGCTGGACTGTATACGTCTCACAGATGATGGGTCTGGGCTGATTTCCCGTCAGGTGAATTTGACTAGGCAGGAAACAACAAACAGCTGAGATGGACAGGCAGTAACATATTCTGCTGGCAAGCTACTTGTGGGGGTGAGGGACAGATTGCAGAACAGGTCATTGTAATACAGTAACTGAGGCAGTGACATAGGGCCCAGTTTATCACTGTCCTAGGGCCCCCCGGCCACCAGCAGGCCCCTGGTACAATTTCAGCACTGAATTTTCTCTGTATGTTCCTGCACTGACCATCTCCCAGCTGCACGCAGGGTGGCAGGGGCAATATCCTGCCTCACTAGCTGAACTTCGGCTCATGTTGTAGCATGCATGGGAGTCACAGCCATGGCACTGTGCCTGGCCACTCCTTGTCTGTCCCTTTTGTGATTGTCCCAGCGGTGCTGACCTGCTTTGGGGCTGAGAATGAACAGGGTACATGGATAGACAGAAGGCTTTTATCCCACAGAGGGAGTAAGAACAGCTGATATGGTTGATGGATGCACAGACAGGAGCAGCCGTCACTTGCCAGGCAGTGAATGGCTGATAGGGACAGAGTGGCATGGCCATCAGAATCTGACCAGTAGTCCATCTAGTACAGATTCCTGTCACTGACAGTGGCCAGCACCAGGTGCTACAGAAGAGGAGCTTAGACACGGAGTGATGGGCAGCAGGAGCAGTCCTGACGAAATCTGCCTTCCTTCCCAGAGGAGGCACCAGTGCTGACAGCTGGGTGATGTTCTGCAAAATGAGAGAAGGCTCTTTGTGAGGTGACTACAGAAAAGGATGAATGAAGAATGAAACCCGAATCCACATCCCTTGCTCCGGAACAGCTATCTCATGCCGGCCCTGCTCTCCGTGGCACACTGGAGAGGTCAGATACAATAAAACGTCTCCAAGGGTATAAGCCAGCACTACACTGACACCTGCTGGGCTACATTGGTATTTGTCTTGTTCGCAGCCTGGCACTTTTTCTCCTTGAGCTGTGACAGAGAAAACACCGAGTTCTCCCGTCTCACGCCTGGTATACACGGGACATAAGAAAGGTGCAAGCTACAGCCTTTGTCACAAAGAAAATACATGACCCCAGTGACAATGCTGCCCTTTGCTCTCATCCCAGGCCAGTGAGGGAAACACACTAAGCACATGGCCTGCTCCCCTTCTGAGTGTGCGGTAGAACAGAGTACGTGGCATTGCAAAGAGGAATGCAGGCAGAGCCAGCTCCCTTGCCCAGTGTGCCCTTTCTCTCCTTAAAGGAGGCATTACAAATAGAAGCTCCTGGCACTTTTACAACTCCATGCAAGACTCCATGGATACTGATCTTGGGAGGCTCCTGGTACATGTGAAATGGGCCAGTGACAAGCCCATGTCAGTCAAGCCTCATTTGTGATATTCAGAGATGTGGCCAGAAGGGACCATTCTGCTCAGCCAGTCTGACCTCCAGGCCAGAAAACCTCCCACAGTGATTTCTGCAGAGGAGGGAATTAGTCTTCCCTGCTATATAAGGATTGAGGGGGAAGCTTGTAGGGGAACTAGAAAGCCATCTATTCTCCATTTAAATGCTGATAAACCTCTTCTCCCAGAGTGAGCTGTGCCAAAGGTTAATTACCCTCACTAACTGCATATTAATGACAGCTGGTCACATTTTTAAATTTTGATGACATTTTAATGTTCATTTATTTTTAAAAAATTAATGAATTTTTCACCAAACCTTGTACCCAATGATAGATCTGTTCAAATTTCAATAAAGAGAAAAAACTTTTTTTAAATGTCATAATTTGTCCCCTCTTCCCTCTAGTAGCTCTCATGCTGAGTAACTGCAGATATTGGAACCAGCATTCACTGAGATGGGGCAGTCTGAGGGGTCAGGCTCATGTCAATGAGTGGGGGAATTTGCCTCTACCAGATTTATTAATGTAATTGTTTCACCAATTCCTTGCTGACTAGGCCAGAGCTATGCAGTGAATGCAGTTCCTCAGAAGAGCATTTTGGTAGCCCTGCAGTGCCCTGTAGGCAGAGCTGAGCTGGTACACAGTGACTTGGCCATTGTAATTTGCACTAGTGTCAAAACATGGCTCACCAGGCGTCTACATGGAGGTGCCAGGAGATAATCCTTACCTTGGAAAAACCCCCTTATTGCAGGAGTCTATATTCCCTGGACTCTGCATGCTGGGGGATGGGGAGAGGACTCCATTTTGTTATGTTCAGAAGACCAAACCCTCAGATTTGTCTCTCTCCAGAGTGGCATGTTCCCAGAGAGCAATGTGCAGCAGAGATGATGTTAGCACTATACCAAAGTTCTGATCCGTTTTGCTCCGCTGTTGTCACGGATCTGAGCAGTAACACAAGCATACTGAGTGTTAATTTTGTTTGGCGTGGTCTATAACTTCATTCCAGATCCTCCCTTTCTTTATCTTCATAAAACAATTAAAAACGCTGCGGTTAAAAGAAAGGGGCTAAAATGGATTATGTCCCTTTATGGATGTAGAAAAGTCAACAGCGAATGTTTGGTTCTTTACGTTAAGTGTTGGGAAAGTGCAGGTATACAGCAGATCTATATGCAGGAATATACAACATTTGGAAAGCAATCCCTTCAGAACAACACACCTGAAACTACAGCATGCTTTCCTGTGCCCTGCTAGCTGATCCCTGGCTAATGCAGCAGGATTCTGGATGAATAAGCTGTCACAGATGGCCTCTTAAAATGAAAAGTGGAATGGAAACATCTTGCTGTGTCAATAGAGGGTCCAGATCATCTATAACTCTTGGCTGCTTTGCTTGTGCTGTCCTAGCTGAGTGGATTCCCAGAAGGCACTGCAATAGGCAGGATGGAATTAACGTTAGTATGCTGCGGAATTTAGAATCTGTGATTTCTTTTGTACTGATTTCTGTGAGAATAAAAATATTATGCGCTTCTCTAGATCACCTCGCTCTTTGCACGGTTAATGAATTGATCTTTCACAGTCCCAGGGCCAGTCAATATATTCCAAGGGTGACCCACAGTGGCACGTGGCAGAGGTGTCAGTCCCCTCACATTGCCTGAGGCCCAGCCTTGTGCCAGAACCACAAGGTTCTCTTTCCTTCCACTAAGACACAGGCACTAACTTCTGGTTTTGCCAGTGTATGTGCCTCTCCAACCCTCCCCCTCATGAGAGTGGTGGGCAGGGCTTTGGGCGGAAGAGGCTGAGTGAAGGTGGGGCTTTGGGGGCAGAGCATGTGTGGAGAGGGGGCGGGGCCACAGTTTGAGCTCGGGGTTCCACAAAAAATTAACCTGGCCCTGCAAGGGCTGAGCATCCCCTATTTTTTTCGGTGGGTGCTTGAGCCCTGGAGCACCCCCAGGGTTGACACCTATGTACTGAGGTGATTAAAACAGGACTGGTCCTTAACGAGAGAGATGGGTCTTGTAATTCCACCCCCGCTAGCTAGGAGGGAGCAGGAGAGAGGCAGACACAGCTGGGTGCATCTATACTACAATATATATATACCCACGGCAGCGAGTCTCAGAGCTGGGTGAATTGACATGGGTTGGCAGGGCTCATGCCACAGGGCCATGTAGACACTTCTGCTTGGGCTCTGAGAACCACCCCCCCCTTGCCGGGTTTCACAGCCAAGCCAGAGCGGGAATATCTACACTGCTCTGAGACTCGCTGCTGCGGGGATTTTTCCTGCAGTGCAGATCAGGGGTAGGCAAACCTTTTGGCCCAAGAGCCACATCTGGGAATAGAAATTGTATGGGGGGCCATGAATGTTCACAAAATTGGGGTTGGGGTGTGGGAGGGGATGAGGGCTCTGGGGTGGGGCCAGAAATGAAGAGTTCAGGGTGTGGGAGGAGGCTGGAGTGGTGTGCGGGGGGAGGTGAGGGCTCCATCTGGGGGTTCGGCTCTGGGGTGGGACTAGGGATGAGGACTTTGGGGTGTAGGAGGATGCTCCAGGCTGGGATCGAGGGGTTCGGAGGCCAGGAGGGGGATCCGGGCTGGGGCAGGTGTGCAGGTTCCAGCCGAGGATGCGAGCTCTGGGGTGGGGCCAGGGATCAGGGCTGGGGCAGCAGATTGGGGGGCGGGGAGAGGTTCAGGGGTGCAAACTCAGGGCAGCTCTTACCCCAAGCAGCTCTGGAAGCAGCAGCATGTCCCTTCTCCAGCTCCTACGTGGAGGCGTGGCCAGGTAGCTCTGCATGCTGCCCCATCTGCAGGCACCGCCCCTGCAGCTCCCATTGGCTGTGGTTCCCATTGGTGCACCAGAGCGGTGCAAGCCCCAGACCCCACTCCCTGGTGGGAGCTTGAGGGACGGATTAAAATGGCTGGTGGGCCGGGTCCAGCCCGCAGACCCCTGGTGTAGATGCACTCAGTGTGTCCCAGTGGAGCTGGGTTAATAGATTCCAAGGCCAGAAGGAACCACTGTGATCATCCAGTCTGACCTCCTGTATAACACAGGCCAGAGACCTGCCCCAAAATAATCCCTAGAGCAGATCAGTTAGGGAAACTTCCAATCTTGATTTTAAAATTGTCAGTGATGGAGAATCCTGTACAACTGTTGGTTAACGGTCACCAATGGTTAATTATTCTCACTGTTAAAAGATTTATGCCTTATTACCAGACTGAATTTGTCTTGCTTCAACGTCCAACCACTGGATCCTGTTAGACCTTTCTCTGCTAGATTGAAGAGCCCATTATTAAATATTTGTTCCCCATGCAAATACTTACCGACTGTAATCAAGTCACCCCTTGACCTTCTCTTAGTTAAATAAATAGATTGAGCTCCTTGAGTCTGTCACTGTAAGGCAGGTTTAATAATTTTATTAAGATGATGTTGAAGTAAAAAGAAAATGGTAGAGAGTTTAAGCATAGAAGTTTCTGGTTATCAGGGAATAAGGTACAGATTGCAAAATTCAGTTTAGGACCGGGTGGCGTAAGGAAGACATACATTCATCATCCCCCTCCAATTTATCAACATCCTTCCTGAATGGTGGACACTAGAACTGGACACAGGATTCCAGCAGCAGTTGCACTAGTGCAAGACACAGAGGTGGATGAACAGCTGGGACTCCAGGGCACCCAGCGAGGTGGAGCTGCCAGGTTACTATGCCTGGGAACTGTCACAAATGACTCTCCAGGGATGAATTGATCAAGTGAATTACAGCAGAACCTAGCAGTGGGAGCGACCTCAAAATGCCAACTGCCGCAAACAATCACAAACTGCCCTTCCCCTTGACAGCAGCTGAACCATAGAGGCTGTTTCCCTGGAGATTTTCTTCTGCCTCCTGCTCTCTAGCAAATATCCTCCCTCCATGTCCACCCCAAAATCCCTCCCCTGAGCTGTCTGCCCAGAGACACTGCAGAAGGCTCCTTAGCCACAGTGCAGCTGGTCACCTGGCTGAGTGAGGCAGGAGAGCAGTGCCTGGGGCAGCTAAGACCCAGAGATCGCATCATGGACCAGCAGCTGAGGCACTCTATGCCCCTTCCACTGGGTACTGGAGACCCCCCACATCCCCTCCCCCGGGTATTGGGGAGCTCCATTGCCTCCAGCGCTGTGAATTACCTTTTACAAAGGAAAGACAAAAGATAAGAGGCTTGAAGAGAAGTATTGTCCCATCAGAGCAGCGAGTGCTCAGAGCAGCGCGCTCTCATCCCTAGCGCTATCAGCAGAGACCATCTTGTCTCTGTCTGTGCTAGGCACTGATATTAAACCTCTGTAAGCAGTGTCAGGATGAGCTCCACCCTGACATCTGGTGGTGAGGTGTGGCAAGTTGTGGAAAAGAACTTCAGGGGCCGATCTCATTTGCATAGGCACACCCACCCTGCCTAGAATGAGGCCATAGCTGCCCAAATGGTCACTTTGGCTGCTGTGGGATCCCCAATGTCTCTGTTATTGGGGCAGGAAGAATAAATTGTTATTACGCTGATTATGGGAACTGTGCTCGGAACTGTACTTGGCCTTTTGTTATGATGGAGGGACTCACCATCAACTAAGTAGCACTCGCTAGGCAAGGGTCATGGGTTTTTAAACTCTGTGAATGAAGAGAGGCTGGGGATAAGTATTAATACTTGGTGGTATGGGCCCCTTGGTGAGGGCCTTACATGCTAATTGCACTTCCTCCTCTCTCCACTGTGGAATATCAGAGCTAATTTTGATTCTATTAGGAGTCTAGTTACCGGCTGCTGAGCTCACTTTGGGTTAATAGTGCACCAGCACTGAGGCTCCCCTACTACAAGCTGAATTCACCTAAGAGTTGAAATCACTGAGTGTTGTGATAAGTAGTAGGGGATCCTGAAAATATACTGTGGAGCAGTTTGCGGGAGGGCTGGAGTGCCTTGTGGACAGGCTGGGGGAGCAGTGTGTAGGACGGCGGGAGCTGCTGGTGGGACGCGGAGCAGTTTGTGGACCGGCTGGTGGAGCAGTTCGTGGGACGGCGGGAGCTGCTTGTGGGCTGCGGAGCGGAGCTGAGCGAAGGAGTTCATGGGGCGGCTGGCGGAGCGGAGTGGAGTGAAGCGGAGGCCTATGGAGCTGTGGGGCGGTCAGCTTCAGATCATGTAAGGTGCCTCTTACCCCTGTCCCATCTCCACCCAGGTTGGGAGGTAAAGCTCCACAGAGAAACTTTTGAACTCTGGGGCTGCCCTGACCAGGGACAGAGACTTTTGGGTCATTGGACTTTTGGGACTTTGGGTGATTTGGAGTTGCCGGACTCAAGAACCAAAGGGAAAGGGGCATGCCCCAATTTGCTTGGGGTGGGTTTTTTGCTCATGGGTTGTGTTATGAATCCTGTTGGTGGTGTTTCCCCAACATAATGCCACATTGTTTCTCTCTGTTATTAAAAGGCTTTTTGCTACACTCAGACTATGTGCTTGCGAGAGGGGAAGTATTGCCTCTTGGAGGCGCCCAGCGGGGGTGGTATATATTTGTCCCAGGTCACTGGGTGGGGGCTCGAGCCGGTTTGCATTGTGTTATTGGAATGGATCCCCTAGATATTGAACCCGGCCCTTGTTGCTGCCAACTCTGATGGGCAGAAGGGTTACACCTCTTTATCAGTTAATTTTGTACAAAACCAGTGCAATTTTTAGTCTGTGCAGACCACATGGCTGAACTCCTCACCAGAGAAATTGCATCAAAACCTCCAGGGATAGAAATCAATGGTAGGAAATGAGACTTTTAGGTGGTTTCAATAAAGAAACATTTTCAAAGAAACTTGAGACTCTGTGAAATCCTGACCTGTTGCCTAAGCTTTTTCAGTTTCAGTACTGGATAAGGGGGAATAATAGACCATGCACAGGTCCAGAGAATTACCATACCTAATGGAATGCTAGAAAACCAGAAACAGTTGGGCCTCCACCCTGCATGTGCATCGCACTGAGCTCTCCCACACCAGTCAGATGCCGGGCTAGTCACATGCTCTTTTGCGTAAAGACTGTCTGGTTTGGCCAATGTACATGGCAGAGGGGTATTGCTGGCACATGATGCCAGCATGCGGGGGAGGGATAGCTCAGTGGTTTGAGCATAGGCCTGCTAAACCCAGGGTTGTGAGTTCAATCCTTGAAGGGGCCATTCAGGGATATGGGGCAAAAATTGGGGATTGGTCCTGGTTTGAGCAGGGGGTTGGACTAGATGACCACCTGAGGTCCATTCCAAGCCTGATATTCTATGATTCTATGATCCCATTGGTAGATGTGCAGGTGAACGAGCCCCTTATGGTGTGGCTGATGTGATTAGGTCCCATGATGGTGTCTCTTGAATATATATGCAGACAGAGTACAAAACAGGGTTTGTTGCAGGGATTGGTTCTGTTAAGGAAAAGTTAGTATATGTGACTCCATTTTGGTTTGGGGCCCACCATTGTCTAAAAGCAAGCACATCATGCACCAGGAGGAGTGTTCCTTAGATACTGAATTCCTGTCAAAACCCTCCCCCTTGTTTCCAGCCTGTCTCGACTCCCGGTTTCTGTTCTCTGTCTGTTCCTAACTCCCTGCCTCCTGGCCTTGTGATGTGGGCCTCCCATCCTGATAAGAAAGGTTACTGATGCATTGCTTTAGGACCATGTTGTGTAGTTGAAGTAATAGTTTATCACGGGGAATGTACCTAGCAGGGATAGGTGGTAGATAAAGAAAGGGTTTGTCTATTGGCTAAGGTTTCCGATGCACGAGGGCAACATGCTTTGCTAAAAGGTATATAATCTTTGTATAACCTGCATTCGGGGTCCCCTTCTGACTAGCAGGGGGGCACCATGCTCGAGCGTAATAAACTTAATATCTTTGGGAACTCTGCAGTTGTGGACTTTGTTTGTGTGCCTCAGCCTAGACTCGAACTGCACGTGACCTATCAGGTATAATTCGCAACAGTTCCTGGGTTAGTGTTTCTGTTGTATCAGATTAAAGATTTCAGAGCGGTAGCTGTGTTAGTCTGTACCAGCAAAAACAACGAGGAGCCCTCGTGGCACCATAGGGACTAAGGTGTTGATGGTGAGTATTTGCTTCAGGTTGGGCGGCTGTCTGTAAGTGAGGACTGGCCTCTCTCCCAACGTCTGTGAGAGTGAGGGATCATCCTCCAGGATAGGTTGTAGATCCTTGATGATGCGTTGGAGAGGTTTTAGTTGGGGGCGGAAGGTGATGGCTAGTGGCGTTCTGTTACTTTCTTTGTTGGGCCTGTCCTGTAGTAGGTGACTTCTGGGTACCCTTCTGTCAATCTGTTTCTTCTTTTCCCCAGGTGAGTACTGTAGTTTTAAGAATGCTTGATAGAGATCCTGTAGGTGTTTGTCTCTGTCTGAGGGATTGGAGCAAATGTGGTTGTATCTTAGGGCTTGGCTGTAGACAATGGATCGTGTGGTGTGGTCTGGATGGAAGCTGGAGGCATGTAGGTAAGTATAGTGGTCAGCAGGTTTCCGGTATAGGTTGCTGTTTATGTGACCCATCGCTTATTTGCACTGTAGTGTCCAGGAAGTGGATCTCTTGAGTGGACTGGTCCAGGCTGAGGTGGTTGGTAGTGTGGAAAATTGTTGAAATCCTGGTGGAATTCCTCAAGGGCTTCTTTTCCATGGGTCCAGATGATGAAGATGTCATCAATATAGTGCAAGTTGAGAAGGATGCTTGGGGACAAGAGCTGAGGAAGCGTTATTCTAAGTCAGCCATAAAAATGTTGGCATACTGTGGGGCCATGTGGGTACGCATAGCAGTGCCTCTGACTTGAAGGTATAAATCGTCCCTAAATCTGAAATAATTGTGGGTGAGGATAAAGTCACAAAGCTCAGCCACCAGGTTTGCTGTGACATTATCTGGGATACTGTTCCTGATGGCTTGTATTCCATCTTTGTGTGAAATGTTGGTGTAGAAAGCTTCTACATCCACAGTGGCTAGGATCCCCAATGGATTGTAGTTTCCTCAGGAAGTCAGTGGTGTCTCAAAGATAGCTGGGAGTGCTGGTAGCGTAGGGCCTGAGGAGAGAGTCCACATAGCCAGATAATCCTGCTGTCAGGGTGCCGATGCCTGAGATGATGGAGCATCCAGGATTCCCAGGTTTATGGATCTTGAGTAGCAGATAGAAAACCCCTGGTCAGGGCTTAGGGGTGTGTCTGTGTAGATTTGTTCCTGTGCTTCTTTAGAGAGTTTCTTGAGCATGTGAGATGATGGTGCAGTTTCTTCTGATAATCCTCAGTGGGATCAGAGGGTAATGGCCTGTAGAATGTGGTGTTAGAGAGTTGCCGAGCAGCCTCTCGTTCATACTCCAACCTATTCATGATCACGACAGCACCTCCCTTGTCAGCCTTTTTTATTATAATGTGAGAATTGTTCCTGAGGCTGTGGATGGCATTGTGTTCTGCACGGCTGAGGTAATGGGGCAAGTGATGCTGGTTTTCCACAAATTCAGCCCGTGCACATCGGCAGAAGCACTCTATATAGAAGTCCAGTCTGTTGTTTCGACCATCAGGAGGAGTCCATGCAGAATCCTTCTTCTTGTAGCATTGGTAGGAAGGTTTCTGTGGCTTAATGTGTTGTTCAGTTGGTGTGATGGAAATATTCCTTGAGTTGGAGATGACGAAAGTAGGATTCTAGGTCACCTCAGAACTGTATCATGTTTATGGGGGTGGTGGGGCAGAAGGAGAGGCCCCGAGATAGGACAGACTCTTCTGTTGGGCTAAGAGTCTAGCTGGATAGATTAACAATATTGTTGGGTGAGTTAAGGGTACCATTGTTGTGGCCCCTTGTGGCATGTAGGAGTTTAGATAGTTTAGTGTCTTTTTGGTGTTGGGAATGGGCCACATCCACCCTCATTGAATTGGCCTCATTAGCATTGACCCCCCCCCCACTTGGTAAGGTAACTCCCATCTTTTCATGTGCTGTGTATTTATACCTGCCTACTGTATTTTCTACTCCATGCATCTGATGAAGTGGATTTTAGCCCACAAAACTTATGCCCAAATAAATTTGTTAGTTTCTAAGTGCCACAAGGACTTCAGATTAAGGAGTTTCCAGAGGACAAATTGGCAGCTCTTTGAAAACTAAAATGTGACCCTTTCTCCTTATCTTTTAAGGCACCACCAGGATTTATTATTCTATAGCTGAAGAAACAGTGATGCAAAAGAAATTAAACCCGAATTTTCAGGCATCAGCACAAGACTCCTTTCAAAAGCAGCAGCCCAAACAGATTAGTTGCCCTAATAAATAAACAGACTGAAGACAGGAAAGCTATTGTCAAGTCCAAACCTTACCGTGCTTCTGTTCAAAGGCTGCCCATGGATCTGGTGCTGGGCCTGGCAAAGGGGCTGTTTCATAGAATCATAGAATAACAGGGTTGGAAGGGACCTCAGGAGGTCATCTAGTCCAACCCCCTGCTCAAAGCAGGACCAATTCCCAATTTTTGCCCCAAATCCCTAAATGGCCCCCTCAAGGATTGAACTCACAACCCTGGGTTTAGCAGGCCAGTGCTCAAACCACTGAGCTATCCCTCCCCCCACAAATCAGTTCCAGTCCCTTCCACAAAGCTCTAGAGCCCAGCACAAAGGGCCCTTGGTCCCTGACTGGGACTGACAGATGCTATCACAAAACAGAGAATGGGTCAAATGCACCGGCTTAGTGTGGTCACATGAGTGACCTCACAGCAGGTCGCAGGGCAGCGGGACGGATGTCACTGGCTTCTAGGAAGCGGGGGATGGGGGAGGCTGCAGCAGAGCTCCATCCAGCTTGCTCCATGTGATCCAGGGCTGCACACAGACTCCACTGCCCCTGCATTCTAACAGAGCTGTATCTTGAACTCTCATCTCGCCTGCTCTCTGGGCTGGTGCTTCTGGCTCCTTTCGAAACACTCAGTGCTATTTCTAGAAAACAACAGTGAGATTTCTGAATGACAACAGCGACCTCCAGTGGACTGCACAGTATGCCATTTCCCTAAGGTTTGTCCGCATTGTAGCTACACTGGTGAAAAAGCCCTACCGCTAACAAGCCCTTTGGCAGAGGAAAGAGGCCTTAAAACTAGAGCTGGTTGAAATGTTTCATTCAAAACTTTTTCAGTGCAAAAACGGCCTTTAGTCTAACCCTGAAACTTTCACGAAAAAGGTCCAGTGTTCCCAAAGTTTCCAGTTTTTCCTCAAAAGCAAAAACGTGGAGATTTAGACATTTTGACATTTCACATTTTTGGAGTTTGATTAATTTTGTCTTCCTCCTTTCCCAACCCCTTCCCCACCACATGCAATAGAAAGAATGAAGGGTGTTTTTTAATATTCCTTTTTTCTTTCTGCCACTCTGCAACTTTTCAAAACTTCTTCAGTTATGGAAAAGTCACACCATGGCAAAAGGAAAAATGAAACAAAAGAGGGAGGGATCCTGAACATCACTTACTCTATTGCAAAAAGGTAAAGAAGGGGATGAAAGAAGGAAAAATTGGAAGTAAGTAGGGGAAAAAATCTTCATAATGTCAAAATTTTTCAATGTTTAAAAAAAGTTTCACAAACAAGGGAAAGAAAGAAAGAAAGAAAGAAAGAAAGAAAGAAAGAAAGAAAGAAAGAGAAAGCGCCATCCCTCTCAATGAAAATGACTTTCTTTTTCTCTATTTCTGATGCTTTCTGTTCTGATGTCATGTACTTGAATGCCTGGGAAGAAAGTTCAAGAAACGCATCCCATAGAGTGCTGTGAAGCAGATACTGGCTGCTAGTGACTCCCGTTTCGGCAGCAAGATGTAAACACTAGAGCCCAAACCATCCCCTGCTGGAGAAACACCCACAGAGGGGAATGGAAAATCCAGGCCTTCCTCTGAATTCTTCCTACAAGAGCAGGAGAATCTCCAGGACCTGTGGATCTCAGAGGATCCTAGGGTTGCCAACTTTCTAATCGCACAAAACCAAACACCCTTGCCCCGCTCCTTCTCCGATGCCCCACCCCGCTCACTCCATCCCTCTTCCCTCCATCGCTCCCTCTCCTCCACCCTCACTCACTCACTCGCACCAGGCTGGGGAGGGTGTTCTGGTTGAAAACCGGACACCTCCCTTCCTGGGGACTCCATGGTCCACTTACAGCAGCAGGGCCTGGGTACTCCCGTCTGTATTGCCCCATGTTGCAGGGGCCTCCTCTTAACACAATCTCAAGCTGCTGCAGCTTCTCAGCAGATGCCTCACTGGTTGCAAGGAGGAAGATGTTCCAGTTCCCCCATCTTGCTCCCTCCCCAGACAGTCCCATGGAGCCTAGGGACAGAGCTGTGGAGACAGCTGACCCTTCCCAGGCAGGCAGGGGAGATCTCCAGGGCATCCCTGGGGCACAAATCAGTCTGATAGCACCACACTGAAATCAGCTCTATGTTCATTAGTGAAATCGCACCCCAGGGACTAAAACAGGGGGCAGGTGGGGCAGGGGTTGGTCCAAAGTGTTTGTTGTGACAGGCGTGGCTGGTGGCCAATAGTAACATTCAATAGGAAGCCTGTGAAATGTGTAAAAAGAAAAGGAGAACTTGTGGCACCTTAGAGACTAACCAATTTATTTGAGCATAAGCTTTCATGAGCTACAGCTCACTTCATCAGATGTGTGTGAACAGGTAATGTCACCTCATGCCCTTCCCATCTATTTGTCTATCACCACTTCTCCGGGTGGGGCTGCGTCTCTCACTATCTTGGCAATTAGTTGAGCCCTGAATACTAATCATACAGTTCGTCCCTGCTCTTTGAACTCTCTACTTTTTTGTACATCATTCTGATCCCGGGCGTGCAAAATTGTGCAAGGTCTCCCAGTGGACTCTCACCGGCGTCTGATGAGCAGTACCATGCACCCTCCTCCATAACCAGGTGTTGGTGTGTGCAGCATCAAAGAACATGCGTTGATTTTTCTGTCTCCCTATCCCCTTGCAAACTTCTGCATGGTTTGCTGTTCAACCTTAAGACTGTCCCAAAACCAAAACACCAGGAGATGTGTAATTTCCAGGGCCAGGTAACCTGCACCAGGACTTTTCCATCATGCTGTCCCTCACTGGGATAAAGACTTTCAGCCGTCTTGGAGCCTCTTGAAGTCCATGGTCTCTGTTCCCACTAAATGGAGTCAGTCAGCTCCTCAAAACAAACACAAAGAACCGTAGACATGAAAAGCAACTGTGCATGGGGCGTGTGCCAAAGTGATTTATTTTCCCATCAGTCACATGGCTGCTTGCCTGCAGAGGCCAATCCCCTCCCACTGCTAGGGAGACGTTCATGTGCAGAAAGGTGGAATGGGGATTGTTTTAAACAGCTGTCTCCAGGGTAATTTGTATTAGTTTGTATGGATTTATTTTATTAAGCCTTCTAAGAGAAGGTCTGCCCCCACTCACTTTGCTGTCAGTTCATTGGTTCCCGAAGTTATGGGATACAGTGGGAAATATTGTGTAGGATTCTTATTTGAACTATTCTTTCTCCCCTGTTTTTGCACCTGATTGCACAAGCTCTCTGGGTTTGTCTATCAGTCTGTTTACCAGCCCAGCTATGAGGATCAAGGGAATAATAACCTTGGAAAAGTCATTGACTCTCTCCGCCCCTCAGCTGTAAAATGGGGACAGAAGCCCTGCCCTGGTCCCTAGGAGTGGTTTACCTTTTAAAAGTCTCAAGGCAAGGGGCTCCAAATGACCATTTGGGCTTATTTGACGGGGGCTGTGAAAATTACATCCTCCTTAGAGCTGGTTCCTCCTCAATTCGAAAACCTTTTAATTGTCTGTAGCAACAAAAATGTTCCCTGCGATGATTAAATATGAATAATAATGGCAGCCCCCTGCTCCTGCTGCTATCACAGGGACTTTTACAGTGAGAAATAAACGCAATAGGAACTTCCTTGGAAGTGTTATAAAACAGCAGACTGATACCATCTCTTCCTTCTCTCTCTGCTCTGTGATCTGCTCTGTGGCTATTATACACAGCGGCAAAATTCATTTGGTGCTGTTACAGGAATAAGGCAAATGACTATCCTTAGAGCTCAGCTAGTTGCTCCAGAACTGACTAATCCTCTGTGAGTTTATCACTTATGGGTAACTAATAAAATGACTAACCCCAGTTGACTGAGATTTGAGGGTGGGTGGTGCTGTGAGTAGGGTGCTTACCTCCGAGATGGTGGACTTGATTCAATTTCCTGCTCCGCCTCTGCTGTCCTGCGTGACCTTGGACCAGTCTTTCTTGGGGACTCAGTTATAACATAACATTGCAAGGATAAATACATTAAAGACTGCGAGGCACTCAGCTACCGCAGTGATGGAGACCAAGCATAGATGTAGCATTAGTATTCCTTGCTCCTTAGCATTAACCAGAAGCTTCATTTGTGTCATGGTTTCTTCAGAGACGACCCCAAGCCCAGAGGCCTGCTCTTCAACCAACAGGAAAGGAGAGAACTGTCCACAGTGGGAAATTCTTGGTAACAACATTTCTTTCCTCCCTGTGAAGTAGAAGAAAGCACTGGGGGTCACAGGAAAGAGGACCCCACTCACCCAGATATTGGCCTTAATCCACATGTACTTCGCTGACCGTGCAGAGCAGGGGACAAATGAGCTAAAAGGAGGTGGTACTCTCAGAAGCTGTGCCCATCACCTAGGTCCTGCCTGCAGCATGCTCAGATAATCTGGTCCTGAACAGGGGCCACCACAGCAGATAAGGATCTCTGCATGTAAACAAAACAGAATAGGGTTGAATTTCACCCATCAGAGAGTGGACAGCAACAGGGCCGGCTCTAGGTTTTTTCCGACTCAAGCACCGGAGTGCCTCAGAAGCAAAAAAAAAAAAAAGGGGGGGGGGCCAGAGTGCCACCCCTTGACAAAGCCCTGCCCCAAGGACGTACTTGGTTTGCTGATGCCTAGAGCCAGCCCTGGCAGCAAATGAATGCTGCTCTGTCTGGTGGGAACCTGCAAGGAAGGGTGATGATTGGGGCTTTGCCTGCTCTGCACCTAGGGCTGAATGTCTCCACTGGGCAGCTCAAGTCCCACCTTTGGGGTGTAATCTCCTGTCCTTGGCTCCCATAGCAGCTGTGTTGATCCAGGGCTGGAGTGTTGCCTTTCCTGGGCTGCTCTTCCACACAGGAGAACTGCAGGGGGTGCTGTGGTGCGCCAGAGAATCTGCAGGTGTGCAGCAGCTCCGCTCACTCATTCCCCCAACCTGCCCCCTGCTGTTGGCAGGAAAAGGGCCCTGGTTCCAGCTCCTATTCCCCATTGGTGGCAGTGGCAACCTCTGCCCTTCCCCTGGTCAGTGGTGCTCCCCGTGCTGGCAAAGCAATTACCTGGGCCAAACTTTTTCACCCTAGTTTAAGCTACACTCCAGGACTTTGACACTGCAGGCTCTGAATGGCCAGTGGTACCCATGAGGGGCAGGCGAATGAACAGCTCAGAGAAGTGCCAGTATCATGCCCAGGCATATACCCACCCAAGCTGTGCCCCACTAAAAAAAGCCCTTGACAAAGCCCTGGCTGGGATGATTTAGTTGGGGATTGGTCCTGCTTTGAGCAGGGGGTTGGACTAGATGACCTCCTGAGGTCCCTTCCAACTGACTGCATCCCCAGAGCACTCATGTGTCATATTAGATCACAATCTTATGACAATTAGCGATAGGAGGACATTAATACAGTGTGAAAATATGAATGAGATATTTATTAGAAAATGCTTGCAAAATTCATTTAATTTGTTATTCAGATTTAAAGTGAGAGTGCCATGATGGATTCTTCCCTTTTATGAAGCGCTTGAAGTAACAAGTGAAGCAAGCTCGTCCCCATTAGAGACAGATCTTGTTCTAAACTATTTGAATATTGGTGTGGCCTTTTACTGTTGCACCTTGCACTCCTGCTGCGTGTGCTGTCCTTGTTCAGAGAATAGATAAAGTACACCATTCTACAGGGCTCTTAATTTGGATCCTTAAAATATAGCAGAATGCTGAAGTCCACATCTATACTTGAATATCCCAAGAGAATAATGGCACCTGTTTTATCCTGCTGTGTAATCCTCTATCATTAATCCCTGTGGCATGGGGGGGGGGTTACATTTTACTGTATTACAGGACATGCAAAGGACTTTGCTGTACCAAGGGAAAACTTCCCAGACTATAAATCTCCAGCCCTGATGTTAAAGTTACTGGGGATGATGCAGAAGATAGAGGAATAGATTAAACATTTGAATTTGTGACATCTACAGTCGTTTTTCCATTCCAGTGTCTGACCACCAGCCTCTTGTCAAACTACTGTAATAACTGTTCACTGATCTACCGGTACTGTGCACAGGGCAAGGAAGGGGAAATGGGGGGGTCCCTCTATAGCTAGCTCTTTAACATGTGAAATGTGTGATGAAGAACTAAATCTTGGTCATTGAAAGCACAAGTCTATTTCCAAGTGTGACACTGGCAGATCAGGTGCCAGCTCATGCCAACATCCTCATGTCTCAATTGACCACTGACAAATGCATAGCTGGTGTCAGTCTGGCTCTCCTGTGCGTTAAATTTGTTAAAATAGGTATTAGGCTTTGATCTCATTTATAACATCAGTATCCCATACTGTAAGGTAATATTTGAGTGGTTGTACTATAAACTTCTGTGACTGTATAAATCACCAGACATAAAAGAGATTAATTAGTGTGAAGGGCTGAGCTGCAACAGAAGGTCTTACATCCTTCCCAACAGAAAACGTCTGTCAACATCAGATGAACTCTTGTGGGACATTAAAGATAAAAAAATTTGTTGTTTTGCTCTCCCCGCCCGTCATGAAGATGAGTCATGCAAGCAAATTCCTTTCATCAGCTGAGTATGCAGCTCAGATCACAAGGCAAGAGGGGGACAAAAACTCCTAAACAGGAAGAATTGATTATCTCTGTGCTTCTTGGACTCTAGGAGCAAGGCATAAGCTAGCAATTCCCAGCTTTTCCAATTTCTAGGCATAAGCAAGCAATTCCCAGCTTTTCATCCTGGTTAGCCCTAAAGTCCACATAGAGCTTGCTTATTATGGAAGCTTCTATTACCTTTTGAAACTTAAGATTTTAACTCATTTGTGTGCACATTTACCTGTTTTAACCTTGTAAATAACTCACTTGTTTCCTTTTCCTATTCATAAATCTGTATGTAGTTTATTATAGGATTGTATACAATCCTTGTCTTTGGTGTGAGATCAAAAGTGCAGTTGACCAGGAGTAAGTGACTGGTTCTTTGGGAGTAATGTGAATATTGCTTTGATTCTTGGTGTAAGGGAGCGTCTATCACAAAGCAGGCTCACCTGGGTGGTGCGACAGATCAGAGTGCCCAAGGAGACTGTGACTCCAGGTTTAGGGTGTTCCGGTGCCTGAGGAGTTTACACTTGATAAGTGGTTGGTGAACTCCAAGTATAAAACTCAAACCAGCATGGGATTTGTGGCCTGCTTCATAGAAGTCTGGCCTGAGGATGGTGCTCATGTTTTGAATCACGGCAGGTAGCATTAATAACCAGTACTGATTGCGTGCAAGGGCTCTTCAAACAGGCTGGAAATCCACACAGGCCACATGCCAGAACTAGCTAGTGAAACGTCCCAACAATTAAAGGAGAGAGAGCTACAAATGGAGACAAGCTAATAAACTCTGCATTAAAAATGTGTGTGTTAGGGACCAGGAGGACTGGGGAGGGGCATGGGAGTAAGGGGGGACCAGAGAGAGGTGCCGGGGACAAGGTCTTTCCAGCCAGGCAACCGTAGATGACTGAAGTCACTAAGAAATATTAGATTGCTTAAAAATTCCGAAAGCACAGCTGGCATGGCTAGATCCAACCATGTGAGTTGCTAAGGTGCCTCTAGGGAGCAGACTGAATAGAAGTTAGATTAGCTAGATTAACAAAAAGAATATTTTAGTACAGAGTGCAGGTGGTTAGATCCTCTGGGTCCAAAATAAATCACAGCAATGCAGCTGCTGATCTCTCAGGTCCTTGTAGAACAGCAAGCCTCAGTACATTATGGCAAAGACATTCAGGTGCAGACCTGGCAGATCACAGCGCTCAGACCGGCTCGCACCATACTTCACCTGTACCATGGGGTCCAGCCTGTCCCCATTAAAGCCAATGGGGAGTTTTGCCACAGGCTCAATTGACTCCGGATTTCCCTCGTCTTTAACCTCTCAGGCAAAAAGCATGTTGGTAATCATATGGCCTGAAATATCCTATTCTCCCAGATGAGTCAGACACATTCTAAATGGTCTTTTTGATAGACAGCACAAGAAGAAGCTCTGCTTGCATTTCAAGTGATATGTTAACGTTCTGTCAGCCCTTCAGTAGCCTGTGAATGCCTTAGCTTCACCAGCCTCAAACGTGTAGGCCGGTATCGGTGTGACTTCCTCTCAGCGTGACAGGAAGACGGGATTCCAAACATCCCGGCGAGGCTGTATGAGTGATAAAGCCACAGTCAATCACCCATCCAGAGCTGCATCAATGGACAGCCGGTAGCAGAGATGATCATATGATTCATTCTGGGAAGCACTCCTTATGAATGTGGCCTGTTTTCTGGTCAATGAACCACTTGGGAATGGATCCTGCTTTTCTTCCAATACAGCCTTTATTTGGATTTGGTGAACAGACTGGCCAAAGAAGGTTCAAACTGTGTGTGTGGTGGGGGTTCGTAACCTGCACTCTGTGTGATCGGTCACCTCAATCCCATGGGATTGTTTCTGCTCCCTACTTAGGGTCCCGCTGTGGCAAAGTACCTAATCACCGAAGTCAATGGAACTTAATCAGGCACTTTGCTGAAGCCGGATCTGAATGACTTTGCTTTTTAAACTGGAGAATAAAAAATAGTGAAGAAAACCCCGCAAACACTTTCACCACTCCCCCCTCCGAATGTGGAATTTTAGGTCTGAATTTTGAAATGAATCCTTCAAGATAAAATTCATGAAACGTCCAGGAGGCAGGGACATCTTCACTGAGACATGGCAGTCATGTGACTGATGATGTGTGACAACTAATATGCACTATCACCAACCACGGGTTTTCAAAAATCATGAGAATGGATTAAAAACACAATGAGCTTTTAAAAATACAATTTTGCATTCTGAGCCTTTAAACTAAACTGTTCTTTGGATTTTTAGCTTTATTCTACAGTTATGGGTGCTAGAAACTTACTTTTTTTTAAATGAGAACTGAGATTTCGTGCAATCTTTTGAGTCCAAGTGCTGGGGCGTTAAGAATACCCCCGAACAGCATAAAATCAGGAGAGTTCACAATGCTGCATATGACCTCACAGACAAAAGCAAACTGACTCAGTGCTTTTATTCATGTGCATTTATTTCCATGTTTTGCTATGCAACTCATAAGAGCAGACAGAGCTAGTGGCATAATTTGCTTAGAATATTATTAATAAAATAGTTAATTTTACGATATTTCATTATCCAGTTATTCCCACTATTGTTCTCCCACTTTAAATCTGAATAATGAATTAAATGAATTTTGCAAGCATTTTCTAACAAATATCTCATCCATATTTTCATGCTGTATTAATGTCCTCCTATCGCTAATTGTCGTAAGATTGTGATCTAATATGACACATGAGTGCTCTGGGGATGCAGTCAGTTTGAAAGCACGAGGCCAAACACAAGTACTTGAGGTTTTGTCTTTCAGCATTCTCCACACTGACATTACTGGACATAGCTGTGGGCTTTTGCTTCCCAGTTAGGTTTATTCCTCTGACACAGTCTCTCACTGCACTAAGCAGAGTCTGCCAAAACACAGTAGGAAAAGATTTCTCACACAGCAGGTCTTAGGTCGCAATGGGATCAAAGGCAGAGGGGGAGGTGATTCACCTGCACCCTGTGGCATGAAACACAGCCAGCCTGAGGGAAATGGAGAACAAATGCCATGTGTGCTGCAGAAAAGCAGCCCGGTGCACACCTGACCTACACCTTCCCATTTCTCCAGGGCCCTCCGCTCTACCACTGCTGAGTGGGGGCTCCATGTGTCTGGTGGGGATGTATCCAAGCATAGAATCATAGAAGATTAGGGTTGGAAGGGACCTCAGGAGGCCATCTAGTCCAAGCCCCTGCTCAAAGCAGGACAAAATCATCCCAGCAAGGGGTTTGTCAAACCGGGCCGTAAAAACCTCCAAGGTTGGAGAATCCACCACCCTCCTAGGTAACCACTCCAATGCCCAACTACAACTTGAGGTCATTGCGCCTTGTTCTCTCATCTACCACCACTGAGAACAGCCGAGCTCCATCTTCTTTGGAAGCCCCTTTCAGGTAGTTGAAGGCTGCTATCAAATCCCCCCTCACTCTTCTCTTCTGCAGACTAAATAATCGCAGTTCCCTCAGCCTTGCCTGGTAAGTCATGTGAACCAGCCCAATAATGATTTTTGTTGCCCTCCGCTGGACTCTCTCCCCACATCCTGTCTGTAGTGGAGGCCCCAAAACTGGACACAATACTCCAGATGTGGCCTCACCAGTGCCAAATAGAGGGGAATAATCACTTCCCGTGATCTGCTGGCAATGCTGCTACTAATACAGCCCAATGTGCCATTTGCCTTCTAATGTAGATGTTGAAAAAACCATGTGATTATTACTGAAATATGTTGTAAGCCTGGGTAACAGCCACAAACCAATTCTTAGAAACAAAGACACACAGGCAACCCCAGACAGGTATCAACAAAGTCATGTGGGCTGTCGCTTATTTAAGCAGCCATTCTTCAGCAACATGAAGGTGTAAATAAGAAATTTACATTTAATCCCAGATACAGTTTGAATCTCCCATACAAAGGGCACTGTTTGTCTACGCCCTGGCAGGGGGTAATCGTCAAACAGAGGAGTGTATAAAAATGAGACAATGACCTTCACATGACCCCCCCCTTCTCCTCCCATGTCTCTTCTCATGACATCAGTGAATACCTGAAGCACATTCAACTTGTGCAAGAGGAAGGGGGAATGTGTCCCTGCCTGGAAAGGAATCCAGCCTGTAGCTCACGAAAGCTTATGCTCAAATAAATTGGTTAGTCTCTAAGGTGCCACAAGTACTCCTTTTCTTTTTGTGAATACAGACTAACACGGCTGCTACTCTGAAACCAGCCTGTGAACTGTTACACCTTATGGTGTGAGAGATATTCATTCATTCATTTAGGTGTTAACTTGCAGCTTTACCTTTTTATTTCCTTTGTAACCAATTCTGACTTTTATGCCTTATGTCTTGTAATCACTTAAAATCTTTGCAAAGATGGAAAGTTGTCTATAAGCAGTTGTTTATGGCAAGAATTCAGAAGCCACATTTTGTTGCTTGTGAATGAATGCCCTATCTTGACATTTCTGAATCCACTGACCACAAAATAAACTGGGGCATGTCCTCAGATGGTTTAAATTGTCATGGCTCTATTCAGTGGAGCTAAGGATCTGCCCCATTGTCTTGTGTGAAACAAACAGTGAACTGAATGCCATGATGACATTGAGATTTTCATTCAAAATTAAGTCTGAAAATCATAATCGATGAATACGCCAAGATAGAAGAAATGTGATAGTGCTGATATTAAACTGATGACATTGAAAACGGTTGCAAACTAAAGCTGGTTAAACTATTAATTATAATTAATATTCATTTCAAATGTAATCCCTGGCTTCTTTAGCAAAAAACTTCCAAAATAATCCTGATTTTCACGAAGAGCATACATCATTTGCAAATATTCAGATTCATGTAGATATTTTTCAGTCCAGGGGGTGTTTGTGATCTCTGTTCTAACTGGTGGACTGGGCTTTGGACTTGGTATTGTTATTACTCCCTGATATGATGGCTTAACTATTTTCAAATAAGAGCATAACAGTGAATAATGAACTTCTTGGTGTGAATAATCATCCAGACCTGAATTCTGGGAAACTTTTGGAATTAATTATGATTTTTCACAAAATCCTAGCAGTTGCTGACTTGTGAATTAATAGGAAATAGTGCAAACCCACAAATAAAACACAAGCAAACTTAAGGTTTTCACAAAAGTTAAAAGCACTTACCAACTAATTTCTTTTGCTATGAATTTACAAACACTGGCCTTTTGAAACAGAGCAGAGGTAACTCCATATTCAGAGACTACTGGAATTAAGATGAAGTCTCAGATTGTTGGCATCAAAGAGGCTAAAAGTCAAGGAGCTGTATTTTTTTTCTTGGCTTCTGAATAAACTAGTGGTAGAACTAGTGGTAAAATGAAGTAGTAAAAATAGAGCCCCATGAATGCAAATTTTCCTTGGTAAAAGCCAATAGCTACTATGTTGTAAAATAACATATTAGCACTAACCTCCTCAGCAGAAACATATGTACTATATCAAACCATAACAGAGTTCCTAACAATCCCACGCTTAGGGAGATTTTCCTATTCTGTGCTGGGCAGGGGGCATTGTTAGTGTGTGCCGTTCTTACCTTTATTATCAGGGTTGTCACTAATGTTCTTGCTTAGCCTGAGGGCTCCCAGCTCCACACCCCAGCAGGTTGAGCCAAGGTAGAAGTCAGAAAAGTGCAGAGCCGCAGCAGAATCAGCCAGGACAGAGTTAATCAGAGGAAACATTTAATCTTTTCCACTTTCCCCAAAGCAAGTGCCCTTCGTAGTGACCTTCCACCACCCTTGCTACAATCTTAAACCTCCTCTCCAGTTTAGAGTGAGAGAGTTTGGAGCTCCCGCTGGGACACAAGCTGAGCATATCAGAGCCCAGGCAACAAATAAAATTGACAGGTTTCAGAGTAACAGCCGTGTTAGTCTGTATTCACAAAAAGAAAAGGAGTACTTGTGGCACCTTAGAGACTAACCAATTTATTTGAGCATGAGCTTTCGTGAGCTACAGCTCACTTCATCGGATGCATACCGTGGAAACCATGTCTGGATTTGAAGTTTTTTTGTTGTAAGATAGCGACCTTCATGTCTGTGATTGCGTGACCAGAGAGATTGAAGTGTTCTCCGACTGGTTTATGAATGTTATAATTCTGGACATCTGATTTGTGTCCATTTATTCTTTTATGTAGAGATTGTCCAGTTTGACCAATGTACATGGCAGAGGGGCATTGCTGGCACATGATGGCATATATCACATTGGTGGATGTGCAGGTGAACAAGCCTCTGATAGTGTGGCTGATGTTATTAGGCCCTTTGATGGTGTCCCCTGAATAGATATGTGGGCACAATTGCAACGGGCTTTGTTGCAAGGATAGGTTCCTGGGTTAGTGGTTCTGTTGTGTGGTGTGTGGTTGTTGGTGAGTATTTGCTTCAGGTTGGGGGGCTGTCTGTAGGCAAGGACTGGCCTGTCTCCCAAGATTTGTGAGAGTGTTGGGTCATCCTTCAGGATAGGTTGTAGATCCTTAATAATGCGTTGGAGGGGTTTTAGTTGGGGGCTGAAGGTGACGGCTAGTGGCGTTCTGTTATTTTCTTTGTTAGGCCTGTCCTGTAGTAGGTAACTTCTGGGAACTCTTCTGGCTCTATCAATCTGTTTCTTCACTTCCGCAGGTGGGTATTGTAGTTGTAAGAATGCTTGATAGAGATCTTGTAGGCGTTTGTCTCTGTCTGAGGGGTTGGAGCAAATGTGGTTGTATCGCAGAGCTTGGCTGTAGACGATGGATCGTGTGGTGTGGTCAGGGTGAAAGCTGGAGGCATGTAGGTAGGAATAGCGGTCAGTAGGTTTCCGGTATAGGGTGGTGTTTGTGACCATTGTTTATTAGCACTGTAGTGTCCAGGAAGTGGATCTCTTGTGTGGGTGGACTGGACCAGGCTGAGGTTGATGGTGGGATGGAAATTGTTGAAATCATGGTGGAATTCCTCAAGGGCTTCTTTTCCATGTGTCCAGATGATGAAGATGTCATCAATATAGCGCAAGTAGAGTAGGGGCGTTAGGGGACGAGAGCTGAGGAAGCTTTGTTCTAAGTCAGCCATAAAAATGTTGGCATACTGTGGGGCCATGCAGGTACCCATAGCAGTGCCGCTGATCTGAAGGTATACATTGTCCCCAAATGTAAAATAGTTATGGGTAAGGACAAAGTCACAAAGTTCAGCCACCAGGTTAGCCGTGACATTATCGGGGATAGTGTTCTTGACGGCTTGTAGTCCATCTTTGTGTGGAATGTTGGTGTAGAGGGCTTCTACATCCATAGTGGCCAAGATGGTGTTATCAGGAAGATCACCGATGGATTGTAGTTTCCTCAGGAAGTCAGTGGTGTCTCGAAGGTAGCTGGGAGTGCTGGTAGCATAGGGCCTGAGGAGGGAGTCTACATAGCCAGACAATCCTGCTGTCAGGGTGCCAATGCCTGAAATGATGGGGCGCCCAGGATTTCCATGTTTATGGATCTTGGGTAGTAGATAGAATATCCCAGGTCGGGGTTCCAGGGGTGTGTCTGTGCGGATTTGTTCTTGTGCTTTTTCAGGAAGTTTCTTGAGCAAATGCTGTAGTTGCTTTTGGTAACTCTTGTGACCCCTCTAACAACTCCGTCCCCAACCCTCTACCCATCAAGAGGGGTTTCGCCCCTGTAGGACCTCCCCAAGAGGAGATTTGACCAATCAGGATGAGTTCCGGGGCAGGGGTGACCCATCCGGAAATCATTCGTGTGACCCCTCTAACAACTCCTCCCACCAACCTCTACCAATCAGGCCATCCCAAGAGCAGATTTGACCAAAATAGGGCAGGTTCTGGGATGGGGTGAACCGCCCAGAAGAGGGGCATGTGACCCCTCTGCCAATCAGAGTGCAGCACCATCACCCCATAAGGCCCAGCGTCGGGCAGAAGAGGCTGTCTTTTACCAAGAGCGCGTGTTTTAGAAATCATGGAAACATGGACTCCTTCACCATCCCTGTGAGAACTTCAGACTTTGTTTTAGCCCCGAGGGCCTTCGACAAACCGCAGAGAAAGAACTACATCAGCAACAGTTCCGAGGAGGAGGAGGGGGCGATTGAGGGGAGCCCTTTGGCCCAGCCATTGATGGATACCCCAGACCCTGAAACCCAGCTGCTTGTGAGGCCCCGTGATGAGCGTGATGGCCTCTTGTTGTCCACCCCCCTGGAGGAGGAAGGTGATCGCAGCTTGGGGAAGTCACTAGTGGACAAGATGAATGGAAGAGACAACTCTCAGGTAAATGAATGCTTAAGAGGTGACGGTCGAGTTTGGGGGTGTAATGGGGCTAGGAACCAGGGATTGTGTAAATCAAAAACCAAGCAGTGGGGTGCTTACGCTGTTTCTTTTCTAAAAAAAAAAAAAAAATCTCTCGACAGTTCGACGATGCCTTTCTAGAGGACCCGGAGACCCTGGACAGTGTTGCACCAAGTAGCGAAGATGAACCGGGCCCACCTTGTTTTTGCTCAACGCCAATACAAAATGTTGAAGAGGCCTCCGAGGATGACGGCTATGAGGAGTTTAGGAGGAGGCTTGGCATGGAACTGACTGAGCCAGTGCCACGTCGTGAGCGTAAAAAAGTCATGCGGACTATTGTACGCGTTGCTGTTTATTCTGTTCTTAATCACTGTCTTAGGGAAAAGCTTTTTGAAGATTGTGAGGGCTGTGTCATAGATGCACCAGGCCAGCGGCACCATGACGGTGTGACTTGGACTTCAGTGGATATAAACTGCAAGCTCCGGGGCCTGTGTGCTGAGCTGTGTTTGGAAAGCTTATTAAACACTGTTATTGCCATAGGCTATGCTATGCAATGTCTGTGCCTAACCCAAGAACATTTAGCACAAGGGGTGACCTTGATAAATGCTGTGCAATTCAGTGGAGACCCTGACCATGTTTTAAAGAAAATGACCAAACTGGAAGATGCCTGCTTAGAGCGTTATATTGACCATCTGGTCCGCACAAAAAGTTACAGAACCCTGCTTAAGAAAAAGGCTATTTGTAAGAAATCTAAAAGGATTAAGTTAGAAAATGGTGAGGGGCCAAACATGCGATATAAAACTTGGTAGCTGTAAATTTAAAAAAAAAATCTATTGAAAAGGGCTTTGTGACTATCTGTATTTCTGTTAAAAGGTCTCTGGCCCTTAAGGGAGGTTAAAGTTTTTTTTTTTCTTTCTTTTTTAATGGAGCATCTTGGTTTGTTTTCAAGGAGCTGTATGTCTTTTAAATAAAAAAAAATTGTTTGTGAGAACCTAGCTCTTGTGTCTTTTGTGTAAGAGAGACCCATTTACAGCAAAAAAAAAACAAAAAAAAACTGAAGTGTATGTTGTGGGAGGGGGAAAAATATCCTAAAAATGTGTTTACGATAAAACAAACAGGGATGGTTCAGACATGTGGTTGAGTACAATAGAGCTGACTTATTCTGTTGAACTGAATGGGTTTAACCACCCCCCTCACTGAATAGCCAGGGTGACTGTGATTACTCACCCTTGTTGCCATAGGGTTAATTTTGATGGGGGTGCACCCATAGTAAGGGAGGTGGGTGGGTGAGGATGGTGAGTTCTGATTAATATGAAATGAAATAAAACCTCAGGAGTTCACAGATGCTATTGGACAGTTTAAATATAACCCCTGGAGTTGGTGGAACGCTATAGGCCAGTTTAAATATGGCCCAGGAGTTGGTTGAAGGCCACGGGGCACTTTTTCTAGAAAGCACCCCCGCCTCACCAAACTTTGAGCATGAAAGAAACATGTTTTTAAAAACAAACATAAGCTCCAGGACATTCATTGATATCTGCAAAGGGCCCCTCACTTGAAATGGTTACTGTAAGAAGGCCCTACTGGGGGAAAAAAAAACAAAAAGTATTTGAACTTAAAAAAGAAAAGAAAAGAAAAGCAGCCCAGTTTTGCAGAAAACTTATTCCCCACCCCCGATCACAAAAGGGAATGCTAGGAAGGGGTGATCCAATCAACCTGGTAACTATTTTGAAACAAAAGAGTTAGGATGGTGTTAAAAAAAAAAAAACTCAGGTAGCTTGGAAACTGTCTATTTCAACTGAAACTCTCTTGAATTGCTGCTGGACTGCAAGTGGAGGTATGTTCCCTGTTTTTTTTAACTCTGAAAATATATATATATATTATATAATGCCATCCTTTGGCCATGCTGTCTTCGTAAATAATGGTGCATATCTTTATTGCAGTGTGATCTGTTTAGCATGGAGCTAGTAACTTTAAGTTGCAGTTCATCACCAGGCCCAGGTAAAAACCATTTTTAACTGTAGTTGTGCTTAATAACTTCAGGTATTACATAGGTTGAATAGGGATTTGGGAGCTAATACTAACTAACATTTTGGCTTGTTTTTTACCCCAAAGACCCGAGGCACACATGGCTGGGGCGGGGCGGGGGACAGAACAACCAGGGGTCTTTTTAAAAGCTTGTGGGTTTATTGAAAAGTATTTTGTTGCAAACAGTGTTTTAAACTGTGTGTGTGTGTGTGTGTGTGTGTGTGTAAAACATAGGTGGTTTTTAAAAAGTATATGTCTACAAACTGATGGTGATGGTGTGTTTCCAATTAACAGGGTTTTTACTTTGCAAAATGAGATATATTTTTTTTTAAAAATATTTGTGGGGGTTGTTTTCAAAGTGGTAGAAATAAACTCAAAACCTGTGTTTGTTGTACAGCCTGAAATGGATTATTCTGTTTTAAAGCTATGACTTTTTTTAAATAGAAAAAACACCCTAATGGATATTTTTTATTTTATTTTAAAGTTTACTAGACAGTTTCATGTGTTTTATTAGAATGTTTGCTTTATGGCACGGTCAAAACATGAGCGGGTAAAAATGCTCAAAAGAAAAAGGAAAGAGACAACTGAAAAGAAAAATTCACAAGTATCAGTGACAGATGGATCGATGAAGCCAGGTAAATATATTTTGCTTATTAGTCTGGTTAATTTATGAGGTTTTGTATTTTAAGTACATACATAGGTGTGGGTGAGAAAGCTGGCAAAGTTACGTTTTTGTAAAATGCTTTTTTTTCCCCCTGCCCCAATCAGGCATATGCAGCCCTTCTGACAAGGCTGTAGTGGGAGCTACAAGGACCCCTCCCCGAGAACCACCAAAGAACCAGGAATCTGCTTTGAGACCTTTAACAACGCAAAACAGCACAAGCGTGCAGATGAAGCATCAGCCCAGTCCAAACCTCATTTACGTCAAACCCAAGGACAAAACAAAACACTCTGGTAAAAAACATCCATGCAAACACAACTCAAATTCCTCAGCGGCCACTGCCATGCCAAGCCCTGAGAAAACTGTGAGCAAAAACACCCACATTTAAAAACCTGGAGCGGGCACTCTAGGGGTTGTGAATAAAAAACCAAGGATTGAAAACACCTGCGATGCCAAGGTATTGCAACCATGCAAACACAACTCCAGTTCCTCAGTGGCCACCGCCGCACCAAGCCCTGAGAAAACTGTGAGCGAAAACGTCCACATTCACAAACCCGGAGTAGGCACTCTAGGGGCTCTGAATGTGTGCAGAAACACACACATTCACAAACCCAGAGCAGGCGCTCTAGGGGTTGTGAATAAAAAGCTAAGGACTGACAAGCCATTCTCCCAAAACCATAAGCTTGTCACAGATCCCCCATATCTAGTATTTGGGAAGAGTTTGATGCTTCATTCAGAAAACTGATGGACGCTGTATCCTCGGAGGGTCTAAAACTACGGCATTCTAAAAAGATTTGGAAAAAATACGACGCTTTGTTCAGAAAACTGATGGACGCTGAATCCTCAGGGGGCCTAAAAGAAAGGGGGGCTGGAAAGGGTGGCTCTGATCAGGCATGACTAGGTGTGGAAAGGGGTACCCTCAAGGGTGCACATCAGCTCATGTGTAAACAAAAGGGCGGACGGCGCTTGGGGGATAAACAGATGGCTGCCAAAAAATTCCAGGCCAGGGTCGCTGTAAAAATTTTAAAAAGGGCTAAAGAGATAATGAGGGAAAAAAAACAAAAAGAGATGCCCCCTACCAGAGGCTCTCAAACTGGCATGTCTGAAAATGCGGAGGCGAAACCAGACTCTGGTTTAGAAAATTCCCCAGAGGGCTCTCTAGACGGGGTCCCATCTACTCCCAATGACCCTCACGGAGGCATCTCAGAGTCTGACTCTCAATTAGTATCTGATGTAGAAGATGCCATTGATGGTTCCGTAGAGGAACCCCCAAGTAACCCTGAAAATGCAGAGGTGTATATGGAGAGAGTGAGAAGTTGGCAACATGAATTACCTAGATTTGGGGGGTCGGTGTATTGTGAGGAGTTTCATTTTGTCCATCTTGAGCAAATAAATTCAGCTCAACAGGCTGTTGAAGCCATACACAGAGGGATACAGCTAGTTCTTGATGACGTTAACGGTAGGGTAGGCCCTGATGATTACGTACAGTTACGTTTAGAGAGCCGTTGTTTAACTAACCCTTTGTTTTCGGTCAGAAGAACTAGGGATGAGCTGTCCGCTGAGGATTTCTTAAATCAGACCTCAAAGCTGCTTCAGAGCAATAGAGAATTGCATCTCGATGGGACGTTGCGCCTCGTTGTGACAGTTGTAAAAGATAGGGGTGGGGGCGCTCGAAGAGTTTTAAATTCTATCCTTAGTAGTCAGATTATTCATAAAAAGAGACAATGTTTAGTAGACCTGACTTACACCGGCACCAATCTATGTTTTGCAAGAGGGCTCTTGGCCGTCGTGGCCGGTCATAAACCTACGGATGCGGAATTGTTAGCAGAGGCGAGAAAGTTGCACGAGAAACTGGGGTGGTCAGATCAAAAAAAAGGTTCTGCTCTGTGACATAGCAAAGTTTGAACAGCATTTAGGAGTTAACATACAGGTGCTGCTGTATGCAGTGAAAGGTGGCTGGGTTTTTTTTAAACCGGGGGGGCCCCGTGTACCCTAAGACTTATTTCATCCTGTTGCACAATGAACATTACTATGGGGTTCTGGATGTGAAAAAGTTGTTCGGAGCAAAAAATTACTGTGAGTTTTGCCACACGGTGCACAGTCATGACCACTCTTGCAGTATCGTTGCCGCCTCTGCTTGAGCGCAACATGGTCTGACAACGTGGGTGTGCAGCTGAGGTGTCTTAGCTGTAAACTGTATTGTCAGTCCAAGGAGTGTTTAGACAGACATGTCAACTGTGCGTCAAAAAACCAAGTTGAATGCCTGTCTAAAACTTTGTGCGATAAGTGTCAGGCGTACGTGGACAAGCGGCACAGGTGTAAAGGGAGGCGCTGTAAGCAGTGTCAGGGTTTGATCATTGGAGATGTAGACGTTCACCTCTGCTTTATGGGCAGCCTTAGAAAGCCCGAATCATCAGGAAAGTATATTTTTTATGATTTTGAATACATGCAGGAGACTGGGTTGCACACTCCCAATTACATTTTTGCGATGTCCCTAAAGCCGGAAAAATCCTGGGAATTTAAGGGTCATGAATGTCTTTCTATGTTTGTTAAGACCTTTATTGGCAAAGAGTTCTGGGACTACACGTTCCTAGCGCATAATTCCAAAGGTTATGATGCTTATTTCTGCGTTAGACAGTTACTGAAGGAAAAGATGTGCATAGAATTGATCGCTCAGGGTAGTAAATTAATGTGCGTGGAAGTTAAGGCCCTTGGCATTCGTTTTATAGACTCTTTAAACTTCTTGCCCATGAAGCTTAGCAAGCTCCCGCAGGCGATGGGGTTTGAAGGTTGCAAAGGGTATTCTCCACATTTTTTTAACACTTTAGAAAATCAAAATTATCTGGGGCCTATGCCCGTTGTGGAGCACTACGGTGTAGAAAGCATGATGCCTGGTGAAAAAGTAGAGTTTCTCGACTGGTATCAAGACCACAGCTCTGAGACTTTTGACCTGCAGAAAGAGCTTGCGTATTACTGCCAGCAGGATGTAAAAATTTTGAGACAGGCTTGTATCCTATACAGAAAAGAACTTATGAATATGACGGAGAAGGTCGATCTAGTAGAGAGAGAACCCGGTAAATTCACCGAGATAAAACTGTGTATAGATCCATTCCGGTACATAACGCTGGCATCCGTCTGCATGACTATGTACAGGTTTATGTTTTTGGAGCCTAACACGGTAGCTCTTCTCCTTCCAGACAACTATCACAGATAGAAAAAGAGATATTCGACACCATCTATCCAGTGGCTGTTGTATATCTCTCAAAAACAAAATATACAAATATGGCATGCTTTACAGGGTGGGGAACTACAGGTAGGCCCCTACTTTTTAGACAGTTATGCCAATATTGACGGGGTACACACAGCCTTTGAGTTTAATGGGTGTTTTTTTCACGGCTGTGTCGCCTGTCATTGTGAAAAAGCACAAAACCCTATGATAGGTACAACTTTTGGATTTCTTTATTACAAGACGCAGCTCAAGACCGACTATCTAAAAAGGCTTGGTTTTGTAGTGAGGACTCTTTGGGAGCACGAGTGGGTGGTGATGAAAAAAACAGACAGGGAGCTTGCGAGCTTTTTAAACCGAGCCCAGTTACCCCAGCCTCTCATGCCTAGGGATGCTCTTTTTGGGGGAAGGACGAACGCCATCTGTCTATATTATAAACCTAAGCCCGGCGAAGAAATCCACTATTATGATTTTACCAGCTTGTACCCTTTTGTAAACAAAACCAAAGACTACCCTACTGGGCACCCCGATATAGTTTATGACAAATTTGGACCCCTTGCAAATTATTTTGGAATTGCAAAAGTTAAAGTGTACCCCCCACGAGGCCTCTTTTTCCCATTGTTACCTGTCAGAGTGGGCGGCAAGCTTATGTTCCTGCTATGCCAAACCTGCGCGGAAACCGAGCAGCGGGAGACGTGCACCCACGCTGACGAGGAGAGGGCCATCCTGGGGACTTGGTGCACGGTGGAATTGAACGCAGCCGTAGCGAAGGGGTACGTGGTGGCTAAAATCTATGAAATCTGGCATTTTAGTGAAAAATCTGATGAACTCTTTTCGGAGTACATAAAATTACACCTCCGCCAGAAACAAGTGGCTTCAGGGTATCCCAGCTGGTGCACAGACGAAGACAAACAAAATAAGTATGTTAACGATTTCTACCAGAAAGAAGGTGTGCTTTTACTCCAACACAAGATCAGGCTAAACCCCGCTAAATGCCAAATTGCTAAACTGTTTTTAAATTCTCTGTGGGGTAAATTCGGCCAAAGAACCAACCTACCCAATACCAGCATCGTGAGAGACCCCGACAAACTCTTTCAGTACCTATTTTCCCCCAACTATGAGGTTTCATCGACGATGAACCAGCGTGCGTATCTTGGAAGCACGCAAAAGACCGTTATTCTGTCTCTGGCAATACCAATGTTTTCATAGCCTGTTTCCCCACCGCTTATGCCCGCTTAGAACGATACAGCCTCCTAGACGGGTTGCAAGAGCGGTGCCTGTACCCCGATCCTGACTCGGTGATATTTGTGAAAAGGGAGGGGGCCTGGAATCCCCCTCAGGGGGATTATTTAGGGGACCTCATGAGTGAGATCCCACCAGATCAACAAATCACCGAGTTTGTGTCGGCAGGCCCCAAAACATACGGGTATGAGCTGTCGGGAGGAAAGGCCTGTATGAAGGTCAAAGGTATTACCCTGAACGTAGCAAACTGTGAAAAGATCAACTTTGACAGTTTGAAAGATCTAGTCCTGGACTATTGCACGGGCCTGCGAGAAAACCCCTCAAAAAAGATAGAGGTGCAGCAACCCTCTATTGTAAGAAACAAAAATCAGTGGCAAATAGAGACAAAAACCCTTAAAAAAACACAGAAAGTCGTTTACAACAAGAGGGTCCTAGGAGAAGGGTTTAAAACCCTGCCCTACGGCTTTTGAAAAATGGATATGAGGTGGAAACACCCATTTTCTGCAATTCTCGCGGGGCCTAGCAACTGCGGGAAAAGTTACTTTATAAAAAATGTGTTGGATAATGCCAAACAAACATTGTCTGTTACGCCTGAGAATACTGTGGGGTGTTACAGTTGTTGGCAACCTCTGTATAAAGAACTGCTCTGTAAATACCCCTTTCTCAATGTTGTGGAGGGGCTGCCTGATGCTTTTGACAATGACCGTTTGTTTCCTACCAATAAAGTGAACATGATTATCATAGACGATCTGACGAACTCTGCTTGTGAAAGCGATGAAATCGAGAAAGCCTTTACCAAGTACGTGCATCACAGGAACCTGAGCATTATGTATATCGTTCAGAACGTATTTTGCCAGGGAAAAAAGAGTCGCACTATTAACCTAAACACAAAGTACATGGTTCTGTTCATGGGACAGATTACAAATTGCTACACTCGCTCGGCAAATGTACCCCGGCAAAGCTCAGTTCTTTCTAGAAGCTTTTGAGGATGCTACCAAAAGGCCTTATGGCTACCTGGTGGTGGATTTAAATGCTTCCACCCCAGAAGCTAAGAGCTGGTCTTTTCCCTCCAGACTGGCTGGCAGTTTATCCTTTAAAAAGAACAATAGCCCGGAATAAAAAGAGATGAATTATTGGCAGGCCCCTTTTTAACAGCCAGGGTTGCTGACTGAAAACATGTCTAGCTGTGTGAAAAGAAACCTGGGCCTTTTAAAATTACTTAGCAAATCGTCCGCGCAGCAAAGGAGGGCTATACTGTGCTCGGCCTCTGACGATCTAGTAGCAGCCATCTCACAAATAGCGCTCAACACCTTAAAAGGAAACGTACCTTTAACACAGAAGCAAGTGCATGTGCTGAAAAAGAAACACACACTTATAAAAACTTTGTGTAATAAAAGGGTTTCACTTAAAAGAAAGAAGCGTCTGGTGAAGCAGTCTGGGGGGTTTATCGGACCCCTGTTAAGTTTTGCTATCCCTCTGATAACGGGGCTTTTAACTAATCGATAATGGAGTATGCAGAAAAAATGTACCTGGTGCCCAGCCGGCAGTTGGAGCAATTAAGCACTCCCCCTCCAGCAGAGGAAAATATCAGAACGACCGCAACACGCTTACTGGATGCTGAAATGAAATCTGTTCTTCAAAGAACTGACTTAGGTGAATATGAAAAGGCTAAACTTTACAGCACTGTGCTTCAAAGGGACCCAACGTACGTGAAGCAGAGCGATGTGGACAAAGGAAAAATAAGTCTGTTTCTACCAGACCAGGAACAGAGTGTGACTGCCAAACCCTCCGAAACACCAAAGACCTCAGACTCTGTTGCTCAGGAGGTGTTGGATAACATGAATAAGCATTATAAGAAAAATGCATCAGTATTGCTAAATAAGCTGGGCCAAGATAAAAACATTTCTTCATGGACCGATAAAGGGTCTTTTGGGTACAAAGACTCTGTGGTTAATGGTTCTAACATGCTCGCCTTAGTCAGGGCCATCACCCAGACATGCTCTGTTCCTAGCAGACTAGGCGTGGCCAAGTATTTAAATTTATTTTTTACAAAATTCATCACCATCCGGTCGTTTTGCACTAAGTCATTAGAATACAATTTTAAAATCCGATAAACCCTTGCTACAATGGTGTAAGAAAAACACGCAGTGATAGCCGCAGGCGACGGAGCTGGGGTCTTGTAATTGTCTATTGTGAAATACAATGTCTGTGCCATTTTTGTTTAAAAATTTCATAATGCTTTTAGGAAAGAACACACTGTTTGGGGGATGCCCGTCTGAGTCAAAAAACTCTCCAAGGTTACGCTCCACCAGATACACGGCAAGCCAGTGTTCACCCGGTCGGTTGTGTGGATGCGTGTTGACCACCAAACCTAGGGGTCTCTGAGACAGCTTGCCACCAGGGAGCCAATCGCAGGGAAACACATCTAAGAAAATCTTTTTCGTGTAAGGGTCCATTGATAAGATGCATGAGAGCTGCACGGTGTCCATGTTCAGATGTAGTCAAACAGAACATTTCTCCTCTGATTTATCTCTATGATGTCAAAAACCCCATACATGATCATATTGACGGTAATGGTTAAAGTCTTCCCAAAACGAATTTCTGCTCTCAGGTTCCCGGTTTTAATCAGGGAATAGTGATCAGCGCATTCCTGGTTGGGGGACAGGTCAAAGGCAAACATGGTGTAACCCTGTGCAAACTCCTCACGGTCGATTAACAGAGAACGATCTTTCATGTGTTTACCGGCCATCTGTACCAGATTCATGGTTTCTCTCACGCAGCGTCCTGCCTCGAAGTCTGGTTGCAGAGGCTTGGTCGGTATCTGCTCACCGTCCACATACAAGGCCACAAAATTAATATCGTAATGCTTAAAATGAAAGGGATTTTTAGCGTAACTTCCGCTAAAGGCATCGTTATCCACGAACCCCAGGACAAGCATTTTGGGTAACTGTCCCAAGAACAGGTTCTCCTGGTTACTGACCCTGCTGCCCGCAGGGATGCTAAACACTTTCATTCCCACACAGTCCACGGGGTATTTGGTATTAGCGGTAAGCAGGGCCTCGGCGTGCCCCAGACGAACGCTCAGGGCCACCCATACTTTCTTCACAAAAAGGGATGCTGATAGAATGCGCAGTTTAAAGCCTTCAGTTCCGCTGCCCATTAAACAGAAAGGATCTTTACTGCGCGTCAGTTTAATTTTCACATCCACTCCGTTCAACAATAGTTTTTCTTGAAAAAACAGTTCTCTGTGTAGATGACCCAGAAGCTCTACTGTTCTGCTTTGAGCGGTCAGCTTTGCATGCCTCACAAACCCTAGATTCTCACCACCCAAGTCTGTGTCTTCCTGTTGTCCGGCAGTGTCTTTGTAAAAGAGGTCAGCAGAAAATTGTATAGCGAGGGTGTCGTTGCTGTAATTGAGCACCGATTCTATAAAGGCCCTGTAAGGGTAACAGTTGTTGCTTTGGCTTACAAGGCGATCTCCGAGTGTGACATCCAGCTGACTAAAAATAGAGGCCACTGGGTAATTCACCAGGCCCACCTCGGCGTCCGCGTTGAGTTCAGTTCTGTCTCCTTTTACAATCTTGCAACACAGGTACAGCAGTGTGTTGTTTAAATCCATATAATCTACGCCATTCCCTGCCAGTCAATGGGGGCAGACTCCGTAACGCCTGACAGAGGTGGCACCTCGATGTAGATGCTTTCCTCAATGCTGGTCTGCGTAGGGGCTATTTGGAACAAGACTAGTTCGGATTTGGTGCATTCTTCAGACCCGCAGTGAACGAAAGCCATGTTGATTAAAATATATCTCTCGTATCAGCCGGCGAGTGTTTCCTCTTTCACCCAGGCTTCCTCTTGGACTTTCGCTTATTGCCAACCCTGCGGGTCAAAGCCCTTCTTTTAAAGGGTTTTGGGGGACCTGCGCATAGCGGGTATGACGCATTTCTCTTTCTCTTCTTCCTCCTTTTAATGTACATCAGCCCCGATCCTTCCTGTGAAGTTGTATTCCCCACCTTCTCCAGAACAGCGCGGGAGACGTGACCTACCACGTCTTTAGCTATGTTTTGAGCGGCGGTTTTTACGTGGGGTTTAATAATCTCTAGCCCCCTCCTCAAAAGTGGTACAGCTTTTCCAAAGAGGCTACGGAATATTCCACCCACGCCTGCCCCATACATCATGGGGGGCCCCATGATATCCGGGAAGGGCGTATCCTGCCTGGGCTTTGTAATAGTTTCTGTAGACGTTGGGGTCGCCGTAATTTTTTAGGATCGCCATAATACTGTTTTGCTTTTTAGAAAACTCGCTCTCTCCGGGGGCGCAGGTGTAGCTTGATGATCACCTTGCCAAAGCGAAATGAGACGCTTTTGTTCTGATCTGTCTTTATTTCAATGGTAATGGTGTCGATGTGGTGTTTACTGATAGGGACGTAATGAGGTTTATCGTAGGTGATGGTGACAAACTCGTTGTTCCTTTCTTGGACGGGGACACAACGTAACAGGGGAACAGAAAAGTCCCCCACAAACTGATGTTCTATGATATCCATGTACAGATACAAGGAATTAAAACCCCCTGTAATGTCTGCCGAGAAAGGGAATTTTTGGACGCTGTGTTTGGGACCCAAGCCCAGAACGTTAGCTAGCTCCCCGCTGGTAGAAAACATATAAGTAAAAGCGGCGGATTTAAGTCTATTTTTTCTACCCACAGGGTCGTAGTTCATGACCATTTCAGGCAGTCCGGGGTGACGAGCTATGATACTGTTCATATGATCCAGTAATTCGGGTATGGATGCGTAATAACCTCGTCGTAGGATGAAACTCCATGCCATATCTCCAAAGGTGACTTCAAAAGGGATGTCTTCGTTGATAGTGTTCCAGCTGTGCGGGTATTGTATTTCCACTAACCCCACCTCCCAGGCACCCCGGAGATCCAAGGGCTTAATTAGCCGTATTGTAAAGTTCGAGCTGGTGTTTTGGGGAAAAACTGCAGAGCTGGCGTTGCTGGGCAAAGTAATGTAAAACCCGACCTCACTCATCTTCTCTGTCTTTGCGGGGAGGAATAACTTTTGTTTGTTTGCGTCTAAATGTCACAGAGTTGAGAAGCTTTCACTCAGCTGTTAAACTTATCAGGCCACCCCAACCATTTTACCAGTAGTTGCTTTTTTCTCCCTTTTCCTTTCTCCGCTAGAACATTTTCAATCCTGTAAATTCTGTCTCATTTGGGGTTTACTTTTTGTAATTCTTCAGGGTAAAAAGATCCAGTAACTGTCTCACCCTCGTAGTCTTTTAATCGGTATACAGGTCTCTGACGCCTGGTTAAGGCTTCATCCACTATGAATAGCTCATCGGTAAACATCTGTTCATAATCTTTTTCAAAAGCTCCTTTGGTTTTAGATAGTCTCACGTGGTCACCTTTTCGAAAAGGGGCAACAACCGGTTTTATTTTAAAACCATCTCCATAAACCATTTTCCATATGTCATAAATATAAAGGGAAGGGTAAACCCCTTTAAAATCCCTCCTGGCCAGAGGAAAAATCCTCTCACCTGTAAAGGGTTAAGAAGCTAAAGGTAACCTCACTGGCACCTGACCAAAATGACCAATGAGGAGACAAGATACTTTCAAAAGCTGGGAGGAGGGAGAGAAACAAAGGGTCTCTGTCTGTCTGTATGCTGCTTTTGCCGGGGATAGAACAGGAAGGGAGTCTTAGAACTTTAGTAAGTAATCTAACTATGTATGTGTTAGATTATGATTTCTTTAAATGGCTGAGAAAAGAACAGAATGACTGAATAGAATGACTATTCCTGTCTGTGTGTCCTTTTTGTAACTTAAGGTTTTGCCTAGAGGGATTCTCTATGTTTTGAATCTAATTACCCTGTAAGGTATCTACCATCCTGATTTTACAGAGGTGATTTCTTTACTTCTATTAAAAGTCTTCTTGTAAGAAAACTGAATGCTTTTTCATTGTTCTCAGATCCAAGGGTTTGGGTCTGTGGTCACCTATGCAAATTAGTGAGGATTTTTAACAATCCTTCCCCAGGAAGTGGGGTGCAAGGGTTGGGAGGATTTTGGGGGGAAGGACGTGTCCAAACTATGTTTCCCAGTAAACCCAGTTAGAGTTTGGTGGTGGCAGTGGAGATCCAGGGACAAAGGATAAAATTAATTTGTACCTTGGGGAAGTTTTAACCTAAGCTGGTGAAAGTAAGCTTAGGAGGTTTTCATGCAGGTCCCCACATCTGTACCCTAGAGTTCAGAGTGGGGGAGGAACCTTGACACCATACCTTCAGAGAATTTGAAGGGTTAACATCAGCGGGTCTGGTACGAATAGTTCTGTGAAAGCTCCGGTTGTAACTCTTTATAAAGTCAGGTAACACATCGATGTAGCGAAAGGTGTTATTTGCTGTAAAATATCTCCACATCCTAGTTTTTAAAGTTCTGTTAAATCGCTCCACGACCCCTGCTTTGACTTCATTATTAGTAACAAAATGGTGAATGCCGTGCCGCTTTAACAATCTGCTTAAGGGTTTGTTTAAAAATTCTTTCCCCTGATCGGTTTGTAATTTTTGAGGCACGCGCCCTTCGCTAAAAATAGCTTTAAAGGCCTTGGTTACCTCCCCGCTCATCTTGTCCCTTAGGCCTAAGGCCCAGGCATTTTTGGATAGAATGTCTACCACTGTTAAGATGTACTTAAAATTGCTGTTGAGTTTGGAGAACTGGTGCATATCCATCAAATCTGCCTGCCATTGCGCATCCACATCCGAAACAATGGTCTTGTTTCTTTTAAAACGTATTCGAGCCGGTTTGTGTAAAGTATAAGCATCCTGGTCTGAAAGCCAAGCTGTTACTTGTCTTCTATTTAAAGTTTTACTATGCTTTTTGGCCACTTGAAAAAGAGGGTTCATGCCACCAAAGCTCCCAACTTCCCCGGGGGTGTAATATATTTTCTTTAACAGAGCCACCTGTGGAGATATGACTGTTACTGGTACCATATTTTACTAACACAAGTGTGGGTGGGGCACAACATTCATATTAACACATTTAAATAAGTTTTATTAATCGCCTGGTTTAACGCAACCTTTTACAACCGCCTGTAAAAATGGACGCCATGACTCCTAACATGAGGGTGTCTGTGCTGGTTCATTCTTCCATTTTGTCATTTTCCTCTTGAGATCTGCATCTCACACCAGAGCAAAAACAGCTGATGCATGATACATTTACTCCCACAGGGCTACCAATGTGTATGTTCTCAAAGGCCTCTAGAAAGGCATCATAGAGCTGTTGAGAGATTTTTTTTTTTTTAGAAAAGAAACAGCGTAAGCACCCCACTGCTTGGTTTTTGATTTACACAATCCCTGGTTCCTAGCCCCATTACACCCCCAACTTTGACCGTCACCTCTTAAGCATTCATTTACCTGAGCGTTGTCTCTTCCATTCATCTTGTCCACTAGTGACTTCCCCAAGCTGCTATCACCTTCCTCCTCCAGGGGGGTGGACAACAAGAGGCCATCACGCTCATCGCGGGGCCCCAAAAGCGGCTGGGTTTCAGGGTCCGGGATATCCATCAATGGCTGGGCCAAAGGGCTCCCCTCAATCCCCCCCTCCTCCTCCTCAGAACTGTCGCTGATGTAGCGCTTTCTCCGCGGTTTGTCGAAGGCCCTCAGGGCTAAAACAAAGTCTGAAGTTCTCACAAGGGTGATGAAGGAGTCCACAATTTCTAAAACACACGCTCTTGGTAAAAGACAGCCTCTTCTGCCCGACGCTGGGCCTTATGGGGTGATGGTGCTGCACTCTGATTGGCAGAGTGGTCACACGCCCCTCTTCTGGGTGGTTTACCCCATCCCAGAACCTGCCCTATTTTGGTCAAATCTGCTCTCGGGGTGGCCTGATTGGTAGAGGTTGGTGGGAGGAGTTGTTAGAGGGGTCACACGAATCATTTCCGGATGGGTCACCCCTGCCCCAGAACTCATCCTGATTGGTCAAATCTCCTCTTGGGGAGGTCCTACGGGGCAAAACCCCTCTTGATTGGGAGAGGGTTGGGCGCAGAGTCGTTAGAGGGGTCACAAGACCCACTTCCGGACGGGTCACCCCTGCGCCGGAACTCATCCTGATTGGTTAAATCTCCTCTCTGGGTGGTCCTACAGGGGCAAAACCCATCCTGATTGGTAAAGGGAGTGGGAGGAGTTGTTAGAGGGGTCACATGACACACCTTGCTTCCGGTCATGTGGCAGCCTTGACCCCGGAAGTAATACCCCCATGGGACAGGACTTCCAGGGAAGGGGAGCAGGGGTCAAGGGGTGGGGCTAAGGGGCGGAGTTGGAGGGGTCACATGACACACCTTGCTTCCGGTCATGTGGCAGCCTTGACCCTGGAAGTAATACCCCAGATGGGGGCGGGACCTTCTGTCAAGGGGGCGGGGTCAAGGGATGGGGTTAGGCTTTGATTGATGGTAGGGCCCCCTTGAGCTGGGGGCGGGGCTAAGGGGTCAAGGGGCGGGGTTAGGGTTTGATTGACGGGTATGGCCCTTATACTACTCACTTTATTTCTGTGGGCTCAAGGTGCTGGGAAGGCTTCAGTCCTGACTGTGGGGAGGGCCTCTGCTCTGTCCCACCAGGACTGCCACCTCCCCAAGCATCTTACACTTGCAGGGATTGGGTGTCACTGGCCCTGTGGCAGTGCTGGGAGCCCTCTGCAGCCCTGCTGTCATGGGCGGGGGGTTGAGCGGGACAGAGCCGAAACCCCATCCCCCCCAGCCAGGGCAGCAAGAAGGAGGAAGACAGGCCCCTAGCTTCGGGGAGGCCACCCCACTGCTGACTCATAGAATCGCAGGACGGAAAGGGACCTCAAGATGTCATTTAGTCCCCTGCACTCATGGCAGGACTAAGCATTATCTAGACCATCATGCCCTCGATGTCTCCTGCCCTCCATGGTGGTGAGGGTGCTCACTGGGACGCAGATCCATGTCCCTAAGACGCAGTTGGCAGAGCCAGGATTTCTCCTTGGGTCTCCCACTTCCCAGATGAGTGTCCTGACCACGGGGCTCTTTGTTGCTCAGCAGCCACTCTCTTTTGTTCTGTGTGAAAGTTCCAAGAGGTTCCGTTTCAATCTGATGTGGAACAGGAATTTTTTTTTGAAAGCTACAGTTTCCGTGGGAAAAGAAAACCTTTTCTCACTCAAACGCCTCGCTCCTTATTTTAAGGGACCATCCTTTAGTTCACTGATTTGTTCCTTAACTTGACCCCCAAGCTCTTATTATAAGGGATGTCCCTTGACTCACTTATTTCATTGATTTGCGCCTGGGTAAGGGAAGGGTGAATCAAACCCTTACACAGCAGCATTAAGCAATGAGGTGTTATTGATTCAACCTTGTCTTTGGTGTTGAATTCAACATGAAGAAACCTAGTCTTTTACCAAAAATCTAAGAAAACAAGGTAAGAAAAAAAGCATTCCTAAGACTGCACTGAATTACACACCTGAAATAAAAGTTACGTCCGTGGCTTCATGTGTGAGACTTTGCCAGATAAAACACTATGTTCAATATTTAGACGTTTCTCCACCCCAGGCCTCTCTTTTTGCGTATGTCAGAGAGGCGAGGAAATGCTAGGAAGAATGTAGAAAACTTCTGGAAAGGGAAAGCTCATTAATAGCTAAGTAAATAGCAAATGCTCTTTACTAGGCTGGACACTAGTATGTTTTATTGCAAAGAAGTGCGTATTGTGTGCAGGGGAAGGTTGGGATGTTGAAAAGTGGCAGGCAGTTTCTTCTCCCAATATTTTAAAAATTGTGGAATTTATTATGCACATTCTTACCTCAAATACAGCAGTGGGAAGAATATTTTCATTGTGTAGAGTGACTTAGATCGCAGATGTACTAACTATTCATTCTGTTAAGGCTGAGCATCAAATTAAAGTTAATTTCATTTGAACATGTAAAGAGTTTTATGAATTGATTTCAGGAAAAAAAGATGTATTGAGATATATCGAAACTCATAATAAATACCATTTTAAACATTACATTGAAGCTGATGATAATTGCATTGTATACTTGAGGGCAGCAGAAATGTACACTTGAGAGAAAAAACACATGATATTGCTAAGGGAAATGGTGTTTCCCGAAAATATCCCTTAAAATAAGGCACACATGTTTTTCCTTTATTTCCATACAACAAAGGTGGTCAACCAATTTCCCACCTGGCTCTAACCATGAGAGATGTAGGCAGCCATGGGATGGAATTCCGATTTCTGCTCAACTTTGTTCATGACTGTCTTTTCATGACTGCTGTGACATGTTGTACATCAAGGAATACCCATGTTCATCCTCATAATATGATTGTGTAGTAGCCAATGCAAAGTTTGTCACATCGGGTGTCTGAACATTGTTGTTATAAGTTGTAATTTTACGTATAATGTTATGAGGCCGAAAATGTGTCCTCATAGCTTAAAACAAGCCCAAGAGCAGAGGGGCAGTTTACACCTCATCAGGGCATGTATGGGACAAACCCAGACCAGCCTCACAGGAACAAAGGACACTGGTCTAGGTAGAAACAAAGGATCTGTTGGACTTCCAGGTGAATCCCCGCCCCCATACATACACACACACACACATACTTCCCTTGCTCAGTTTGGGACGACGATAAGATAATGCTCACCTGACTCTGAAGCGGGTGGTGGTGCAAAGCCAAGAGGGAAGAAAGAACATGATAAAAGGGAGAAACATTTGCCATGCTCTTCCTCTCTCTTCCACTTCTATCTATAGACACCACACCAAGCAACTGAAGTGCTGATCAAAGGAGGGAGCCTGGCTGAAGGACAACCTGTGTGAGAAGCATCTAAGCATCTAAGTTTGTAAAGGAACTAAAAGTGTAAAGCTCAGCTTAGAATGCGTTTTGCTTTTATTTCATTTAACCAAATCTGACTTGTGCTTTGACTTATAATCACCTAAAACCTATCTTTTGTAGTTAATAAATTGGTTTATTCTACCTGAAGCAGTGCGTTTGGTTTGAAGCCTGTCAGAGACTCCCCTTGGGATAACAAGCCTGGTACATATCAATTTCTTTGTTAAATTGATAAACCCATATAAAGTTGCAGTGCCCAGAGGGAATAACTGGACACTGCAAGACGGAGGTTCCTATGGTTCTGTCTCTTTAAAGAATAATGCGTTAATTAAATTTGTGATTGAATTCCTTGGGGGAATACTGTATGTCTCCTGTTCTTTTTTACCTGCATTCTGCCATATATTTCATGTTCTAGCAGTCTCGGATGATGACCCAGTACCTATCTTTCCTTTTCAGAACACTTTCACTGCAGGTTTCACAAAGCGCAAACAAGGTTTAAGACTCTGAAGTCCCTGCCAAAGTCAGAGATGGATGAAGTGTGGAGCATGCTTTCAGAAGTCTTAAAAGAGCAGCACACTGGTACAGAAACTACAGAACCTGAATCACCAAAAAAGAAAATCAACCTTCCGCTGGTAGCGTCTGACTCAGATAATGAAAATGAACATGCATCGGTCCACACTGCTTTGGACTGTTATTGAGTACAAGCCATTAACACCATGGATGCACATACCCTGGAATGATAGTTGAAGCATGAAAGGACACATTAATCTTTAGAGCATCTGGCACGTAAATATCTTGCTACACCGGCTACAACAGTGCCACGAGAATGCCTGTTCTCACTTGCAGGTGACATTGTAACAAGAAGCAGGCATTTAAGTTAAATTTTCATGATGAGGAGATTGCACTACAGTACTTGTATTCGGTTAATTATACACTGTACATCTTATAGTAGCCCCATGTAGGTTATATTTCCCTAGTTTTTTTTATGAGACAGTCATGCGAGACAGTATTAGAAGCCTTACTAAAGTCAAGATATACCACATCTACCATTTTCCCCATCCACAAGGCTTGTTACCCTCTCAAAGAAAGCTACCAGATTGGTTTGACATGATTTGTTCTTGAAAAATCCATGCTGAATGTTATTTATCACTATTATCTTCTAGGTGTTTGCAAATTGATTGGTTAATCATTTGCTCCATTCTCTTTCTGGGTACAGAAGTTAAGCTGACTGGTCTGTAATTCCCCGGGTTGTCCTTATTTCCCTTTTTTATAGATGGGCATTATATTTGCCCTTTTCCAGTCTTCTGGAATCAATCCCGTCTTCCATGACTTTTCCAAGATAGTTACGAATGGCTCAGTCAGCTCCTTGAGTATTCTAGGATGCATTTCATCAGGCCCCGGTGAATTGAAGACATCTAACTTTTCTAAGTAATTTTTAACTTCTTCTTTCCCTTCTGATCCTTCCTCGTTTTCACCGGCATTCACTATTTCAGATGTCAAATCACCACCACCCTTCTTGGTGAAAACCGAAACAAAGAAGTCATTAAGCACTTCTGCCATTTCCACATTTTCTGTTACTGTTTTTCACCCTTCATTGAGTAACGGGCCTACCCTGTCCTTGGTCTTCCTCTTGTTTCTAATGTATTTATAGAATGTTTTCTTGTTACCCTTTCTATCCCTAGGCAGTTTGATCTCATTTTTGTGCCTTGGCCCTTCTAATTTTCTCCCTACATACTTGTGATATTTGTTTATATTCATCTTTTGTAATTGAACTGAGTTCCACTTTTTGTAGGACTCTTTTTTGAATTTTAGATCATTGAAGAACTCCTGGTTAAGCCAGAGTGGTCTCTTGCCATACATCCTATCTTTCCTACGTAGCGGGACAGTTTGCTCTTGTGCCCTTAATAATGTCTCTTTGGAAAACAGCCAATTGTCTTCAATTGTTTTTCCCCTTAGACTTGCTTCCCATGGGATCTTACCTAACAACTCCCTGAATTAGCTGGACATTCATTGTTTTTATTGTGTTGTTCTCCCTCCTACCATTCCTTATGTCAAGGTTCCTCCCCCACTCTGAACTCTAGGGTACAGATGTGGGGACCTGCATGAAAAACCTCCTAAGCTTATCTTTACCAGCTTAGGTCAAAACTTCCCCAAGGTACAAAATATTACACCCGTTATCCTTGGAATGGCTGCTACCACCACCAAACTAATACTGGTTACTGGGGAAGAGCTGTTTGGACGCGTCTTTCCCCCCAAAATACTTCCCAAAACCTTGCACCCCACTTCCTGGACAAGGTTTGGTAAAAAGCCTCACCAATTTGCCTAGGTGACTACAGACCCAGACCCTTGGATCTTAAGAACAATGAACAATCCTCCCAACACTTGCACCCCCCCTCTCCTGGGAAATGTTGGATAAAAAGCCTCACCAATTTGCATAGGTGACCACAGACCCAAACCCTTGGATCTGAGAACAATGAAAAAGCATTCAGTTTTTTACAAGAAGACTTTTAATAAAAAATAGAAGTAAATAGAAATAAAGAAATCCCCCCTGTAAAATCAGGATGGTAGATATCTTACAGGGTAATTAGATTCAAAAACATAGAGAACCCCTCTAGGCAAAACCTTAAGTTACAAAAAAGATACACAGACAGAAATAGTTATTCTATTCAGCACAATGCTTTTCTCAGCCCTTTAAAGAAATCATAATCTAACACATACCTAGCTAGATTACTTACTAAAAGTTCTAAGACTCCATTCCTGTTCTGTCCCTGGCAAAGACCAGCATACAGACAGACACAGACCCTTTGTTTCTCTCCCTCCTCCCAGCTTTTGAAAGTATCTTGTCTCCTCATTGGTCATTTTGGTCAGGTGCCAGCGAGGTTACCTTTAGCTTCTTAACCCTTTACAGGTGAGAGGAGCTTTCCCCTGGCCAGGAGGGATTTCAAAGGGGTTTACCCTTCCCTTTATATTTATGACACGCCCCCCAAATCTCAGCTAGGGTGAAACACTGGCTGGGATTTCTTCCTGGAGCTCTAGGAAAACAGAGTTAATAAGACATATGCATCTCTAAATATACTACCAAGTACATAAAGACTAACAATATTTTCCACATCTCAAGGACGATTTTAACTAGTTGACTCTGGGAAACTTTCACGGGAGAGTGCATCAGCCACTTTGTTAGAAGCTCCTGAGATGTGTTGGACGTCGAAATCAAAATCTTGGAGAGCTAAACTCCACCGAAGAAGTTTTTTGTTAGTTTCCTTGACGGTGTGAAGCCACTTCAGTGCAGCATGGTCGGTTTGCAGGTGGAAACGCCGTCCCCAAACATATGGGCGTAGCTTTTCCAGAGCGTAGACAATGGCGTAACATTCTTTTTCAGTGACTGACCAGTTGCTTTCCCTCTCAGACAGTTTTTTGCTGAGAAACACTACAGGGTGGAATTCTTGATCAGGTCCTTTCTGCATTAAAACTGCTCCCACACCACGTTCGGACGCATCCGTGGTTACTAGGAACGGTTTGTCAAAGTCTGGGGCCCTTAGTACAGGGTCAGACATGAGTGTCGCTTTAAGCTTGTTAAAGGCCTTCTGACACTTTTCGGTCCACTGAACAGCATTTGGCTGTTTCTTTTTGGTTAGGTCTGTTAGTGGGGCAGCGATTTGGCTGTAGTGCGGTACAAATCGTCTGTAATAACCGGCCAAGCCTAAGAAGGATTGAACCTGTTTCTTTGACTTTGGGACAGGCCACTTTTGGATAGCATCCACTTTGGCCTGTAGGGGGCTGATAGTTCCTTGACCCACCTGGTGTCCAAGGTAAGTCACTCTGTTTAGGCCTATTTGACACTTCTTAGCCTTAACAGTTAGTCCTGCCTCCCTTATGCGCTCAAGGACTTTTTGTAGATGTTCCAGGTGGTCTGCCCAGGAATCCGAAAATATGGCCACGTCGTCAAGGTAGGCGACTGCATATTCTCCTAATCCCGCTAGGAGACCATCTACAAGTCTTTGGAAAGTGGCGGGTGCATTTCGCAGCCCGAAAGGGAGTACATTAAATTCATACAGCCCGAGATGTGTGATGAAGGCTGACCTTTCCTTGGCAGATTCATCTAGCGGTACCTGCCAGTACCCCTTGGTTAAGTCCAAGGTAGAGATGAACTGGGCCCGTCCCAGTTTCTCTAATAGTTCATCTGTGCGTGGCATTGGATAGTTGTCTGGGCGAGTTACAGCATTTAGCTTACGGTAGTCCACGCAAAAACGTATTTCCCCATCTGGTTTGGGAACTAGAACCACTGGAGATGCCCATGCACTTTCAGAGGGGCGGATTACACCCATCTGTAACATATCCTGGATCTCCCGTTCTATAGCAGTTTTAGCTTGAGGAGACACCCGGTAAGGTTGGACCCTAATTGGGTGAGCATTACCTGTGTCAATGGAGTGGTATGCCCATTCAGTCAGTCCTGGGGTGGCTGAGAACGTTGGCACGTAGCTAGTGCACAGCTCCTGGATCTGCTGTCGCTGCATACGCCCAAGGGTCATGGAGAGGTTCACCTCTTCCACACCACCAGCACATTTCCCTTCGAAGTAAATACCTTCAGGCCACTCAGCGTCGTCTCCTCCCTGGGCTGTAAACTGACAAACCTTTAATTTTCTGGAATAAAAGGGCTTTAGAGAATTAATATGGTACACCTTAGGCTTTCGGTTGGAGGTGGGGAATGCTATGAGATAATTAACAGCTCCCAGGCGCTCCTGGACCATGAATGGCCCTTCCCACGATGCTTCCATTTTATGGGCCTGGAGCGCCTTTAAGACCATGACCTGGTCTCCTACTTTGAAGGAACGCTCTCTGGCATGTTTATCATACCAGGCTTTTTGCTCTTTTTGAGCATCCTGTAAGTTTTCTCTAGCAAGGGCTAAAGAAGTTCGGAGGGTGTTTTGTAGGTTGGTTACAAAGTCCAGAATGTTAGTTCCTGGAGAAGGTGTAAATCCCTCCCATTGCTGCTTCACCAACTGCAATGGCCCCTTAACCTCACGGCCATATACAAGTTCAAATGGGGAAAACCCTAAACTGGGATGTGGTACAGCTCTGTAGGCAAAGAGCAACTGCTGCAACACTAGGTCCCAATCATTGGAGTGCTCATTTACAAATTTACGTATCATGGCCCCCAAAGTTCCATTGAACTTCTCCACCATGCCATTTGTTTGATGATGGTAAGGAGTGGCAACCAAGTGATTTACCCCATGAGCTTCCCAAAGGTTTTTCATAGTTCCTGCCAGGAAATTAGTCCCTGCATCTGTGAGGATGTCGGAGGGCCAACCTACCCTGGCAAAAATGTCTGCTACTGCCTGGCACACACTTTTAGCCCTGGTGTTGCTTAGAGCTACTGCTTCCGGCCATCGGGTGGCAAAATCCATGAAAGTCAGTATGTACTGCTTTCCTCTGGGTGTCTTTTTCGGAAAAGGACCCAGAATATCCACAGCTACTCGCTGAAATGGAACTTCAATGATGGGGAGTGGCTGGAGAGGGGCTTTGACCTGGTCTTGGGGTTTTCCCACTCTTTGGCACACCTCACAAGACTGGACATAGGTAGAAACATCCTTGCCCATTCCCTCCCAGTGGAATGATCCACCCAAACGGTCTTTGGTCCTGTTCACCCCAGCATGGCCACTAGGGTGATCGTGGGCTAAGCTCAAGAGCTTGGCCCGGTATTTAGTTGGAACTACCAACTGTCTCTGAGGATGCCAGTCTTCCTGGTGTCCACCAGAAAGAGTTTCCTTGTATAAAAGTCCTCTTTCTATAACAAACCTGGATCGATTAGAAGAGCTGAGAGGCGGTGGGTTGCTCCGTGCCGCCGTCCAAGCTCTCTGGAGGCTTTCATCTGCTTCCTGTTCGGTCTGGAACTGTTCCCTTGAGGCTGGGGACGTCAGTTCCTCATTGGATTGTGGACCTAGGCTTGGTCCCTCTGGAAGCGATATAGGGGATGGAGCTGTTTCTGTTGACTGTGAACCGCTCTCCGCTGGTGCACTATGTTGGGATTCAGGCTCCGGCTGAGCCTCTTGTGTAGGGTTATCAGCTGCTGCCAGTTCAGTCCGACGAGACTGCTCGGGTGTTATCCCCATTCTGACTCTCGCCTTGGATTTAAACAGTTCATACTTGTTCATGTGTTCTTTAGGCATTTCAGCTGCCACCTCAGCTAAGGGTCCACTGAGCTGCGGCCTCAGCTCTACCATGTATTGGTCAGTAGAGATGTTGTACCCAAGGCAGGCCCTTTCGAAGTTCTCTAAGAAGGCCTCAGTATCATCACCTGCCTTGTAGGTGGGGAACTTTCTGGGATGGGAAGTGGTACTTGGAGAAGGATTGCTAGGGTTTGTTGGTATATTCTGCTGGGCCTTTATCTTCTCCACCTCCTCCACATGCTTCCTCTCTTTTTCCTTCTCCTCCAGTTCTTTGGCCCTTGCTTCCATTTTCAGCCGCATGAGTTCTATCTGTCTTTCATGTTCCCTTTGTTTTTCCTCAGCCTGAAATTTGGCTAATTCCAGCTGTAGTCGAGCTGAGGATTTGGTCATTCTAACCTCTCTGTTTTTAACTAACTTTACACCCGAGGTTTAGAAATAAACAAACAAAACTTGGCTGTAAAATTTTGCTGTGCTGCAATAGAATACCTATTCTCTGATAGTGATTGTCAGCCTACAGAAAAAGACAATTCCCTTGTCTCTGCTCTGGGCCCAAATTAAAGCAAAAAACCTCCAACTACTTGGAAACCTGCTTACCCAGCCCAAAGAAAAAGCAAATGGGTAGAACACACACCCCCTATTTACTTTTAGGAAGAAAAAAAAAAAAAAAAACCTCTGGGTTGGAAGACTGTGAATTTCCCTGCAGGAGTTAAGTACCCTGCCTCCAGGCAAAGAAAACCTGCAATTCACAAGATAATCCCCTTTTGTCTCTGCTTGGCCACAGTTTCAGCTTTCAGTTTCAACTGCTTTCTGGACTCCTTTTCAAAGGAAAAAAAAATTTCCTTTTTAAAATCTGTATTTCTAGTTCAAAAAAATCTCAACTGGATCTCAAAATGATTTCAGGTTAATCCCACCACTGTGCCACCATGTCAAGGTTCCTCCCCCACTCTGAACTCTAGGGTACAGATGTGGGGACCTGCATGAAAAACCTCCTAAGCTTATCTTTACCAGCTTAGGTCAAAACTTCCCCAAGGTACAAAATATTACACCCGTTATCCTTGGAATGGCCGCTACCACCACCAAACTAATACTGGTTACTGGGGAAGAGCTGTTTGGACGCGTCTTTCCCCCCAAAATACTGCCCAAAACCTTGCACCCCACTTCCTGGACAAGGTTTGGTAAAAAGCCTCACCAATTTGCCTAGGTGACTACAGACCCAGACCCTTGGATCTTAAGAACAATGAACAATCCTCCCAACACTTGCACCCCCCCTCTCCTGGGAAATGTTGGATAAAAAGCCTCACCAATTTGCATAGGTGACCACAGACCCAAACCCTTGGATCTGAGAACAATGAAAAAGCATTCAATTTTTTACAAGAAGACTTTTAATAAAAAATAGAAGTAAATAGAAATAAAGAAATCCCCTCTGTAAAATCAGGATGGTAGATATCTTACAGGGTAATTAGATTCCAAAACATAGAGAACCCCTCTAGGCAAAACCTTAAGTTACAAAAAAGATACACAGACAGAAATAGTTATTCTATTCAGCACAATGCTTTTCTCAGCCCTTTAAAGAAATCATAATCTAACACATACCTAGCTAGATTACTTACTAAAAGTTCTAAGACTCCATTCCTGTTCTGTCCCTGGCAAGAAGCAGCATACAGACAGACACAGACCCTTTGTTTCTCTCCCTCCTCCCAGCTTTTGAAAGTATCTTGTCTCCTCATTGGTCATTTTGGTCAGGTGCCAGCGAGGTTACCTTTAGCTTCTTAACCCTTTACAGGTGAGAGGAGCTTTCCCCTGGCCAGGAGGGATTTCAAAGGGGTTTACCCTTCCCTTTATATTTATGACACCTTAGAATCATGAACTCTAGCATTTCATGATTTCATGAACTCTACCATTTCATGATTTTCACCCATTTTCACCCAAGTTGCCTTCCACTTTCAAATTCTCAACCAGTTCCTCCCTATCTGTCAAAATCAAATCTAGAACAACCTTCTCCACCTTCTGAAATACAAAAAATTGTCTCCAATACATTGCAAGAATTTGCTGGATAATCTGTGCCCTGCTGTGTTATTTTCCCAACAGATGTCTGGATAGTTGAAGTCCCACATCACCACCATACCCTGTGCTTTAGATGATTTTGTTACTTATTTAAAAAAAGTTTCATCCACCTCTTCTTCCTGGTTTGGTGGTCTGTACTAGACTTTTACCATGACATCACCCTTGTTTTTTACCCCTTTTATCCTTATCCAGAACTTTCAACAAATCCGTCTCTTATTGCTATCTAAACCTCAGTCCAGGTGTGGGCATTTTTAATATAGAAGGCAACAGCTCCTCCCATTTTTGCCTGCTTGTCGTTCCTGAGCAAGCTGTACCCTTCTCTACCAATATTGCAGTCATGCCTATTATCCCACCAAGCCTGCCAACTATGTCATAGTTGTGTTTATTTACTAGCATTTCCAGTTCTTCCTGCTTATTCTCCCTACTTCTCACATTAGTATACAGACATCTAGGGGTATGTCTTCACCACCTGCGTGATCGGTGGGCAGCGATCGATCCAGCGGGATCGATTGTTCGTGTCTAGTCTAGATGCAATTAATCAATCTGCGAGCACTCTTCCCTTGACTCCTGTATTCCAGCGCCGCAAGAGGCGCAGGTGGAGTCGATGGGGAAGCAGCAGCCGTCGACTCACTGCGGTGAAGACACCACGGTAAGTCGATCTAAGCACATTGACTTCAGCTACATTATTCACCCAGCTGAAGTTGCATAACTTAGATCGATTCCCCCTCCAGTGTAGACCAGTGCTAAGATACTGATTTGATCGCCGCCTCCCGGCTTGTTGCTCCTTTACCCCTGCTATAACAGCCCAGGCTCCCCCCAATTTCCAACTCTTCTCCCAACTCTTTTGACTTACCCGTGGGCTTTGATCACCGAGTGATCAAACTTCAAACCTAGTTTAAAGCCCTCCTCACTATGTTAGCCAGTCTGTATCCCAATACACTCTTCCTCTTCCTGATCATCCCTGTTTTACAGCTGGAGAAGTCGAAGCACAGAGAGGTGGAGGGACTGCAGATCAGCAGCAGAGCTGGGACCAGAACTGATGTCTCCTGAGTTTGAGAGCTGAGCACTGGTCAGTAGGCTACACTGCCTCCCTGACTATCGTGAGTTCGGTTATTTGGCCAGCTATATAATAGTTTATTAACTTTGAATAAGTTTCAACAAATACAACATGAGACAAAAATTAAATACTGCAGGAGCCTATGAAATGACCAGCTACTTCAGATATCAGTTGACTAGTCAGATATAGCCCTACTGAATAGTCCTACTGTAAAGGGAGATGGTTTGGGGATGGTTTTCATTCCCATAGAAAATTTCAGATTTTCATCTGTAAAAAGCAGCTGGTGGGGTACTCCTTCCCTCACTCCCAGGGACGCTGGGATGCTAAATCAACTCACACCGGGAAGGGCTCATGTAACTTGTAGGCTGATCTTGCAGCATTGTTTTCTTAATTCCTAAGAAGGGTAGGGAAGCCCTGGGGAGGTGACATGGGTTATATTCGCAAAAAGAAAAGGAGTATTTGTGGCACCTTAGAGACTAACCAATTTATTTGAGCATGAGCTTTCGTGAGCTACAGCTCACTTCATCAGATGTGTACCGTGGAAACTGCAGCAGACTTTATATACACACAGAAATCATGAAACAATACCTCCTCCCACCCCACTGTCCTGCTGGTAATAGCTTATCTAAAGTGATCAACAGGTGGGCCATTTCCAGCACAAATCCAGGTTTTCTCACCCTCCACCCCCCCACACACAAATTCACTCTCCTGCTGGTGCTAGCCCATCCAAAGTGACAACTCTTTACATAATCAAGTCGGGCTATTTCCTGCATAGATCCAGGTTTTCTCACATCCCCCCCACCCCCTTACACACACAAACTCACTCTCCTGCTGGTAATAGCTCATCTAAACACCTACAAGATCTCTGTCAAGCTTTCTTACAACTACAATACCCACCTGCAGAAGTAAAGAAACAGATTGACAGAGCCAGAAGAGTTCCCAGAAGTTACCTACTACAGGACAGGCCTAACAAAGAAAATAACAGAACGCCACTCGCCGTCACCTTCAGCCCCCAACTAAAACCCCTCCAACGCATTATTAAGGATCTACAACCTATCCTAAAGGATGACCCAACACTCTCACAAGTCTTGGGAGACAGGCCAGTCCTTGCCTACAGACAGCCCCGCAACCTGAAGCAAATACTCACCAACAACCACATACCACACAACAGAACCACTAACCCAGGAACTTATCCTTGCAACAAAGCCCGTTGCCAATTGTGCCCACATATCTATTCAGGGGACACCATCACAGGGCCTAATAACATCAGCCACACTATCAGAGGCTCGTTCACCTGCACATCCACCAATGTGATATATGCCATCATGTGCCAGCAATGCCCCTCTGCCATGTACATTGGTCAAACTGGACAGTCTCTACGTAAAAGAATAAATGGACACAAATCAGATGTCAAGAATTATAACATTCATAAACCAGTCAGAGAACACTTCAATCTCTCTGGTCACGCAATCACAGACATGAAGGTCGCTATCTTAAAACAAAAAAACTTCAAATCCAGACTCCAGCGAGAAACTGCTGAATTGGAATTCATTTGCAAATTGGATACTATTAATTTAGGCTTAAATAGAGACTGGGAGTGGCTAAGTCATTATGCAAGGTAGCCTGTGTCCTCTTGTTTTTTCCTACCCCCCCCCCAGATGTTCTGGTTTAACTTGGATTTAAACTTGGAGAGTGGTCAGTTTAGATGAGCTATTACCAGCAGGAGAGTGAGTTTGTGTGTGTATGGGGGTGGGGGGGATGTGAGAAAACCTGGATCTATGCAGGAAATAGCCTGACTTGATTATGTAAAGAGTTGTCACTTTGGATGGGCTAGCACCAGCAGGAGAGTGAATTTGTGTGGGGGGGGGGAGGGTGAGAAAACCTGGATTTGTGCTGGAAATGGCCCACCTGTTGATCACTTTAGATAAGCTATTACCAGCAGGACAGTGGGGTGGGAGGAGGTATTGTTTCATATTCTCTGTGTGTATATAAAGTCTGCTGCAGTTTCCACGGTATACATCTGATGAAGTGAGCTGTAGCTCACGAAAGCTCATGCTCAAATAAATTGGTTAGTCTCTAAGGTGCCACAAGTACTCCTTTTCTTTTTGCGAATACAGACTAACACGGCTGTTCCTCTGAAACCATGGGTTATATTGAATCCTCTGAGGGTAAACAGTCATGCAGGATCCACACAGTCACCAACTGAGAGCTGAACCCAGCAGAGGGCAAGGGGAAACGTTATAAATGGGCATTGGAAGCAGTCGTGAGATCTCAGCCCCTGATCAGCACAGAACAAAGGGCGATGTTGCTGAGAAAGCTGATCCCAGCACAGGCTGCAGAGTCCCACTCCTATTGGAAGCTGAGGATGCACTTGACTATTGGCTCATAAACTGGAACTGCTGCTGGCTATGACTGTTTCACTGCAAAATCTAGGCCCTGCACACACCCTTGGATTTGATGCCACTCTACAGAAACTGAGACGTCCTCCCTGTGAGATCAGCGAGGCTGTGTCTCGCTGTATGTGTGTGACAAAGTATAAGGGAGTGTCAAAGCTGTCACTGAAAATATAGGCACAGCAGCAAAATGGAGAAATCTGTACAAAGAACACCTATAGGCTTTCTGCCTAGTAGCTTGTGTTGGAAAGTTATCCCAAAGTTTTCCACGCACCATTTGCCCACAGAAATTTGTGTGTATCGCTAAGAAACTGTCTCTCTTTGAAGCTGACTGGGAACCATTGTTAACACCTAGATTCAGGGCTTTGCAGATCACTGCTCTGAGGTTTAACTGTACAATACCCTATGGAAAAGGCCTGGGAAGAAACCAGAAGTATGGTCTGTGCTTCGTCAGAAACATACACTGAATTGCAGCAAAGGGGAGTGTAAATATATTATCCCTGCACCCTTCTTGCCTGTTACACTCCTATTCTTCTGCCCTTGAAATAGACAGAGCTTCACATCATGCTTTATGTTATGACTGTTAACTTTACCTCATTCGATCTGGAAGCACTTGTGTAGATGTGGCATCCCTATCTTTGGGTATATTGAATTTCTTTCTACAAACACAGTTCCACTGCTCGAAACACAAATAAAATTAAAGGAGCAGAACTTATTCCCCCTGACGAGTTGTACAAAACATAACGACCCTCTTGTGTAAACAGGTTGGCTCTATGTGCATCACATTGTTCAAGCTTCCAATATCTGCAAAGTGGAAGGATTGTGGCTGCAATGCCGTAACCAGCCCATCTGTTTTGCCTGCCAATATGACAGGAGGAAATCAATTAGCCAACTTGGTAAACATGCTTCTTCTTAACCCTGGTGAGCATCTCTGTTGTAAAAATGCTCCTTCGGCTCCATTTAGAGTCAAGAGCGCCTTTGCTACCCTTTGCAGCTACAGTGACATGACTTGCCACTAATAGGCAAGCTAGCCACTCCGATGAGGGTTAGACCTGATCCATTTGCAGTTATTTTGCTTCTCAATAAAACTAAAACGATTGGGAGGCCAAATTCCCCGGTCTGTGAAGGCTGCATTCCCCTGCTTCAGCAGCCTTAAACACAGCTCACCAAGCCAGAGGAGGATTTCTCCTGCTTAAGGAAATCCCCCAGGCCTCTCAAGTGCACCAGATTTTGTGGGACGTTCCACAGTGTGGTCGAGTCCGGCTGCTTGTTCTGCTGCATGGCGAAAGCGGGCAATATTGGGCCGGGAGAGGTATCTCCAGGAAGGTGCCCTGTACTCTAGGGGAACCGAAGTGGCAACCATTCATCCAACCCTCATATTGCTCTGCACTTCATAGTGCTTATTTCTGCGCTAAGCTGGCCCAAGAAGCTATGCCTCTAGGCCCCAGTACTTTTGAAAATCCCACTGGGTGCCTACCTGAATCTTTAGGCACATAAATACCTCTAAAAATCCAGCCCTGAGTCACGTTTGAAAATGGGACGTAGGCTCCTAAGTCACTTTGGTGCTTTTAGAAATGTTTTCCCAAGTGAATTGCCTCCAGTAGATGTCTTGGAAATCATTGGGCAATGGAGTATTTTCAGCCCCAAACTTTCTTTCGCGTGTGCTTTGCCAGACCTCACTTTGGTCGGCTGGTGCCGCTGCCATTTTCAGAGCAGTCTGGACAAGAGATAATAAAGGGATCTAACCTTCACTACATCTCCAGCTCTTGTTGATTCCAGAGTGCCCCAGTACCTGGTATTTGTGGATTTATAAAAAATATCTCACCAGCTCCAGGGCTTACGGTGTCCATATGTAGGGCCGGACTCTGCTGCCAGCTACCCCAATGAAGCCAGTAGAAATGGAGTTTCATCAAATCAGCTTAAGAGCAAGATGAGGCCCTAATGAGTCTTTCATTCATGTCCCATTTACAGCTTCACTCCTGTCACTTTGCACATGAAAATGAATAATTCTCTTCTTGTCTGTTCTGTTTTCCTGCCTCTATGGAAGCGAATAGAGCCCAGCTGCCTATACTTTCATGGGGAGGGAGCTGGGCACTGACCTAGTCGCTTTGGTCTCTGTGACCTGAAAGAAAGATTCCTCCCTCCTCTCTCCCTGCAAGATCCCCGAATTGCCCAATTCTACCCATCAGCTGGGACTTGGCCTTGCATTTTAGCCAAAGTGCACTGGTCTAAGACCGCTAGTTTATTCAAAGCAGACTCTTTGAAAAGACTCGGTTTGTTGCCAAAAAAATCACCTCTACTGAGACTCTGGATGGGAAGTGAGCAGAAAGCACTTCCTGACCTGCTGAATTTTCCCCTTTCCTGCAGACATCTCGAGCAGGCATGGTGGAAAGAAACTTTTTGCTCCCCACTTGGACTCCATCTGTCTCTCACTTCTCTTCTCTCCCTAGGAGAAGTCATGAGGTCAGAGAAAGGAAAAGAACGAGGCCTCCTTAAAGTAAAGAAAATACAAATTCTAGGGATATTTTAAAAGAAAAAACTAATGGCTGAAGAAAGAAATGACCCCAAATGATCATGTCTCGAAGGCAGAAAGCACTCTGCATGCCATAAGGCTGAGCCTGGGGTTCCCAGCTGAGGGGAAATGAAAAGGAGCTCAGAAACTATCAGTGTGGCTAGGGATCCACAAAGAGAGAAAACAAAAAACTTCTGCCACATATCTTCTCTTGCAGGGCTGTCACCACATGGGACTTACATGAGAACATCCATATTGGCTCAGGCCAATGGCCCATCTAACCGGGTATCCTGTCTTCTGACAGTGGCCAATATCTTCAGAGAGAACCAACTTGTGTACTGCCAGCTTCTGACAGTCAGAGGCTAGGGACACCCTATAACATGACTTTTCATGCATGGCCATCCTCGCTAATAGCTATTGATGGACCTATCCTCCATTAATGTCTTTCATAAAGGATCTTGTCAAAGACTTTCTGAAAGTCCAAATACACTATATCCACCGGATCATCCTTGTCCACACTTGTTGACACCCTCAGAGAACTTTGCCTGGGTATGGAACGTACGATTTAGCTAAATGTTTTGAAAGCAACATTTCTGCGTTTCCTTTAGCGTAGCGGGTCCTGCCTTACAATGCTCTCCTTCTTGTCATCTACAATCTGCAATATCACATAGCTGCAGCGTCCTTTCTAACATCAGTGTGGTCTATATTCCGAGTTATAGAGATATACAGGTGAAGAGGAGACTGAACAATTAACAGGCTCTACTCCCTGGCAGGTGTATATCTGAGGCCAGGAGCTGAAAGGCTATGAGACAGCTACAGGGATGGAGAGGCAGGGGTCATTATTGCTCTCCCCATAAACAATACGACTTATCCAGAGGTGCGAGATGTAAAAACGATGCTGAATAACTCCATTCCAAATGGCTAGTTCCTACAGTGAAAAGAACACACAGAGCACGGCGCCGGTGTCTCAGTGAGGCCACCCTAACCCTAACCCTAACCCTAACCTTGACCCTCGCTCCCATAGCCAGCAGCACTTCTATGGCATAGAATGGGCTTGCAAATGGTCTGTATTCTGGGCAGGCATCCTAGGAACCAAAACATCTTCATGAAACACCTGCTAAGAGGTGGTTTGATGAGTGTTTTACTTCATTGTATGTTCACTGCCTGATCCCCTAATTCACTCCGAACATGAGGCGGGTAACCTCCTTGTCCCCAATATGTGCACACACAACCTTTCATTTAATCCACATCTGATGCTTCTTGTCTAGACTTGGTCTTGTGTACCTTTGTAGAGTATACGCAAAAAGAAAAGGAGTACTTGTGGCACCTTAGAGACTAACCAATTTATTTGAGCATGAACTTTCGTGAGCTACAGCTCACTTCATCAGATGTTTACCGTGGAAACTGCAGCAGACTTTATATACACACAGAAATCATGAAACAATACCTCCTCCCACCCCACTGTCCTGCTGGTAATAGCTTATCTAAAGTGATCAACAGGTGGGCCATTTCCAGCACAAATCCAGGTTTTCTCACCCTCCACCCCCCCACACAAATTCACTCTCCTGCTGGTGCTAGCCCATCCAAAGTGACAACTCTTTACATAATCAAGTCGGGCTATTTCCTGCATAGATCAAGGTTTTCTCACATCCCCCCCACCCCCATACACACACAAACTCACTCTCCTGCTGGTAATAGCTCATCTAAACTGACCACTCTCCAGGTTTAAATCCAAGTTAAACCAGAACATCTGGGGGGGGGGGTAGGAAAAAACAAGAGGAAACAGGCTACCTTGCATAATGACTTAGCCACTCCCAGTCTCTATTTAAGCCTAAATTAATAGTATCCAATTTGCAAATGAATTCCAATTCAGCAGTTTCTCGCTGGAGTCTGGATTTGAAGTTTTTTTGTTTTAAGATAGCGACCTTCATGTCTGTGATTGCGTGACCAGAGAGATTGAAGTGTTCTCCGACTGGTTTATGAATGTTATAATTCTTGACATCTGATTTGTGTCCATTTATTCTTTTACGTAGAGACTGTCCAGTTTGACCAATGTACATGGCAGAGGGGCATTGCTGGCACATGATGGCATATATCACATTGGTGGATGTGCAGGTGAACGAGCCTCTGATAGTGTGGCTGATGTTATTAGGCCCTGTGATGGTGTCCCCTGAATAGATATGTGGGCACAATTGGCAACGGGCTTTGTTGCAAGGATAAGTTCCTGGGTTAGTGGTTCTGTTGTGTGGTATGTGGTTGTTGGTGAGTATTTGCTTCAGGTTGCGGGGCTGTCTGTAGGCAAGGACTGGCCTGTCTCCCAAGACTTGTGAGAGTGTTGGGTCATCCTTTAGGATAGGTTGTAGATCCTTAATAATGCGTTGGAGGGGTTTTAGTTGGGGGCTGAAGGTGACCGCTAGTGGCGTTCTGTTATTTTCTTTGTTAGGCCTGTCCTGTAGTAGGTAACTTCTGGGAACTCTTCTGGCTCTGTCAATCTGTTTCTTTACTTCTGCAGGTGGGTATTGTAGTTGTAAGAAAGCTTGACAGAGATCTTGTAGGTGTTTGTCTCTGTCTGAGGGGTTGGAGCAAATGCGGTTGTATCGCAGAGCTTGGCTGTAGACGATGGATCGTGTGGTGTGGTCAGGGTGAAAGCTGGAGGCATGCAGGTAGGAATAGCGGTCAGTAGGTTTCCGGTATAGGGTGGTGTTTATGTGGCCATTGTTTATTAGCACTGTAGTGTGCAGGAAGTGGATCTCTTGTGTGGACTGGACCAGGCTGAGGTTGGTGGTGGGATGGAAATTGTTGAAATCATGGTGGAATTCCTCAAGGGCTTCTTTTCCATGGGTCCAGATGATGAAGATGTCATCAATATAGCGCAAGTAGAGTAGGGGCTTTAGGGGACGAGAGCTGAGGAAGCGTTGTTCTAAATCAGCCATAAAAATGTTGGCATACTGTGGGGCCATGCGGGTACCCATAGCAGTGCCGCTGATCTGAAGGTATACATTGTCCCCAAATGTGAAATAGTTATGGGTAAGGACAAAGTCACAAAGTTCAGCCACCAGGTTAGCCATGACATTATCGGGGATAGTGTTCTTGACGGCTTGTAGTCCATCTTTGTGTGGAATGTTGGTGTAGAGGGCTTCTACATCCATAGTAGCCAGGATGGTGTTATCAGGAAGATCACCGATGGATTGAAGTTTCCTCAGGAAGTCAGTGGTGTCTCGAAGGTAGCTGGGAGTGCTGGTAGCGTAGGGCCTGAGGAGGGAGTCTACATAGCCAGACAATCCTGCTGTCAGGGTGCCAATGCCTGAGATGATGGGGCGCCCAGGATTTCCAGGTTTATGGATCTTGGGTAGTAGATAGAATATCCCAGGTCGGGGTTCCAGGGGTGTGTCTGTGCGGATTTGATCTTGTGCTTTTTCAGGAAGTTTCTTGAGCAAATTCATATTTCATATTCCGACCTATTCATGATGACAACAGCACCTCCTTTGTCAGCCTTTTTGATTATGATGTCAGAGTTGTTTCTGAGGCTGTGGATGGCATTGCGTTCCGCATGGCTGAGGTTATGGGGCAAGTGATGCTGCTTTTCCACAATTTCAGCCCGTGCACGTCGGCGGAAGCACTCTATGTAGAAGTCCAGTCTGCTGTTTATGGAGTGGAAATCTATATGAACAAGAGGCTGCTCGGCAGCTCTCCAACACGAGTTTCTACAAGCCATTACCCTATGATCCCACTGAGAGTTACCAAAAGCAACTACAGCATTTGCTCAAGAAACTTCCTGAAAAAGCACAAGATCAAATCCGCACAGACACACCCCTGGAACCCCGACCTGGGATATTCTATCTACTACCCAAGATCCATAAACCTGGAAATCCTGGGCGCCCCATCATCTCAGGCATTGGCACCCTGACAGCAGGATTGTCTGGCTATGTAGACTCCCTCCTCAGGCCCTACGCTACCAGCACTCCCAGCTACCTTCGAGACACCACTGACTTCCTGAGGAAACTTCAATCCATCGGTGATCTTCCTGATAACACCATCCTGGCTACTATGGATGTAGAAGCCCTCTACACCAACATTCCACACAAAGATGGACTACAAGCCGTCAAGAACACTATCCCCGATAATGTCATGGCTAACCTGGTGGCTGAACTTTGTGACTTTGTCCTTACCCATAACTATTTCACATTTGGGGACAATGTATACCTTCAGATCAGCAGCACTGCTATGGGTACCCGCATGGCCCCACAGTATGCCAACATTTTTATGGCTGATTTAGAACAACGCTTCCTCAGCTCTCGTCCCCTAAAGCCCCTACTCTACTTGCGCTATATTGATGACATCTTCATCATCTGGACCCATGGAAAAGAAGCCCTTGAGGAATTCCACCATGATTTCAACAATTTCCATCCCACCACCAACCTCAGCCTGGTCCAGTCCACACAAGAGATCCACTTCCTGGACACTACAGTGCTAATAAACAATGGCCACATAAACACCACCCTATACCGGAAACCTACTGACCGCTATTCCTACCTGCATGCCTCCAGCTTTCACCCTGACCACACCACACGATCCATCGTCTACAGCCAAGCTCTGCGATACAACCGCATTTGCTCCAACCCCTCAGACAGAGACAAACACCTACAAGATCTCTGTCAAGCTTTCTTACAACTACAATACCCACCTGCAGAAGTAAAGAAACAGATTGACAGAGCCAGAAGAGTTCCCAGAAGTTACCTACTACAGGACAGGCCTAACAAAGAAAATAACAGAACGCCACTAGCGGTCACCTTCAGCCCCCAACTAAAACCCCTCCAACGCATTATTAAGGATCTACAACCTATCCTAAAGGATGACCCAACACTCTCACAAGTCTTGGGAGACAGGCCAGTCCTTGCCTACAGACAGCCCCGCAACCTGAAGCAAATACTCACCAACAACCACATACCACACAACAGAACCACTAACCCAGGAACTTATCCTTGCAACAAAGCCCGTTGCCAATTGTGCCCACATATCTATTCAGGGGACACCATCACAGGGCCTAATAACATCAGCCACACTATCAGAGGCTCGTTCACCTGCACATCCACCAATGTGATATATGCCATCATGTGCCAGCAATGCCCCTCTGCCATGTACATTGGTCAAACTGGACAGTCTCTACGTAAAAGAATAAATGGACACAAATCAGATGTCAAGAATTATAACATTCATAAACCAGTCGGAGAACACTTCAATCTCTCTGGTCACGCAATCACAGACATGAAGGTCGCTATCTTAAAACAAAAAAACTTCAAATCCAGACTCCAGCGAGAAACTGCTGAATTGGAATTCATTTGCAAATTGGATACTATTAATTTAGGCTTAAATAGAGACTGGGAGTGGCTAAGTCATTATGCAAGGTAGCCTGTTTCCTCTTGTTTTTTCCTACCCCCCCCCCCCAGATGTTCTGGTTTAACTTGGATTTAAACCTGGAGAGTGGTCAGTTTAGATGAGCTATTACCAGCAGGAGAGTGAGTTTGTGTGTGTATGGGGGTGGGGGGGATGTGAGAAAACCTTGATCTATGCAGGAAATAGCCCGACTTGATTATGTAAAGAGTTGTCACTTTGGATGGGCTAGCACCAGCAGGAGAGTGAATTTGTGTGGGGGGGTGGAGGGTGAGAAAACCTGGATTTGTGCTGGAAATGGCCCACCTGTTGATCACTTTAGATAAGCTATTACCAGCAGGACAGTGGGGTGGGAGGAGGTATTGTTTCATGATTTCTGTGTGTATATAAAGTCTGCTGCAGTTTCCACGGTAAACATCTGATGAAGTGAGCTGTAGCTCACGAAAGTTCATGCTCAAATAAATTGGTTAGTCTCTAAGGTGCCACAAGTACTCCTTTTCTTTTTGCGAATACAGACTAACACGGCTGTTCCTCTGAAATTTGTAGAGTATGAAATCAAAATGACCTTATTTTCTTTCTAATTCTCTTCTAATGTTCCATGGTGTCAGAATCCTGTGCACTGTATTCTGGGGCTCTGCTCCTCACGAGAGCACTTCTCCACAGGAAAGAGCAGTCCTGTGGAAAACAAACCCAGGTCTTGGCATTTCTGAGAAGCCCATCCCCCGTGTCATAACCATACAGCTAAGGGTAGCCTAGAATTTCTCCTTACCTGTAACGGGTTGAGAAGCTCAAATAACCTGGCAGCCACCTGACCAAAAGGACCAATGGGGAAAGAAGATACTTTCAAATCTTAGGAGGAGAAAGGCTTTGTTTCTGTGTGTTCTCTTGGAAAGCAGAGAAGCATCAGGTCAGAAAAATCCTCCTATAAATCATCCTAAAAGTCTCTCAAATGACAAAAATTTTAAGTAAAAGCCAGGCAAGGCGTGTTAGATTATCTTTTGTTCTGCTTTTGAATTTTTCCTTTGCTGGAGGGAGTTTTATTCCTGTTTTTTGAAACTTTGAACTAAGCCTATAGGACGTTCTGCTGTGTTTTTGTAAAGTTATTTTCTATCCTGATTTTACAGAGGTGATTTTTACCTTTTTTAAAATAAAATCCTTCTTTTAAGAAACTGACTGATTTTTCTATTGTCCTAAGACCCAGGGGTTTGGCTCTGTGATCACTTTGTAACCATTTGGTTAGGATATTATTCTTAAGCCTCCCCAGGAAAGGGGGGATGTAAGGGCTTGGGGAGATATTCTGGGGGAATAGGAACTTCATGAGGTCCTTTCCCTGATTCTTGGTTAAATCACTTGGTGGTGGCAGTGTGCCTTAGGGAACCTAAGCTGGTAGAAATGAGTTTAGGAGGGTCTTTCATGCAGGTCCCCACTTGTGTACCCTAGAGTTCAAAGTGCGGAGGGAACCCTGACACCCTGCAATGTCCTATCCTAGCACAGACCATCTAACTGAATGGCACCAGACTGACGATTAATCCCATGTCCTGTCAATGGGCTTGCTTTGTCTCCATGAGCAAGGCCATTACTGAGGGAATTCTTGGACAGACAGGTGTACCGTACTATCGGTGAAAAACTCAGGGTCTCCTTTATCTCCATTGCTAAGGACTCCACAGCTGGGGACCTTCATTGAAAAGGCTGTAGCCCTTGGCCACTGATCCTGAAGTGCTCAGATATGACAGTGATGAAGGCCATAGGAATACCTGGGAAGACTTAGCGAGAGAGCGATGGGGAACTGAAAGTTAGGGGTATGGAACAGTCTGATAGCCAGCACTAAGGCCCGCCATAGAATCGAACAGGGCTCTTGTCACTGGTAAATTTTTAAATATATTTTCAAAGCTAAAGAAATTCAAGCAGAATGGTCGGTGCATAGGAAGGTAGTCAAAGTTTAGCAAATGCAGCATCATCCATTTTGAAAATGTCTTAAAATGATATTTCAGTTTTTGAAAACACAACCTGGAAAGCTCACACACACAGAAACATACAAAATAGTCTCATTGGAAAACATGGAATTGAGCACTTAACAACCCCATAATTTAACTCTGCCTCATATCCGTGACTTAAAATCAGCCAGAAGTGTAAAGGCAGATGATAGGTCTTTGGGGTTAGGGAATTTCTTCTGTTCTGTTTGCACAGCACCTGGCACAACAGGGTCCTGGTCTGTAACTGAGGCTCCTAAGTGCAATGATAATACAAATAATAAATAATTATGCTAACAAAGCCATTCACAAAGACGAGACAGCTGCATTCATCATCCATTTCAAAAATTAATCAACACCTTTCCAGAGTCCCAACTGTAAAGTGTAAAGTGATTTCCCACTATGGTACTATTCAAACCAAACTCCTCCATCACTAAGCCACAGCTTCTTTTACTCAAATTAGAGAGAAGCTCACTCCTTGTCACTACATGAATCTCCAAAGAGAACGCGGGGGGGAATTTATTTTATAATAAAATAATAATCCCACATCTCTCTCCACTGGCACATGTGCTTCCAACTAGAATTGTGCAGCCAAGCCTGGTTAGCAGGGATACGAGTGAGGTAAGGACGCACAGTGTCCTCATCTGTGCATTGTCAGTCTTGAATTAGATTTATATTTTACCTATAATCTTCGTTTGGGTTTTCCTGGCTTTATAATATTTTCAATCAAACCATTATTTTACAGCTGAGGGTTTGATACTGTAGCGAAGCAGAGCACCGGCGAAGAGGAGCTGGAATAATTTATTGAGGCTGCTGCTATTTCTGGACCATGATATGGAGACAAAGTTAAAGTTGTTTGGAGTACCTGAGCTGTGTATTTCCATATTTCCCACAGTGATTATTAGTATTAATACATGATGCTGCAAAGAGGCTGCCAGGCTTGGCAGTTAGATCAGTTTTACATCTTTTCTTTGCAATGAATGTTAATAGGCCAAGTCACAGGCGTACATCCATCCATACCTTACACTGCCACAGTATCTGCCTGCGAAAACATACATAACCTTTTACGCGTGCTAGGGCTCGTCACACAGGAGCGTGATTTTTAAAAACACAACTCTGTTTCAACCACTAGAGGGCGTTGCAATAATTCAGTTCCTCTGAAACCTGCAATAATTAATGGTAGGCTTTGAAAACCCTGAGGAACAGAGCAAATACTGTGACTTTGAAGTGTTTGTAGATAACATAAAAACATCAGAAAGGAATATGAATCCATGTTACTGGGCTGACAAATGGCAAATGAAATATAAAGTAAAACATGTCACCTAACAAATGAGCTGCTGGCAACACAGAACGCTATGGTATGAGTCTAATTCATGGGGAGGCACTGGCTTTGCAGCAACTAATGAGAAGTTCGTTAGCAGGGGCTGTGAAAAGAAGCGGGGGGGAAGTATAAAAAAAGAAAGTGAGAGCTAAAGAAACTGGTCAGAGACACCCGTCTGCGTCTGAGCCAACCCTGCAGCTCTTGGAACACCTGCACTGGAAGATTCCAGCAGCGGCAGTTGGGAAGGGGCTAGTGAAACTCTGGACCAATAAATGGGAGACCACAGCACACCCTGCTTGACCCCTTGGCTCAGTGCTGCAGTGGACAGCAGTGCTACGGATGTGGTCCTGAGGGATAAGTGCAATAGCCAAGTTACAGGTGTTTCTAAGAACAGTATCATTAGTTGAGCAAAGGGGGTGAGATCGGTAGTGAGGAAAAGCTAGATCAGAGACTTACAATGGATGTTCTTAGTTCATTTCTGTCTTAGAGACATTCATGCTCCTAGTTTTCCCCAGTTTAAAACTAGGATAATTTTCAAGACTGGTAATATCTATAAAGCCGAATGAACTTTTCAAGTGTCACCCCCCCCCCGCCCCAACATCAGGCCGGGGCAGAACGGTGCAAAGCCTTGATGTTAAAGGCAAGAATTTTGCCTTTTATTTGATAGGTGAGGGGAACTATTGGAGTGATTGGAGTAGGGAAGTAACAGCGTGAGTTCAGCAAGCAAGCAAGTTCAGCAAGTTCAGCAAGTTCAGCAAGCAAGACAACTTTGGCTGCTATATTGCATGGACTGGAGTGAGTTAGCAGAGACAGAGAGCACGCACAAAGCAAAGGGGGGGTGAGGGGGGAGATAAGTCAGGCAAAGGAAAGTGAGTTACCTGTGGGGACTGAGAGGAAGGATCAGGTCTCAGAGATGCTGCAGAGAAAGAAGTTGCAGGAGTAAATGAGTCTGGTTGTCCCTGCAACGCGGCGAGCTTGGGTGGTGTGTGTGTGTAGAGGAAGGAGGAGCTGTGGTCTGCCCGGCCTCAATGCTTTGTGTGCTGTTCCAGGGTGCTGCCTCTTCTGTGATGCTCCATCCACGTGACATGGCTCACGGATGTGTCTGCCTGTCTGTTAGTTTCTTGTGAGGAAGGTACAGCAATTAGCTGCTGAGACTTCTGACGGTTTCCTGGTTATTCCTTTTTCATTCATATATTATTCATCGTTCCTACTGGTACTATCAGATGTTTGCAAGTCTCCCGGTTTTGAGTTGTGAGAAATGCAGTTGGGCTCGCACTCCTCGATGGCGGTGACAATTTGGAGTTTTTAAGCTTGAGCACGTTTGACGATGAAAATGGAGACCATGGCCTACAAGCATAAGGCTCGAGTTTGCCTGCATTGGACGCAGTGGGGGCTGCAGAAGGCACTGTGCCTGAGAGAGAGAGGCAATGCCTCCGGAACATCCCTGCCGGGCAGGGGGGCAGACCCTCAGCATTTCCCCACCGTATGCACAGCATGCTCTTTTCCATAGCTGGTGAGGTGAGCCTCCGCCACGCCTAATTTGAACACCCAGAGTTCTGCATGTAGATTGCCGAGGAACCAAAGTTCAGAATTTCCAAGTCATTTCTGTGAAGAGCATCATGCAGGGATCTGGCACAGGAAGTCATTTGTAGCACACAAATACAAGTTTTATTGTGCAAGCAAAACCCAAACCTGAGCTACAGATCCTTGAGAGCCATCAGCTAGCACCTTATCTGTGAGCCGTTTCCGTATATACAGAAATGTCTCCTTTGTACAGTTCTCCTGCAACAACTTTTGTCACAATTATTTCAAAAACACTGGTTGTTTAAAAAAAGTATTAAAACAAAAACTTTCAATAGCCATGATAAAAAATCAGTAGAACTGTCACGAAAAATTTTGCAAAAACTGATAATTTTGCAAAAACTGTTATTTTTGAAAGGCCATTTTTTTTCAGTGAAACAACATTTTGTTAGAAACATATCGCCAAGTCCTACTGTGGAAGAAGGCCCGTATTCAATGGTCTGATTGTGTCTTCCAGTTGTGTATGTACTCACACAACATTGTCAAACTATCTGTCCTGAAAATAACCATTCAAGGCAGCCATGATTTTTGGAAAAGCGCCATAGAACTCGGATGCCTATTTATTTGCTTTGGTATGCATAAAACCTGATATTTAGGTAAGCAAATATATTTGCAACCTCTAGTCCTTCAATTTCTGACATACATAGATCCCTAGATTTTTTTTAAAAGCTAGTCTGACCTCCTGTATAACACAGTCCAGAAAATTCCACTCAACACAGTCGAGAAAATTCCACTCAGCTATCCTTATACAAAGCCCAATAAAGCATATTTCCCAGAAAAGCATCCAGTCTGGATATAAAGACATCAAAAGATGGAAAATCCAGCCCTTCTCTTGATAATTTTTTCCAAAAGATAACCAAAATGTGCTTTATTCCTAATTTGAATTTCTATATCTTAAACGTCCTGGCATTGGCTCTCACTGTGCCTCTCTCCAGCAGCTTAAGAAGCCCTTTAGTACCTGGTATTTTCTAAAATCGTCAACCCAGGATCTTCTTTTTGAAAATCTAAACAGACTAAGCAGTGACTGTATGTTATTTCCACATCACTGATGATAATATGTAATAGCGTCAGGCCTACTCCAGTCACTACAGAACCCCACTAGAAACACCCACATTTGATGATGATTCCCAGTTAATGACTACTTTTTGAGATCTGTCAGTCTGTTCTTAATCCATTTAACGTGCATTATTGATATTGTTTACTGCTGATTTTGAATCAGAATGTCGTCTGTTACTAAGACACATGCCTTACAAAAATCTCAGTATATTACTTTTCCGCACTTACCTTTTTCAACGAACTTATAATTTTATCAAAGAATATATGGTTTGTTGCCATAAACCCATGTTGTCTTGTTATTAATTAATTATATTCCTATTTTCAACTCTTTGTTGATTGAATCCTGTGTTAACTTTTTTCTATTATTTTGTTGAGGATTGATAATCCGTTACTTGGTTTATCCCGCTTCTCCTTTTGAATTTTGGCAGAACATTAGCAGTTTTTCAGTTTTCTACTTTTTCCCGAGAATTCAAAAATTGATCATAAAATAAAGTATGTGGGCCCGAGATCCGCATAGTTGGCATTTTTAGGACAATACAGTGCAAGTTATCCAGCCCTTCAGATTTAAATAATTTTATGCCTAGTAGATGCTTTTAACATCTTTCTTAGCTATAGATGGACTGGAAAGTTGTTTATTATCCCCATGTGGCATGCATTCATCATCTCATTTTTTTCTAAATACAGAAGAAAAATATTTATTGAAGGCTTCTGCCTTTTCTGCCACTATTGACCATTTAACCAGGTCCATTTAGTAATGAGCCTATAGCATTGCTAGGATTTCTTTTGTTCCTCATGTATTTCTTAATGTCCATAAGCCAGCCAGTCATGGACTTTTCCCTGATGTTTCTAAGCTTCCCTTATCAATTTTCTACACTTAATAACTTCTAATTTATATTGATTGCTATCTACTTTTTCATTTTATATATTGTTTTCCCTTTCTAATAAATGAAATGTCCATCACTTCCCTTCTCAACGGGGGTGGGCCTTTAGCCAAATTTGTGATGTTAGGAAATTGAGGCTTTGTCGTAAACTCTTCTTAAACAATTCGCAGTTTTCTGTCTACATTTTTCCTGGTAATGAATTTTGCTCATAATTTTCTTCGGGCTTTCTACATTTATCCTTTTTAAACCACCAAGCATATATATTACTGGTTATGACTGTCTTCGGTTTGTCCATAATGAATGTAATTAGGTCATGATCACTGGTCCCTAGGCAACCACCAATTTCTAGGCCAGTGATCAATTTATCTTTATCTATCATAATGAGGTCTAAAATAAACTGCTTGCTGGGTGCAATACCTTTTGTACTGGAAAATTATTATCTATAATTTTTAGAAACTGTCATGATAGTTTATTACTGGCTTCATGACACACACACACACATATATATACATATATAGATATATGGAGAAATCAAATTTCAAATAATTTCTGTTCTAGTTCTATAAGTAGTATTTTTCTATAGTGTACTCTCATTTCTTCTTTATTATATTTCCACTAACTAAGCTTTTATGTACACAGAGACACTCAGGAACTTAGTCCGAATTATCTAGATGTGTGGATTTAAAGTGGATTAATTAAACTGAATTAAGTCTCTGTACAGACACTCTCATATATAATTTAAGTTGCCTTTATTTGGTTTATTTTAAGTCATTTAAGATAAACCAAATGAAGGATCCACTTTAATTTTACAAATTGAGTTAATTAGATTAAGTTTCCTGAGTGTCCCCGTGTAGACAAGCCCTATATATAACCCTGAATCAAGTATGAAGACCTAATGGTAACTTGCATAATGATGTGGGTTACTCTGAAAGAGCAAAGCCAGACAAATCAGATGATTTAAGGCCACAAACTGCCCTTAATTCATGTGCACAACGCTACTGACATGTGTCTCACACACACAGCCTTGGTAGAGCTCTCCCTGTAGCTGGACAAGCCACGGCTATTATGTTTGGAGGCCACCTCACTGGGCCCTGTATGCTCTTTAAGCCTCCTGTGTCTGAACAGGTCTAAACACTGGCTGGGTGGGGTCTCTAGGCATACTCTCGAGGTGCAGGTCCTCTGACTAGCACCCCCTTCTCAGAGCAGCAAGTCCGTGGTCCAACTGCTCATCCACCTTACACCGTTGACATGGGTGCTCTGGGTTCACAGTTTAACTCTGCAGAGGCATGTCACAATGAGAACCAGCAGACACACAAACTGTGAAATGCCATTGCTCTTAGTAACAGAAGAACTACTGAGATGTAAATAAAATAAACGCAGCTATGTGCATTTCCTTGTCTCAGCTTCCTCACCACTACAGAGACGTTTTTGAGTTTGGAATGCCCAGAATCCTCCCCCTGCAGTTCATGGTTTATCTTCAGAATCATGGAGCCTTTCTCAGCTAGCTTTCTCTGACCTTGGTCAGTTAAGCAGTTAAACCGGATCCCTCTGCTGCATAAGCATGCCCATTTCTTCCCCTGCTCTGCCCAAAACTTGATGTGTGACTCCCTGGCATTTTTATTTCCCCAGACCAATGTCTAAATTCTTCGATCTTTTGCTGGGAATTTTCCACTCCCCCTTTCTGCATAGCATCATCATCATCACTGCAAATCCCAAACGGACGTAGCTGCCTTGCAGTTCGAGTGCCACTAAGATTACCTCTAGCTAGGTGAGTTACGTTGTATATTCGGTTGGTGTCCCTCACCTTATCGCACCAACAAAGCTTTTGGTAAGCAGGTGATCACCTTGGTGTTTCATAACGTATTGATCTTCCAGCCTAATTATTATCAGGATGTCTATACCAAGAAAGATCCCAAAATGAAGCCAGTATTGATGGAGACAGTTGCTGGATTTGGTTAAAAATCTCGTTGTTGGGCTTGTCCTGTTGGAGAAATTAGCGTCTTCAAGTTTTAACCAACCCATTGACCCTAGATGTTGCCCCCTTAATAGGAAACCATTGAAGGTCTAATGACTACCATGACATGGCAGAAATATGATGCATCCCTGCCATCAAATGGTGGGTTCCACATTCCATGATACAATAATGTTATAACTGCAGCACTCACCATTCATAAATTAATCATAGAATCATAGAATATCAGGATGTATATAGACAGAGTCTAAATATCCTCACATTGTCCACGGAGGCTCCGCCAAGAACAGAGAACTTCATACGTTATTTTATTGATATTGTGGCCAGATACACTTCTTTAGTTGATTCCTTTATTTAATTAATCCTGGGAGAATTCTGTGCCCCTGAGCATTCTCAGAATTAATGGCCCCTGCAGATTTCTTTGTTTCCCTGCAGGAAAATGACTTTTTGACAGGGAAACAAAGGGAAGCTGGAAGAGCAATGACGCACCACTCGCAACCTCTGAAGGTACATCGCTTCAGGCACCCGGAACAGCAGACAGAAAGGTAAATCACTGGAGAGCTGGGGACACCGCAGCCAATGGCTTCTGTCCTGAACCTGGATCAGCTGCTAATCCCATTGGGCTGGAGGCAGGAGAGAACAGGACTTCCTCTTCCCTTGCAAGGACTGGCTGGGGTTGTGTCAGAAACCCGTCCCAGCTGCAGGAGGCTCAGCATCTTCTCCTGATTCCTGACACCATTACCCTTCAGCTGCAGGGCAAGGTCTCACTGTAAGGGGCGATGCTGCCCTATCTGCCCAACCGTCGTGCATCTGGCCCTCCCATGCCCAGACACCTTTGCCAAACCTCACCCCCATAGACCCAGAACCCCACCCCACTGAATCTCAGCCCCTGCATCTGGAGCCCCCTCTGCACCCAGACCCCCTGCCTCCTGACCCCCCCCACCCCTGCACCCAGACAACCCCCAACTGAGCTCCGTGCACTCAAACCCCCACTCTGACCCCCTGCTAAGACCCCCCTAAACCCCATCTACTTAGCCTCAAAAACTTTTACCTGGAAGGCCCTGCAGAGTCCCATTGTCCCTTCACCTGGAACGTCCACACTGACACTCTCTGCTTCCAGATCTCCCTTGTCTAGAGCCTCCCGCAGTCAGCTGCCTGAACCCAGATTGTCCCACACAGACACCTCTCACCCCACACCTGGACCCCCCCACACTGAGACCCTCCACACTTGGATCGTGCCAGGTTGAGCATGCCAGGTTGCCCCACATTTGATGAATCTGATGCAGAGGGCAGGGCTTCAGGGTGTTTCTGGGGCAGGCCCTGGCCTTGTGTCAGGGTTGGGAGCAGCCTCACAGCTTATGTTCTCGGGGGGTGGAGGTTGCGGAGTCTTTGTAGAGCCAGTGGCCTGTGGTCCACACTGTCATGCTGGAACCTCTGCATTTATTTATTGACAAATAAAACTTGCAGAATATTGTGTGCAGAATTTTTAATTTTTTGGCACAAAATGCCCTCAGAAGTAATTTAATCTACAAGCGACTGGTTCACCAGAACAATATTTCACAGATTAACAATGTCCGGTCATAAATATAAAGGGAACGGTAAACCCCTTTAAAATCCCTCCTGGCCAGAGGAAAACTCCTCTCACCTGTAAAGGGTTAAGAAGCTAAAGGTAACCTCGCTGGCACCTGACCAAAATGACCAATGAGGAGACAAGATACTTTCAAAAGCTGGGAGGAGGGAGAGAAACAAAGGGTCTCTGTCTGTCTATATGCTGCTTTTGCCGGGGATAGACCAGGAATGGAGTCTTAGAACTTTTAGTAAGTAATCTAGCTAGGTATGTGTTAGATTATGATTTCTTTAAATGGCTGAGAAAAGAATTGTGCTGAATAGAATAACTATTTCTGTCTGTGTATCTTTTTTGTAACTTAAGGTTTTGCCTAGAGGGATTCTCTATGTTTTGAATCTAATTACCCTGTAAGGTATCTACCATCCTGATTTTACAGAGGGGATTTCTTTACTTCTATTTACTTCTATTTCTATTAAAAGTCTTCTTGTAAGAAAACTGAATGCTTTTTCATTGTTCTCAGATCCAAGGGTTTGAGTCTGTGGTCACCTATGCAAATTGGTGAGGCTTTTTATCCAACATTTCCTAGGAAAGGGGGAGTGCAAGTGTTGGGAGGATTGTTCATTGTTCTTAAGATCCAAGGGTCTGGGTCTGTAGTCACCTAGGCAAATTGGTGAGGCTTTTTACCAAACCTTGTCCAGGAAGTGGGGTGCAAGGTTTTGGGAAGTATTTTGGGGGGAAAGACATTTCCAAACAGCTCTTCCCCAGTAACCAGTATTTGTTTGATGGTGGTAGCAGTCAATCCAAGGACAAAGGGTGGAATATTTTGTACCTTGGGGAAGTTTTGACCTAAGCTGGTAAAGATAAGCTTAGGAGGTTTTCATGCAGGTCCCCACACCTGTACCCTAGCGTTCAGAGTGGGGGAGGAACCTTGACAGGGCAGAATAAAATCTAAGATATAATCTAAAATAAATGTAACAAGAGTAACAGTAGCTGAAAACTTTGCATCAGTTTAGGGACCTAGAATATATATTTCAGGGTGGATTCAATTTTTTCTCCATTTAAAATATGACCCCTTGAATGCCTTCCATTGCTTAATTCAGTACAGTGCAAAAGCACGTTTCTGTCTTTCAGGATGTAAGTAGCTCCAATAAAATTTTAAAGTGAGGCACATGCTTTAGTATATTTCTTAAATGGGACCACCAGAGGCTGTACGATGGCCTACCAGCCTTGGTTCTGACATCTGGGTTTGAAATAAGAACCTGCCGAGATGAAACCCATGAGTCCCTACAGTGTAAGCTACACGGCTAGCATAGCAACAGAGCTATGCTGCTAGTTTAGGGCTGTGATGGACTCAGAGAGAGCGCTCCGTAGATCAGGCAGAAGCGGCAAGAAAGGACTCCATTGCAAACATGGTCCAGACTGTACTGGACTAGATGTTCAGAGAAGTGATAGGAGGAATATAAGGTTAGGCTTCATTAGAAAGTCACACAGCTTCCGATTTACAACACCTGAGGATCTGGCCCAGTTAGTTGCAAGATAAAAGCCGAAATCACACCAGCTTTCGTCTTGACCATTTACCAAAAGAGCTGAATAAATACAGAGCAGTGGCATAATCGTTTGAAAGAGCCAAAGAGAGACCTGCAACACCCCCATTTCAGTGCTTCCTGATGCATTCAGTAGATTTTCTGTAAATGTGGATAGTGGGTTTTCAGCTGGATTGTACCTAAAGATAATATAGAAGCACATTTCCAGATTTTCCACCCCCATATTTAGAGTGAATATCAGCAGGAATTTTAATAGCTAACTCCGAGATTCCTGTGTGTCCTTTATGTGGAAAAAGCCAAGGCCAAGATTTTCAAAAATTAGTGCTGTTAAGGAAACGCTTCTTTTAGCTGTTTCCATTGTCGCTGCCCATCGAGCAGAAGTTTTCAGAGAAGTAGCCACCATGACTCCAAAATCTGTTTTTTGAGTGGAAGCAGCTAATTTAGACACCCATCCTTTAGAAGGCAGAGATGGGGTTATTTTTTCTGATCTGTGTTACTTTCCACTTATCAACACTGAATTTCATCTGGCATTTTCTTGCCCAGTCCCCCAGTTTCGGCAGACCCTTTGTAAGCCTTGGCACTCAGCTTGGGACTTGACCGTCTGGAGAAAGTTTGGATCGTCTGTCAGTTTTGCCACTTGACTCTTCACCCCCTTTTCCAGCTCATCTGCGGATCAGCACAGGTCCCTCTCCAGATTCTTGAGGGACTCTGCTAGGTATCTGCTTCCAGTGTGACAACAGACCCTTAACTCCTATGCTTCCTTCCCCATCTCTTAGCCACTCACTGAAGCAGAGGCCTTTGCCAGGTACTAATCACTTACTCTGGGTTTATCCATAAATAAAATTGAATGTAAATATAAAAAGTAAGATTTTGTGTTTCCAAGTAATAACAGACAGAACAAAGTTACCAAGCAAAATAAAACAGAACGCGCAAGTCTAATACATTAAGAAACTGATTACAGGTAAAGCTCATCCTCAAAGATGTTTCAATAGGCTTCTTTCACAGACTAGAATCCTTCCTAGTCTGGTCCAAATCCTTTCCACTGATGCAGTCCTTGTCATTTTCAGAAGACATTTTAGGTGAAAATTAGGGGTTTTCTCATGACTGGAAGTTCCCTTTGTTCTGTTCCACAAGGCAGGAATCTTTTGTTTCTCTGGGTCCCCACACCTCCATCAAATGGAAAAGTACTAGGTTTAACATGGATTCCAGTATCAGGTGACATGGTCACATGTCACTGTAAGACGTCATTCTTCATTACCCACGGGCTGGCCGACATGTTCACAGGAAGGCTTGCAGGTGAACAAAGTGTTTACAACCAGTTTTCCTTGTCAATGGGAGGCATCAAGATGCTAAACCACCATTAATGGCCCAGATTTTGCATAAATAAGTTCATTAGGACTTCAGAGTTATACTTCATATTTCTAGCTTCAGCTACAAGCATGCTACATGCATATAAATAGGAGGAATATGTTCAGTAACATATTCCAGTTACATCATATTTATACCTTTCATTTATACATTACAGGAGACTTTTTGCATAAAGCATATTCCAGTTACATCATATTTATACTCATAAGCATGTTTTCACAAAACATATCGAGTGCAACGCCACAGTTGTGAAGACCAAGACTATAACAGGGTTCAAAAAAGAACTACATAAATTCATGGAGAATAGGTCCACCAATGGCTATTAGCCAGAATGGGCAGGAATAGTATCCCTAGCCTCTCTTTGCCAGAAGTTGTGATTGAGAAAAAGGGGATGATCACTTGATGATTAACTGTTCTGTTCATTCCTTCTGATGTGCCTGGCATTGGCTACTGTCGGAAGACAGGGTACTGGGCTAGATGGATCTTTGGTCTGACTTAGTAGGGCGATTCTTATGTCTCGTGCTAGTAGCTCTTCAAATACTTTCTTGTCTTGCCTTGCACTACCTTTACACTTGACTTGCCAGAGTTCATGTTCCTCTCTACTTAGCTTTGATTTCCAGTTTTCTAGTCCCTGTGGGACTAAATGAAGAAGCGTATCTCCCCTGGCTGATTGCAGGACAAACCGCTCCCCCTTATTGCCGTACTTGGACCTACCTCCCTGGGTTGAAAGGCGAATTGAACCGAGGCCATGGTGGTGAGAGTGCCAAAACTCGACCACTTAGACCACCAGGGAGAAAAGGGTGAGGTGCTGTCTCTGCACCTGGGCCCGAGACTAGGTAGGGCCATGTGTGGACGGCCGGCAGTGCCAGGAGCGGCCAGAGGAAAGGTCAAAGGCCCTTTAAGAACGGGGCCAGAGGACATTGGAGTTTGAAAGGCAGGACGGGGGAAAGGGAACGAAGGAGAAAAGAAAGAGACACTTGAAAAGGAGAAAGAAGACTTTAGAATACACTAAATTGAAAGGCCTGGCCAGCACATGGAAACAGGCTCCAGGCTGGGAATCAAACCCAGGCTACAGCAGTGAAAATGCTGACTCCTGACCACTAGACCATTAGGGAGAAGCCATGGAGTTGTGCTTGGCAGATGCTGGTCACATGTGTGGGACACCCCCCCCCTCCCCCGCCATGCCCTCCATGTGGCAAAGTGCAGAACGGGAACCTCTGCACTCCAGCTGACTGCAGGGAATGGTCAGCCAGAAGGGCCATGGCAAAAGAATCAGCCTGCCTTCTCTGAGGAACGAACACAGGACCTCCAGATTGAGACTGATGCACTGCGGCTGTGCTAAGAAGGCTCCTTGCAAAAGCCCCTGCCACTGCCAGCTCCCTGTTCTGTGCTGCCTGACAGCACATTTCAGTTCAGCTGCAGGACAATGCCGGACAACCCACCTGGCTACCCCTGCCACTGGCCCCTCCAGAGAACGGACAAAGTGGGTCAGACCAGTGCTCTATCTGCTGCACAGTTTCTCTTCTCACAGTGTCCCGTGCCAGAGACGCACGAGGGGATAAAGAGAAGAGGGCAGTTTTCACTGAGTGACCTCCTCCCCCGCCTTCTGGCACCTGGAGCTTTCGGGACCCGCAGAGTATGGGCTCGCACTTCTGACCATCTTTGTTGACAGCCATTGAGGGTCCAATCCTCCATGAACAGGGAGAGCAAAGAATAAAAATGGAAGTTGTTTATGGATTATATTACCTATCTTACTCAAAAAGAAAAGGAGTACTTGTGGCACCTTAGAGACTAACCAATTTATTTGAGCATGAGCTTTCGTGAGCTACAGCTCACTTCATCGGATGCATACCGTGGAAACTGCAGCAGACTTTATATACATACAGAGATCATAAAACAATACCCCCTCCTACCCCACTGTCCTGCTGGTAATAGCTTATCTAAAGTGATCATCAAGTTGGGCCATTTCCAGCACAAATCCAGGTTTTCTCACCCTCCACCCCCCCACACACAAACTCACTCTCCTGCTGGTAATAGCCCATCCAAAGTGACAACTCTCTACACAATGTGCATGATAATCAAGGTGGGCCATTTCCTGCACAAATCCAGGTTCTCTCACCCCCTCACCACCCTCCAAAAAACACACACACAAACTCACTATCCTGCTGGTAATAGCTCATCCAAAGTGACCACTCTCCAAGTTTAAATCCAAGTTTAACCAGAACGTCTGGGGGTGGGGGTGGGGAGGTAGGAAAAAACAAGGGGAAATAGGCTACCTTGCATAATGACTTAGCCACTCCCAGTCTCTATTTAAGCCTAAATTAATAGTATCCAATTTGCAAATGAATTCCAATTCAGCAGTTTCTCGCTGGAGTCTGGATTTGAAGTTTTTTTGTTTTAAGATAGCGACCTTCATGTCTGTGATTGCGTGACCAGAGAGATTGAAGTGTTCTCCGACTGGTTTATGAATGTTATAATTCTTGACATCTGATTTGTGTCCATTTATTCTTTTACATAGAGACTGTCCAGTTTGACCAATGTAAATGGCAGAGGGGCATTGCTGGCACATGATGGCATATATCACATTGGTGGATGTGCAGGTGAACGAGCCTCTGATAGTGTGGCTGATGTTATTAGGCCCTGTGATGGTGTCCCCTGAATAGATATGTGGGCACAGTTGGCAACGGGCTTTGTTGCAAGGATAAGTTCCTGGGTTAGTGGTTCTGTTGTGTGGTATGTGGTTGTTGGTGAGTATTTGCTTCAGGTTGCGGGACTGTCTGTAGACAAGGACTGGCCTGTCTCCCAAGATTTGTGAGAGTGTTGGGTCATAGTTATATGGATAATAAAGACGCTGATGCATTACACCGGGCCCTAATAGATTAATTTTTTTAAGTGGCTAACGTCAGACCACGGATAGAAAAATCTATGACATGTGATTGAGCCATAGAGACCCAAGTATGTGGGAGACATTTCTGCACCATTGAGCTGATGGACCAAGTGGTGCTACCAGACAGCCAAGGTTAGGAAACAGCAGTATTACTGAATTTTTCTGCAGTAAGGAGATCAGCTTTATTTTTGCATCTGCCACTTGTCCAGATAGTTTCATTTAGGGTTGTCGAGCGATTAAACAACAATAGAATACCATTTATTTTAAATATTTTTCTATGTTTATTATAATATATTTTAATATATTTTCAAATATATTAATTTCAATTACAATACAGAATACAAACTGCACAGGGCTCAGTTTATATTTATTTTTATTAGAAATATTTGTACTGTAAAATGTATTTTTCAATTCACCTCGTAGAAGTACTGTAGTGAAATTTCTCTATTATGAAAGTTGACTTTACATCTATAGAATTATGTACAAAAAAACTGCATTCAAAAATGAAACAATATAAAACTTTAACTCTACAAGTCCTCTCAGTCCTAGTTCTTGGTCAACATATCACTCAGATAAACAATGTTGCTTTCAATTTGCCAGAGAGAATGCCGCCTGCTTCTTGTTTACAATGTCACCTGAAAGTAAGAACAGGCATTCGCATGGCACTGATGTAGCTGGCGTTGGAAGATAGCTACGTGCTAGATGCGTTAAAGATTCATATGTCCCTTCATGTTACAATCACCATTCCAGAGGACATGCTACCGCGCTGATGATGGGTTCTGCTCGATAAGGATCCAAAGCAGTGTATGCCAAACGACGTTCAATTTCATTATCTGACTCACCACCAGCAGAAGGTTGATTTTCTTTTTTGGTGTTTTAGGTTGTGTAGTTTCCGCAGGGGAGCATTGCTTTTTTTAGACATCTGCAAGCGTGCTCCATATTTCATCCTTTTTAGATTTTGGAAGGCACTTCAGATTCTTAAATCTTCGGTGTAGTGCTGTAGCTACTTTTAGAAATCTCACTTCAGTACTTTCTCTTTTGTGAAAGTGTTCTTAAAACGAACATGTGCTGGGTCATCATTCGAGACGTCTATAACATGAATGCATGCAGAATGTATGTGAAACAGCAGGAGACATACAATTCTGCCCCTAAGGAGTACAGTCACAAATTCAACTGACACGTTTTTTAAGAGAGCGTCATCAGCATGGAAACATGTCCTCTGGAATGGCGGCCAAACGATGAAGGGGCATATGAATGCTTAGTATATCTGGCATGTAAATACCTTGCCACGCCGGTTACAAAAGTGTTATGCGAAAACCTGTTCTCACTTGCAGGTGACAGTGTGAATAAAAAGTAAGCAGCAGTAGCGCCCTCAATGAAAACAAACTTGTTTGTCTTAGCGATTGAAGAATTAGGACTTAGTGGATTTGTAGACTCCAAAGTTTTACACTGTTTTGTTTTTGAGTGCAGTTATGTAGCCAAAATAAATCTGCATTGGTAAGTTGCACTTTCACTATAAAGAGATTGCACTTCACTACCTGTGTGAGGTGAATTGTTTATCGTTTTTACAGTGCAAATATTTGTAATTCAAAATAATAATATAAAGTGAGTGCCGTGCCCTTTGTATTCTGTGTTGTAATTGAAAATAATATTGAAAATGTAGGGGGGAAATCCAAAAATATATAATAAATTTCAATTAATGTTCTATTATTATAAGTGCGATTAATCGCAATTAATTTTTATGAGTTAATCTCATGAGTTAACTGCGATTAATTGACGTCCCTAGTTTCACTCTATAACTATTTGCAAGATATTTAACTGGGGCAGCGACTGGGAGGACTCACCTATGTGAGAAAATAATGATTGGCTTGAAATATTCCATCGCTGTGTGCCTTTAATAATAAATTCAGTGGCTAAAATTGATGAGGTAATTTTAAAAGGCCCAAAGAATCTTTGGCAGTCTGGACTCCTCAATCTCTAATTGATGTGCTAACCAAGGAGAAAGAAAAACTGTCCTAAAAGGCCTCTAAATAATTAACTAACCAAAAATCTATTTTCTGTGAAAATTTTCCAACAAAAAAGTTTTATTCAATATGTTACTTTTGAAACGTTTTGATTGTTCACCAGAAAATTTTTATAGCATTTCAATTTGGTTTTCAAAAACAAAAAAAATTCATTCTTTGATTTTCATTTTTTATTGCCTCCCCCCCAGTTCCTTTCCCATTTCTCCTTGCCACTGTGTGCAATAGTATGAATAATATCTGGAGGTGGCAGGGTGTTCGGTGTCTTCCCCCCCCCCCTTTTTCTTTTTTCTACTCTGCAGTTTTCAAAGCTTCCCCAGCTTTGGAAAACATACACAGTGTCAAAAGGATGAAGTTTAACTTGTAGTTTAATACAATTGGTATCGCCTCAGAAGGGAGGCAGAGACTAGCGGTGGTCTCTGTCCTCATGCCCCTCAGCACCACAAGAGGTCGGCCCTGGCCAGCTATGGGTCAGACCCGAACAGCGCTGGGTCTCTGGCTTCATGTGCCGCACAAGGAGGCTTTGCGGGTCCTCAAACAAAGCTCAATTGGGGCCTCGGCCATGTGCTGGCTTTCTGCACTGGGGCAACTTCTCCCCCATTGAGAATCTAGGAATTGTTACTCTGGGGAGTAATGTTGTTCCCTCCCCCCCCCCCCCGGCTAACGAAGAGCAGCCACTTCTAGACAGGGTGAATAGGCATGGCTTGGGAAGCACGCCACTTGTATACAGACATCAAGCAAACTACCATATCGGGAATGACGTCTCCTCTAAAACAGCAGCGCAACTGTAAAAATATTAATGAGCTTCAGGGTTCTGTATTCAACATGGCTGTATCTGAAACCGAAGAAATAGCTCCAGGGAACTTGCAAGGTGTACAAAATAGTACATTAAAAACTGTCGAAACTGGAATGATTTAGTGAGTTAAAAAAGGCCATTCAAGAATAGACTTGTTCTAAATGTCTCAATGCTGCTTTCCGTGCCTCCAAATGTGAGGTACTGGTATTTGTGGAATCAAAAGTAGGTCAGTTATTTTTGTCACTCGTTAGTACTTGTGAAAAATCTGTGTAGTGAATGTAATAACGTACTGTAGTGGCTGAATTTGGGATGCTAGCATTTCTTTAACACATTTTTGGGATGTGCCTAAATGACATGATTTCCTGATTGCAATGTAAAAGATGATTATTTTCAAAGTCCAGCATCCTTGAAATTCAACTGTATGAAATCTCATTCTCATCTTGTGAAACTGCTTCTGCAAATAGCCACCTTGCTTTGTTAAAGCTTGGCTCTGAAAATGACTGGATACAGGTTAACAGAGCTTGGCGAGCAAAAATCTCTCATCCTAGCCACAGAACCGTCCCCATTCTTTATTAAACACTGGTAATATGCTTGGAGCTGACTACAACACAAAATATGTGACACTCTGCTCCAATCTGAGGCCCTGAGCCGATGCCCGTGGAAGTCTGCGGAAAAGCTCCCATGAAGCGCTTCTACAAACAGTCAAAAAAGTCATAAAGTCTTAGCCCACTGAGGTCAGTGGGAGCCTTACATTCATTTCAGCTGGGTCTCGATCAGCCCATGGCACTGACTGATGTGAGCCAGCATAGTGTGGCCACTATTGCAAGTAGTATGCTTTCATTAAGGTGAAATTCACCTTGCTGCAGAGCGCCACCACCAGGCCCATGCACCGCTGTGCAACCCACAACCCATTTAATCCTTCAGAATAGGCTGAAGTGGGTCTAAAGTGTCCTTTATGCTGATTCTTGCCACAGAGCTGGATTTAATCTATGTTGGCAGGATTAGGCACTAAAACAGACCCAGAAAGGAGGTTTGGGTGAAACCTGGGGAGCTTCTGAGAACACTGTTCTGTGAACATTGGGTGAGAAGGAGCAGTGAGTGCTGAGGGTCAGCGTTTAGAATGGGGAAGGTCACACATCATGTGACTCTCTAATCTTTTTCCTCTTGTCAAATCCACATGCCAAAGGAGGCCTCGGTGGGACATTCTGGAGTAGTTGGTTGAGGCTTTTTAGAGGAGAGATTTTTGCACTCCGAAGTGCACTTTATGGAAACACAGGGTTAGTTTTGGACTTGTGCTGTGTCTTTTGTTCTGTACACAATAATGAAGAAACCATTGAACCTATATTTCTGGGGAAAATTTATGTTGACTATTTTAAACAATTATTCACTCAGCCATCTCTGACCCACTGCTCTGAGCTGTCACCCCCTGTGACAATCCCTCCCTTAGCTTCCTGCCCTTTCTACATAACATTCAAGCCCCTTGCCCTCATCTACATCATGAATTGTTTAAAAAAATTTCCTAGTGCAGGCAAAAATCTACTAGCTAACTCTTACCAAAAATATCAACGTGTATATCTCCCCAACCTAGACAAGTGATGCTAGAATGTATGCACACTTAGATTCTCTCTCTCTTGTCCGCTTTCCCCACCATGGACCCACACACTAAACTTCCTCATATTTCATCCTCCCATAGTGTTGCATCTTCCCTCTGCCAGAGATTAGGAGTGGGAAAAGACCTTGCGTCCTTTCATCCCTCCTCTCACCCATCTTGGGATGTCTTGCTGTCCTTCAGGGGCTCATTGGAGGGAGCTGTTCTTGCCCTCAGGAGACACCCCCTGCCCCCCAGGAATTGCAGACTCTTTCACCCACCTGGACAGCCCGCACTACAGATAAAGATTGTACTAAGGCTCAAGGGTGAATAGCCACCCAACCCTCCACTCGGACCCCTCTTAGAGCAAATCTGGCGATTTGGGAAGCTGTCCTTGTGATAGGTATGCTGCTGAAAGTGAACAGAGCTATGTGGATTTTACAAGCAACAGTGACTGCACTGGGTAAGGCACACTGAAGATACCAAGAGCCAGGTTTGTAGTCCAGCCACGGCTGCATACACTGAAGTGTGTCCTTACAGAGTGCAAGTTCCGATTGCCTTAGAAGCATAAATTAATCCTCACAGAAGCCTTTTCTGGAGAGAAACCACCCACCCAGCTGCTGACTACCAGGAAAGAAAAGTTTTTGATCCTACTTTGTTAAAACATGGATGACAAACACATGAATTTCTTCCAGCAAAAACCTTTCCTTTGCAAAGTAATTAGATTTGTCTTTTGCGCTGTGTGGTTTGACTGCTCCGTGGCAGACTCCAGACAGAATGCTGAGTCATTTGTCCTTCGTTTGGAAAAAAGCACAGTTCACAGCAGTGGCTCTTTTCATTCCGCCGTGGCGGTTGGTCCTCACTCATCTTTGTGTGCGCCCATCTGACTGTAGGTGGGACTTCCAGTATGGCTGCTTCTAAGAAATGTGGTTAGTTCTGTTACTAATAAAATCATAGAATATCAGGATTGGAAGGGACCTCAGGAGGTCGTCTAGTCCCACCCCTGAGTAGTAGCTGTGGTTTGCATGTGCCTTTTCTGACTGTCCAATGTACGATGGCGCTCTCCGTTCATCTTTGTCTTCCTGTTTATGCCCCCGACAGACGTCAATATCTGCTAACTGTCTCATTTTATAGCTGTGTGAGGTGAGGCACAAGCTCACTAACAAAGCCAGTAAGATACTCTGGAATCCTGACTTCCAGCTCCTCCTACAGCCTCTGGATACACTACGTTTTATCGTTCACTAACAGTACAGGGCTAGATTACTTGTACTGCACTCAATAAATAATCTCGATTTTTAAAGTCTCTCCTGCCTTAATAATGGAACTTTCTTAGGTCTCTAATAATTTGCATCCATTACCTCGTCCTTTTCCTCTGTATATTTTTTGAGACAGAGCTGAGATTTTCAAAAGTGGTGAAGGTTTGGTTTATGCTTAAAAATTAAATGAGTGTAATTATATTGGTCCAGGGGGTATGACAACAAAAATCCAAGTGTAGATGCAACTGTGCTGATTGATAGCTAGATAGAGCCTTTAAGAGAGGCGGTGTTCCTACAACAGGAAGACTTTGAAGGTGTCAACAAACTTATGCACAAGGGATTATCAAGTCAATACAGTACCTGGATGGTCAGAAAGTCTTTGACATGGTCCTCACCAAAGGCTCTTAAGCAAAATAAGCTCTCATGGGATAAGAAGGAAGGGCTTCATCGATCAGTAATTGGTTAAAAGATGGATAACAAAGGATAGGCATAAATGGTACTTTTTGCAATGGAGCGAGGTAAATAGCGGGGTTCCCCAAGGATCTGTACCTGGCCATATGCTGGTCAAGATATTCATAAGAAATCTGGAAAAGGGGGTAAATAATGTGATGGCAAAATTTGCAGATGATACACAATATAGTTAAATTTGCCAGAAGCTGGGAACTAGCGACAGGGGATAGATCACTTGAGGATTACCTGTTTTCTTCATTCCCTCTGGGGCACCTGGCACTGGCCAGTGTCGGAAGACAGGATACTGGGCTAGATGGACCTTTGGTCTGACCCGGTAGGGCCATTCTTATGTTCTTACGTTCGTAAGTCTAAATCTGAAGGGATGTCAGAAAACTGGGTGTCTAGGCAACAAAATGGCAGATGAAATTAAAATTAAGTTGAAAGTAGTACACATTACAATACAATAATCCCAACTATACGTACAAAAGAATGGTGTCCTGTTTAGCTGTTACCACTCAAGAAAGAGACCTTTGAGTTACTGTGCAGCAGCAGTCAAAAAAGCTAACGCTGTTAGGCACCATTAAAATGATACATAATACAACAGATAATATCATAATGCCACTATACCTGTTCTGTTCATTCCCTCTGAAGCATGTGGCACTGGCAACTGTCAGAACACAGCATACTAGTCTAGGTCTGGCCCACTGGTCTGGCCCAGTATGGATATTATTATCTTCTTATTTGCAGTATTTTTGAAGGGTTGGTTGGTACCAGGATTTAGAGGGAGAACGTGGATGAGGTATATTTTATTGGACCAACTTCTGTTGGTGAAAGAGAAAAGTTTTCAAGCTTTAGGCCTGCGAAAGGTATTCAGAGTGTCACAGCTGAATGCAGGTGGATTATGCCAGAAACGCCTATCAGTGTAGGCTGCAGCTACAGTAGAGGACTACATCGGCATGGCATGGCTGGCCCAGGCACAGTGGTGTAGACGTCACCCAAGTGACACAAAAGCACAGGTGCTGTGGACTTGTGCTCCTAAGGCCACATCTATACTGCAAAAACAAAACTCATGGCAGTGAGTCTCAGAGTCCAGGTCAAGTGACTCGGACTAGCGGGGCTGGCATTATGCATATAAAAATAGCAAAGTGGACATTGTCACTCAGGCTGGAGCCCGGAATCTGAGACCCTTCCTGGTCACTGGATCTCAGAACCTGGAATCCAGTCCACCTGGGAACAGCTGCACTGTTATTTTTCGCCCAGTAGTGTGAGTCCCACAGGCCAAGTCAGTTGACCCAGACTCTGAGACTTGCTACCGGGGGCGGTGGGGGTTTGGTGTAGAAGTTTCATAGGTCACTTGGTTACTTTTGCAAATTCTGCCCACGATGACCAGCACTGAATACAGTATTCCAGGTGAGGGTATGCAGCAGTTTCTTACAATAATATTATCCTATTTCTTATTTGTCATCCCATTCCCTGTACATCCTAGTATTCTGTTTGCTGTTTGACTGCTTTTGCACACTAGGCAGATATTTTCATAGAACTGTATGGAATTACGTCCTAAGTGGTTACAATTAATTTAGAGCCCAGCAACCTATCACATCTTACCTTGTGATTTCCAGTGTGCATTACTTTATACGTCACCAATTAATTTTCATCGTTTCGGGTCCACGCGCCCAGCTTTGGTAGTAGATGTCTCTGAACTTCCCACAGTGTTATTGTGCCTTGACTAACCAAAATGTTGTGTCATCTCCAGATTTTCCCATCTCACTGCTCCACTTTTGTCTTTTCCCAAATCTCTGGTATTTATATACACATAATGCAACACTAGTTCATTGATTTTTCTAGCTCCGATAAAGAGTTTGAGGAATATAAAATAGATTTCAAGATAGCTGAATGTGCAATCACATAGAGCTAGCTGCACAACTGCTGTCCACTTTCCTCTAATGTTCTTGCAACCAAAAGAACTTGGAAAATATTTGTAGAATATTGTTCAACTGATTCAGAAATTCTGCTGAAATGCCGACATCTCTAATGGGTTCTCTTTTGAATGTTTAGTTTTTATTCAAACAACTGTGTGTGAATAATTTTTTGATGTGTTTTCCAGGGCTACCCTATCGAAGACTCAGGGCAATAGACCAAAAATACAGAAATTACAGGCAAAACGATAACTGATAATAGCTAGGCAGGGTGGAATTGCTATTTACCACTTCTGTTTGGTTTATTACTCCAATGAATTATGTACTTAGCAAATCTATGCGAAAATGTCCTCGTATAAGTCCCTAGCCCCGTAAACTCTCTTCTGCCCTTCCACATCCTACTTCTTTACATCGTTCCACTTGCAATGACTTGTCTGTTCGTCTATGAGGTCTTTGGGCCAGGAAATTGTAACTTACTATAGCTGAAATCCTGGCATAATTGAAGTCAGGGGCAAAAAGTCTTATTTCCAAATATGAATTTGCAGAATTACTAACTGTAGTCTGTAACCTCTCATTTAAATCACCTTCTGTACCAGATGACTGGAAGATAGCTAATTTGACGCCAGTTTTTTAAAATGGCTCCAGAGGTGATCCCAGCAATTACAGGTGTGTAAGTCTGACGTCAGCTCCGGAAAAAATGGTTGACACTATAATAAAGAATAATATTGTCAAATATGTAGGTGAGCATAATCTGCTGAAGAAGAGTCAACATCGTTTTAGTAAAGGGAAATCATGCTTCACGAATCTAATAGAATTTTTGGGGGGGATCAACAAGCATGTGAATCAAGGGGATCCGGTGGATATAGTGCACTTAGATTTTTCAGAAAAGCTTTGACAAGGTCGCTCACCAAAGTCTTATGCAAAGTAACCTGCAACGGGATAAGAGAAAAGATACTTTCACGGATTGGTAACTGGTTAAAAGATAGCGGGAAAGGGTCGGTATAAATAGTAAATTTTCAGAATGGAGAGAGGTAAATAGTGATGTCCCCAAGGGGTCTGTTCTGGGGCCTTTCTATTCAACGTGAATTGTCTGGAAAAAAGGGTAAACAGTGAGGTGGGAAAATTTGCAGATGATACAAAATTACTAAATATAGTTAACACTGAGACAGTCTGTGAGGAGCTACAAAAGGATCTCTCAAAACTGGGTGACTAGGCAACAAAATGGCAGATGAAATTTAATGTTGGAAAATGCACATTGCACATTGCAAAGCACAATCCCAAATATAAATATAACTGTATAGTGTACCCAGCTGTATTGTGCCAAGCACAAAGGGGTTGTGACCTGAGTCCTCTATTCCTTACTCTAATAATAAAAATAATTAATAAAAATAAATAGATAAATCTTAAATGCTTTCAGATTGAGAGAGGAATTTTTAAATACCTCACCCAGGATTGAAACAATTTAGTCATGTTCAAACAAGATCTCAGCATATGCTGAACTATAGAACAAATTATTACCCAGAATTAGCACCTATGGTCATATGACATGCCCCTGTTTTCCTTCAGCCCCACAGAGAATTTAAATGACTTGCATTTGGCTTGCCAAATGCAGCTTCTTAAAATAAAATAAAAACAAAACAATCTAACGCTTGTTCAAACCCAGTTTTCCTTAACTGCGGCATCGCAGGATATTTTTTAATAGTCCAGCTGAAACATCAAATAATCCATTGCAGCTCACTTTACCAGACATGACCAGCCAAATACAAACTCAGAAAAATATCCTTTTAAGAAAACCACTTTTTATACAATGTATGGGACACTGTGGATGGAGATTGATTATGTTTTAAAGACAGTAGCCTTTGGAGGATGTGCAATGGCTGCTAACTAGACATATTTTGGCAGGCAGCTTTGGGTATTTTCTCATGTTCTGTAGGTAGGTTTTTTTTAAAAGGTGCATTCTCTAATTTTTGTAGGAACCAAAGTCCTCCTTCTCATATGCAGGATGAGGGAGCAAACTGGCTGAGAATATGAGCAGAGAGCATGAAAAGACGGACTGGCATATGGTGCACTCTACACTTGTCACTGCTACATAGACTCAGAGGCCGCAGTGATGAGCATGCTATAAAAATAGAGGGCTGTTTCCACGGGCTTTACTCACTGTCGTTGGACCTATTACACTTCACTAGCTCTGTTCACGGGTAAGGTACCATTCGGCCGGCATAAGGAAGGATGGTGACAATGTCTGGCCTGAAGTCGAATGAGCAGGGCCTTTGAAAAATGCAGAAAATATTGCCCAACTGAAAAATTATGCCCCAATTTTTTTACTTTCAGCTTATTTTGTCTGTTTTTGTTAAACATCCAAAACTTCTAGCACATAACAAGAGTCCGGAAAGATTAAGAACATCTATGCTTCCAGCAGGCATCATGGGCACATTTCAAAAATGCTTATATAATTGAGGAGCTCTAGCTCCAATTTTAAAAGTGACAGCCACTGAGGGCCAGTTTTTCAAAGGTTTTATTTGCTGCTCTTTAGGTGCATAAATACCTTTTGAAAACTGATGCCTTAAGAACCTAAGTCGCATTGAAAGTCAATTGCTGTGACAATTTCTGGCCATCTCTATGACAATTAACCAGAATGTTCATTCGCCTTTAGATAGAGGTGGGAGGAGACAGAAATTTTTGAGCAGGATTTAATGAACAGAGCCACAAATAACCGGTGAGGAATCTGAAGTTATCCAAGATGGTCCCAAGGGTCTAAATGGAGGTGGCCAACAGCATCTTTCAAAGCAAAGGGACCTCATGATGAGATGAGAATATTTATTCTCTGATAAAAGGCCTTTAGAGTACATTTTAATTCTAAAGTCTGCATAACTTGTGTGCCTGGCAAACTGTATACTTCCCTATTGACAAATTGCATTGGCTGCTTATGTGTAGCTAAGTAGGAAAAATATGAGTAGAACTAAAGGAAGACGGGAAAGTCACACTTTGCCTTACCCAATCTGTGGAGGTATGGTATCAATACAGTGGCACATGACTGCGTGGTAGTAAATGGTGCCAATAATCCAAGATTTATCCTGACATGTGCTGTAGGGACTGCATACATTTAGGGGATTCCCATGCTTGATTCAGTTCTTGGCTTCAGTCCTTAAACAAGCAGAGCAAACTTTTGGACTACAGATCCAATACAACCCTATGAAAGGAAGGTCTCAGATATGCTCGCATGGCGTTTCTACAGAACTGGCTGGTATCCTACTGCTATTAAAAGACCTAGAAGGACAAGTTGTTCTCCATGCAGGAACTGATCACAAAAACATGGACAATATTGGATAGGTGTAGTGCAGCGTATACTAACAAAGAACAAATTTTGACCAGTTTATAGATAGAGATTGGTAAATAATTCATAATGAATAATTCGGTTGATTCCCCCCCTTTCTATTGTTGAATTGTCCATGAGCTGATCAGTTTTCTCAAATGTTTTCTGTATTCCCCTTATAGAACTACAGAAATGCAGAATGTAACAGGGATGGAACCAAGAGGGATAGATAGGTTTCTATAGAAATTATTTTAAAAACAGAATTTAATAGATAATATCTAGCTACATACATGGCCCCATAAGCTTAGCTATTGCCTGACTGACAGCTATAGGATTATACTGATTTCTTTTAAAAGAGTCTCTAGAAAAGTTTTTATTCCTTCTTAAATTATTGGGTGAAATCCTGGCATCACTGAAATAAATGGAAAACTACCCATTGATTTCAGTGGGGTCAGATTTTCACTCTGGGATTTTTTTAATATATCTTGGAATGATTCACAGGAAAAGGTCCATGAATTGGTCTGTGGCTCATTAACGATATTCATTATTTTAAGATTTGACATAAGATGTATTTCTCTGTCCTCCGGTTGGATGAAAATGTCTAAAGATTAGGTGGGGATGGTGTTCCCGCTAGCTCTGCTATTCAAGCTGTTCCATTGTGTATAACAACTTAAATATTCATTGGAACAGGGACTAGAAGCTGGGTAACCCCCCAACCCCGAGTGCCCTAACCATGGGGCTATAGAGGGGGCTCTGCCTCCCTTTTTTGAATGCCGGAGGCTCCTGAATCTCCCTGGGAGGCCGACTCTGTGCTTTTATTTTTGTAAGAAAAGCTTGAAAATGCCTGGAAACAAAGTGAAATGCTTGATTTGGAGATGAAGAAAATGTTCAGTTTGATCCGAAATGATTTTTTTCCCCAGTTTTTTAGGATTAGTAGTGAACCAAAAACTCATTTATTCCCACAACCTCATTTGCTGTTGTGGCCATATCTCCTTACAAGCTCCCTATTGAATTTACTGATCACTTTCGCTCCTATTTGTCATGCTTTCCAAATTCCTCCCATTAAAGATCTCGGGATTGGATTATGTTCTCCAAGAGTGTTACTTATATTACTTACTGGAATACAGAGTGGTAGCCGTGTTAGTCTGTATCAGCAACAAGAGCGAGGAATCCTTGTGGCACCTTGGACGCTACCAAATTTATTTGAGCATAAACTTTCGTGCGCTATAGCTCACTTCATTGCATGCATGTAGTGGAAAATAGAGTGGGGAGATTTTATATTTATATATACATGCTGCTGCTAGTGGTGTATAGTGTTGATGTAGCCAAAGGCATCTATCAAACTACGTCCCACTTAGACTCATAGACATTAAGGTAAGAAGGGACCATCATAATAATCTAGTCTGACTTGCCCCACATCGCAGGCCCCAGAAACTCAACCACCTACTCCTGTAACCTATAACCTCTGGCTGAGTTAGTGATGTCTTCAAATAATGATTTAAAGACTTCACGTTGCAGAGAATCCACCATTTACAGTAGTTTAAATCTACACGTGCCCCATTCTGCAAATCTATTCCTGAGCTCTATTTCTCCTTACTAGCCGGTCTTTTCATCTGCATCCATCTAGGAGTCTCTTGCTTCCACTGGCCATTTTCCTCACCCAGGAGCATCCTCTCAGAGTTCTTCAGTCTAATTTGCAACTGTGAGTCTCCTCTTGCTGACCCTCCATCATGTGCTCTAATCCCCTCAACCACAGTTTCCACCTGCCTCTCCAAACTTCAGATCCGGCCCGCCATCACCCCACCCGCTTTTGTCGAGCACCACATAGATTCCCACAGCATCCACATCCAGTGATCTTCATTGTCTCTCCATTGGTTCGGTCACTACCATCGCTGCCACTGTGTCTGTAAACAAAAAAAAAAACGAAAACCCAAATCAACACAAGAGTACCACACAGTTCCTCCCCAAACACCTCTTTTTATAGCTCTGTTTGGTGGCTCTGCAGCTGGGTGACTGCTGGTTGCCTTCATAGGCACCTTAATCATGGAAATTCCCCCCTACTCAGGACTCTGCTTCTCTCACAGCACGCTGCCTCCCACCAGCTTCAAAAAATTGAACAGGAGAAAAACAAACACAAACACCCACAAAATCTCACCCATTGTTTCCTACGGTCCGGGGGTTGCCTCCTCCCTTCTCTCCAACATAACTCACCCTTGTGTGGCTATGATCCCATCTGAAGGTGACAAAAGCATAGATAACTGCATTGGCATCTCTGCATCAGAGACGAAGGTTGCAACCTCCTTGCCGACAAAAGATGAAAAAGCACTCTTGCCTATAACTATTCTCTGGGGAGCTGGGAAGCACTGAGAATCCAACAGCACCCAGAAATTAGTGTCAACCTTGCAGGGGCGGGGGCAAAAAGGCAGCCACACCCTGAATCAGGTGCACTATCTGAATTGTTCTTCTGAATTGCCCCATCCCACTTGGCAGCACCTTTGCGTTATCCAGACTCAGGCTCAGTCTACTAGTTTGAGCCAGATCCCCAGCCTTCTTCCGAGTCTCGGAAAACAAAGATTCTTTAGTTTTCTTCCATGACCATATTTTAATTTGAGGTAGTTTGCAGAGGATGTGAACGGACACAGGGTAGGGTTATGGACAGCAGCTCAGTTTTCAAGTCAAACCAAGGGTTTGGGTTCAGAATCAACGATGCCACAATCTGGAGAATTGATTTTGGCCCAACTTGGTGGACAAACCTTGAGATCACCGCTTTGAATTGTGAAAACCTCCGATCAGTTAATTACATTGATTTCTGCTGTCTTGGGAAAAATCGTGTGGGAGCAGACATTCTCACAAGAATTCGTCCATATACAAATCAGAGCTGGAAACTAGACCCCCCCCCTTATAGATTTGGATCTAAACTGGATTTAAATCCATTGGGGTATTTTCAGGTCTGGGGATTTGTCCCATTACAATGGTTTCTGACTGACGACTAGACTTGGCCTGTCTCATGCTGTTGCTCTGCACTCCACATTTCTAACATGTCCTTTACATTTCATTACATAACATGTCCTTCTACATTTCTAACATGTCCTTTCTAACATGTCCATTTCTAGCATGTCCTTTCTTGTTATCTAACAGCATTGGTTGTGTTCTGTGGATGAATCTAGAGGTGAAATGGCCAGAAAGCACAATGAACTATTTAAAGGAAAAGCCAGAATGAAGTTCAAAATATTTTACAAGTAAAAATGGGAGTGAAAATATAATTAAGAATTTGAAAGTTTTGAAATGATCTCGGCATATATATGGATTCCTGTCATACTCAACAAAACGCCATCAAGATGCTTCTACTATTTTATTTTCTTGTCCATGAAAGAGAAAAAAAGAAGTCATTAGAGATACTGTCCTTTGTTTCTTAGTCATTTTCCATTATTATATAGAAAATGGGACTTATTGATAGAACTGAAATTGGATGCCAGTCTCTGAGGACTAGGTTCATAGTCACTTCGTTTCCTGTAAAGCTTCCAAGTTTATACTTATTTTTGAAGAAAAAGCTAAACTGAAAGTTGGAAGCCATTAAAAATAATGCAGTAAGATTTTAACTCATTCTGATGTTTACTTATTTTGACTTTAATTTACTCTGATGTTTTGATGCGTTTGTTGGCATATCTCCATGAATACAAGATGTGAATTGTTCCTAATTGGTATTTGGCAGCAGAATACAGAATATCAGTGTCCACCGAACAACCACTTTTCATCCAGTCTTTTAATTTGTAGTGACAAAGATCGAGGTTCGCTTTGATACGAACTTTCTCAGATGCTAAGTTATTCCAAAAAGAAAAGGAGTACTTGTGGCACCTTAGAGACTAACCAATTTATTTGAGCATGAGCTTTCGTGAGCTACAGCTCACTTCATCAGATGTATACCGTGGAAACTGCAGCAGACTTTATATACACACAGAGAATATGAAACAATACCTCCTCCCACCCCACTGTCCTGCTGGTAATAGCTTATCTAAAGTGATCAACAGGTGGGCCATTTCCAGCACAAATCCAGGTTTTCTCACCCTCCACCCCCCCACACAAATTCACTCTCCTGCTGGTGCTAGCCCATCCAAAGTGACAACTCTTTACATAATCAAGTCGGGCTATATCCAGGTCTGGATCTATGTCATGGGCTTTGTTTGATTTTGGGTCTCTTTGTGCAAGTGACATTGTTTGAAATCCACTGTGTCAGTCAGTACATCATTTTGGTAATCAGTCAAAGTGGCAGTGTGAGAGTCAGCTCCCTGTGTGGCAGGATATAAATCAGTTCTCAGCATGACGAGAGGAAAGTCTGTTTGTAGAACAATAGTACTGATCAATTCACAGCAGGAATGCTTGTTAGTTTCCAATACAGCATGGAGTGTGTGAGTCGTCTATTTTGCTCAATGACAACCTGCCATGTACAGTCAGAGGAATAGTTTGGTGCATCACAAATTGCTACTTAGTGCATCAGAAAGCAGTAAACTTCCTAGAATAAAAAGTGAAGATAACTTGCTTTTCCAGCTCTCCCTTAAGAAATCTCAGTAGTAGACATAGCTGAGGGACTCTTTGTCCTCACAGAAAGTTTGAAGGATTCCTTACTGTCATGCATCTGAAAATATGTCTGCTGCTGATGGCCTGGTCGCCTACTCTACAAAATGTGGATGAAGAACGTGGTTTGTACTGCCAAAACTATCTGGACACTGGGGTAGCAGGTCTTCTCCTGTGAGGTGGCCTGAGTCCTAGAGACTTATCTGTAGACCAAGTCTCCTTCAGATTTCTCGATGGGTAATTAACCTTAACACTAAATAAACCCTCTCCTTCAAAGGCTAAATCTTCTATTTTTGCCCTGGTATCCAGTGGGAAATAAGATGAATGTAGCCAAGCATGTCTACGCAGAGATGTTGCTATTGCCAGTGATCTAGCAGCACTATCAGACACGTCAAACAGTGCCCTAAGGGCATGTTCGGCTGCATTTTGACCTTTGTTAATAGTAGCTGATGTCAACTTCCTTTGGTCCTCTGGTAGGTGTTTGGTGAAAAGGGCCATTATTGTTTGGCACTTGGCTATACACATATTTAAGGATGAGGAAAAAAATGATTTCCTACTCAGAGAATCTAACTTCCTTCCTTCTTTATCCATTTGAGCAGAAGGTTGAAAGCCTGATATCAGTCTTTGAAGTGTAGCTGCTATGACTAGGAATCAGAGTAACAGCCGTGTTAGTCTGTAGCTCATGAAAGCTTATGCTCAAATAAATTGGTTAGTCTCTAAGGTGCCACAAGTCCTCCTTTTCTTTTTATGACTAGGAAGTTTGCTTGAGGATATACATGAAAACAAGAGAACCCCGCCTGTGGGATTTGATACAGTTTAGCTGCCTTTTTAGAAACTTTCTGACATGAAGATAGTTTGGACCAAAGGGACTTTGCTGGTTGCCATAATCCTTCTAATAAGGGTAAAGAGACTTTAGGTTTCATTGTTGATCCTAAAATATCAAATACCAGATGTGTAGTCACCTCTAATGCTACAGATGATAAATTCATGATTGATAAGACTCTATCCAACAACTTGTGGAACTGAATTGTGTCCTCAGAGAGAGACAAGGCTGCTGTTACTCCTATATTTTCATCAGGAGATGAACTGTTCTGCGACTGTCCTGAGTCATAAGGACACTCATCCAGTGGAGGTCCCTCTTGATATTTCTTTTCGGATGTTATCTTCTCTTCTGCAGAAGGAGAATGATCCAATGTTCTTGGATCTGTGGCTGAAGGATCTGGACATCTCCGTTCCATATAACATGGTGGAATCTGTTCCAGCCCTGGAGGGTTCAGTCTTCTAGCATGTAAAGAAAAAGGAGAAAGAGTTGGCCAATACGGCCACAGAACCCACAGAGGCATAGGATAGTTCTGGCAGCTTGTCCAGTCTGGTATCATACTCTCCAAAGGCTATCCAGGAAATTTGGGCTCACTCCTTGTCCAAACATGCCTTCCATGAGAAGAATGTCCAGTCAAAACCTGTACCAGATCCAGCTCTAGCTCCGACCTTGGATCCGACACTGAAGCCATTGGTGAGACCCATGATGTAGGAACTCAAAAAGGCAGGGGTGGGGGAGATCATCCCTGGTGATCCTGTAAGAATCTGGGGTAAATGTGGAACTGAAGACAGGTAACTTTCCCTCAAACCCTTTGTCTTGGTCTTTTGTCTGAAGGAGACTGCATTTCAGTAGGGTCCGTAGAAGGGTGTGGATCTGGTTAAATTCAAGCCATCACCTCAATAATGTGCCATTGGTTCTTTGTTAATGGGTATAGGGCAGTGCTGGAGACACTGTAAGGTGCCTCTAACAGGCACTGCTACTAGAAAGTTCCACCATCTTAGCTGCACAAGGTTGGTGCACTCCAAAAGTGGAACTATGCAGACGGCACTCAAAAAAGAAGGCAGGGTTTATAATCCTTTAATCATTCTCATGGCTCTTCTCTCAACCCTCTCCAAATTATCAACATCCTTCTTGAACTGTGGGCACCAGAACTGGACAGAGTATTCCAGCATCAGTTTCACTAGTTCCAAATATAGAGGTAAACAATCTCCCTTCTCCATCTCAAGGATTCCCTGTTTATATGCTGAGGATTGCATTAAATTCTCTTAAATTCACACTGGGAGCTTGTGTTCAGCTGATTATCCAACATGACCCCCAGGATAGAGTCCCCCACCCTGTAAGTATGGCCTGCATTCTTTGTTCCTAGTTGTATACATTTACATTTAGCCAAACCATTCCGATGTGTAGAAAGAATAGTAAATATGGCAGGCGACCAGCTTGGCTTAACAGTGAAATCCTTGCTGATCTTAAACACAAAAAAGAGGCTTACAAGAAGTGGAAGATTGACCAGGGATGAATATAAAAATATTGCTCGGGAATGTAGGACTGAAATCAGGAAGGCTAAATCACACCTGGAGTTGCAGCTAGCGAGACATGTAAGACTAACAAGAAGGGTTTCTTCAGGTATGTTGGCAACAAGAAGAAAGCCAAGGAAAGTGTGGGCCCCTTACTGAATGAGGGAGGCAACCTAGTGACAGAGGATGTGGAAAAAGCTAATGTACTCAGTGCTTTTTTTGCCTCTGTCTTCACGAACAAGGTCAGCTCCCAGACTACTGCACTGGGCAGCACAGCATGGGAAGGAGGTGGCCAGCCCTCTGTGGAGAAAGAAGTGGTTCGGGACTATTTAGAAAAGCTGAACATGCACAAGTCCATGAGGCCGGATGTGTTGCATCCGAGAGTGCTAAAGGAGTTGGCGGATGTGATTGCAGAGCCATTGGCCATTATCTTTGAAACTCATGGCAATCCGGAGAAGTCCCGGAAGACTGGAAAAAGGCTAATGTAATGCCCATCTTTAAAAAAGGGAAGAAGGAGGATCCTGGAAACTACAGACCAGTCAGCTTCACCTCAGTCCCCGGAAAAATCATGGAGCAGGTCCTCAATGAGTCAATTCTGAAGCACTTAGAGGAGAGGAAAGTGATCAGGAAAAGTCAGCATGGATTCACCAAGGGAAAGTCATGCCTGACTAACCTAATTGCCTTCTATGATGTGATAACTGGTTCTGTGGATGAAGGGAAAGCAGTGGACGTGTTATTCCTTGACTTTAGCAAAGCTTTTGACATGGTCTCCCACAGTATTCTTGTCAGCAAGTTAAAGAAGTATGGGCTGGATGCACTACAGGGTGGGTAGAAAGTTGGCTAGATTGTCGGGCTCAACGGGTAGTGATCAATGGTTCCATGTCTAGTTGGCAGCCAGTATCAAGTGGAGTGCCCAAGGGTCGGTCCTTGGACCGGTTTTGTTCAATATCTTCATTAATGATCTGGTGGATGGTGTGGATTGCACTCTCAGCAAGTTTGCAGATGACACTAAACTGGGAAGAGAGGTAGATACGCTGAGGGGTAGGGATAGGATACAGAGGGACCTAGACAAATTGGAGGATTGGGCCAAAAGAAATCTGATGAGGTTCAACAAGGATAAGTGCAGAGTCCTGCACTTAGGACGGAAGAATCCAATGCACCGCTATAGACTAGGAACCGAATGGCTAGGCAGCAGTTCTGCAGAGAAGGACCTAGGGGTGACAGTGGACGAGAAGCTGGATATGAGTCAACAGTGTGCCCTTGTTGCCAAGAAGGCCAATGGCATTTTGGGATGTATAAGTAGGAGAATTGCCAGCAGATCGAGGGACGTGATCGTTCCCCTCTATTCGACGTTGGTGAGGCCTCATCTGGAGTACTGTGTCCAGTTTTGGGCCCCACACTACAAGAAGGATGTGGAAAAATTGGAGAGAGTCCAGCGAAGGGCAACAAAATGATTAGGGGTCTGGAACACATGACTTATGAGGAGAGGCTGAGGGAACTGGGATTGTTTAGTCTACGGAAGAGAAGAATGAGGGGGGATTTGATAGCTGCTTTTAACTACCTGAAAGGTGGATCCAAAGAGGATGGATCTGGACTATTCTCAGTAATAGCAGATGACAGGACAAGGAGTAATGGTCTCAAGTTGCAGTGGGGGAGATTTAGGTTGGATATTAGGAAAAACTTTTTCACTAGGAGAGTGGTGAAACACTGGAATGCGTTACCTAGGGAGGTGGTGGAATCTCCTTCCTTAGAAGTTTTGGCTTTAGAATCCAAAGGCCTGGCTGGGATGATTTAGTTAGGGATTGGTCCTGCTCTGGGCAGGGGGTTGGACTAGATGGCCTCCAGAGGTCCCTTCCAACTCTGATATTCTATGATTCTATATTGAAATGCATATTGTTTGCTTGTGCCCAGATTGCTCTGAATCAGGGACTTGTTCTCTTCATTATTTACCACTCCCCCTATTTTTGTGTCCTCTGCAAATTTTATCTGGGATGATTTTATGTTTTATTCCAGATCATTGATAAAAATGTTAAATAGCAGAGGGCTAAGAATTGATTTCTGTGTGACCCCACTTGAAAATGATTCCCCATTTACAATTACATTTTGAGACCAATCAGACAGTTCTTAATGCATTTAATGTGTGCCATCTAATTTTATATCATCGTTCTAATTTTTTAATCAAAATGTCATGTAGTAACAAGTCAACCACGTTACAAGACTAAGTGTATAACATCAACACTATCACCTTTATTAACCAAACTTGTAATCTCATCTAAAAAAGATATCTAGTTCATTTGACAGGATCTCTTTTCCATAAACCCATGTTGATTTGCATTAATTACTATTACCCACTTTTAATTCTTTATCAATTGAGTCCCAAAACGGATGCTCTATTATCTTGCCCAGGATCGATGTCAGGCTGACAGGCCTGTCGTTATCCAGGTCATCCCATTTACCCTTTTTAAATATTGGCACAGCATCAGATTTCTTCCAATCATCTGGAACTTCCCCAGTGCTCCAAGACTTTTTGAAAACATTAACAGTCCAGTGAGCTCCACAGCCAGCTGTTTTGAAACTCTTGGATGCAAGTTTAACTGGGACGGCTGATTTGAAAATGTGTAATTTTAGTAGCTGCTGTTTAACATCATCCTGAGACACTAGTGGAATGAAGAGTTTGATCATCACCATATGATGAAATTATGTCATCTGTTTTTTCCACAAATATAGAACAGAAATATTTATTGAACTTTTCTGCATTATTATTGATAATTCTGCCATGTCCATCTAGTAATGGATCAATAGCATTGTCAGGATTCTTTTTGTTCCTAATATATAAAAAGATTCCTTCTTATTGTACATAACTCTGTTGATTTCGCTTTCTGTCCTTTTGCTTCCCTTATCCATTTTTTACAATCCCTAACTTCTGATTTATATACATTACTAGCAACTTCCTCTTTTACACACACACACACACACACACACACAACTACCATCACTTCCCCACTAAATCAAGTCAGTTGTTTAACCAGCACAACCTTCTTCCTTGATTGTGGCTTTTTGTGCATCTAGTAAAGTGCTCCTAAATGATTCCCAATTATCATTCACATTTTTTCTGATTAAATTCTTCCTCACAGCTGATCTGGCTCATAATTGTTTTCAGCTCTGTGAAATTGGCCCCATTAAAACACCAAGTATATGTATTACCAGTCTGGACTTTATTCTGCTTGCACATTATAGGTGTGATCAAGTCATAATCATATGTACCTAAACTACCATTCATTTTTAGTTCTGTGATCAGTTCCTTTTGATCTCTTAAGAAAAAACCTAATAAAGAATTCCTGCGTTGGCTGCTACGATTTTTCAGTTAGGAAATTGTCACCCATAATATTTAGAAATTCAAAGGGTATTTTAATAATGGCAGTATGAGACCTCCAGCATATGCCACTCAAATTGAAGTCCCCCCGTAATAACAATAGTGCCAACTCCAAACATTCAAAAATCACAAGATTTAAAAAAATGTTATATTTGGGTTGAAGTTATTAGCCTTCTGTCCTTTGAGCCATTAGGATGCACTTGTGTTATGTGTTCAAGGGTTTTTTTTTCACAATCATGAGGGCTAATAACTTCTTTAAAAAAAAAAAAAAAAAGTCCCTGAGTTATGTGTGGACTACAAATGGCACCTGAGATTCTTGTAATCACATAAGTCCAGGAGCTGGAGCTTTACAAGCTTGTTTACAGGGGGAAATTAACCAGCCCAATTCTCCTGATATAACACTAGTAGTATGATCATACTAGTAAATTTCCTCCTGTAGACAGGCCCTAAGACAAACACTAATTATTGTCAGGTTTCAGAGTAACAGCCGTGTTAGTCTGTATTCGCAAAAAGAAAAGGAGTACTTGTGGCACCTGAGAGACTAACCAATTTATTTGAGTGCTCAAATAAATTGGTTAGTCTCTAAGGTGCCACAAGTACTCCTTTTCTTTTTACTAATTATTGTGAGTCTGCTGTAAAATTACAAGAGTTGGAAAGAGTGTAATAATGCAGCATGGCCTTCTCACTGGGAACAGGCCAGAGGAGCACCTCACAAATGCTGTTATCACAATTAATCATGTTAGTTTTGAGTACTGGCATTCTGTTCCACTGGTTTTAGAGGCCCTGTTGTATCCGGCCTTTCATGGTGGGGAGTCGCACCTGGTTGTATTTCAAGCATCTCGCCATTAGGTGCTTTTAGCTTGAGAGTTCAAACCTAAATCTCCCCACTGTATTTTCCACTGAATGAATCCGATGAAGTGAGCTGTCGCTCACGAAAGCTTATGCTCAAATAAATTTGTTAGCCTCTAAGGTGCCACAAGTCCTCCTTTTCTCTTTGCAAACCCAAAGTGTTTTTCTCCAGTCTATTTATAGGCTGGCGGCAGAAACCCCTGGGCTGTATTTCACCTGTCGAAGCAGAACGAGCTTTTGCCCCTCATATGGTTATTGGGCATGGAAGGTTTGAGAGGCACTCATGGAAAGGGTATGATCTAGTTACGGATAGAGTACAGTGTAAAGGTTCCTTTGCTCATCATTTACTTTGGACAGGAGCTCTCTTGTCAGACCTCCGTACGGTATTCTGTTTGATATATGGTCAGAAGCTGAAAAGAAAAGAGGCTGGTAAGATTTGTGGTTTGTCCAGGAGTTTACATAGACGCTTTGTGTTGAACAGTGCAGTGTCTCTGACAGCACAGGACAACAGCAGAGTATGCTGACTAGGGTACTTATACATGATGACACTGGGCTTGGTTTAACATTCTCTCCTGTGTAATTGCTGGGCCAGGCCATGCTGTACTTCATCAATCAATGCTGAGGCAAATCTGCAGCAGGGGTAGGAAGTGTAGGATCTGACGCATTTAAAAGAGTGTGTCCCACATTAACCCCTGGTAAGGCCCTCACCTCTGCAGTGGGAGCTGCAAGCCAGGGCAGGAAGAATGAAAAGGGAAATGGAATAACATCTTATTCTGGAATGTTTTAATTGGTTGTTCATCATGAGCCAGACACACACATGTTCAATATGGACCATTCAACAGATGAACCTTCTTGAGCTGAATGAATCTGGAGAGCAAACAACATAGAAGGGAAATGAATCAAGATGCCTGCTACCAGAATTCAGCAGTCCATTCTGCTAGAGATGCTCTGGTTTACGCCCCTGTCCCTAATTCACAGGAGGCATGTTTGGGGCACTCTGGTTAGAGAAATGGCACCCTGTAGGAAAACCCTATTTTTAAAAAAAGTTAAAGCTTTTTATCAATGGTGGCTAGAACGAGCCATGAAACCCCACTGAGGCATGTATGTCACACACCAGTTCTGTTCCACCTTGTATTTAGCTTGAACAGTTTGGTTTCCTTCACCATACTTGAAGAAAAGCTCTGTGAAGTTCAAAAGTTTTTCCATTCCACCAACATAAGTAATATATATTATAAATTACAGTTAGGGTGACCAGATGTCCGGATTCCATAGGGACAGTCCTGATTTTGGGGTCTTTTTCTTATATAGGCTCCTATTACCCCCACCCCATCCCGATTTTTCACACTTGTTGTATGTATGGTCACCCTAATTACACTGCAGTTGTACAATGTCACTGGCACATGTTACCAGTGTATACTGTGTTATACCAGCATATTTTCTTAGGAACCACCAGAGTGAATCAGACCCAAGGTTCATCTAGCCCAGACTCCTGTGTGAGGGCTTCAAACCCTAGTCCAGAAAGCACTTAGGCACTAGTAAGTGCCTTCCACCTGCTGACCTGCTAACAGTTGCCAGAACTAGAAACTGAATTCCAACAAAGGACTCCAGTCTTGGGATCTGATTGGCAGAATGCTGGGGGTCCTGATTGGCTCCCAGTTTGTATTTAAACTATGCACAGGAACAAGAAGTTATCCATGCATCTGGGTTTCCCCTGCTTAGGATGGCTTCCCTTGTGCTACTTGCTTCTACTGTCTGACTCTTATCTCCTGGTATCTGACTCGGCCTGGCTCCTGCTCCAACCACTAGATCAAACCGTCCACATCTTCATTGTGACAATTTGCATGGACCACTTAGGCCACAGGAGTGGGCCGGATGCAAGCAGAATGAACCTGGATAACCCTTCGGGAGCACCGGACATGCTTGAGTGGTCCGGCAGGCCCGGGTTGTTCCCTGACCTCAGGGAACCAGCTATTGCAGACAGTTGCATGCCAGAGATGCCACACTCCAGACACAGCTCATGCAGCCCTGGTCCCCAATACACGTGCCAGCATGCTCTGTGCGCAGCAGTAGCTGGCTACAAGAGAGCCTGGCTGGGGAGGGGGCAGCAGCAGCCTTCTCCCTGCCCAGGCCCGACTTCTGGGGACAGAAGCCGACTGTGAGCAGGACGGAGGGTGGGGGGGCTCCGGCTCGCCTGGCTGCTGTCCTCAGAAGCTGAGCTTGGGCAGTGGGCAGCCTGGTGCTGCCGCAGCCGGGTGCTCTCCCAGTCAGCCGCTGCGTGGCACCGGGCAACGTCCCAGGCAGTATGGCTGGAAGAGGCTCTGGCCCCGCCCCTTCCATTTCCCCACCCAGCTGGCTGCTGGAGGGGCACTTGACCCTTGTGCCCCTCCCACGAGTCGCCTCTTCCTACCGCACGGGGCCAGTGAAGCTAAATCAGTTACTGTCTCAGTGACATCGCAGTGTGGTGGCCTGAGGAAAACCTACAAATGAAGATCCGAACTATAGGAAATACCTTAAATATCAACAAAAACAACGAGGAGTCCTTGTGGTACCTTAGAGATTAACACATTTATCTGGGCATAAGCTTTCGTAGGCTAAAAAATATCAAGTTATCGTAGCCAACTGGGAACTTTTCACTCTCGCTTGGGGAATCAAGGGCCCAGCTGGCCTTGCTGAGATTTATTCTCCTGCAAGTGCAAAGACTATTCACAGATCTGCTCCTCCCCCCAGCTCTTTCTCTCACACTGGTTGGTCTGTGCTCTCCCCTCTAGAATAAGTTTTTTATCACATGGGATCGCTATAGGCTGGGCATCCAGTGTGGCAGAGCAATGCCCTATCAGGAAGCTGGAGAGAGGAGGTGGCTTTTTATCACCTTCCCAGCCCCCTTGATCCTGGGGTCTGAAAAGTGCTCTGAGTTTCCATGCCAGGGCAGCAAACCCCGGCCCTTAGGGAGTATTCCTAGGATGAGGATCTGCATAAAATAATGGATCTAAGCTAAGGATTAGCCTTTGCAGGGAAACCCTTGCAGGTGGAGAAGGGAATTATATTACAGAAAACTTTGGCTGGAGCAAAGGAGGCTCCTGTGACTTGTTCAGTATTTGAGCTTATTTTGCTGGTTTTCTGTCTTTTTTCTGTTCTCAACACAGGAGAACAGAGATCAGGATGTGGCCTTGAGTAAATACTGTAGAATGAAGGGCAGAGTTCCACCATCTTCTTTGATGCAAAGAAGTAGTAACAATTTATTCTCTGAAGATTTTTACACTCCTGGATCTCCTCTGAAAATGTGTGTATCTCACCTGAGAGACAAGGCGGTGAGGTGATATCAATTGCTGAGAGAGACAAGCTTTCGAGGTTACACAGAGCTGCTCTTCAGTCTGGGAAAGGTAAGAGGGTCACAGCTAAACACAGGATGGAACAGATTCTTTAACATACATAGTGAGCACATATTCTAAGAGGGACCATTCCAAGTGGAGTGGCCCATTAACATCTCTGCAGTCATAGATACTAAGGTCAGAAGGGACCATTATGATCATCTAGTCTGACCTCCTGCACAACGCAGACCACAGAATTTCACCCACCCACTCCTGCGAAAAACCTCTCACCTATGTCTGAGCTATTGAAGTCCTCAAATCGTGGTTTAAAGACTTCAAGGAGCAGAGAATCCTCCAGCAAGTGACCTGTGCCCCATGCTACAGAGGAAGGCGAAAACCCCCCAGGGCCTCTTCCAATCTGCCCTGGAGGAAAATTCCTTCCCGACCCCAAATATGGCGATCAGCTAAACCCAGAGCATATGGGCAAGATTCACCAGCCAGATACTACAGAAAATTCTTTCCTGGGTAACTCAGATCCCACCCCATCTAACATCCCATCACAAGCCATTAGGCCTATTTACCATAAATATTTAATTATCAAAATCATATTATCCCATCATACCATCTCCTTCATAAACTTATCGAGCTAATCTTAAAGCCAGATAGATCTTTTGCCCCCACTGCTTCCCTTGGAAGGCTATTCCAGAACTTCACTCCTCTGATGGTTAGAAACCTTCGTCTAATTTCAAGTCTAAACTTCCTGGTGGCCAGTTTATAATCATTTGTTCTTGTGTCCACATTGGTACTGAGCTTAAATAATTCCTCTCCCTCTCTGGTGTTTATCCCTCTGATATATTTATAGAGAGCAATCATATCTCCCCTCATCCTTCTTTTAGTTAGGCTAAATAAGCCAAGCTCCTTGAGTCTCCTTTCATAAGACAAGTTTTCCATTCCTCGGATCATCCTAGTAGCCCTTCTCTGTACTGTTCCAGTTTGAATTTATCCTTCTTAAACATGGGAGACCAGAACTGCACACAGTATTCCAGGTGAGGTCTCACCAGTGCCTTGTATAACGGTACTAACAACTCCCTATCTCTACTGGAAATACCTCGCCTGATGCATCCCAAGACCGCATTAGCTTTTTTCACAGCCATAGCACATTGGCGGCTCATAGTCGTCCTATGATTAACCAATACTCCAAGGTCCTTCTCCTCCTCCGTTACTTCTAATTGATGCGTCCCCAGCTTATAAACTAAAATTTTTGTTATTAATCCCGAAATGCATGACCTTACACTTCTCACTATGAAATTTCATCCTATTACTATTACTCCAGTTTACAAGGTCATCCAGATCCTCCTGTAGGATATCCCTGTCCTTCTCTACATTGGCAATACCTCCCAGCTTTGTATCATCCACAGACTTTATTAGCACGCTCCCACTTTTTGTGCCGAGGTCAGTAATAAAAAGATTAAATAAGATTGGTCCCAAAACCGATCCTTGAGGAACTCCACTGGTAACCTCCCTCCAGCCTGACAGTTCACCTTTCAGTAGGACCCGTTGTAGTCTCCCCTTTAACCAATTCCTTATCAATTTCCATATTGATCCCCATCTTTTCCAATTTAACTAATAATTCCCCATGTGGCACGGGATCAAATGCCTTACTGAAATCTAGGTAAATTAGATCTACTGCTTTTCCTTTGTCCAAAAAATCTGTTACTTTCTCAAAGAAGGATATCAGGTTGGTTTGGCACGATCTACCTTTTGTAAAACCATGTTGTATTTTGTCCCAGTTACCACTGACTTCAATGTCCTTAACTACTTTCTCCTTCAAAATTTTTTCCAAGACCTTGCATATTGCAGATGTCAAACTAACAGGCCTATAGTTACCCAGATCACGTTTTTTCCCTTTCTTAAAAATAGGAACTATGTTAGCAATTCTCCAATCATATGGTACAACCCCTGAGTTTACAGATTCATTAAAAATTCTTGCTAATGGGCTTGCAATTTCGGGTGCCTATTCCTTTAATATTCTTGGATGAAGATTATCTGGGCCCCCTGATTTAGTCCCATTAAGCTGTTTGAGTTTTGCTTCTACCTCAGATATGGTAATATCTACCTCCATATCCTCATTCCCACTTGTCATGCTATCATTATCCCTAAGATCCTCTTTAGCCTTATTAAAGACTGAGGCAAAGTATTTGTTTAGATATTGGGCCGTGCCTAGATTATCCTTGACCTCCACTCCATCCTCAGGGTTTAGCGGTCCCACTTCTTCTTTCTTTGTTTTCTTCTTATTAATATGGTTATAGAACCTTTTACTATTGGTTTTAATTCCCTTTGCAAGGTCCAACTCTACTTTTAGCCTGTCTCACTTTATCCTTACATGTTCTGACCTCAATAAGGCAGCTTTCCTTGCTGATCCCTCCCATCTTCCACTCCCTGTATGCTTTCTGCTTTTTCTTAATTACCTCTCTGAGATGCTTGCTCATCCAGCTTGGTCTACAACTCCTGCCTATGAATTTTTTCTCCTTTCTAGGGATGCGGGCTTCCGATAGCTTCTGCAGCTTTGATTTAAAATAATCCCAGGCCTCCTCTACCTTTAGATCCATAAATTCTTCAGTCCAATCCACTTCCCTAACTAATTTCCTTAATTTTTGAAAGACAGCCCTTTTGAAATCAAAAACCCTAGTTGCAGATTTATTTTTGTTAATCCTTCCGTTCAGTTTGAACTGAATTAGCTCATGATCACTTGAACCAAGGTTGTCCCCTACAACCATTTCTTCTATGAGGTCCTCACTACTCACCAAAACCAAATCTAATATGGCATCCCCTCTAGTCAGTTCAGCAACTACTTGGTGAAGGAATCCATCAGCTATCGCATCTAGGAAAATCTGAGCCCTATTATTATTACTAGCACTTGTCCTCCAGTCTATATCTGGGAAGTTAAAGTCTCCCATGATCACACAATTCCCATTAGTATTTACTTCATTAAAAACATTAACGAGGGCTCTATCCATATCCAGATTAGATCCCGGTGGTCTCTAGCACACCCCAAGCACTATCTCAGGGGAGGCTCTAGTAGCTTTCTTCCCCAATGTGATTTTTGCCCAGACAGACTCTGTCTTATCCATTCCGTCGCTTCTTATTTCTTTACAGTCTACCTCATCATTGATAGACAATGCTACTCCACCACCTTTGCCTTTATTTCGGTCTTTCCTAAACAGCACATACCCTTCAATACCCGTAGTCCAGTCATGACTCCTATTCCACCATGTTTCTGTTACCCCTAGAATATCTGGTTTCACTTCCTGCACCAGTAGCTCCAGTTCCTCCATTTTGTTACCTAGGCTCCTAGGACTAAAATGGTGAGTAAAGAACCAGTGTCTAGGGAGATATAGGCTTTTATGTAGGCCCTGATCCTCTGGTTTGAGTTTTAGAGCTTCATCCTCTTGGTTTTGGTGGGTGTCTTCTCTGACATCAGCATAAGAGTCAGCTCTCATTTCCATCTGCTCTTCAGGGCTGTCAGCATTTTTATTTCTAGGTAAGCCCAAATGTTCCTGTCTCTGCACTGCTGCCTTTTCAGAGCTCTCTGCTGAGCTCATGTCGACCTTATTCACTCCAAGGGGTCTCTGAGCTTGACAGCTGGCAAAAAGCTCCTGTCACACTGCCACCTCCCTTAGGCCAATTTCATTCAATTAAGTCTTCATGGTAATCTCTTTGTCCAAACAACATAATCTTAGCTCCATGTGTATCAGATTCTTGCCATACCTCATAAGTAAGATTTTTTTTAACCTTTAGGCGACCTTATTTTTTTCCTATAAAATACAGAAGCTAAAAAGGGAAATGACATATTAGGCACAAAAGGTAGGACATAGTGATATATTGATAGACGGTACATTCTGGGGCAAGAATTTTTTGAAGTTTCCTGAAGATAAGATTATTGTGTATTAAAAGCTCGGCTTGCAGTTATCAGTGCACATATATCTGCCTCACAAATGTGCCTGAAATAAGCACCTTGCATCCATATGTCATTTTAAAAGAATAAAAAAGGTATGCATTTCATACCAGCTGGCCCTAGCTCTTTCGTCCCAGGTTAGTTTTGTTTCTAAGTGCGATAACTAGCTCAGTACATGAAAACACACCATGGTTGGTGGGCGTGGGGGTGGGAAGGGAGAGGGGAAGACCATCGCATCAGTGTATAGCAAAGTCCTTTCTGAGTCATTGCTACAGTCCAGAGAATTAATGGGGCCATCTCACAAAAAAAAGCAAACATCTGGTGTCCCTGGAAAGAGCATTGACTGGCCCTGCCTTACACCTCACACTGGCAGTTGCAGTAGGGGGTGGTTACATAAGCTATATAAGATACAAGGATTGGCATACTGCATGTCACTCTGAAGTTTAGGATGTCTCTTGAATCAGTGTGAAGTGATGGGAACATCTACAAGCTTGTCTGAGAGCTCTTTTTGTTAAGAATATCACCAGGTTCAGTCATCACTGGACTTCAGTCTGTTACTGTCCAGTCTTTAAGTTCTCAGCCATTCTGACTTTATGAATTACATCTGTAAGGTGTAAAGCTGCAGTAAGGCATGTATCTTTTCCATGCCAAGAGTCCTAGACCATTGTGACATCAGTAACGCCACCAATCATCACCTTTACTCTACAGCTAATTTACATGCAAGAGTTTCATTGGCTCTATGAGGGAGAGGCCACAGATAATGGGTTACTTGGCCCAGCTGCCACAGTTCTTCAAAACCACCACACAACAACACAACCATCAGACACAGTAACCATAAACTCATAAATAAGGCTCAGATTTTGTCATGGGTATTTTTAGTAAAAGTCACTGACCTGTCTGTGACTTTTACTAAAAATAACTGTGACAAAATAGGGAGGGGGGATCAAGCACCCAAGGCTGCTGCAGCTCCATGATTTCCTCCACCAATGGGGCGGCTGGGAGCTGCGGGGCTAGGGTGACCATATTTCCCCAAGAGAAAACAAGACATCTCCAGCCACTCACCTGAGGGCCCCTCACACCCCTGCACAAACACATGAGGCTGTCATCCCATAGCTGGAACCCTGCAAGTGGGGGGGGGGCCTCAGGAGGCTGTCCCCATTGCTGCAGCTCCGAGCTTCAGAGCTGGGGCGGGTGCTGGCTGATAGCTCCAGTCCTGTGGCTCCCGAGGCTGCAGCAGAAAATGTCATGGAGGTTACAGAAGTCAGGGAATCTGTGACCTCCATGACATAAACGTAGCCTTACTCATATAGCCCCATGGCAGCACACACCCCTCATTTACCACCTGTACAAATCAATGCAAATCTCTCAGCGCAATCCCCCCCAGACATAAATCAACACAATCACCCACACAGCACCACAATCAGCACACACCCGTTATTTGCCACCCATCGAAATCCACACAACACCCCCAATTGAACACAGCACACACAAAAATCAGCACAAGCACCAACACACCCAGTGCACACAATCATCCCAAACATCACTCTGAAGCCTGGAATGTCGTTGAGTTGGACCATACAGTGTGCCCAGCTCTGTGAATATTCTTTGCATTTGCAGTGGAATAAATCCCAGCAAGGCCAGCTGGGCCCTCGATTCCCCAAGTGAGAGTGAAAAGTTCCAGGTTGGCTACAATAACTTGATATTTAAGGCATTTCCTATAGTTAGGATCTTCATTTATAGGGTTTCCTCAGGCCACCACACTGCGATATCATTCCGACAATAACAGATTTAGCTTCACACACCCCGCGCAGTAGGAAAAATTATTAGCCTCACTGCTCAGGCAGGGGACAGGCACTAAGAGACTAGGGACTAGACTCACAAAGGGATGTAGGTGCTTAGAAAGTTACTGGGATTCACAAGGCCTGAGTTTGGTGCTTGGGCTCTGTCAAAGTCAGATTCGAGACTCACAAATTTGTCAGACCACTCTGTTTATTAGCAAAGTGCTTTGCCAATGCACCCAGATATGTGTGAGCCTCATGCAAAAGCTCAAGCTAACTTATTTACACAGATAAGCCAAAGCAAATTTAACATAAGAGACAAAAGGAAGAGAAACTGACAAATATACATACATATCTTATTTGCATACTAACCTTTACCAATCTCCTAGCTCAATAGGAGTTCTAAGTTAATTAGTTTGGGGACCCATTGTCTCACACTCCTTAATGTTTCTCTTCCTGACAACTATATTTCAACAAACCTTTCAAGCAGCATTTCTTTAATTAATTATAATTTCAATATAATTCATTCTACTTTCACAATCCCTCCTTTTGGTCAAGCTACGCAATGACCAACAATTACTGGGTTCCACATATCAATCGTTCTTTATCTCTTTGTTCATCAGTGATATTTAAAATCATCAAATTAGCACTCTGGTTTGGGGCAGCTATCTGTGTAGCATGCCTGACACAATTTTGGATACAACAGGAAAGTAACTGAAAACATACAAAAATTATTAGGATTCCAAACAGGAGAGTTAGGGCTCCCTGAAACAACCAGTTTTCTATGCCAGAGAAATTGAAAAGGTTACTTAGCCACTTCCATAAAGAACTTGGCTCTTTGTGGGGAAGATATGTGATTTGTTCTAAGTGGCTAGCACGATCTATTACCTCATTGGTGTTGTCTGGTATATACACACAGCAGTCTTTTCCAATGAGAGCACAAGTCCCTCCTTTTGCCACCAGCACTATGTCCAATGCCTGACCATTTTGGAGGGCCATCTGTCAGATTGCCCCTGTTTCTTTGGCCAGGGCTCTTAAACTTTCTCCGATTTCATTTGCCCTTATTTCAACTATTGCTTGTAACCTTAGGAGCCTTTTTGCATGGTGTATTACTCCCCCTAATGGTATTAAGGAACCGCCAATGGCCTCTTCCCAGGTTAAAGGGCTTATGTTATTTACATACCATTGGGCATCTGTTAAGTCCCTTCTTTTTCGCCTGAAATTGCAGAGGCGTTCTCGAGGGAAGGTTCCTAGCACTCGGAATTGTGGGAAGAGTCGGGCGGGATAACAGACTCCTGACCAATTAGCTGGTAGTGCAGTATAAGCTCTGGTCTCACACACCCAGTGATGGCCTATTAAGGCCGGGAAGGGTTGGTTGCACCCCTTTGTCATATAGGTGTTTGCAAAGGAGGAGTAGTATCCCCCAAAGGGTACAGGGTAATTCTCCTTACGAGTAGTGGTGTTATTTGCATGACATTGAAAGATTGTATTGTTTTCACTAAGGTTACTGTAGGGGGAACATGAGATTGATTTCTCTGTTTGATGCCAGGTTGAGAAAAATTCATATCTCCATACCCGGCCTGCTACTTTTTAGTTTTGTTTGAATAATCCCATACACCATTGGCCACAATATGCTGAAGGCAACGGCTTTTCCCCAGATCCAGCCCTGTCCCATTACACACCCAACACCAATGACCTTTTCCCTCCACCACACTTATCCATTGAGATGCATTTATTCCCACCGCTTCCCAAGTGTCACTGCTGTTCCATAATTTGTTAAACGGACAAGGCCCTCCAGTGAGGTCTGGGGACTTGAGTGGGATAGCCAGGACAGGATCACCAGTTTGAGAGAGGGCTGGGATGTGGCTGCAGACCCAGCAATTAGAAATATTAAGGGTCTGAGCTATCCACATCTGCTGCTGAATAAAAGAATTGTCATCGTGGTCTCCCCAGACCGTAAGATACCAGCAGCCGAGGAACAGGCAGAGGTGCATGTTGGAGGCAAGGCTCTTCTGGTTCTGACAACCTCAACTGAGCAGTCACGGTTTTACGCCCACCAGGCAGTAGGCGCTAGGCTCGCTACTGCTTTTTTTTGTTTGTTTGTTTGTTGTCTGCTTCTGGCAACCCTTACGAGAGCGTAGATTGTAAGGTATTGCAGACTGTTCCTCTACGTCTTCTTCTGGAGTCAAAATTGACTCTGTGTTGTCCTGAGGTGACGATTGGTTCTCTGGGGATGGTGCCTTCTTACACTGTGAAGCATGTATCCATGCTGCGATGCCAGATAGTTTAACAGCCATCTGTGTAGTAAGCAGTACCTGATGAGGACCCTTCCACCGGGGCTCCAAGGCGTGCTTTTGATGATGGCGCCGTACGTAGACCCAATCACCTGGCTCGAGGTTGTGGCAAGCGTCGGAGGTGGGTTCCGTGGGCCAGGTGGCTCGAACCTGTGAATGGAAGTGACTTACAGCTTGCATTAGTCCCTTGCAATACTGAAGGAGCGCACTGTGAGTCAAGTTCAAATCTGGAAGGGGAGTAATGGTAGTCATAGCTCGCATAGGGCGTCCCATAACAATTTCAAAGGGACTTAATTTATGCCTTTGGGATGGAGTGGATCTCATGTCCATAAGGGCTAATGGTAAGGCTACTGGCCAGCTTAATCCTGTAGAGTCACAAATTTTAGCAAGCTTATTCTTAAGTGCACCATTTCGTCTTTCAACTGCACCTGCGCTCTGTGGGTGGTAGGGACAGTGCAACAGGTGTTTGATGTGCGATATACGGTCCAGGTGTTGACCAAGTTGTCCAGTAAAATGTGCACCCCGATCCCTGGACAGAGTAGCAGGAATTCCCGTGGCAGGCATAATATGATTTAACAAACATTTGGCAACAGACAGTGAGTCAGCCTTGCGACAAGGAAAGGCTTCAATCCAACCAGAGAATAAACATACCATAACCAATATCAATTCATCTTGTTGACACTTAGGCATTTGTACAAAATCAAGTTGCCAATGCAAGAACGGTGCTTGAGGCAGGCCCCGGAACCCTGGGCCGCTTTTACAGGTTTACCAATATTATGGCTTTGGCAAATGGTACAGGCTGCACAGTGGCGGGCTGCAAAAGAGCTAAAATGGGGGCCCCACCATCCTGTCTTAGTTACAGCAGAGACCATCCCCTCCTTTCCGACGTGAAACACCGTGTAGCAGGGCGGCCAGAGACGGGTAGAGTGAAAAGGGGGCTACAAAGGCGCCAGTAGGCGAGCGCCAAAGAGAATCGGGATCCTTGGGCAACCCAGGATTCTTTCTTGGTTTCTGGGGCCGAGTCTTGGAGCAGGGTGAGGTCAGTGAGGGACCAGGAGGGTAAGAGGAGAGTGGAGAACAAGGGAATCAGACATTTCGACTAGGCGCCCTGCAGCAGCCACAGCACGCAGGCAGCGGGGTAAGCCTTGGGCAACAGGGTCTAAAGTGGCAGAGAAATAAGCCACTGGGCGGTTCTTTTCTCCGTGCATCTGAGAGAGAACTCCAAGTGCACACCCAGATTGTTCATGGCAGAAAAGGGTAAAAGGCTTAGAATAGTCAGGCAGCCCTAAGGCAGGGGCAGAAGCCAAACCCTGTTTGAGGGAAACAAAGGCAGAATTGGCCTCAGGGGGCCACGGCATGGGGTCAGGCACAGAGAATCGAGTGAGTTCCTGGAGAGGTTTTGCAAGGGAGGCATATTAGGGAATCCATTGTCTGCAAAATCCAGCCATGCCTAAAAACTTCTGGACCTGGCTTGGGGAGCGGGGTCAGGGAAAGCTAAGGATAGCTTGGACGTGGGTGGGAGAAAGTGCACGGGAACCCTGGGAGAGGAGAAAGCCGAGGTATGTGACTGAAGCTTGACAGAGTTGTAGTTTAGAGCGAGAAGCTTTGTGACCCTTATTTGCTGGGGCAATAAGGAGCACTAAAGAGTCAGTTTCAGAGGCAGACAATGAAGGGGAACAGAGGAGTAGATCATCTACATATTGGACTAGTGTGGACCTGGATGGGAAAACAAGGTCAGCAAGCTCTCGGGCTAATGCTTGGGGAAAATATGACGGGCTTTCAGTATACCCCTGGGGCAGTGTGGTCCATGTGTACTGTTGCCCCTTGTAAGAAAAGGCAAACAGGAACTGGGAGTCAGGGTGAACCGGGACAGAAAAGAAAGCAGAGCACAAATCAACAACAGTAAAATGAGTTGCATCTGGTGGGATAGAAGCCAGAATCGTCGCTGGGTTAGGGACAACGGGAAAGGCAGGTATGACAATGTGGTTAATGGCCCGAAGATCCTGAACAAACCGCCACGATTTACCATCAGCTTTTCAAACTGGGAGGATAGGGGTGTTACAGGGGCTGGAGCAGGGGATAATAATGCCTTGTTCCCGCAGGGCGGTCATGACTGGAGCAATTCCAGCCTTTGCTTCGGGGTTTAAAGGGTATTGAGACAGGTGAGGCAGAGGTTTGGAGGAATCAAGAATAATGCAGACGAGGTCAGTATATAAACGGCCCACTTCAGACGGGTGGGTTGGCCACAGAGAGGATGGGACCTGTGAAATTAGGTGTTCAAGGGACGGGACCAATGGGCAGCAGGGGACCAAAGTGGAAAGGGGAGTTTCAGACAGCAGGGAGGCTACAGAATCACTCAGAGAGGACTGCGGGATTTGTAAGTAGACACCATCCAGGGAACAGTAGATGGTACAGCCAAGTTTACATAACAGGTCCCAACCCAAAAGGTTCACCGGAGTGGAATCCGAGAGGAGGAATGCATGGTCCACGGAAAGGGGACCAACCTGGACTGGTAGAGGTTTTGAAAGGGGATAAGGGGTTGGGACTCCTGTAATGCCCACAGCGGATATGGTTTTTTTGGTGCGGGGAACCTCAGGCAGGTCGGCAGTACGAACTGCAGAGAGCGAAGCTCCTCTATCAACAAGGAAAGGGAGAGAAAAATCATTAATAGTCAAAACACATTCACCCATGGGAGTGAGAGGTAGTAAAGGAGCTAAAATTTCCTGGTGTTCTGTCATTGCTGTTGGACAAAGGAAATCTGGGGACTGTTGAGCTGTGCCGACAGGGGGTCTAGCTGGTTGTTTACAGAGCTATTAGGCTGGCGCGGACACTCATTTTTCCAATGTCCGGGTTGTTTACAGTAATTACAAACACCCCCAAAACCTGAAAATCCAGTTCCACGGCCCCTCCCGTGACCACGTCCCCCTCCCCGGTACTGTTTACCTTGCCCTGAATAATGCTGTATTTGCAGGGCCATTAACTTTTGGGAACATTGTTCCTCCTTTCCCTTTAGAGTGCGATGGCAGTGTTCTGCCACTGATTGCAACTTATTCATGGTTTCAGTTTCCCACCCAACACTTATTCGCTTTAGCATATTGCCAATAGCAGGTAGGAGGCCATTAACAAACGCATGAGCCAGGGCGCCCTTCCCATTTTCACCCGGTTGCCGTATACCAGAATGTTGCAGAAAAACATCAGTCCGTCGGGTGCGCTAGTCACCCGGACTTTCTCCCTGTCACTGTTTACAGCAATGTATGGCTGTCCAGTTTGTTTTTGGAGTCCATACTCGAGGGATGGCCTCATGTAGGTTTTTAGCTCGGTCTTTACACTTTTTTCGGTATTCAGTGTCAGGACCGGCGTCTGGTAAAGTTGAATGACGCTCACTGATGGGCCAATTGGCTGCTGTGAGCCATTTTTCGTGCTCGCTAGGGGTTACAAGTAGCTTGCACACCTGCAGGAGGTCTGCCTCAAAGGGTTCATAGGTGTCACACACTAACAAAAATTCCTCTGCAAATGTGGTAGGATTTTCCAGGGGCTTTGGAAAGCCTTTTACAATTGAAAGGAGCTCTGTACGAGTCCAGGGTTTATAGCTCCAAGTTGGACCCTCTTGTAGGCCCCCAGGATGCAGGATTTGGAGGGGAGCCTGGATAGGTTTAGAGCCAGAGCATAAGCGTTGGGCCCAGTCAGTGTCCAGGCTATCTTCGTATGTATGGGGAAAAACAGAGGAGTCAGGCAGACTGGAGGGTTTCGGGGGAACAGGGGGTTTTTCTTTACGCGTCTGAGTGGTACCGGAGGAATGGGCCTGGGCAGTATTGGACGATCTGGACTGATCTGAACTGGAGACCCCTGGGAGTTGTTGTGACCGCCTATTGATCCGATGCAAGGATGCCAGGCCAATTAATGCATCTTCCTCATCGTCATCCCCAGAATTTAACAAGGGGTTTTCTTCGTCCTTTCCCACAATGAGATGGGAGTATGAAGGGGGATGGGATCAATCCTGGTTTTCTGGGAGAACGAGATAAAGGGGAGCGCTCGGTCTGGCAGCAGGAGAGGAGGCTTCTAATAAAGCTTTTAACTTATCATTTGAATCTTTGAGAGAGGCAAGTTTTGATTCTGTTCACCTATGATTTGCCTCTTCCCACCACTGCATGAAACAATCAACCTCTCCTTTTGCCAATTTAGTTTTAGGTTGGCCGAGTTTGTCTTTTAAGACGTCTACTTGGTCTTTGTCCCAAGATCCTAACAGTGGCCACTGAATTTTGGGATTCTCCTGAGTTAGCCTAGACCATTTTTCCAGAAATTTACAGGAGTCCGGACCCTTCCTAAAATACATAAAATGAGCCAGCGTTCCTTTAGGGAACTGTCCCGACTTAGACGTCTGGTTAGCCATACAGGAGAACTTTACACACCAATCACACAAGAAGGAAAGTCGGGTTCGTCAGAGTGATGCCAGGTGCAACACACAAAAGGAGCCCACAGGCTACTGCCTCAATCGCCCTTGCTTTCACACCAAGGGTTTTACCCAAGGCGTGGTGCGGCTGCAATTGTGCAGATTTCACTCACTCAGACCGTGGGAACAGGAACCCTTTGATCAGCCAGTCCCCGGATGGAGACGGCGCCCACACTCAAACACACCACAGGGAGGACGGATAGACACAGAGACAAGACAGTCCTCAGTCCGGACAAAACACAGAAATAATTACCTGACCAGATTCCTGATGTCAGATCCCGGGATCCCTACCAGAACAGAGTGGGAACCAACAGGTTCGATGGCGTAGACTTCACTGTGGTCATGCACCCTTCCGTTCTGGTGGAGGACCGCTCGGGCCAAATGCCCAGGTGCCAGCTTGCCATGGCCGTCCTAAGAACGGTCAGGAGTCACAGGGCCCCAGTGAAGATGGTTGCCATCTCAGTGGGACCTCCAAATTGTCAAAGTCAGATTCAAGACTCACAAATTTGTCAGACCACTCTGTTTATTAGCAAAGCGCTTTGCCAATGCACCCAGATATGTGTGAGCCTCATGCAAAAGCTCAAGCTAACTTATTTATACAGATAAGCCAAAGCCAATTTAACATAAGAGACAAAAGGAAGAGAAACTGACAAATATACATATGTCATAAATATAAAGGGAAGGGTAAACCCCTTTGAAATCCCTCCTGGCCAGGGGAAAGCTCCTCTCACCTGTAAAGGGTTAAGAAGCTAAAGGTAACCTCGCTGGCACCTGACCAAAATGACCAATGAGGAGACAAGATACTTTCAAAAGCTGGGAGGAGGGAGAGAAACAAAGGGTCTGTGTCTGTCTGTATGCTGGTCTTTGCCAGGGACAGAACAGGAATGGAGTCTTAGAACTTTTAGTAAGTAATCTAGCTAGGTATGTGTTAGATTATGATTTCTTTAAATGGCTGAGAAAAGCATTGTGCTGAATAGAATAACTATTTCTGTCTGTGCATCTTTTTTGTAACTTAAGGTTTTGCCTAGAGGGGTTCTCTATGTTTTTGAATCTAATTACCCTGTAAGATATCTACCATCCTGATTTTACAGGGGGGATTTCTTTATTTCTATTTACTTCTATTTTTTATTAAAAGTCTTCTTGTAAAAACTGAATGCTTTTTCATTGTTCTCAGATCCAAGGGTTTGGGTCTGTAGTCACCTATGCAAATTGGTGAGGCTTTTTATCCAACATTTCCCAGGAGAGGGGGGGTGCAAGTGTTGGGAGGATTGTTCATTGTTCTTAAGATCCAAGGGTCTGGGTCTGTAGTCACCTAGGCAAATTGGTGAGGCTTTTTACCAAACCTTGTCCAGGAAGTGGGGTGCAAGGTTTTGGGAAGTATTTTGGGGGGAAAGACGCGTCCAAACAGCTCTTCCCCAGTAACCAGTATTAGTTTGGTGGTGGTAGCGGCCATTCCAAGGATAACGGGTGTAATATTTTGTACCTTGGGGAAGTTTTGACCTAAGCTGGTAAAGATAAGCTTAGGAGGTTTTTCATGCAGGTCCCCACATCTGTACCCTAGAGTTCAGAGTGGGGGAGGAACCTTGACAACATACATATCTTATTTACATACTAACGTTTACCAATCTCCTAGCTCAGTAGGAGCTCTACGTTAGTTAGTTTGGGGACCCATTGTCTCACACTCCTTAATGTTTCTCTTCCTGACAACTATATTTCAACAAACCTTTCAAGCAGCATTTATTTAATGAATTATAATTTAAATATTATTCATTCTACTTTCACAGCTCCCTATACAAGAAATGGAGGGAGATAGGCACCTAGGAATGGGGTTCACAAAAGCCAGCCTGCGGAGCTGCCTAAGCTATCCAATGGGAGATGCGAAGGAGAGGGTGTGTCTGAAGCCCCTCTGCTCTCAGGGAGTGCTTGGGATTTGCCGCTGTAAACACTCTCCTGCAATCAGGCTACATAGAGTTAGGACTTCTTTCCTAACTTCTAGCCAGGTGGTTAGGGTGCTCAGCCAGGATATGGAAGAACCCCAGTTCAAGGCCCCCTCCAGCCAATCAGGAGAAGGGATTTGAACAGGGCTCTGCCCCTTCTCAGGTGAGTGCCTTAACCACTGGGCTCTGGGATACTCTGCTGTGGGGCGTCCTCTGTTAAAGCTAGTCCACTTTGACTAGCTAAATAAATAGGCATTGGGCCAGAGGGAGAGTGACTCTGCAGCCTTCAGGGGTGGCTAGGGGTGATGGAAAACCCAGGATCCAATCTGCCTGCTCCAATGATTCTACCTGTGGAATCTGTGGCACAGTCAGGGCCTGAACCCTATGCCTTAGCCACAAACCATCCTTCCTTTCTGCAATAACTGGTGTAAGCTTCTCGATTTGTATAAAGGAAAACTGGCCCATCAAACTGGTTGAAGGGGGAAAATCTGCAGAAAAAACTGATAAAAAACAAAAAATATTTTCTCTACATTTTTCATGGAAAATTTCAATTTTTGGTGGACATTCATAAATATTTCAGGGGGGAAGGGCTTCAGAGGGAGGAGAGTTGTTTTTTTGTTTGTTGGGGGGGGAGTTAAGAAAATAACAGATATTCTCCACAGACAGCAGACACTTTTCATGAAAAATGTCATTTAGTCAAAACCCCAATTTTCTGTCAAAAACAATATTGACAGACAACTTTCAACCTGCCCTGTTAGCAAGTTTTTCAGGGCCACACTGTGAATAAAGGGATCTATAGAAATATAAGGTGCATTTGTGTTTGGAGGCTAACGGGAAACTGGTGAGAACTCTACCCCAATGAGCATAGTATTATATTTGTAAAACAGATGGGTCGCAGGACTAGACCCCAGGTCCTTTGCTGATGTTATTTATATTCAAAATAATCCGTCTCTGTTCCCCGAGGTTTTTATATAGTGCCCGTCACAGTGGCTTCTGAGTCCTTATTCCGCGATAGCAGAAACCACAGGCTGAAGAGCTGTCTGACTTCTGATCTTGTGAGTAACTGTCAGACCAGAAGGCACTTGCACCCCAGTAGCAACATACAATATGTCTGTGTGTCCAAGCCACCTTGCTCCCCCCTTCGGTGGGGGTTGTGTTTCTAAGCAAAATAGTCTTTAAAGCAGAGGTCCTGTTTCTTCAGTGGCCAATCAGCCTTTCCTAATTCCTACCCATTCAAGAATCCTCCAGGATACTGATCCTTTAGGAGCTTGGAGCCCGGGTGTTCCTTCCCTTTGTCTGCAGTGACCTCTCTATCCCTTTGTCACCGTCCCCTAGCGGGTGCCACCCCATGTTATAGCAGTCTCTGCTCAGGTCACTCTTCCCACTAGCTGCTTCTGAGACTGCTTGCACATCCTGGGCCCTACTGTGAGTTCAGGATCCTGTGTACACACTTGACACATGCACCTCAGGAACTAGGACCTAGGCTCCTGGTTCTCTCAATAGGCTGGCCTAAGAAGTTTGCTGCCACCTTCAGGTGTGCTCCAGCCAAAGAGCACTGTGGCATGAGAACATGAAGAGCGCCCGTGTGGGCCAGAGATTACTGTGAATGACAAGAGGCTGTAATTGCGGTGAGTGTTCCCCCCACACACACTTTATGGTATTTGTGTTCTAATTGCTCTTTGCTTTATGATGGGGCTTTCATATTGAGACTGTTCGTTTGCTTAGTTTGTCCCTAAAGGTTTGACTTTGACCCCCCTCCCCCCGCCCATAAACAATTCAGCAGAGAATTCTATTTTTGCCAGGAGAAATACCTATTTCATGGAAGGGAGTTACCTTGAGAGTTAGCTAGGTGGAAATTCAGCATATTTATGTGCTGATGTAGCACTGTGACTAGGGGTTAGATGCCGGGGGGGGGGTGCAGGAAAGGTGATGGTATTCTACCCACAAAATAAGCTTCACCCATATGAGTCACCAAAATGAGACACCATTATGCAGATATTGTGCAGATCGTGTGAGCCAGTTGGCTCCAGTGGGCTCCTTGACCTTGGTTATCCCCAGTGGGTCTGAAACATGCCCATGGGCTCTGCTGGAATCTTTGGGCTTTGACTCTTTCTTGACTGATAGGGGAAAAATGACCAAAAGTATAGAGGAACTGGACTGAAGAGAGAAAAATAGAATTTCAGAGGCCTTTACATTAGGTACTGCAGACAACCCACTCTACCATTTCCGATTCTCTTGGAATCAAAGTGGTGTGAGGAAGAAACAATCGTGAATTATCATTTTCAAAGTGTTGGGCAATGGAGACAAAGATTGCTTAATTTGAACTAGGCAGGGAAGAGAAATGAAATAGAAAGAACACAGAAGTCCTTCTACTCCCTGAAGTTAGACCAGTAAAGTGATGACATTCCTAAAAGAATCTATTGCTACACTAGGAGCCAAGATGTGAGTAATACGCCCAGCAAACCTAGGCTAAAAGGCACAATACCAAGGACATTTTCTTTATTCAGGGACTCAATACAACATGGAAAATAAGTTGAAATTCTTCTGAGCCAACAGAACCCTGTTTAAAAAGCTGGCGCTCCGCGAACCAGCTGAGCGGTGGCGAACCAGCTGAGCAGCGGGGAACAGCAGAGCAGCAAACAGCAGGAGTTTGCCCGGGATCTGTGTTAGTGAGTATCTGGGTAGCTGAGTGTGTGTTTGTTGAGAGGATTGAAGTGTTTGTAGTGAGGGCAGCTTGAAAGTTTGAGCGAGTGCTTGATTGGTTGGCTGAAAAGGACGGGAGTTGGGAGTGTTTTGTTTCAGGTGAGCCTGGCTGTTTAAAAAGCCGGCGTGCCGCGAACCAGCTGAGCAGTGGGGAACAGCAGAGCAGCAAACAGCAGGAGTTCGCCTGGGGTGAGCCCACTGAGGCTTACACCCTGACGGCTTCTCTGAGTAATTACTGCATCTCCTGAGGAAGCTCGTAGTAGGAAGGTAATATGGATGGGGGGTGTTCAGCTGTTGTGACCTGCACTGGATGTGCCATGTTTGTCTTTCTTCCACAGGACAGAACCGACTTTGTGTGTACAAAATGCAAACTGGTTTCCATATTGGAAGAGAAGGTTGAAGGTCTGGAGAAACAGGTATCGACCCTGTGTTGCATAAGAGAATCTGAAGATTTTCTGGACAGACGTCAGGATATGCTTCTACAGGCACAAGGTTCTGAAGATTCAGAGCAGGCTGCACAGCGGGGACAGGAGGCCTGTGAAGAAATTTGGCAACATGTGACCTCCAGAAGAAGAAGGGGGAACGTCCATGTACCAGCAATGCAGATACAGGTAAGTAACCGTTTTCATGTTCTCTCCACAGGTACCATTGTGGGGAGTGGCCCAGATGATACGTCTGGGGGAAGGAAGCAGAAGGAGACTCCGCCAGTTGAAAGGCATGAGATGCACTGTCCTGAGATGGGGGGTTCCACGACCACCACTCCCAAGAGAAGGAGGCGGGTGGTGGTGGTCGGGCACTCTCTCCTCAGGGGGACTGAGTCATCTATCTGCCGCCCTGACCGGGAAAACAGAGAAGTCTGCTGCTTGCCAGGGGCTAAGATTCACGATGTGACGGAGAGACTGCCGAGACTCATCAAGCCCTCGGACCGCTACCCCTTCCTGCTTTTCCACGTGGGCACCAATGATAATGCCAAGAACGACCTTGAGCGGATCACTGCGGACTACGTGGCTCTGGGAAGGAGAATAAAGGAGTATGAGGCGCAAGTGGTGTTCTCGTCCATCCTCCCCGTGGAAGGAAAAGGCCGGGATCGTCGAATCGTGGAAGTCAATGAATGGCTACGCAGGTGGTATCGGAGAGAAGGCTTTGGATTCTTTGACCATGGGATGGTGTTCCAAGAAGGAGGAGTGCTAGGCAGAGACGGGCTCCACCTAACAAAGAGAGGGAAGAGCATCTTCACGAGCAGGCTGGCTAACCTAACGAGGAGGGCTTTAAACTAGGTTCACCAGGGGAAAGAGACCAAAGCCCTGAGGTAGGTGGGGAAGCAGGATACCGGGAGGAAGCACGAGCAGGAGCGTGTGAGAGGGGAGGGCTCCTGCCTCATACTGAGAATGAGGGGTGATCAGCGGGTTATCTCAAGGGCCTATATACAAATGCACAAAGCCTGGGAAACAAGCAGGGAGAACTGGAGGTCCTGGGAAAGTCAAGGAATTATGATGTGATTGGAATAACAGAGACTTGGTGGGATAACTTGCATGACTGGAGTACTGTCATGGATGGATATAAGCTGTACAGGAAGGACAGGCAGGGCAGAAAAGGTGGGGGAGTTGCACTGTATGTAAGGGAGCAGTATGACTGCTCAGAGCTCTAGTATGAAACTGCAGAAAAACCTGAGAGTCTCTGGATTAAGTTTAGAAGTGTGAGCAACAACGGTGATGTCGTGGTGGGAGTCTTCTATAGACCACCAGACCAAGGGGATGAGGTGGACGAGGCTTTCTTCCAGCAACTCACAGAAGCTACTGTATCGCATGCCCTGGTTCTCATGGGCGACTTCAATCATCCTGATATCTGCTGGGAGAGCAATACAGCGGTGAACAGACAATCCAGGAAGTTTTTGGAAAGTGTAGGGGACAATTTCCTGGTGCAAGTACTGGAGGAACCAACTAGGGGCAGAGCTCTTCTTGACCTGCTGCTCACAAACCGGGAAGAATTAGTAGGGGAAGCAAAAGTGGATGGGAATCTGGGAGGCAGTGACCATGAGATGGTCGAGTTCAGGATCCTGACACAAGGAAGAAAGGAGAGCAGCAGAATACGGACCCTAGACATCAGAAAAGCAGACTTTGACTCCCTCCGGGAACTGATGGGCAGGATCCCCTGGGAGAATAAAATGAGGTAGAAAGGAGTCCAGGAGAGCTGGCTGTATTTTAAAGAACCCTTATTGGGGTTATGGGGACAAACCATCCTGATGTTTAGAAAGAATAGTAAATATGGCAGGCGACCAGCTTGGCTTAACAGTGAAATCCTTGCTGATCTTAAACACAAAAAAGAGGCTTACAAGAAGTGGAAGATTGGACAAATGACCAGGGATGAGTATAAAAATATTGCTCGGGCATGCAGGAGTGAAATCAGGAAGGCTAAATCACACCTGGAGTTGCAGCTAGCGAGAGATGTTAAGAGTAACAAGAAGGGTTTCTTCAGGTATGTTGGCAACAAGAAGAAAGCCAAGGAATGTATGGGCCCCTTACTGAATGAGGGAGGCAACCTAGTGACAGAGGATGTGGAAAAAGTTAATGTACTCAATGCTTTTTTTGCCTCTGTCTTCACGAACAAGGTCAGCTCCCAGACTACTGCACTGGGCAGCACAGCATGGGGAGGAGGTGGCCAGCCCCCTGTGAAGAAAGAAGTGGTTCGGGACTATTTAGAAAAGCTGAACATGCACAAGTCCATGGGGCCGGATGCGTTGCAACCGAGAGTGCTAAAGGAATTGGTGGATGTGATTGCGGAGCCATTGGCCATTATCTTTGAAAACTCATGGCGATCCAGGGAAGTCCCGGAAGACTGGAAAAAGGCTAATGTAGTGCCAATCTTTAAAAAAGGGAAGAAGGAGGATCCTGGGAACTACAGGCCAGTCAGCCTCACCTCAGTCCCTGGAAAAATCAATTCTGAAGCACTTAGAGGAGAGGAAAGTGGTCAGGAAGAGTCAGCATGGATTCACCAAGGGAAAGTCATGCCTGACTAACCTAATTGCCTTCTATGATGAGATAACTGGTTCTGTGGATGAAGGGAAAGCATTGGACATGTTACTCCTTGACTTTAGCAAAGCTTTTGACACGGTCTCCCACAGTATTCTTGTCAGCAAGTTAAAGAAGTACGGGCTGGATGGATGCACTACAAGGTGGGTAGAAAGTTGGCTAGATTGTCGGGCTCAACAGGTAGTGATCAATGGCTCCATGTCTAGTTGGCAGCTGGTATCTAGCGGAGTGCCCCAAGGGTTGGTCCCGGGGCCGGTTTTGTTCAACATCTTCATTAATGATCTGGAGGCTGGTGTGGATTGCACCCTCTACAAGTTTGTGGATGACACTAAACTGGGAGGAGTGGTAGATACGCTGGAGGGTAGGGATAGGATACAGAGGGCCCTAGACAAATTGGAGGATTGGGCCAAAAGAAATCTGATGAGGTTCAACAAGGACAAGTGAAGAGTCCTGCACTTAGGACGGAAGAATCCAATGACCGCTACAGACTAGCGACCGAATGGCTAGGCAGCAGTTCTGCAGAGAAGGACCTAGGGGTGACAGTGGATATGAGAAGCTGGATATGAGTCAGCAGTGTGCCCTTATTGCCAAGAAGGCCAATGGCATTTTGGGATATATATGTAGGGGCATAGCGAGCAGATCGAGGGACGTGATCGTTCCCCTCTATTCGACATTGGTGAGGCCTCATCTGGAGTACTGTGTCCAGTTTTGGGCCCCAAACTACAAGAAGGATGTGGAAAAATTGGAAAGAGTCCAGCGGAGGGCAACAAAAATGATTAGGGGACTGGAACACATGACTTATGAGGAGAGGCTGAGGGAACTGGGATTGTTTAGTTTACGGAAGAGAAGAATGAGGGGGGATTTGATAGCTGCTTTTAACTACCTGAAAGGTGGATCCAAAGAGGATGGATCTAGACTATTCTCAGTGATAGCAGATGACAGGACAAGGAGTAATGGTCTCAAGTTGCAGTGGGGGAGATTTAGGTTAAATATTAGGAAAAACTTTTTCACTAGGAGGGTGGTGAAACACAGAATGTGTTACCTAGGGAGGCGGTGGAATCCCCTTCCTTAGACGTTTTTAAGGTCAGGCTTGACAAAGGCCTGGCTGGGATGATTTAGTTGGGGATTGGTCTTGCTCTGGGCAGGGGGTTGGACTAGATGACCTCCAGAGGTCCTTTCCAACTCTGATATTCTATGATTCTATGAAATGAGCCCATCCAAAAGCAAGAGACAATAATAAACATTTATAATGTGTACTGCTATGATTGGAAGACAGAGGGTTAGCCAGATTTGGTCCAGTGGAATAATGTATTAGTGCATTTTAAGCACAGTAAATCCCAGCTAAGGTTTGTCTCTGGCTCACATGGACACCCCAGCTTCTCAAGATTTTAGACACAAAGACAAATTTAGGAAACAAGACAGATGGGGATATAAACTATGTCCCACATGGAGTCTAAAGAGGAAATAGAATTTAGTAGCTGAACACTCCAGATGGTGCTGTGTGATGCAACAGTGTGCATCCCAGTTCCTACCCTCATCAGAGCTTTTATCCTGAAAAGAGAGAAGAGCCAAAGGCTCCATGAGGCCCACCAAGGACTTTGCTGCTGTTCATGATTTTACAAGGTGGCGCTCAGACGCTGTGAGGACGGGTGACTGTAGGTAGACGGACAGTCTCGGAATCCAGTGCTGCAGCAAGAGTGTTATTCCGGAGGTGACTGACCGTTAGCTCACAGAAGAGGATCTGTGGGAGGATGGCATGAGTGTGATTGTCTTGCTGTGCTGGTGGGATGTTTCTCCATGCAATCACAGGGAGTTATAGTGATTGTGCATTGCACAGGCCTGCACTGGGAGCAGTAGCACCCAAGGGGAGCCCCAGAGAGCCACTAAACCTTCTGAGCTATCCAGAGCACAGGGGGACACCACCTGCTTAAGGAGGAGGAGGAACCTGGGCTCCTCTCCATAGCTGGCCAGCTTTGCCAAAGCCTTGCCTCTTCCCCACCTTACTCCTTTTGGGGTAGCGAGCACCACGAGCAGAGCTAGTTCGGGTATTTGTGGCCTGTTATGTTTTCCCGTAGACAAGAGTGAAGGCATGCAGTTCCCAGTCAGTTGAGGTGGTTTATTTCCAATGGAGAGAGAGAGAAAGAACATTGTGACCTACTCTGTAACATGTGCATGTGATTGGAAACACAAAATAGTGGTGGCCCAGGCAGGGAGAGGTCTCAGCATTTAACTGTGCAGTACACAGAGAACAGAATGCCATAGCCTTTCAGTGGTATAGCTACATAAACCACATGGCCAGCCACTCTCTGCCCAGGTGCATGTGTAGGGAGAGGCAATTTCTTGGGACCTCTGCCCCCTTGCAAAGGCCAGCAATCTGATCCTTTTTAATTAGGGCCCTACTAAATTCACTGTCCATTTTGATCAATTTCACGGCCGGGGTTTAAAATTAGTCAATTTCATGTTTTCAGATGTTTACATCTGAAATCTCACAGTGTTGTAACCATGGATGTCTGACCCAGAAAGCGGTCAGGGGAGGGGCACAAGGTTATTGTAGAGGGTATTGTGGGATTCCCACCTTAATTCTTCTCTGCTGCTGGAAGGGAAAGGGTCGTAGGGCATGGGGGGTGCATTATCATATGTCCGGTTTTCCCAGCAGTCTTATACACGAGTGGGGGTGTGAAAGCTGGAGCCGCAGCCTGTCCCCACAGGGTGGGAGTGTGACAGCTGGAGCCACAGCTTGTCCCCATGGGGAGGTGACAGCTGGAGTCAGTCTCCCTGCATGGTGGAGCGGGGGGTGACAGCTGGAGCCACGCAGTTTCCTGCAGCCAGAGGAGATCCGGAGGTGGGTCTGACCCGCCCCAGGAATGGCCCCTGCAGGGAAAGAAGTAGTCTCAGCCCTCCCCATGATTGGCTGGGACTAGCAACTGGAGCCCTGCACAGATTAGAAGCTCCTGCTAGGCACCAGATTTCATGAGGGAGATCAGATTTCATGGTCCGTGACGTGTTTTTCAAGGCCATTAATTTGGTAGGGCCCTATTTAATAATATGATCCTTTACCGTAAAAGTCTGAGAAGTAAGTAATTCTGAATAGTAATTTCCTTCTACATCTTGTCCCAAAATCAGAAATTCTTTGAAGAACCTGGATATTACTACATAGAATAGACTTTTCATCCTCAGAAAGCACTAGTTATCTCTCCCAACTATAAACAGTACATGTTCAGATTTACTCTGCTGATAACGCAAGACCCTTTGCCTGAATACTGAAGCCGCAGGGACAATTTTGAGATCAGCACTGATGGTTGTTTAGCCTTCTCTACCAGCGTATTACATTTCTCAACCTGATTTTTGGCTACTGATTTTATTCTTCAAATTTCAAAAAAAACAACACCACGATTTTAGCTTGTACAGCTTTAAAGATTATACTACACTAAAATAAACCAATGAGCAGCCCAATAGTAAGGTTCAACAGATTTAATAAACTAAAATATCTAAATGGTAGTTGGCAAGGTTTGTTCATATATCAGAAATCACTGCATTAGAACTATGGGTTGTGTGTGTTATAAACACTTGCAGGCATTTAAACACAGCTTGCAAATATACATTATTCCTGGTGACATTACATTCAAACAGTCAAAGTAGAAACAGATGTCTTGAAAATATAAATACAGGGCTTAATAAATATTTTATCATCAAATATTTCAAAAATGCCATCTTTAAAAATGTGAAAATTCAGCCTGAGGAGAACCAAACTATTTAATCACTCTCAAGAAATTCTTAAAAAGGAATCTCTTCCCATCAGATTCATTCCAGAAGGAGAATACATTTACAGGTGCTCTAAGCTATATTTATTTTATTTTCATTAATATCAGTAGCTTGGTTAAAGGAGATAAAGTAATCAGGGAGGTCATTATTAGGCGAGATAATGACTTCTGAATGAATTCTCTCATTAATCTTGTTATAAAATGGGAATAGTATTTTATTAATCAGGCTGTTAATTGAATCACAGAAAATTGAAGGCTGTAATCATGGTTATTCAAACCATGCGTGCCACAGTGTGACATTACTGCTGTGAGAAACTGGTAGAATTCACATTGACCATGGATAGGGCTAGGACAGTATTTCAGTTCCCAGCCTCCATTTCTGCAGATGCAAATTGGTGGCACAAATAATTATAGGTAAAACATTTTGCCTGCACTTTGTACTCACAAAAACTGAGTCTCTGCTGAGCCCTGGTTGAACATCTGGCCTGGATGCTTTGTGATCTCTGATCATTACAGATGGGCAGGATCTGGTTTCTGGAGGGGATGGGGTGGGGGAGGATCTGGTTTCTGGAGAGCTGCAATGCATCAGTTTGACAGTCTATGCTCTTTCTGAATCGTGGCTGCTGCTTTATTGCCTGATCTTCCAAGGTACCAAGCACCCTCAACTCCCACTCTCAGAACCCTGCATGAAGTGCTCAGCACCAAGCATTATCTGGCCTTTATCAAATAACGTCAAATGCAGCACTGCTGAGCACAAGGCATCACAGTTGTCAACCATCACCACATTGACTCCAGCAAATCTTTCCTCACAGTCAGAGGGTTTGTAGGGAGAGGATTTAGCTGGGATCTCAGGGGAGGAGCGATGAATTGGAAATGTGGCCAATCAGTGTGTTGCACTGAACTATTTTCATTGATGAGTTTCTTTCATTGTTGTAGGGTGCCTAGAACCCTGTCTAATCACAAGGAGAATGAGATAACGTAATAGAGAGTGGCAAGGCAATGCTCCTCATGTGACATCTAAGTACAGCACCCACCAGCCAGCTCACAGATTCACAGCTGTGAAGGCCAGAAGGGACCATTATGGATTTCAAGAAAGCAGACTCAGCAAACTCAGGGAGTTGGTAGAAAGGATCCCATTGCAAGTCTAAGGGGAAAAACAGTTCAAGAGTTGGCAGTTTTGCAAAGACACATTATTAAAGGTGCATGAGCAAACTTCCCACTGTGTAGGAAAGATAGGAAGTATGGCAAGAGACCAGCCTGGCTTAACCAGGAGATCTTCAATGACCTGAAACTCAGAAAGTAGGAAACTAGGTTAAATTACAAAGGATGAATATACAAAAACAACATAAGCATGGAAGACAAAATCCAAAATGCCAAGGGACAAAATGAGATTAAACTAGCTGGAGGCATAAAGGGTCACAAGAAAACATTCCACAAATACATTAGAAGCAAAAGGAAGACCCAGGACAGGGTAGGAATGGGTGTGTGTGTGTGTGTGGGAACAATAACAGAAAATGTGGAAATGGCAGACATGTTAAATGACTTTTTTGTTTCGATTTTCACTAAAAAGGTTAGTAGCATTCGGACATCTAACACAGTGAATGCCAGAGCAAATGAGGTAGGATGTGAGACTAAAATACCAAAAGAACAAGATAAAAATTACTTAGACAAGTTAGATGTCTTCAAATCGGCAATGCCTGATGAAATACATCCTAGAATACTCAAGGAGCTGACTGAGGAGATATCTGAGCCATTAGCGATTACCTTTGAAAACTCATGGAAGGATGGGAGAGATGAGGGCAAATATAGTGTCCATTTATAAAAAGGGGAATAAGGAGAACCCGGGGAATTACAGACCAGTCAGCTTAACTTCAGTACCCAGCAAGATAATGGAGCAAATAAGCAAGCAATCAATTTGCAAACATCTAGAAGATAATAAGGTGATAAGTAACAGCATAGTTTTGTCAAGAACAAATCATGTCAAACCAACCTAATAGCTTTCTTTGACAGGGTTACAAGCCTTGTGCATGGGGGAAGTGTTAGATGTGGTATATCTTGACTTTAGTAAGGCTTTTGCTGTTGTCTCGCATGACCTTCTCATAAACAAACTAGGGAAATTTTGCCTAGATGGAGCTACTATTATGTGGGTACATAACTGGTTGGAAATGGGAAATGACTGCCTAGGAAGGAGCACTGCAGAAAGGGATCTGGGGGTTACAGTGGATCACAAGCTAAATACAAGTCAACAGTGTAACACTGTTGCAAAAAAGCTCAGTCACCATTATCCATGCAAATCTTCCTCCATGGCATGTCAGCCCTGTGCTGAGTCTCAGTCAACGAGATCTGCTCCCACTCCCCCCACACTAAGCCTGATGCATCTGTACCTGCTAGTGCTGGGGAAGGAGTAATCACTGGGGTCCCACCAAAGTACACCCACCCCACTATGGTCTGGGGAGCTGACGACACGACTCAGAGGCAGTGCAGTAAGGAGGGTTGAGCTATGAGTTGAGGGCAGGTGGCCCTGAGTTCAAGTGCTGGTTCCGTTGCTTTGTTTGTGGTGCAACTTGGGGACTTCACCTCTTTCCCTGTCTGTGCCTTAGGGGGGAGGAGGAGGATGACTGATGATACCTGCTCGCCCAGCTGACAGGTAGTGTGAGGTTTTATTAGCTAATGTGTGTATATAAATGCTCAGTATTAACTCAGATTCATTTCAGGTCAGTGTGACCCAGACGTGCCCCGGCAGGTATATTACACCTGTGTCCGACCAGCCTTCTGATATTTACTAAAGGGAGTCGGTGGGATCTCTACCAAAAGTGAAGAACTAGCTGGTTATCATGGTTATTGCAGGATGTTTGTACTGGAAACATTTTTAGAGTCATGTAACACGTAGAACATGGAGATCCAAAACTGTTGGAGGAGAAACGTGTCACTTGTGGTGGGATAGGTCTCAGAGCTGGCTCAATCAACCCTGAGAACAGCTGACATCCCCGACCCAGCCCAGCCCTGTGTTCACAGTGTGCAGCACATGCAGGCTTGAGCACTGACAAAGTCAAAACAGCCCCAAGGGAAGACTCTGAATAGGGGACCATCAGGACTGAACTGAATTAACGAAATGCGCTGATTCTGAAATGAGACAAAAGTCTGGTCCTATGTAAGAGAAGGGAAAAGGACACAAAATGCCATCCATTGCAGAGGAGATACTCTGCCAGTGTGATTGTCTCCTGGATCCCAGCTCTCTGGTCTGGAGAACTGCTGTAAGGTTGGACCATTGGGTGAGAAATACTTTATAACAGGAAAGTAACTTGTTAATAAGTATAGGCTCTCGACTGTGTTTGATGTTTTTCGTTTACCTCTGTAACCTGAGCCATCATATTTCCTAATGATCATTTAAAAGGTCTATGAACAAAGGTGTATAATTCATTATGGGAATGCTTTGGCAATGTGAGGTACATTTAAATCTCACAGATAAAGGAAGCTGTCACTCGGTGAGCTGGCCTTTTAAGGGGGTAAAGGCCAGATCCTCTGAATCAGGGGCCTGGGAACCTCCAAGTGAAGTGCTGCTCATAGGAAGCATGAGTGGAAAGGGTCACATTGACTAGGGTCAGGTGACTGTATGTTGGAAGTGGCACCTAAGTAGCAACCTTAATGTTATCTGAATGTAGCTTTTTGGATGGAACAATATGTGTACAGTCAAATATCTTGCCTATATTGTTTAAGATTTTAATGATAGGAACATAGGAATTGCCAGATGAGATTAGTCCAAAGATCCATCTAGCCCAGTCTCCTGTCTCTCACAGAAGCCAGCAGCAGATGTGGGATAATCTGTCGTCCACATTAAGTCTCACCCTGATCACTAATAAAGATTGTCTCAACCCCTGAAGCCTAATGTCTCTTTCCAAATGTTTGTTATAAATTATGATAACTCTGGATCTTCTAGTTATCTTCTTGTCCAATCCCTTTTTGAATCTTAACTCCATGGCCTCAGTGACTTCCTGTGGCAATGAGTTCCACAGTCTAACCCACTACGTGAAAATGTTGTTCCTTTGATCAGTTTTCAATTTCCTACCTTTCAATTACATTGAATGCCCATTTGGTCTTGTATTATGAGATAGGAAGAACAGAAGTTCCTGGTCTGCCTGCTTTAGACCATTCATTAATTGAGATATTTTTATCATGTCTCCTCTTTTCATTTTCTTTTTATATGAGAGATTTTTCCTGGCCCTTAGTCATTCTTGCTGCCTGTCTCTGAACCCTCCCTAATTTTGCAATATTCTTTTTGAGATGGGGTGACCAGTACTGCACATTTCAGCTGGGTGAATTTTTTTCAGCAAATAGTAAATTCCCTGAAAAAGGAATTTTTGGGAGCACACAAATTATTCAGAAATTTGGATTGAATTTGATGAATAGTTGCAGCCATTAAAACACTGAAAACAAAATTTTCAAAAATGTTGAAACAAACGGTAGCAACATTTAGTTTCAAAGTACTATTAAAAAGGTTTTATTTTGATCTGACCTAAATTTTTGGGAGCTAAAGGGGGTCATTTTGTCAAGAAAAAAACGAAAAAAATCCAGTTTTGGTTCCAAACAACCACATTTATTTTCAGATTTTTTTTTTCACTTTGGCCTCCAAAGTGAAAAATCAATTATTTTTGTATCCCTGCTGCACACAGTCTGTATTGGAACAGACTAATACATACAAAAGAATGGTTAAAAAAGTAGTTCTTAGCCTGCTTCCTCAGCTCCCTCACTGTCTCACTCTGCCTTCCCCAGTGGGGTACGTACTGGAGCAGGCCTTGCCACCTTCCCCCACCCATGTCACTCTCCTGTCGCCCCAATGCCATATTTTGCAATACATACCTACAGGGTGGAAGGCAGAGTCTCAGGGTACTTCTACGCCCCAAATGAAGGTGTGAATGCAGCACAGCTAGGCACACCCACTCCAGTGAGATGAAATCACACCCTCGTTTGCAGTGTAGACATGCCCTCAGAATCAGGGAAGAGGCTGGGCTCAGCTTGTTCTCATGTGGAGCTGGGGGGGCCTCTCTTAGCACTTTGCAGGTGAGTTGGGCAGCTGAACCCAAATTGGTCAGGGGTTGGTCAATTATTTTTTTTAAATTTGGTGCACCCTCTTCACTAAGTAATTTCTTTCTGAGGAGGGCCCTGAAGAGACATGAGGGCCCAAATGCTGAGGTGTTTACTGTGTTTTTACTGGGTGTTTAGTCTAGCTAGCTGCTACTGAAATCAAAAGACAAGTCTGGGAACTTACATTCATAACTTTGCTGGATACTAACAGCCATGGACATAACAGAGACACCGTTTGTACGGTTCATTATAGCAATTTTTAACACAGCCCTCTGCCTGCTAAAACTTCATTGCCCACTTAAGTGGTCTCCTACAACATATATGAATCCCATATGGTTAAGAATTGGTCACACCTTGTATTTTTCTCAGAACCTCTGGTTATCATCTCCAGCTCTAAGGAGCTCTGTGAAGCTCAAAAGCTTGTACCTTCCACCAAGGCCCTTAGATACATGCATAGAGGACACCTCCACACACACTTTTCACCCCGCCACACTGGGACTCAGCTCATGACAGCATCACCAGCCTTCTCCCACTGGACCCTGCTGGTTTGTGGGCCCTGCTGGAGGAGGGGCTGGAGATTGGTCAGATCAGGGCAGGGGGAAGGAGAGAGCTGCATGAGAGGGTGGGGGAGCTACATATCAAAGTGATACTGGTGTTTTACTATCTCTCTAGCCCCTGGGAAGCTAGGCAAGAAAGATAATAGAGCCACAGCCTGTATTTATCCCCACCCCAAAGGTTCTGCGACCTGCTGCAGCAAGGGAGAGGGGGTTTGTCAAGGTTCCTCCCCCACTCTGAACGCTAGGGTACAGATGTGGGGACCTGCACGAAAATCTCCTAAGCTTATCTTTACCAGCTTAGGTCAAAAACTTCCCCAAGGTACAAAATATTCCACCCTTTGTCCTTGGATTGGCCGCTACCACCACCAAACAAATACTGGTTACTGGGGAAGAGCTGTTTGGAAAAGTCTTTCCCCCCCAAAATACTTCCCAAAACCTTGCACCCCACTTCCTGGACAAGGTTTGGTAAAAAGCCTCACCAATTTGCATAGGTGACCACAGACCCAAATCCTTGGATCTGAGAACAATGAACAAGCATTCAGTTTTCTTACAAGAAGACTTTTAATAGAAATAGGAGTAAATAGAAGTAAAGAAATCCCCTCTGTATAATCAGGATGGTAGATACCTTACAGGGTAATTAGATTCAAAACATAGAGAATCCCTCTAGGCAAAACCTTAAGTTACAAAAAGATACACAGACAGAAACAGTTATTCTATTCAGCACAATTCTTTTCTCAGCCATTTAAAGAAATCGTAATCTAACACATACCTAGCTAGATTACTTACTAAAAGTTCTAAGACTCCATTCCTGGTCTATCCCCAACAAAAACAGCATACAGACAGACAGAGACCCTTTGCTTCTCTCCCTCCTCTCAGCTTTTGAAAGTATCTTGTCTCCTCATTGGTCATTTTGGTCAGGTGCCAGCGAGGTTACCTTTAGCTTCTTAACCCTTTACAGGTGAGAGGAGTTTTCCTCTGGCCAGGAGGGATTTTAAAGGGGTTTACCCTTCCCTTTATATTTATGACACGCCCTCCAAATCTCAGCTAGGGTGAAACACTGGCTGGGATTTCTTCCTGGAGCTCTAGGAAAAACAGAGTTAATAAGACACATGCACCTCTAAATATACTACCAAGTATATAAAGACTAACAATATTTTCCACATCTCAAGGACGATTTTAACCAGTTGATTCTGGGAAACTTTCACTGGAGAGTGCATCAGCCACTTCGTTAGAAGCTCCTGAGATGTGTTGGATGTCGAAATCAAAATCTTGGAGAGCTAAACTCCACCGAAGAAGTTTTTTGTTATTTTCTTTGACGGTGTGGAGCCACTTCAGTGCAGCATGGTCGGTTTGCAGGTGGAAATGCCGTCCCCAAACATAGGGGCATAGCTTTTCCAGAGCATAGACAATGGCGTAACATTCTTTTTCACCGACTGACCAGTTGCTTTCCCTCTCAGACAGTTTTTTGCTGAGAAACACTACAGGGTGGAATTCTTGATCAGGTCCTTTCTGCATTAAAAACTTCTCCCACACCATGCTCGGACACATCTGTGGTTACTAGGAATGGTTTGTCAAAGTCTGGGGCCCTTAGTACAGGGTCAGACATGAGTGTCGCTTTAAGCTTGTTAAAGGCCTTCTGACACTTTTCGGTCCACTGAACAGCATTTGGCTGTTTCTTTTTGGTTAGGTCTGTCAGCGGGGCGGCGATTTGGCTGTATTGCGGTACAAATTGTCTGTAATAACTGGCCAAGCCTAAGAAGGATTGAACCTGTTTCTTTGACTTTGGGACAGGCCACTTTAGGATAGCATCCACTTTGGCCTGTAGGGGGCTGATAGTTCCTTGACCCACCTGGTGTCCAAGGTAAGTCACTCTGTTTAGGCCTATTTGACACTTCTTAGCCTTAACAGTTAGTCCTGCCTCCCTTATGCGCTCAAGGACTTTTTGTAGATGTTCCAGGTGGGCTGCCCAGGAATCCGAAAATATGGCCACATCGTCAAGGTAGGCGACTGCATATTCTCCTAATCCCGCTAGGAGACCATCTACAAGTCTTTGGAAAGTGGCGGGTGCATTTCGCAGCCCGAAAGGGAGTACATTAAATTCATACAGCCCGAGATGTGTGGTGAAGGCTGACCTTTCCTTGGCAGATTCATCTAGCGGTACCTGCCAGTACCCCTTGGTTAAGTCCAAGGTAGAGATGAACTGGGCCCGTCCCAGTTTCTCTAATAGTTCATCTGTGCGTAGCATTGGATAGTTGTCTGGGCGAGTTACAGCATTTAGCTTATGGTAGTCCACGCAAAAACGTATTTCCTCATCTGGTTTGGGAACTAAAACCACTGGAGATGCCCATGCACTTCCAGAGGGATGGATTGCACCCATCTGTAACATATCCTGGATCTCCCGTTCTATAGCAGTTTTAGCTTGAGGAGACACCCGGTAAGGTTGGACTCTAATTGGGCGAGCATTACCTGTGTCAAAGGCGTGGTATGCCCATTCAGTCAGTCCTGGGTTGGCTGAGAACATCGGCGCGTAGCTAGTGCACAGCTCCTGGATCTGCTGTCGCTGCATACGCCCAAGGGTCATAGAGAGGTTCACCTCTTCCACACCACCAGCACTTTTCCCTTCGTAGTAGACCTCTTCAGGCCACTCAGCGTCGTCTCCTCCCTGGGCTGTAAACTGACAAACCTTTAATTCTCTGGAATAAAAGGGCTTTAGAGAATTAATATGGTACACCTTAGGCTTTCAGTTGGAGGTGAGGAATGCTATGAGATAATTAACAGCTCCCAGGCGCTCCTGGACCGTGAATGGCCCTTCCCACGATGCTTCCATTTTATGGGCCTGGAGCGCCTTTAAGACCATGACCTGGTCTCCTACTTTGAAGGAACGCTCTCTGGCATGTTTATCATACCAGGCTTTTTGCTCTTTTTGAGCATCCTGGAAGTTTTCTCTAGCAAGGGCTAAAGAGGTTCAGAGGGTGTTTTGTAGGTTGGTTACAAAGTCCAGAATGTTAGTTCCTGGAAAAGGTGTAAATCCCTCCCATTGCTGCTTCACCAACTGCAATGGCCCCTTAACCTCACAGCCATATACAATTTCAAATGGGAAAAACCCTAAACTGGGGTGTGGTACAGCTCTGTAGGCAAAGAGCAACTGCTGCAACACTAGGTCCCAATCATTGGAGTGCTCATTTACGAATTTACGTATCATGGCTCCCAAAGTTCCATTAAACTTCTCCACCATGCCATTTGTTTGATGGTGGTAAGGAGTGGCAACCAAGTGATTTACCCCATGAGCTTCCCAAAGGTTTTCCATAGTTCCTGCCAGGAAATTAGTCCCTGCATCTGTGAGGATGTCGGAGGGCCAGCCTACCCCGGCAAAAATGCCTGCTAGTGCCTGGCACACACTTTTAGCCCTGGCGTTGCTTAGAGCTACTGCTTCCGGCCATCGGGTGGCAAAATCCATGAAAGTCAGTATGTACTGCTTTCCTCTGGGTGTCTTTTTCGGAAAAGGACCCAGAATATCCACAGCTACTCGCTGAAAGGGAACTTCAATGATGGGGAGTGGCTGGAGAGGGTCTTTGACCTGGTTTTGGGGTTTTCCCACTCTTTGGCATACTTCACAAGACCGGACGTAGGTAGAAACATCCTTGCCCATTCCCTCCCAGTGGAATGACCCCCCCCAAAACGGTCTTTGGTCCTGTTCACCCCAGCATGGCCACTAGGGTGATCGTGGGCTAAGCTCAAGAGTTTGGCCCTGTATTTAGTTGGAACTACCAACTGTCTCTGAGGATGCCAGTCTCCCTGGTGTCCACCAGAAAGAGTTTCCTTGTATAAAAGTCCTCTTTCTACAACAAACCTGGATCGATTAGAAGAGCTGAGAAGTGGTGGGTTGCTCCGTGCCACCGTCCAAGCTCTCTGGAGGCTTTCATGTGCTTCCTGTTTGGTCTGGAACTGTTCCCGGAACTGCTGGAGACATCAGTTCCTCATTGGATTGTGGACCTATGCTTGGTCCCTCTGGAAGCGATGTAGGGGATGGGGCTGTTTCCGTTGACTGTGAACTGCTTTCCACTGGTGCACTATGTTGGGATTCAGGCTCCGGCTGAGCCTCTTGTGTAGGGTTATCGGCTGCTGCCGGTTCAGGTTCGGTGGGGCCCTCTGGTGTTAAGGTTGCAAGTACTGGATTCAGTGCTGGCAATGGGTCTGGTGTTGGTTGTTCGGCTGGTTCCAGTTCTGGGATTGGTTCCGTCTGGGTCTCTGGGACTGGATCCACTACTGCTGTTGCAGACATTGGCCTGGGGTCCGGGTCCATCACCTCTGACTGGGTCCTGATAGAAGTTTCCGGAACAGAGCTACGCCTTATGGCTTGTTTAGCCTGGCTACGGGTGACTATTCCCACCCTCTTGGCCCACTTCACATGATTGGCCAAGTCTTCCCCCAACAGCATGGGGATGGGATAATCATCATAGACTGCAAAAGTCCATGTTCCTGACCAGCCCTGGTACTGGACAGGCAACTTGGCTGTAGGCAAATTGAAAGAGTTGGACTTGAAGGGTTGAATCGTCACTTGGATCTCTGGGTTGATTAAATTGGGGTCCATTAAGGAAGCATGGATAGCTGACACTTGTGCTCCGGTGTCCCTCCACGTGGTGACCTTCTTCCCGCCCACACTCACAGTTTCCCTCCGCTCCAAGGGTATCTGGGTCTGTGGACCTCTGGTGTGATTCCGGTGCAATGAACTGTAATCTGTTGGGGTTCTTGGGGCAGTTGGCCTTTACATGCCCCAGCTCGTTACATTTAAAACATCGTCCAGCTGACGGGTCACTGGGGCGAGGTGGGTTGCTGGAGAATGGTGTGGTGGGACGATAAGGGGTCTGGAGGGTTCTTTGGGAGGTAGGTGGGGCTTTGGGTGGCCCCCGGTAATAGGGTGTAGTCTGGGGTTGTCCCTTCTGGTCTCCGCTCCCACTCCCACTTCTTCTCGGCCACCTCCACCCATCTGGCTCCAATCTCTCCTGCCTCGATTACAGTTTTGGGCTTCCCATCTAGGATGTATCTTTCTATTTCCTCAGGAAGACCCTCTAAGAATTGTTCCATTTGCATTAGGAAGGGCAAATTTACTGGAGATTCAACACTGGCTCCTGATATCCAGGCATCCCAATGCTTCACAATGTGGTAGGCATGTCGGGTAAATGACACATCTGGTTTCCACCTTAGGGCTCTGAACCTCTGACGAGACTGCTCGGGTGTTATCCCCATTCTGACTCTCGCCTTGGATTTAAACAGTTCATACTTGTTCATGTGTTCTTTAGGCATTTCAGCTGCCACCTCAGCTAAGGGTCCACTGAGCTGCGGCCTCAGATCTACCATGTATTGGTCAGTAGAGATGTTGTACCCAAGGCAGGCCCTTTCGAAGTTTTCTAGGAAGGCCTCAGTATCATCGCCTGCCTTGTAGGTGGGGAACTTTCTGGGATGGGGAGTGGTACCTGGAGAAGGATTGCTAGGGTTTGTTGGTATATTCTGCTGAGCCTTTATCTTCTCCATCTCCTCCACATGCTTCCTCTCTTTTTCCTTCTCCTCCATTTCTTTGGCTCTTGCCTCCATAGCTCTCCTGTGAGCAGCCGCTTGGTGTTGTTTTGCCTCTTTCACTGCCTCCCTTTCTTTTTCCTTCTCCTCCTTCTTCAGCCGCATGAGTTCTATCTGTCTTTCATGTTCCCTTTGTTTTTCCTCAGCCTGAAATCTGGCTAATTCCAGCTTTTGTCAAGCCATGGATTTTGTCATTCTAACCTCTCTATTTTTAACTAACTTTACACCTGAGGTTTAGAAATAAACAAACAAAACTTGGCTGTAAAATTTTGCTGTGCTGGAATAGAATACCTATTCTCTGATAAAAAGAAAAGGAGTACTTGAGGCACCTTAGAGACTAACCAATTTATTTGAGCATAAGCTTTCGTGAGCTACAGCTCACTTCATCGGATAGTGATTGTCAGCCTACAGAAAAAGACAATTCCCTTGTCTCTGCTCTGGGCCCAAATCAAAGCGAAAAACCTCCAACTACTTGGAAACCTGCTTACCAGTAGACTAAAGGAAAAAAAATATTCCTTTTCAAACTTGTGCTCCTTGTAAAAAATCAAAATCCTAAAAAAAAAAGAAAGCCCCTGCCACTTTTGTCTCCAGGCAAATGGGTAGAACACCCCTCATTTACTTTTAGGGGAAAAAAACCTCTGGGTTGGAAGACTGTGAATTTCCCTGCAGGAGTTAAGTACCCTGCCTCCAGGCAAAGAAAATCTGCAATTCACAAAGATAATCCCTTTTTGTCTCTGCTTGGCCACAAAGCAGAGAAAAAACAAGCTGCTTTCAGTTTCAGCTGCTTTCTGGATTTCCTTTCCAAAGGAAAAAAAAATTCCTTTTTAAAATCTGTATTTCTAGTTCAAAAAATCTCAACTGGATCTCAAAATGATTTCAGGTTAATCCCACCACTCTGCCACCATGTCAAGGTTCCGCCCCCACTCTGAACGCTAGGGTACAGATGTGGGGACCTGCATGAAAACCTCCTAAGCTTATCTTTACCAGCTTAGGTCAAAACTTCCCCAAGGTACAAAATATTCCACCCTTTGTCCTTGGATTGGCCGCTACCACCACCAAACAAATACTGGTTACTGGGGAAGAGCTATTTGGAAATGTCTTTCCCCCCCAAAAGACTTCCCCAAAACCTTGCACCCCACTTCCTGGACAAGGTTTGGTAAAAAGCCTCACCAATTTGCATAGGTGACCACAGACCCAAATCCTTGGATCTGAGAACAATGAACAAGCATTCAGTTTTCTTACAAGAAGACTTTTAATAGAAATAGGAGTAAATAGAAGTAAAGAAATCCCCTCTGTAAAATCAGGATGGTAGATACCTTACAGGGTAATTAGATTCAAAACATAGAGAATCCCTCTAGGCAAAACCTTAAGTTACAAAAAGATACACAGACAGAAATAGTTATTCTATTCAGCACAATTCTTTTCTCAGCCATTTAAAGAAATCGTAATCTAACACATACCTAGCTAGATTACTTACTAAAAGTTCTAAGACTCCATTCCTGGTCTATCCCCAACAAAAACAGCAGACAGACAGACAGAGACCCTTTGCTTCTCTCCCTCCTCCCAGCTTTTGAAAGTATCTTGTCTCCTCATTGGTCATTTTGGTCAGGTGCCAGCGAGGTTACCTTTAGCTTCTTAACCCTTTACAGGTGAGAGGAGTTTTCCTCTGGCCAGGAGGGATTTTAAAGGGGTTTACCCTTCCCTTTATATTTATGACAGGGTTGTTTGTGGAGTTCCACAAAAAGAAGAAAGCCTTCACACAGATGGCCACTAGGTTTGTATTCTTTCCCATGATCAGATAAACTTGAACCAACTCCTCACCAGGACAATATGAGGGATCCTCTCATAAAGCATAGTTTCCCAGAGCCTCTTCCTGCAGGATTTCCTACTGAAAAGACATGATTTGGGCCTATGAGTTTATTTACTTTTAGCTCTTAGACAAACATCATTAAATGATGGTGCATTATATGAAGCAAATTTCATAGATGAAAAAGCTTGGTGCATACCTAAGAGACATCTAATGCAGTAGAAAGCAGTTGCCAGCTGAAATTCCCTGACAGAAGGTCTCATGAGTTTCCAAAGAAAATCAAGAAAATGTGCATTATAACATAGTATTCCTTCAGATTCTCACAGAAAACATGGCATGTTTCTGCACTAGACCTTATAACTTTGTTTTGTTTTAAAATAAACAAATGCAGACTTCATGGAAGGGTACTTGTGGACAGACATTCATTTCTTGTAGGATAAGTACATCAGAAGAACTGGGAGTACCTTTATTTGAAGATAAAAGGCTAACAATGTTATCTAGTCCTGGAGCTACTGATATGAGTAGCAAAGATGAAGTAACACGTGGAATAGTTGTAACTGGCTCCAGGGCACATAATATTGAGGCTCTCCACATAAGTTTTGCGATAGAGAGAAAGTAGATGGCACACAGAAAAAAAACAGAATGATGATGACCAAGAGTTTGTCTTTGAGTCTTTGCTGAAATTTGTTTAGCAAGTTTAGGAACATAGAAGTAGATCTGCTCCAAACAGAACAAATGCTCAGATAAACCATCTGAAGCCTAGAGTAGGGATCACAGCACATGGAAGATGCCAGTATTAACACCTGTCCACCATGACGGAGCAGGATGGAACATCTTTCCAGTGTTCCTGCACTGTTGTAGGGGAACAGGAGCTGTTTGCACTTTGACAAAGGTGAATTCAATGGGATTCCATTGGAAGTTCTTGAAAAACAACACTAGATGACTAGAAGAGTAATCACAGCCTCCTGAAATGACTGTCTCTTCACTACCCTTTAAAAATTAGTACCAAGTTCTTTTTGGAGAGAGAACATGACAGGTAAGTTTCTCATCACTAATTATGAGACTGTTATAATAACAAGGACCCCAGCATTGACTCCTCAGGATAAATGTCAACGTAAAGTCTGATGGAGGAGATGCTGCTCAAGATAGTTCCCTTCCTTCCATTAGCAGGATATCCAATTAAGCAATTCAAAAGTGATAATGAGGAAATGAAAGAAAAGGAGTACTTGTGGCACCTTAGAGACTAACCAATTTATTTGAGCATGAGCTTTCGTGAGCTACAGCTCACTTCATCAGATCTGATGAAGTGAGCTGTAGCTCACGAAAGCTCATGCTCAAATAAATTGGTTAGTCTCTAAGGTGCCACAAGTACTCCTTTTCTTTTTGCGAATACAGACTAACACGGCTGTTCCTCTGAAACCTGAGGAAATGAAGATTACCAGGGCAGCTGAACGCCTGTAGGGGCCAGAAAGGGCAGTCTGAATTGAATGGTGCCTGGGGCTTTAGAGTCACCTTCTCCCCACTGCACTGCTCAGGTGGGCCGAGTCCAAACTCAGCACAGCAAAAAACCTGGCTGACAGTGTGTAAACTTTCCTTTCCTTTCCTTTGTTCTCGATGGACTGACCCTTAATTTTGTATAACTCCCACTAGTGCAGGCATTACAGGACAGGGTGAAAAGGAGGGACTCTCCCATTCTTACTTTGCTTTTCATAATAATGGATCTCCCAGTCATGTCCCCTCTTCTCTCTAGTCTACACTACACTAACTTGTGTAATCTCTTAGCATGTCTACAGCCTCAGCAGGGCATCTGGGCCATTCCAGACTCAAAAAGAGATAAATCTTCAGTGGGCATGCCCAAAGGAGAGACACAGCTGACTTGGCAGTGCATTCGTTTGGAGGCACCTTGCATGGCGGAATGGTTCAGTATCCCCAACTCTTGGTGCTGAGAGCATCTTAGGCCCCAATCACCAAAGCATTAAGCACATGTTTAAGCGCTTTGCTGAATCGGGGCCTTATTGAACAGTTTTACAAACTTTCTTTTTTAAAACCACACACCCCATATTTCCACAAACTGCTGTGCTGAGCCCACTGCCCAACACGCTGACCAATTATTTCCTTGTACTCCCCCATCTGTTGTCTCTTGTCTTACACTTAGATTGTAAACTTTGGTGCAAGGTTTTTCTTTTCTTTCTGCGGTTGTACTGAGCCTGTCACAATAGGGTACTAACTGGGGCTTCCTAGATACTACAGTAAATAAGAATAAATAATAAAATAATAATAATTAATTAATAATAATATTTCAAGGATTGAGAGTTGAAAATCAGTTCCCACAGCCATCAATTGATTATTCTAGAGGGAAACACAGAACTTCCTGCAGATTGAGTTGGAATTAATATTTGCCTCAAAACCAGCGGAGAAAATGTGCATTAAATTAACCAAAGGACATCAGATCCTTGCAAATTGTAGAGTTATTGTTCTGCTCAAAAATATTATAACTACCATATGCAGCAGCACTGGGCTGACATTGAAACCTCTTGGTTTTCTCAGCCCTTATTAAGATATAGTCCTTTCCCCTCCAAAGGAGACTTATCCTCACTGTACAATGGATAGTCCTTTTCATGTGCGATTTACTAGCTAGAAAGAAGTGTCCAATTCTTAAATAATTCATCCCCATTATCTTCCCTCTCTCCCTGCAGAGAACTTTTATGTTAACATGCCCAGACTATCATAATTATTGGCAAAGGTTGTAAAACAACCCCCACCATTTAGGTTATAAAAAGAGGGATGGTGTACGAGCAAATTTGGAGCCAGCACAAAATTAATAATTTGCCACTTCCCAATCTCAGACTTGTTTTTTGAAAACAACAACAAAAAATCCTCTTTAGGCCAATAAATAAATTTGAGCCAATATTTGTTAATACAGCAAACATTAAAGGAGTTACTTTAAAATGAAATCTATGTTATTTTCTAATTGTCCCCTTATTGGGAATAATCATATAAATCAGAGCCAGAATTTTTCTTACATTTTCCTAATCAAAATTAATTCTGGGCTGGTGGTTTTGAAAGATATATCCATAAAGCATCTATTTGTCAATTTTATTTAATAACTGAAAATCTGATATTATAGAAAACCACTCTAATCCTCAATTTTCAGTTTAATGGCCCAATCTAGCAGTTACTCAGTGTGCAGTTCCATTGAATTCTACCTATAAACAGTGGGTGAAATTCATCCCTGTGCAGAGGGTCAGCATAAAGACATGCACCTCTTAAATCCTACGTAAGCTTTCAAAATAGGTCTCAAGTGAGACTTAAGTGTTGCATCAGCCTTGTAGTGACCCCAAGCATAGAGGTGAATTTTGTCCCCTATGAATATTGAACTTAATGGGAATGTGTAAGTGCAAATCTCTGTATGGGCTTACTTGCAGGCTCCATGTCTATACTGCATGGTCTTATCCTAATTCATGTAGGAGGGTCTGCCAGAAAATTGGTGACTGTCTATCAAATCTCTCAAGGTAATTGTACCACACCCATCACCATGATTTATAAATCCCTCTAGTCACTTATGCTGGCCATTTGTTAAACATTACAATTCAGTTCACTGTTCAAATATCTGTGCATCACAAAATAATATTACCCAGCTTTGCACTGTTGGGAAATGATGAGAGATTCAGTATTGTGTCCTCTCTTTCTTCAGTCACTTCTTGCTGCTCGAGTAGTAATTGCTTTGGACTGGGATGTCTTCAGACAACATTTCAGTCAATACATGCTTTGTCAAAGCTTGGGATATCTGTCTCTAAGAAATCCATTAGTACCAAAAAGGACACTTATGCTATTCATATTGAGACATGGCAACTCTTTATTGAACACATGGAAAATACCAGACATCTGTACCAACTGGTAGATCTCACTATTTTCCCTCTTTTTATCCTTACTTTTGGACATTCCCTAGAGAAGGCTTTGTGACTCTGGCATATAAGGCCAAATCCCCAGCTGTGCCCAGCCCAAGTTAGGAAGGTGCAGAGGTGGCTTAAATCTCACTTTGCACTCCCAGATCCTGCTGCTGCTCTGGGCACAGCAGGTCTTCCCCTGCCTTGTTAGAGCACTCTAAAGTTCTAGAGCTGAAATGGCCACAGGGGGTCAAAAGCCCAGGCAATAACTAGCATGGGTGCTGGGATGTCCTCCTGGCCACATCCCTTTTCCCTGCCATAGCTGCTGGTAAGGGGAGTGGGATAGGAGTCCTCACACCATCAGTACACTCTAGGAGGAACATCCTTCCACTGGCTTTTTGGCTAGATCATGCTGGAACTGCATCTCTCCCACCCCAGAGGATCCAGCCAATAGCTTTAGTATTTCATTGGCATTGATACGTCCTTGAATAAAGCAGACTTCTAAAAAAAACTTCTCAGATAACGAAGAAGACAGTATGCTGGCATTAAGTGGCACCTCCTAAGCCTTGTACGGCAGGTATTCTTGCACACAGAAATGCTGGACTACTAGCAATATCTGTAATATTAGGGGAATCTGCTTTATTAAACTCACCTCAACAGCTTCCTACAAGCTCATCCTAAACTGTTCCCCATGTGCATACTCTTACCCACTCCCAAAACCAAAACTCTGTGTGCACCCTAAACCAGTCTCCATGGTCATCCCAAAACCCTTCCCTATGTACTCACCCCAATCCCTTTCCCCCACGCTCTCAGGAGAACCACTCCCCTTGCGCTCAGTGCAAACTATTCTCTTTGTGTTCACCCCAAACTCCTCCCCAATGTGGTCACCCTAAAAATCTCCCTGATTTCATACCCCTTGTCCCTCCCCACATACCCCACACCTCTCCCTATGTGCTCACCCACAAAGTGTTCACCCCAAACCTGTCTATATGTGATTACAATAATGTCTGCATGTGTGCACACCAGATCCTTCCACCTGTGCTCTCCCCCTAAACTCTTCCTGTTGTGTTCACCTCAAACCCCTCCTCTATGTGCTCACTCCAAAACCCTCCCCTTTTCTCCACCCAAACCCCTCCGTTAAACAATTTCCCACACACTGTGGAAAATTTTGGCGTTGCATAAATTTCATTTTCCACTGACAAGTCATTTATGTGGCTTCTTCTGCATCTGCCAGTGTGAGCCCCTGAATCCTGGATATTTGTGTTCCAAATATTTCTGCATCTTCAGTTCATTTGAACAAACTGCCTTCCTATCTCCACAATTAGCTAAACTGGATATAATATAATAATACAGGCTCCAATCCCAAAGTCTTTAGGTAACTTTTTGGCTGTAACAAAAGCCTGCCTTCATTTCATTTGACGTTGCTTTTGTAACCTTTTCTTAGTTAAATTATTGTAATGTCTTCCTGTCGAGGCTCCATAAAAACATCTCTCCATAGGTTCAAGCTTGTATGAAATGTGACTGTTGGAATATTAACTCGGTGAGTTAATCAAGTACTAATACACTGGCTTCATGTTAATTATTGAATAGATTTTAAAATTGCCCTCAATATGCTGTGGCAAATTGTCCGTACCTGACTGTTTGTCCAGGCTGCTGTTGTCTCTCTCTGACTCCAGTTGATTCACAAATTCATAAGTTTTAATAATAGATGGCACCTTCGTGATCATCTTAGTCTGATGTTCTGCAAAGCACAGGCAGAGAATTTCATCCAGCATTTATGCATTCCACCCAACACCTTGAGGTTGAAGTTAGATATCATTTTAAACCAGTTTACTGGGTATAAATGAAGTCCCTACAGACATGGATCTTACCCCTAGAGAAAGCTGATATATCCCACAATGAGAAGTTGATATGTTGTTGGTTGATCACTTCTTACACTTAGTTTTTTTGTTTTGTTTTTTGGTTTTGGTACTATTTTAAACATTTTCAGGCATAAAGTGTGTGGTGTAGTGAGGACCGTGTTGAAATTGCAACCTATCCTTTTAAGCGTGGGGGTGGTTTCTGGTCCTGCTTGCAGGCGAGAGGGCTCTGTAGGGAAGTGAGTGATCACAGTCGTTATGGAAAGAGCCAGCCTGGAACAAAGTGAGTTGTGCTTCACTGGCTTAGGAAGCAGCCTGCTTTGTCTCTCTCTGCTTTTGGTTACTGTGTGTTAGTGTTCTGGATTCTGTGAATAAAAGTAGTGTTACATTACAGCCTTCCAGCAAGCGTATTTTATGTTTTTAGATAATTTCTCTGTGTGTGTGCCATGCATGTAACAGAGAAAACAGGTGCTGAGGATGGGATATTAAAAAAAAATAAGTCAGAGAGTAAAACTAAAATGGCTTCATAAGGCAATATGGACAGTTTCCAATTTAATGAAAAAGAGGAAGATTTTGCAATATATATTCAAAGACTTGAGCAGTATTTTTATGCAAATACTATAGAAGATACTGATAAACAAAGGGCTATTTTCCAGCACTGGTGCTTACAGTGCTTAAAAATTATGTTTCCACAAGAACCTGCTGAGCTAGAATACAGGGACATAATAGAGATTCTAAAGAAACATTATGTGCCTACCACCAATTTTATAATGAAACGATGTAAGCTTCACTTAAGAAGCCATATAGAAGGAAAAAGTATCTCTGAATTTTTGGTATGACTTCCTGCCTCTTGTGTTTTTGGTAATTTTCAGAAAGAGGCTCTCAAAGATCAGCGTGTTTTTGGAGTAAAACACCCTGCATTAAGGGAGAGGCTGATGAACATTCTGTGTAAGAAGGAGTCACTGAACTAGGTATGTGATGTTGGAGGAATTGCGCTCAGAAGCAGGTTGTTCCCGCGATGAAGGGACCTGTGAGATATACTACTCTACAGGACTGTATGTAGTGGAGAATGAACAAATACATCATCCCCCATATTACGCTATTGTAAAGGTAAGTGATGTGATACTGAAAATGGAAATAGGTACAGGAGAGGCAATGCCCAGGATTGTCGAAGGGGTGACAAAAGAACATTTCCTGGGGTAAAATTAAGAGAAACTAATCTGCTTTTACAGAATTACAATAAAGGGCAGATAGGCATGTTAGACAGTCTCCCTGTCACTGTAACTTATAAAGGGATCTATTCACCATTAGAGTTAATTGTAACTGAAGGAAATGGCCCGCCTCTGATGGGCAGAAACTAGCTATGCAAACTTAATCAGGATTGGAGTGTGGTACTCCATGTGCCAGACAGATTTGGGGAACTGAACAAAAAGTACCAAAGTATATTTAGTACAGACATGGGTTTGGTGAAAGGCATAACAGAGAGGCTGGTGTGTCTGACAAGGCCATGCCAAGATTCCTGAAGCCCGGATCTGTGCCATATGCCTTATGAAATCCTGTGGAAAGGCAACCAGATGAATTGCAAAAGCAGAGCATATTTTCACCTGTGGACTTCAGTGAATGGGCTGCATCAATTGTGTGTATCCCAAATGGTGATGGCAGTATAAAAATTTGTGGGGACTATAAAGTCACCATAACCCTTCGGCTGGAAGTGGACCAATATTCAACTCCTAAACCACAACACTGTTAGCGGGAGTGAAGTTTACTAAACTAGACTTGTCCCATCCCTACCAGCAGGTGTTGTTGGAACCAGATTAAAAAAAAAGATATGAGAATGAACACACATAAGGGGCTATTTGGGTGTGAAAGATAACCCTGTGGGGTAGCCAGTGCATCTGCTGTGCTTCAAGGACTAGTGGATGGGCACTGCGGGGGTAAATGGTGGTGTCTGTTGGTTGGATGACATATTCAGGGCCATCCCTAGTGGGGTGTGGAGCCCAGGGCAGAAGTGATGAATCCATCACTTCTGGGCCCGACCGTGCTGGCCAGTTGCGCCGGCCAGGGGCCCCTGGGCCCTATTAAATCGCCCAGGCCCCTGGGCAATTGCCCCCTTTCCCTCTCCCTCTCACCAGTGGGCTTGGACATATTAATAACTGAAAGGAATTCAGAGGAACATTTAAATACTTAGAGGAGGTTCTAAAGAGATTGCAAAAATATGGTTTTAAAGTTAACAAAGCTAAGTGTGGGTTTGTCTGGGTTTTTTCAAAATCAGGTTTCATACTTGGGACATTGTATAGCTACAGAAGGGGTTCACCTGTTAAAAGAGAAGACCAAAACCACTGAGAATGCACCAATTCCACCGAATGTCTTAGAGCTTAGATCGTTTCTGGCCATGTTAAACTACTATGGAGGAGTCATTTCAAACGTACCAAGATTACTCAGTCCAATGTCTGCCCTGTTACAAAAACACCTGACATTTACAGAAAAGGAAAATAAGGCATCTGAGGAAGAGAAAAAGGAACTGAGTAATTCCAGGCTATTGGTACATTTTAATCTGGAGCATCCCATTATATTGGCCTCCACAGCCGGGTCTCTAGGAGCTGAGGCTGTCATTGCTCACATTTGTAAAGACAGGAGGGAAAAAACCATAGTATTTGCTTCCAGAACATTATCAAAGGCTGAGAGAAATGACTCACAAATGAGAAAAAGTGACTTTAGGCATCGTTTGGGGGGTTATTAAATTCCATGTGTTACCTGTTTGGAAAAAAATTACCTTCGTCATTGATCAGAAACCATGGGTGAAAAGACTGGGCCCAAAGGCAGGCATTCTATCACTAGGGCAGCTGGGCTGCAGAGACGGGCTTTGATTGGAGCTGCCTAGGACTGTGACCGGGTGACTGGACCACCTTCTCTTGGTGAGAGGGACAAGCTTTCGAGCTACACGGAACTCTTCCTCGGGTCTGGGAAAGGTACTCAGAGTGTCACAGCTAAATACAGGATAGAAAAGATAGTTTAACATAAGTAGTTAGCACATATTCTAAGGGATCATTGAAGGTAAAGGGGCCCATTAAAACCCTTATAGTCATAGGACAAAAAGGGGATTAGTGGGTTACAGATTGTTGTAATAAACCATAAATCCAGTGTCTCTGTTCAGTCCATGAATTTTAATGTCTAGCAGAGTTATGAATTTAAGCTCCCAGGCTCGTCTTTAGAAAGCGTTGTGCAGGTTTCCTTTGAGGATGAGGACTGATAAGTTAGATATGGAGAGATCGCTTTGTGAAAAGTGTTCACCCACAGGTAACAGGGTGTTTCTGTCTTTTATCATTTTCCTATGTGAATTCATTTTGGGTGTCATCAAACAACTACAACCCATACTCAATGGAGACCCCATCCTGAAAGAAATCTTTCCCAAACCCCCACTGCTGGTTTTCGAACAACTCTCCAAGCTCCTCATCCAGAAGGAAGCTCACCACAGACCAGGACAGACCAATTCAAAGCAGCACCAGACCCTCCCAGAACAACAGATGCAATACCTGGAGACATATCTCCTCTGCTACAATTATCAATACTCCCCATAACATGCCTTTCAAGATCCCTGGGTCCTACACATGCCTATCACAACATGTGATGTACCTTATCCAGTGCACTAAATGCCCCAACTATGTGGGTGAAACCAAACAATCACTGTGCTCTCGAATGAACTCACACAGGAAAATGATTAAAGACTGTGACAAAGTTCCTCCTCTGCCTTGCTGTGGGTGCTGCCCTTACTGGCGGATTTGCTCGCCTCAGAGATTCACAGCAGCCCTCAGTTTGGCCACTTTTGCTAGTGGCTCAAACCTGCCATTCACTCAGCTATCCTCATCACTGGCCAGCACGGGGAAAAGGAAGAAGAACAATCCCCACAGTCTCTGCTGTCCACCTAGTGGGTTGCGGGACAGGCCAAGGACCTTCCCCTCTGGTGGGACCAACAATCCAGGTCAACTCCTCCTGTATTCAATAGGGAGCTGGGGGGATGGGGGGAACCCAGGCCCACCCTCTACTCCAGGTTCCAGCCCAGGGCCCTGTGGATCACAGCTGTTCACAGTGTTTCGTGTAACACCTGTGTGACAGCTACAACTCCCTGGGCTACTTCCCCATGGCCTCCTCCCAACACCTTCTGTATCCTCACCACAGGACCTTCCTCCGGATGCCAGATAGTGTTTGTACTCCTCAGTCCTCCAGCAGCATGCCCTCTCACTCTCAGCTCCTTGCGCACTCTGCATTGACTGAAGTGAGGTCCTTTTTAAACCAGGTGCCCTGATTAGCCTGCCTTAATTGATTCTAGCAGTTTCTTAATTGGCTCCAGGTGTCCTAATTAGCCTGTCTGCCTTAATTGGTTCCAGCAAGTTCCTGATTGTTCTGGAACTGCCCTGTTACCTTACCCAGGGGAAAGGGACCTGCTTAACCTGGGGCTAATATATCTGCCTTCTATCACTCTCCTGTAGCCATCTGGCCCCACCCTGTCACAAGACAAAAACACCCTGTCACCTGTGGGTGAACACTTTTCCCAAGGTGGGATAAGTTTTGGATTTCTGACTTAGAATGCAGCCTGATTTGTCTCTTTCTGCTTTTGGTTACTGTGTGTTATTGTTCTGGATTCTAAGAATAAAAGTAGTGTTACATTGCAACCTTCCAGCAAGAATATTTTATTTTTCTATTTAACTTTTCTGTGTTTATGTTATGATCATATTTAGGTGCCTAAGGAACCCTGGCAACAGGTATTGCTTTTGAGACCCCACTTTTTTTCAGATTTGTTTTCCTGGCTATTTTTCTTCAGAATTTCCCTTCTTAAAACATCTTATTTGGTGCAATAGCAGTTTTAAGTGCTTTGCTGCTGCCACATACACCAGGAAGGTCGAGGAAAGGCATCTCCAGCAAATTGTATGATTTCAATGGGACATGACAGCAGCATTGGGCCATGGCAGTGCAGACTCTGGAGTGCAGGCCTGTCAGCAAAGCAGGGAGCAGGCTGCAATATCTTTGCCCTGTTTTCTGTATGTGAATATTATCTTCTTATTAAAAAGGGGGGAGGGGCATGAGAAAATTAATTAAACTTTCCTCGATTTTTATTTCAAGTCAACCTACAATTTGAGAATGGCAGCAGCTAAGATAACTGTAATTAGGAAGGTAGCCAAGTATATACTGGGATTTTGAAATAAACTTTAGACTCCTACAGACAAAAAATTAAAACGGAGTCCCTATTCTACTTCATCTAAGACATTTCATTCATTTTCATAGGGCCCCTAAGGTACTCAGGTACCTGTGTCTCTGTACTGAAGATGTCACCCCTTCTATAGAGAAGTCAGATGTCATCCATGTCACCCCTTCTATAGAGAAACTCAGCAGATCACACCAGGGGTAGGAAGACTCTGTACAGGGGGAGATAGTTATCAAATAAATGATTCAACAGACCGTTGGTCAAATATGGTGATATTCCCTCTATGCAGAGCTCTGCCTCATATTACCCCATTTTCAGGGAAAAGTGGGACATAAGTTAAGAGCTAGGCCTTGTGAAGACCTAGGGGCAAATCTCTCCCTTAACATTCCCAGAATATTATGAAATCTCTTGCCTAAAAAATGCCATTCGAGGAACTGTACCAGAAACATGCATTTTAAAACTTTTGAACTGTCTTTCTATAACACAAAAAGTGAAAGACTGTTTTTCTCGATAGTTCTGGCTCAGTTCTGTTCAGTAGTGGAATGTCCCATGTCAATGAGCCCATGTCTGCTACAAAATGTAGAGACTTGGAGGATATTCTGAATTTACAGTGTTATCAACATTACTTTCACGAATAATTTCCATTCTTTGTAATGGTTGGGGTCTGTGATAAATGAATGGGTGGGTAGCTCCCTTTTATGGACACCTAGCCAGCTAGTTAGCTATAAAATCCCTGTTAGTAGCTGTTCTCTACTTGCTTTACCTGTAAAGGGTTAAAAAGTCCATAGGTAAAAGGAAGGGAGTGGGCACCTGACCAAAAGAGCCAATGGGAAGGCTAGAACTTTTTAAAATTGGGAAAATACTTTCCCTTTGTCAGTTAGTGCTGTTCTCCCGAGAGGAGAGACGGGGCTGGAACTATGCTGTAAAAAGCTTTGAGCCAGGTATGAAAATCATCAGTTCATAGCTAGAAACTACTCATCTGAAACCCCAGATATGTAAGTAGATTAGGACATGTCTAGGAAGATGCGATTAGGTTTCTCTCTTATTTCTTTATGGCTTGTGGACTCCTCTGTGCTAACCCCAGGTGCTTTTGTTTTACCTGAAACCTTTAAGCTGAACCTCAAGAGCGCTATCTTGATGCTTAATTTTTGTAATTGTTTTTTTTTAAATCTAGCAAAAAGCCTAAGTTCCAAATGTATTTTCTTCCTTTTTGTTTTTAATAAAATTTACCTTTTTTTTTAGAACAGGATTGGGTTTTTGTGTCCTGAGAGGTTTGTGCCCATGTTGTTTAATTAGCTGGTGGCAACTGCTGATTTCCTTTGTTTTTCTTTCTCAGCTCTTCCCCGGAGGGAGGATGAAGGGGCTGGAGGGTGCCCCACAGGAAGGAATTCCCAAGGGCTCTTTCCTGGGTTCTCAAAGGGGGGAGTTTGCACTTGGGTGGTGGCAGCATCTACCCACTCAAGGTCAGAGAAAAGCTGTACCCTTGGGAGTTTAATACACGCCTGGAATGGCCAGTATTAATTTTTAGAATCCTTGCGGGCCCCCATCTTCTGCACTCAAATTGCCAGAGTGGGAAATCAGCCTTGACAGGGTCTTTCTAAATCTGTATTCCAGGGACCTCACATTCTAACCTCACAGTTAAATGAACAAAGAGTTTTTGTGCAGGGATAGATATTGTGAGCTATTCACCCATCTACATATAATAACTTGGAAAAGTAGCAACCATTTGTTTTTGTATAGATAGTGCTGGTCGCATTGCCTGTCATTAAAATTGCCTGACTCTTCCCATTATAAAAACCCTGTTGTCAGTTGCTTATAATTTTACTAAAATGTAAGCATTTGTGCTGAAAATGTTCCCTGCTGGGTATCTGCTTTGGGTGAATATTTTTGGACATTTTCAGCAAAAACAGTTCAGTTGTTTATCAGATCAAGATTAGAGAAAAAGGCATCGCTGTGCCCATGTTAAAGAAGTCCTATAACAATTGTGCTAAGAAGCTTTAGCACCTGCATGCTTTGGAGCCAGGTCTTGAAATATATTGCGGGGTCGGGGGGAATTAGAAATTAAAATTAAAATTAGAAATAAAAAGCCAACATGTAACAGATGGAAGAAGGCAGAAACTGATAGCAATTGGTGTGACAGAGAAACATGAGAAGGTGCCAGTGTATCGACAGGGGTTTGTTGAGATATGTTTGCTGTGGCCGCAGTTCTCATGAGTGAGTTACACAGCTTCATCCCAAACACAGCACAAGGAAATATTTTCACCAAACAATGATGTCTTCTCATATGCCCCAAGAATTATTTTACAGAGTTTCTTTTACTGGGTTTGGCTACAGGATTGGCAGTCAGCATTCCAAGTGCACATGTGCCAAGCGTGTGTTATACAATTTATTTCAGTATTTCTCAGAACAATTGTAAAGGGAACATAATTCACATGCTGAAAGGGACAAGAGTTACAGTGAGGAGGACAAATGCACCATATTGTGGAAGGAAATTAAACCCTTAAGTACAGCAAATTTGCCACCTCTCCATGATTAAATAAGTCAGGTAGCATTAATAAACTAACCAGACTGGCCATTCTTGTCACTCTTACTCCTGCCCAATATTTGAATTCACATCTCAGGAGTTCTGGTCAAACAGCTGGTTCAGAGATTGACACAAGCCAAGGCCAGAAAGGACCATCACAATCATCTACACTGAGAAAAGGGGTTGGTACAAAAGGCATTCCCACCAATGGCAGAGACTACAGACCAGCCATTGCCAAAGGGGTCAGTGAGACTTGACTCTAATGGGTCGTGGGTATATTATGGGAGACAAGACAAAGCCAAGTATCTGGAACAACCCAGGGAAACACGCCCAGAGCATTTACAACTGCACAATGACAATAAGTTTTTTGCTCTTGTGTATCATTTTATTTAAAAATGATTAAATCACTAATTAGGATTTTCTCTATGCATTTTTCTTTGGAAAAAAATTAAAAATGTATAAACCCCTCAGTGTGCGTATGTATATTTTATTGCCGTATAATTGGGATCTTCGTTAGTTCCCTGGGTGGTGCAGTGACAGCCTTTTCATGTGATACAGACACTAATGCATCAAGATAAAGTTTTTTTCTTTTGCTAAAATGCTCCTTCCCAAATAGCACAGCTCTCCCTAATGAGGATTTACATACAAAGCCTCTTTTGGGGGGAGTATTAGCTGCCGTAGAGTAGTTGAAAGAGGAGACTCCAATTGCAGCAGAACAGGGAGAAAAACATTTGGAGACAGAAAGAGTGTTTAATCATGTTAATCCCAAACCCCAGAGTACAATTGCTTCTGCTCTCAGACAAAATGTTACTTTTATCTAAATTACTAAAGTGGGAGAAGTGCAATCCTGTCTAATTTAGCACTGGAGCTCCAGAAGAGACCACAGAGCAGGGCTGCTGGGGAGCTCCGAGCCGCAGGGGCACTCCACACAGTCACGGCTTTCTTTGCTTAAAGCACTAGCGACTGTTGCCATTATTCATAGAGCCCGGCAGAGGGAGCTGGCCCAGGGCAGGCCTAGCAGGCAGACATGGCCAAGCTTCAATGCGATTGGAGGGAGAATCTGGGAGGTGGGGTGGGAGGAACAAGAATTTAGGAGAAAGGGGATGTCCCTCCTCAGCTCACTGATGGAAATGAGCATGCCTATCTAGTGGGGAGAGGGTCAGGGCTCTGTTTCTTTTTCCCTTTCTCTGGGGCTTAATCCCCACAGACAACTGAAAAAAGGATTCCGATCACCAAGCTGCTGAGATCAGGGAGAGAGATAGGAGAAAGGGGGTGAGAACCAGGCAAATTTCAGATTCACTCTGGCAGGTCCTGTCCCCTTATGGGCCAGATCCCCAGCTGATGGATAACTACATTAAAGTTTGTGAAGCACTCTACTACATATCTATTACAGTAATTCAGGCCAGATAAGTACCTAAAATAGGTTACTATTATTATTATTTATTTTATACACATACATATTAGAACTCGTTGGAAAAAAACAAATTTTTCCACAGTAAATTCCATGGGAAATATCACCTCTTGAAAGTTTTCAGCCAAAATTTTTCATATTTTCCACCAGAATATTTCTTGCAAATCAAAACAAAAAATTTCTTTATGTTTGGTTGCAAAATGATGAGTCAGGACAAAATTTTAGTGTTGATTCCGCCAACTGGAAAACTTAAAGTTTTTATCAAAATCAACATTTTTCTCAAGGGAAAAGTTGAAACCTATTTGGACAAAACCACATTTTCTACTGAGAAAATTTGTTGTAACCCTTAATAGCAGGAGTCCAGATCTGGACAGTTCATTTCTCCTGTTCTACTTGCTTCCAGTGAATCTGATGAAACTATGAAATAAGAGAAATCATTCATTGGGAAACAGGCCTCACTCTGTGTCTTCTCCTTTGGTTGTTCATTTAAATCCTTCACACTCCCCCGACAGCTCCAGGCGCTATGGCTTGGCTTCTGTCCCTGTGAATCACTGCAGTGACAGAGTTTACCATCTGCAAATAGAAGTCTCCTGTTTTATTACACTAAAATAGCACACCCCCACCCCACCTTGTCTCACTAAAATAGCACACATTTTGGGGACTGTGTCCATGCATTCACTCTATCTCAGTGTTCCCAAACTTTTCGGCATCACGTCCCCTTTTTAAATTTTGAGAAACTCTCACTCCCCCCACCTCTCCTTTACCGTCATCCAACTCCACCTGATCCTTGTCCCCTAACCGCCCGCCCAGGGACCCCACTCCTTATCCAACCCCCCCTGCTCCTTGTCCCCTGACCACTCTCTCCTGGGAACCCCTCTCCAACCACCCCATTTGTTGTCCCCTGACACATGTGTGAGAGGAGAGGATATAATGGTCCAGATCCTCTGCTTTGTCCGGTCTCCTATGGACACAATGGGTGGGAGGTGCAAAAAGCTGGCTGTGGCTCCCTAATTCGCAGACCAGCTCTCTGCCAGCCTGGGGCCTCCTTTAACCTATAAAGCTACGAACTGCCCCCAAGGGCTTGTGTGTGGTGGAGACTAGCTGGAACACAGGAGCATTCCAGCCACATCCCCAGCAGACCCCTACACCAGACCCAGAAGGAGTGAAGTAGGAGCTGGCTGCAGTGGGGTTGCATGCCAGCTGAGGACTCCCCCAGATTGTTGGAATTCTCACTGGGTACAATCTGTCTAGATTCAGGTCACTCTGCTTTGCTGGAGTGCACAGCATGAGTGGGTCAGACTGGGCGAGAGACGCTGACCAGACTCCAGCTGGAATTATCTACCTGGCCTTGGAACAGTGTTAAAGAACGTGAGGATAAACTTGTTCTTCCCTGCACTAGACAGCAAAGCGGGCTAAACCCAGCCTGGATCACGCTGTTCAGGAGTAATGCAGAGAATGCACTTCCTGGAGCTCCAACAGACCTTAGGGCAGTGCCTGAGAGCTACAATCATGTTCCCAAGCTGGAACTACTTGAATAAAAGTCCTTATGTTATAGCCAGGGTGGCACGGTGGTTTGTGACCTGTGCTTTTTAATCGTCTGATAGAATAGCTGCAGACCAGAAGCAAATCTCTTCTACCCTCTTCCTTCATGGCACAGGAATTTCTTTGAATAGGATAAAAAGAAAAGGAGGACTTGTGGCACCTTAGAGACTAACAAATTTATTTGAGCATAAGCTTTTGTGAGCTACAGCTCACTTCATCAGATGCATGTAGTGGAAAATACAGTGGGGAGATTTTATATTTATGTTTTCCACTACATGCATCCAATGAAGTGAGCTGTAGCTCATGAAAGCTTATGCTCAAATAAATTGGTTAGTCTCTAAGGTGCCACAAGTCCTCCTGTTCTTTTTGCGAATACAGACTAACACGGCTGCTACTCTGAAACCTTTGAATAGGCTAGAAATCATTATATACCCCACCAGTGATGAACATTAATGTCAAGGATCCTATAAACTATTGGACACATTGGAACCTTCTTTCATGAGGGGAATAAAGACTCTCAGCTAATAGCTCCTTTTATTTATTTTCAGTTTTACAAAGTATGCCATTTTTGGTGGCTAAACCAACCTGACATATAACCACCTCTGCAGGAGGAAGAGCACGCAGTCTTAGTAACTAGAGGGGTTACAAAGGCAGTGGCCCAGGTCTAGGGTGAAAGCGTGAAAAATCAGGACACTTGTTTTCAGTGGGCATAGTTCTGTGTATAAGACAAATCCCCTAACATTGGGACGGTCCCGATAATATCGGGAGGTCTGGTCACCCTATGGAAGTAAAGCCAGGGTGTCCCTGTGCTCCCAGGGTGTCCCTGTGCTCCCATGGTTCCTGGCTTCTGTAATGGCTCTTTGTGGCTACCAGCAGCCAGTGTGACTTAAAATAGTCTTCAAGCTGCTCTAAGTTACACCAGAGGACTAGTGCACCAAAGTTGGCTTAAAATATCTTGGCACCCTTCTCCTGTTATGTACTATAAGGACCTAGCACATATCTCAGGTTCTGGCCTAACAATCAGTATAAAATGTAAATACACAGTTTTAATCAACACAGTCCACAAAACAAAGAACTGACTCTGCCGTTAAAGATCAATACATCCCAAATATTCCATGAGGGAAAGGCTGGGAGACCTCTGCTCACCCTATTCTGTCCCTACTTTCCACATTCCTCTATTTTCTTTCTCACTTCACACTTCTCTTCTAACTGTCCCCTCCATTGTGTCGTCATGAGGGATGGTTCCTTCCTTTGTGATATAGCCAATTTTCCTTCCTCTACAATCTATCCTAAAGGATGACCCAACACTCTCACAAGTCTTGGGAGACAGGCCAGTCCTTGCCTACAGACAGCCCCGCAACCTGAAGCAAATACTCACCAACAGCCACATACCACACAACAGAACCACTAACCCAGGAACTTATCCTTGCAACAAAGCCCGTTGCCAATTGTGCCCACATATCTATTCAGGGGACACCATCACAGGGCCTAATAACATCAGCCACACTATCAGAGGCTCGTTCACCTGCACATCCACCAATGTGATATATGCCATCATGTGCCAGCAATGCCCCTCTGCCATGTACATTGGTCAAACTGGACAGTCTCTACGTAAAAGAATAAATGGACACAAATCAGATGTCAAGAATTATAACATTCATAAACCAGTTGGAGAACACTTCAATCTCTCTGGTCACGCAATCACAGACATGAAGGTCGCTATCTTAAAACAAAAAAACTTCAAATCCAGACTCCAGCGAGAAACTGCTGAATTGGAATTCATTTGCAAATTGGATACTATTAATTTAGGCTTAAATAGAGACTGGGAGTGGCTAAGTCATTATGCAAGGTAGCCTGTTTCCTCTTGTTTTTTCCTCCCCCCCCCCCCCCAGATGTTCTGGTTTAACTTGGATTTAAACTTGGAGAGTGGTCAGTTTAGATGAGCTATTACCAGCAGGAGAGTGAGTTTGTGTGTGTATGGGGGTGGGGGGGGATGTGAGAAAACCTGGATCTATGCAGGAAATAGCCCAACTTGATTATGTAAAGAGTTGTCACTTTGGATGGGCTAGCACCAGCAGGAGAGTGAATTTGTGTGGGGGGGTGGAGGGTGAGAAAACCTGGATTTGTGCTGGAAATGGCCCACCTGTTGATCACTTTAGATAAGCTATTACCAGCAGGACAGTGGGGTGGGAGGAGGTATTGTTTCATATTCTCGGTGTGTATATAAAGTCTGCTGCAGTTTCCACGGCATACATCTGATGAAGTGAGCTGTAGCTCACGAAAGCTCATGCTCAAATAAATTGGTTAGTCTCTAAGGTGCCACAAGTACTCCTTTTCTTTTTGCGAATACAGACTAACACGGCTGTTCCTCTGAAACCTTTCCTTCCTTTGTTTCCCCATGTGACCTAAACTGCTTAAAGCAAATGTATAGCAAAGATGGAGGGGGAAGCAGCACGTATACACGCGTATACGGAAAGGCGTGCTCCTGGGAACTAGAATTTTACTTAGTTCAGATGATCATACATCCTGGTTTCATTGTGACAGTTCTGGTATTTCTTGTGAAGTCCTGGTGTCTTTCTGAGATACGTGAAATCTACCACTTTTTCATTTCGTCCACTACAATCTTATTTTTTAGTAACTAGAAATGTTTGCTCAAGATGTACTGCTGTACTGAGCAGACTCCACTCTATGCTTGCCAGAACACACAGTCCAGCAGAAGGAGCATTCACTGTGATGAACAGTGTTTGGAGTAAAGAGAAAGGTCACAGACTGCAGACGCTGTCAGAGCCAGTCTGCTTCTCAGAGTGCATGGTTAATGACATGTGCTCATGATAAACTCGAGACATCAAGTTACTGGAAAAAATCCTACACTCTGAGAAATATGCCTGTGTCACTGCTGAGTCAGAAGTGACACCAGCACATGTGCTAAAAAGTGCATTTTTGTCCTTTGTGCAAGCACTTATATGACCCTAAAAATGTTGCCACAAAAACCAACTGCTATTTTTACATTTTGAAAATATAATCATATTCTTAGTTCTGTACGAAGTTTAAAGATCAGCTCTCTCAGCTGCTGTCAGCTATTCTGACTGCTGCAACACTGTCCAATGCAATGAATGATGCCCTATCCATTTACTGAAATTCAGAAAATTCAAAGTTCATATTTATTAATATAGCATCTTTGTCTTAAGCCATAATGCAGATAAAATAAATCCAGATTTTAAAATCAGCACCGCTCAGTCAAATGGATACAAATTTTAAAAATACAACAACTAAAGCCACAAGATGAACCCTCCTCCCCAAAATCAATTATACCTTTAAAAGCACCACCATCACCACCCCCAAACAATGTACACAAATAAAACAAGAGTTAAAAATATATCATTTCATCTAGGTCATAAGGAATGTCTCGTTCACATACTGTATAATTTTATTGGGGAAAAAAAACAGCTTCAGATTCCCTAGAATGTGGGAGTGATAGATCAGTGTCTCTCAAATTGTGATGGCAAAATATTAGCCAAAATCTTAGACTACAGGATAAACTTGGATGATTTATTCAACTTGACTGGGTTGGATTTTTTGAAGTTTAATTATTAGTAGAATATGCAAGGAAAATATTGGATGTGATAAATCAGACGAAACCTCTACAGAGCCAGCAGCTGCTCTTCGAATAGCTGCTGAAAAAGCATTTGATAAGACTGAAGGCAATTTTCAATACACAGCCATGAAATGTTATAGCAAAGGGGAACACTTTATAGCTTGGGTCAAACAGCTCTATAAAATACCATCCTCTCTACAGTGTGCATCAACACCACATCCTCTGGCCAGTTCCATTTGGGACAAGGAAGGCTGTCCCCTCACACTAACCCTACTCTGAAAACTGCTACTTCTGACACTGGGAACTGAGATATTGGCTTTTCTGTTACCAGATCACCAAGGAATAGAAGAAATTAAGTTTGGAGACCAGGAGGTAGAAACTAGTCTACATGCAAATGACTTACTTCTGACTTGAAGGAACACAAGGGAATCAGTGACAAGGGTGATGGGGACCATTAAACCTTTTGGTGGATGGGCTGAATGCACAGTAAGGGTGGATGAATCTGAAATTATGCCCCTACATGAGCAATGCACTAAAGAGTGACAGGGCTGGGATTTCAATGGAAAGAATCAGGCATTAAGTATTTATGAATAAAGGTCTACACACAAATGTACGACTTGATGCCAATAACAGAAGTAGTCAAGGACCTGAGCTGATGGAACTCTCTCCATCTCTCTGTTTGGATTAGAACAAACCTCTTAGAAGCTGTGTGAAACCCTGAGCCCTGTTTCTGTTGGCAGCAACGCATTACAAGTATCCAGCTAGTGGTTAGAACAATGCGGTAAATTATTTGCTGGTTTAGTATAAGGACTCAGTAGGGGAGAGACCGAACAGGAGGCAGGACTTCCCTGTGCATGTTGGGGAGGAGGAGAGGGAAAGGGAGGGGGCTGAGACACGGCTCAAACCTGCAAGAAGCCAGGTGGGAAGACTCACATGGAGTAGGTCTGGCTCCTGTGGGGGAGGCCCTGAGGTAGGGTCGGTAAAGCACTTCCGTGGAGCCTGAGAGGGATGGAAGACATTAGTTCAGCAGAGAAGGGAGAAGCCAGAGGCCTGAGAACCAAAGGGAGGCCGTGTTAAGAAAAGGCTGTGGGGGGAGCAGCAAAAGGGGGCTGAGAGGTAGGAAACAGCCCAGGGAAACAGCAGCACATCTGAAGAAGCAGACCTAGCTGCCAAATATGGGGATTTGGGACCAGAACCCAGAGTAGAGGGTGGGCCTTTGTTCCCCTACCAGCCCCTGAGGAAGTGCCTGCAAGCCAGCATAAAGAATATTGAGCCCAGGGTGGGACTGAAGGCTGACCCCAAAGGATAGGCTAATAGCCCAAAAGAGGAATTTGTGTTGGGACATTTTGTGACCTTTTGTTGGACCTTCATGTTGCCCAGGAAGAGGACTGAACTTTATGTGATTTGGCTGGAGGGCAGAGCCACGGAGGACTCAGTGAGAGGCAGATGGTCTTCAGGAAGCGTTGGAAATGAGGACCCCTTGCAGCACCCTGACACAACGGGGTGCTTTAGGTAGTGAGTATGCCTCTTTACAGAGACATAGAGAGAAATGAAGTATTAATGTCATTTGAGAAGATTAAGAATAAACACTGGATTTCCAATACTGAATTTATTACTACGGAGACAATGTGGGGGAGGTAACATCTTTTATTGGACCCACTTCTGTTGGTGAGGGAGACAAGCTTTTGATCCACACAGAGCTTGTCTTCAGAGGTAAGATATTACCTCTCACCAACTTTGTCTGTCTGTATGTATAGGCCAACAGTTTTCACTCACTTTGGATGCCTCAATTTTTGGGTGCCAGTGTATCTCAAATTGGGCACCCAGAAATTGTAAGCGTGTGTGTGTGTGTGTGTGTGTGTGTGTGTGTATAAAGGGGGTTAGATACTCAAACTCACTAGAAATATATACAAAATTCAATTGAGTTGTGGGGGAAGGCTCAAGCCAACTCACTCGGAAGTTTGTGTGTACTGAACATGCCCAGATAATGGTTATTTGTTGCTTATATCTGTAACATCAGTAACCATAAAAATTAAGAGGATATTGCCCTTCTACCTTGGAGAAGGAGGGGGCTTCTTCCCTTTCCATTGCCTGCCTTTGTGCTATGGCTGTATGAAGACATAATGTAAGTGTCAGATAATGTGATGGTTGAGTATGATGGTGGTGGTACAGAATCTATGAAATGACTGACTGATTCTCATATATGCAGCTCCATAGAGAATAAGTTTTCCATGCGATGCAACTAGCTCAATGTCTTTTCAGACTTCACTCTCAAGGAAAATGTGTACATATGAAAAGCATCGGCAATTATCGTACAGCACAGTGCATTAGTACTGACAGATACATAGTCCTGTCACTTTGTAGTGATAATAGTATATTGTCTGTGTTGTGTTTTCTCTATAATGACAGTGGTAAAATAATGTAATGCCTGGAAACCTAGCTGAAAAGAGAGCAAAAATATTTTAATACAAATCCTGTGTAAGTACTGCAGATTCATGGAGTGTGTAGTGAACAGTGTTGGATTAAAGGACAGTGCAAGTCTTCTTCCTTATATCATCAGTAAGCCTTTGGTAAATAAATTGTGCATATACTTTGTGTTAGGGATCCCAATTATTGCACAATAACACAGTATAGCAATGTCTATATCGACTGCAGTCTCAAATTACAAAATGAACGTGTATAATGCTGCGCAATAATGCTGTATAATAATGAAAACAAGAGACTGTGTATAGGGCTGGCATAGGAATTAAATATTTCATGACAAAAGGAACAAAATAGTTGACCAAACCATTGTTGTTAATGGAATAAAAATCATTCTAATTCCATAAAACACGTAATTATAGCAATTCCAATTATATAGAAAAAGCTTCGATTTTTGGACCCCATCCTTCTTACTTGTCAAAAGGTAGCCAGCCAATTTGTCAAAAGGTACATCTGCCTGCTAAAAATACCCAGAAAGCAGTTCAGTACAAATTTGTTAAGATATCATTGTGAACTAGACCAGCCAACTTTTCTTTTTGGTCCTGGGAGTACAAGGATTTGGGGTGAAATCCAGGTTCCACTAAAGCCAATGGTAAAGCTCCCATTGACTTCAATGGGGCCAAAATTTCATGATTCCAATCTGAGGCATCAAAAGCACAACGGGGAGCTAGGTGTTATGGGCCTTGTTGCCCTTTGTGTCTTAACAAACCTCCACCTCAATGTCCCTGTGCATCATTGCAATCTAGCAAGCTGCACCTGCTCCCGGCACAGACTACTCTATGCTTATCAGGATCAAATATTTCCATTTCCACCGCAAAATGAATGGGCTTTAAGTGGAGTCAGACCAGGCTGTATGGCAGCTGGCCCTGAATGTTGCGGGCCCCAGACCTGATAAAGTGGAAGGAATGTATTGATGTATTTGGTGGTTTGGAAATAGTTTACTGCAAAACACAAAAAATGACCAGGAAACAGAAAAATCCCTCTCCAAGTCTTATAAATGGCACAAAACTAATAGCCCAATTTTCCTCCAGGGGGGCGTGTTATGGAATGAAATTGACAGGCTCTTGAGACATCTTCTTCTTCTCCTTTGTGAGAAAAGCAATCTGTGCATTGGTTTGTGCCTCCAGTAGGATCTGGGGCATCTTTGGCTGCCATGACTGGATATATCTAGTCCACAAACATGGGTGCTTTGTGTGCAAGGGAGAGTCCAGGGTGTAGGGGCAGTGATAACCTTTTGTGAAATCGGTAGTGAATTTATAAAAAGAATTTGAGAGGTGTGAAGGGAGAATAAATAAAGCCGGATTGTTTGGGCTTCCAGAGAAAGAAACGGAAAACTGTGACACAAAGGAAGAACAAAGGGAAGGACATTCTGGATGGAAAGGTTCCCTAGTAATGCCCCATCTCTCTTTGTGACATTTTCACATGGTCTGTCACTCTGTGGGTATTTCTCCACTTCAAGCTGGAGGGATGAATTCCTGCTCTAGGCACCTAGCTCTGATCAAGCAAGCGTGCAAAAAACAGAGAGTAGCCACGGTGGCACGAGTGGCGGAAGGGACTAGCTGCCCCAAGTGTGTGCCCAATGTCTCAGACCGGATTGTACTTGTGACAGCTAGTCCCTCCTGCTACTCACCAAGCCTCAGCTGTGCTCTATTTTTACCACACTGACTCAACGAGAGCTAGCTCTGGTATACCTCCTGAACTGGAAATTACACCTCCAGCTCCAAGTGGACACATAAACTATGGGTGGAGTTGAGGGTGCATTTCACCTCCCTCTCCCTCTGACTGGCTGCAGTTGTGAACTTTCCTATTTGCCTCCACTGAGGGTCAGTCTCAAAGGATTCTGGGAATCACAGCCCCTCTCAGCCACCTGAGTGCTAGAGAAGGGTGTGGGGGGAATCCTTAGAAAGAACAGACAGCAACAGTGAACTAGAAAGTGAGATAGAGAGCAGCCTCCACGTGGCTCCTGCACATGTCTCAGGATCCTTATTCATGGCTCTTTGCTTCACTTGGACCTTGTGTGTCTGTCTGTCTCCTTTTACTTTGACTCTCCTAGGTCCTTTCTGTGCCTACCTGAATCATCAATGAAAGAACGAAAAGGGCCCAACACTGACCTGAGCCAATGTCTTTGCACTCCACTGCCCATGCTCAGCACAGAGGCACAGCCCATAGAAGTGGCTGAGTCAAAGCCTACAGACCTTCTGTTCTACGAGCAAGACTTGAAACTAGGGCTGTTGACTAATCACAGTTAATTCACATGATTAACTCAAAAAAAATAATTGTGATTAATCGCAGTTTTAATCACACTGTTAAACAATAGAATACCTATTAAAATGTATTAAATATTTTTGAATGTTTTTCTACATTTTAAAATATATTGATTTCGGTTACAACACAGAATATGAAGAGTATACTGCTCACTTTATATTATTATTTTTGTTACAAATATTTGCACTGTAAAAATGATAAACAAAAGAAATAGTATTTTTCAGTTCACCTCATACAAGTACTGTAATGCAATCTCTTTGTTGTGAAAGTGCAATTTACAAATATAGATTTTTGTTTGTTACATAGCTGCCCTCAAAAACAAAACAATGTAAAACTTTATTGCCTAGAAGTCCACTCAGTCCGACTTCTTGTTCAGTCAATCACTAAGACAAACAAGTTTGTTTACATTTAAGGGAGATAGTGCTGCCCACTTCTTATTTACAATGTCACCTGAAAGTTTTGTAGTCAGCTTTGCAAGGTATTTATGGGCCAGATATGCTAAACATTCATATGCCCCTTCATGCTTCAGTCACCATTCCAGAGGACATGGTTCCATGCTGATGACGCTTGTTAAAAAAAGAATGCGTTAATTAAATTTGTGACTCAATTCCTTGGGGCAAAATTTTATGTCTCCTGCTCTGTTTTACCCGCATTCTGTCATATATTTCATGTTATAGCAGTCTGGGATGATGACCCAGCACATGTTCATTTTAAGAACACTTTCGCTGCAGATTTGACAAAGCGCAAAGAAGGTACCAGTGTGAGATTTCCAAATATAGCTACAGCACTCGACCCAAGGTTTAAGAATCTGAAGTGCCTTCCAAAATCTGAGAGGGACGAGGTTTGGAACATGCCTTCAGAAGTCTTAAAAGAGCAAAACTCCGATGCGGAAACTACAGAACCACCAAAAAGGAAAATCAACCTTCTGCTGGCAGCATCTGACTCAGATGATGAAAGTTAACCTGCATCGGTCTGCTCTGCTTTGGATTGTTATCGAGCAGAACCCATCAGCATCTCCCGCCAACGTAGCGCCGGTGTGGAGAGCGATTAGGTCACTGTAACTCGCATTGCTCAGGGGAGTGTTTTTTTCACACCCCTGAGTGATGAAAGTTAGATCAACTTAAGCCGTAGTGTAGACCTGCCCTCAGATTGCAACACAACATAAGTGTGAACGCTGGTTTCCTATTCTGTGATTATGCTTGATCTATAAGTGGTTCATTGCTTAAAGGTCACACCAAAAATTGTTACTGGATAGGACAAGGTGAGTGAGGTAATATCTTTTATTGGACCAACTTCTGTTGGTGAGAGAGACAAGCTTTTGAGCTTACACGGAGCTCTTCTTCGGGTCTGGGAAACTAAGGCTTTGTCTACACTGCAAAGTATTGTCGGCAAAAGCTGTCCTTTGCTGAGGAAACAGGGGAGGTGTACACATTACAAAGTACACACTAGGAGCAAGTGGTGTTCTCGTCCATCCTCCCCATGGAAGGAAACGACCCAGGTAGAGCGAATCATGGAAGTCGATGAATGGCTACACAGGTGGTGTCGGAGAGAAGGGTTTGGATTCTTTGTGGTGTTCCAAGGAGGAGTGCTAGGCAGAGACAGGCTCCACCTAACTAAGAGAGGGAAGAGCATCTTTGCAAGCAGGCTGGCTAACATAGTGAGGAGGGCTGTAAACTAGGTTCACCAGGGGAAGGAGACCAAAGCCCTGAGCTAAGTGAGGAAGTGGGATACCAGGAGGAAGCACAAGCAGGAGAGCACAAGAGGGAGGACTCCTGCCTCATACTAAGAAAGCAGGATGATCAGCGTGTTATCTTAAGTGCCTATACACAAATGCAAGAAGCCTGGGAAACAAGCAGGGAGAACTGGAAGTCCTGGCACAGTCAAGGAATTATGATGTGATTGGAATAACAGAGACTTGGTGGGATAACTCACATGACTGGAGTACTGTCATAGATGGATATACACTGTTCAGGAAGTTCAGACTCAGACTGCTCAGAGCTCCAGTAGGAAATTGCAGAAAAACCTGAGAGTCTCTGGATTAAGTTTAGAAGTGTGAGCAACAAGAGTGATGTTGTGGTGGGAGTCTGCTATAGACCACCGGCCTAGGGGGATGAGGGGGACGAGGCATTCTTCTGGCAACTAACAAAAGTTACTAGATCGCAGGCCCTGGTTCTCATGGGAGACTTCAATCGCCCTGATATGTGCTGGGAAAAAAAATACAGCGGTGCACGGACAATCCAGGAAGTTTTTGGAAAGTGAAGGGGACAATTTCCTTGTGCAAGTGTTGGAGGAACCAACTAGGGGCAGAGCCGTTCTCGACCTGTTGCTCACAAACAGGGAAGAATTAGTAGGGGAAGCAAAAGTGGATGGGAACCTGGAAGGCAGTGACCACAAGATGGTCTAATTCAGGATCCTGACACAAGGAAGAAAGGAGAGCAGCAGAATACAGACCCTGGACTTCAGAAAAGCAGACTTTGACTCCCTCAGGGAACTGATGGGCAGGATCCCCTGGGAGAATAACATGAGGGGGAAAGGAGTCCAGGAGAGCTGACTGTATTGTCAAGAATCCTTATTGAGGTTACAGGAACAAACCATCCCGATGTGTAGAAAGAATAGTAAATATGGCAGGCAACCATCTTGGCTTAACAGTGAAATCTTTGCTGATCTTAAACACAAAAAGGAAGCTTACAAGAAGTGGAAGATTGGACAAATGACCAGGGAGGAGTATAAAAATATTGCTCAGGCATGCAGGAGTGAAATCAGGAAGGCCAAATCACACCTGGAGTTGCAGCTAGCAAATGATGTTTAGAGTAACAAGAAGGGTTTCTTCGGTATGTTAGCAATAAGAAGAAAGTCAAGGAAAGTGTGGGCCCCCTACTGAATGAGGCAGGCAACCTAGTGACAGAGGATGTGGAAAAAGCTAATGTACTCAATGCTTTTTTTGCCTCTGTCTTCAGGCAGAGAAGTGGAAGATTGGACAAATGACCAGGGAGGAGTATAAAGATATTGCTCAGGCATGCAGGAGTGAAATCAGGAAAGCCAAATCACACTTGGAGTTGCAGCTAGCAAATGATGTTAAGAGTAACAAGAAGGGTTTCTACAGGTATGTTAGCATCAAGAAGAAGGTCGGGGAAAGTGTGGGCCCCCCTACTGAATGAGGGAGGCAACCTAGCGACAGAGGATGTGGAAAAAGCTAATGTACTCAAAGTAAGATTCCATCCTGTATACCCAGTTTATGTTTAATTTGAAAATATCGTTCTGTCATAACAGTACTTGCCTCTTTCTTCTGGCCACCCTGCTAGTATTGTTCTGTTGACTGCCTGCAGTTGGCTGTCCTTCTTTTTGATTTCCATCAGCTTTGCTGTTCAAACTGGGAGATAATGCAGCATGTTAATTAATTCAATCTCCTAACTCAGCTGATCCCAACTCGCTGATCCTGGGTATATATGCAGTGCTCAGAGTGTAAACTGACACTAGTAATTGTCCTGGACAATATCTGTTCTCTTCCTGGTAGTGCTGGAGTCACATCAACATGCACTGCAATCTTTTTGGAGCACCAAGAAAGGGCTTGGCCATGATTGTCTCTAAGGGTTTGTGGTCTGATTGCAGTATTACTAGAGGGCCATAGATTTACAGATGGAATTACTCCACTCCAAATATCACAGCCAGAAGCTCTTTTTCTATGTAGGTGTACCCCTGTTCAGACTCTGATAGGGCTCTGCTATAGGGTTGCCAAATTTCTAATCACACAAAACTGAACACCCTAGCCCCGCCCCTTCCACAAGGCCCTGCCCCTTCCCCACCCCTTCCCCAAGGCCCTGCCCCCCGCTCACTACATTCCCGCCTCCCTTGGTGTCTCTTTCTCCCCCACTTTCACTGGGCTGGGGCAGGGGGCTGGGATGCAGGAAGGGGTGAGGGCTCTAAATGGGGTTGAGGGCTTTGTCTTGGGCCCAGAAATGAGGGGTTCAGGGTGTGGGAGGGGACTCTGGGCTGGGGCAGGGAGTTGGGGTGCAGGAAGGGGTGACGGATCTGACTGGGGGGGCGGGCTCTGGGGTGCACAAGTCCATGGGTCCAGATCTAATGCATCCAAGGGTGCTCAGGGAGTTGGTTATGTGATTGCAGAGCCATTGGCCATTATCTTTAAGAACTGGTGGTGATCGGGGCACATCTTTTAAAAAGGGAAGAAGGAGAATCCGGGGATCTACAGTCCCCAGAAAAATCATGGAGAAGGTCCTCAAGGAATCCATTTTGAAGCACTTAGAGGAGAGGAAGGTGATCAGGAACAGTCAACATGGATTCACCAAGGGCAAGTCATGCCTGACCAACCTGATTGCCTTCTATGATGAGATAACTGGCAGTGTGAATATAGGGAAAGTGGTGGATATGATATACCTTGACTTTAGCAAAGCTTTTAATATGATCTTCCACAGTATTCTTGCCAGCAAGTTAAAGAAGTATGGATTGGATGAATGGACTATAAGGTGGATAGAAAGCAGGCTAGATCGTCGTGCTCAACGGCTCAATGTCTAGTTGGCAGCAGGTATCAAGCAAAGTACCCCAGGTGCTGGTCCTGGGGCCAGTTTTGTTCAACATCTTCATTAATGATCTGGATGATGGGGTGGATTGCACCCTCCATAAATTCATGGATGACACTAAGCTGCGGAGAGAGGTAGATATGCTGGAGGCTAGGGATAGGGTCCAGAGTAACCTAGACAAATTGGAGGATTTGGCCAAAAGAAATCAGATGAGGTTCAACAAGGACAAGTGCAAAGTCCTGCACTAAGGATGGAAGAATCCCATGCACTGCTACAGGCTGGGGACCAATTGGATAAGCAGCAGAAAAGGATGAGAAGCTGGGTCTGAGTCAACAGTGTGCCCTGGTTTTCAAGAAGGCTAACAGCATACTGGGCTGCATTAGTAGGAGCACTGCCAGCAGATCGAGGGAAGTGATTATTCCCTTCTATCCAGCAGTGGTGAGGCCACATCTGGAGTAGTGCATTCAGTTTTGGGCCCCCACTATAGAAAGGATGTGGACAAATTGGAGAGAGTCCAGTGGAGGGCAACAAAAATTATTAGGGGGCTGGGGCACATGACTCAGAAGGAAAGGCTGAGGGAATTGTGGTTACTTAGTCTGCAGAAGAGAAGAGTGAGGGGGGATTTGATAGCAGCCTTCAACTACCTGAAGGGGGCTTCCAAAGAGGATGGAGCTCGGCTGTTCCCAGTGGTGGCAGATGACAGAACAAGAAGCAATGGTCTCAAGTTGCAGTGGGGGAGGTCTAGGTTGGATATTAGGAAATACTATTTCACTAGAAACGTGGTGAAGCACTGGAATGGGTTACCTAGGGTGGTGATGGAATCTCCATCCTTAGAGGTTTTTACGGCCCAGCTTGACAAAGCCCTGGTTGGGATGATTTAGTTGGGGTTGGTCCTGCTTTGAGCAGGGGTTTGGACTAGATGACCTCCTGAGGTCTCTTCCAACCCTAATCTTCTATGATTCTATGATAACAGAGATAGCCCGCCTGTATGCTTGGGAAGGAAGGTTCCCTGCAACCTCTTCCCCCAGTGCACCAGCCCAGTGCTAGGGCAAGATGTTACCACAGGACCTGCCATATCTGAAAGCTGAAGAATAGATGATCTCCTTCCCATGAAGCAACAGAAATGGCCAAGGCTGGAGATGGGTGTGAAGCTGGCAGATCAGATGCCAGCTCATGCCAAGGCCCCGGGCCTCAGTGAACACTGACAAATGCATAGTTGGAAAGCAGTCTGGCTCACCTGTGGGTTAGATTCGTTAAAGCAGATATTAGTATTACAAGAATGTGTTTAGTGCTTAGACTTTATGGATGCTGCATGTATTAATCCTACATATAATAACTGGTGTTCCATGCTTTAAGGTAATACTGAAGTGTTTGCTCTGTAACTGCAAAATGTGTGTTCTGAGACTGTGTAACTCATCAAACAGGAAAAAAGTCTTCACCTAATGCAAAATGCTGGATTCCAAATGGACTATAGTGGAACAAAAAATGTGTCGATTGCTCCCCCCACCCACCTATGAAGAGGTTATGAGCAGAAGCTTGGCCTCCAGGGAGGTTGGGATAAAAATCCCTGCCCAGAAGGAATTGGGGTCTTTTTATGCTGTTTGAACTCTAAAGGGCAAAGAGCCCTAAACATAAGCAAGAAATTCCCAGGACTAACCTGGGTTAGCCCTAATGGCATATAGACCTGGCATGTTTCAACTCTATCACCATCTGAAACCTCAGGCTGCAACTCATTTTGGTGGGTGTGTTTATGGGTTCTAACCTTGTAAATAACTCTCATTTCTAGTTAATAAACCTTTAGTTAGTTTATTCCTGGACTGGCTACAAGCATTGTCTCAGATGTGAGATCTAAGATGCAAATTGACCTGGATAAGTGACTGGTCCTTTGGGACTGGGAGTAACCTGAATATTTTGCGCTCTTTCATGTAAAGTGATCCTCTATCATAGAATCTAGCTTGCCTGGGTGGAATGACAGCTCGGAATGCCCAAAGGGACTGTCTGTGTCTCCATTTTGAGGCTGTATAGTGCCTGAGGAGTTCACACTTGTTACCTGGTTGGAGAAATCTAATTATAGAACTCACAACCAGTTTGGATTTGTGCCCTGCTTCTTAACAGTCAGTCCCAAGGTTGGTATTCTTGCTCCTGAGCCACTCCTTAGCTGCTCTCTTCCAAACAGTATCACAGCTGAGGAAGTTTGTTTGTAAATTGTCTAATATTGTGCTTTGTGAGGTGCGAGAGTGAAAGGCATTAGCTACCAAGATGTGTTGCCCTCTGACAGGGAGGGAGGTGCCTTACTGTGATCATAACATGTTCATTTATAACGAAAACCCATACAGCATGAGAAAAACTATTGCTGAGATGAAAAGAGATAACCTTGTTTGCAGAAGATGGCCGCTGACAGTTTACATTTTCACAATAAGCCATAAACCTTTTTAAAAGCAAACAAATTATCTCTTTAAAATGTTGGAAATTTCCAAACAACAGTGTTAGGACCCTGCTTCTTATTGCAACCCCTTTTCACAGCAGAGAGCTGTCAGAGCAGAGCATGACACTTTAAAGGGGATAGGAAACCTGCCAATTTTTATGCAACAAAATGTTATTCAGGCTCATACTCAACTAGAGAGACAGCTATTCCTGTCTACTCCGCACTTATTAGGCCTCCAAGTATTATGTCCCATCTTGAGCTCAAACTTACAAAGGGCAGAAATGGGAGAGTTCAGAATAAAGCAACAAATGCCGTTACAGTAGCGCCCAGAGACTCCAGTCAGAGACCAGAAAGGCAGTCCCTGCCCCAAGAAGCTTACAGTATAAGTGTAAGGCAAGAGAAGATTGGAAAATAAGCCCAATGAGGAACGTGTTGTCTGAAGAAAAGACAAATGAGGTGAGACATGAGAAGCATACACATAAAGCAATGTTTGGAGAAGGACAATTATTCTCATTAGCCTCTGAGACCAGAATAAGTTTAAAGTAGGGTCTGAATGATCTCTCCCCTGCCATCTATTGATGAACTGGGGGGGAAATCTCAGGAGTTGACCATATTTCCATAGACACACCTACTTTGCCAAGCTGATCGATAGACGCACCTACTTTGCCAAGCTCTTTGCCAAAGTAATCAATTTTTGGTTTTTGGGGTTAAAATTCACTTATGTCTTGGATGCAGGAGCAATGAAATGCTGTTCTCCTTACTGTGTGACTAAAGGGCAGTAGAACCTCACTTAATATGCCCTAGTTGACAGGGACAGACTGGGCAAGGTCATATCTTTTATTGGACCAACTTCTGTTGGTGAAAGCGACAAGCTTTTAACACAGAGCTCTTCTTCTTTGTCATGCACAGGCCTAGAAGTGGGGATGCAGTGCATCTTAGAGGTGCCCATGGGAGTGCTCAGTTTTCCCAGATTTCTGGGTGCAGGCTTGAGACAGGTCTGCTTTGTAATGCTAAACGAACTGCAGTTGAAGCAGGGAAACTTTAGGTTGAATATTAAGAAAAATGTTCCAACTGTAAGTCCAGTTCAGGGGATGGAACAAGCTGCCAAAGCAGATATTCAAAACTGAGATGAGCTAGTCCCAGACTGTGGACGCTGGTGCAGCTCTGGCGGTTTGCAGAACTCTTGAGTATCCCTCATTGCAAGGAATGATGCTCATTTCATTCTCAAAGTTCTCTGTGTTCCGCACACATGTGTTGTCACTCTCACTTCTATTACTGAAAAGGATTTACATCAAAAATACAAAAGTGTGACTCTGAGGCTGTGGAAACAGCCATTTATGCTCAGAAGAATCCCACAGCATGCTAAGTCTCCTACATGAATCACTGCTTTGCGCCCCTCATTTTGGTTCTTTGTCAGATGTTACATCCCATACATGGGCCTTGGCTGGTTGAGAGGTACGGTGGTCTACAGAGCACTTGCTGGTGGTCCAGAGGGAGCTGACAGGTCACATGGCTTGTTTCCAGCTGCTAACGAGCATTGAAAGAAGCTAAAACTTTCCTAAAGTTACTGTGCCATATAAAAACAACGAGGAGTCTGGTGGCACCCTAAAGACTAACAGATCTATTTGGACATAAGCTTTCATGGGTAAAAAACCACTTCTTCAGATACATGGAGTGAAAATTACAGATGCAGGTATTATTATCCATGAAGAGAAGGGAGTTACCTTACAAGTGGAGAACCAGTGTTGACAGCACCAATTCAATCAGGGTGGACGTGGTCCACTCCCAAGAATTGATGAGGAGGTGTCAAAACCAAGAGAGGGAAAGTTGCTTTTGTAGTGAGCCAGCCACTCCCAGTCCCTATGCAAGCCCAAATTAATGGTGTTAAATCTTTTACATAGAGACTGTCTGGTTTGGCCAATGTACATGGCAGAGGGGCATTGCTGGCACATGATGGCATATATCACATTAGTAGATGTGCAGGTGAATGAGTCCCTGATGGTGTGGCTCATGTGGTTGGGTCCTCTGATGGTGTCGCTAGGGTAGATATGGGGACAGAGTAGGCAACGAGGTTTGCTATAGGGATTGGTTCCTGGGTTGGTGTTTCTGTGGTGTGGTGTGTAGTTGCTGGTGAGTATTTGCTTCAGCTTGGGGGGCTGTCTGTAAGCAAGGACTGGCCTGCCTCCCAAGGACTGTGAGAGTGAGGGATCATTCTCCAGGATAGGTTGTAGATCCTTGATGATGTGCTGGAGAGGTTTTAGCTGGGGGCTGTACGTGATGGCTAGTGGCGTTCTGTTACTTTCTTTGTTGGGCCTGTCCTGTAGTAGGTGACTTCTGGGTACCCCTCTCGCTTCAGGGACTCATTCACCTGCACATCTACAAATGTGATATATGCCATCCTGTGCCGGCAATGCCCCTCTGCCATGTACATTGGCCAAACTGGACAGTCGCTATGTAAAAGAATAAATGGACACAAATCAGACATCAGGAATGATAACATACAAAAGCCAGTAGGAGAACACTTCAATTTCCCTGGATATTGTATAACAGATTTAAAAGTAGCCATACTTCAACAAAAAAACTTCAAAAGCAGACTTCAAAGAGAAACTGCAGAACTAAAATTCATTTGATAATTTAACACCATTAATTTGGATTTGAATAGGGACTGGGAGAGGCTGGCTCACTACAAAAGCAACTTTCCCTCTCTTGGTTTTGACACCTCCTCATCAATTCTTGGGAGTGGACCACATCCACCCTAATTGAATTGGTGCTGTCAACACTGGTTCTCCACTTGTAAGGTAACTCCCTTCTCTTCATGGATAATAATGCCTGCATCTGTAATTTTCACTCCATGTATCTGAAGAAGTGGGTTTTTTACCCATGAAAGCTTATGCCCAAATAAATCTGTTAGTCTTTAAGGTGCCCCCAGACTCCTCGTTGTTTTTGTGGATACAGACTAACACGGCTACCCCCTGACACTTGTGCCATATAATAATCTCTGTCCCTGCCACAGGGAAACTTTTTGATTGTGTGAGGTTGGGTGACAGCAAATAGGAAGACATGTGTCCATGAGACAAACCCTTTGTTAAAATATATGACCCATAATGTAAAAAAAACCAACTCTGTTTTATGGCTTATCCACACACACAGAATTGAACCAGTTTAACTTCAGGTGTGATTTTAAAGTGATTTAGGTAAACCAGTGTAAAAGGCTGTGTGGAGGCTCTCATTTCCATATAAACCAGGCCCATTTCAGTTTACCTGAAGAAATTTAGGAACAAGTTTAAGCTAAACTGGAAAAGTTCACTCCAACCATGTAAGCTTCCTACCTCTCGGGGCCAGGCTGCTCCCTCCAGTGGTGTTGAGGAATTGATACACCCACTGGATATTTTGTAGTGCAGCCTGGCTTGCACAGTCGCACAAATAGCAGTCCAAACCTCCAGGGGAGGATTAAGCAAACAACCAATCTGCCAGTAGTTCAAGCCTCCTGGCTGGGGTGAACAGCAATAGTCTATAGCTCAGGCCCTTTAGGTGTGAGCTGAGCAATTAAACAGTCTATGGCATCAGCCTCCTGGCTGGGGAAAATAGCAATAGTCTATAGCCCAGGCCTCCTGGATGAGGGCCGAGCAAATGAACAGTCTGTATCGCTGGCCTTTTGGCCTAAAGGTTAGCGCACACCCAGCCCCGAGTGCTGGGTTGGAAGTAGGGGGACCCAGACCCACCATGCCCCACTGGGTCCCAGCACAGGGACCTGGAAGTGATAGGCGATTCCACCACGGGGTCAGCAGGAAAACGTGTGGTCGCTGCCATGCCTCCCAGCAGCACAACAGGACCAAACTCTTGTTCCCCTGGGCTCTTGGTGGCACTGCTCTGTCGCCGTTGGGACCTGCCTTTCAGTCTCGTGGTCAGACGGCCCTTCCCCCTCTCTCTCCTCAGGGTCTTCCGTCTCCTGGGGTCGTGGTTTGCCTTTTCTCCTCACTGCTAGTTGCAGGCTCAGCTGAGGGTTCAGCTCCCTAGGAGGGACGTCTGCCTTCTTCCCTGGTCTGGCCCCAACTAGCTGCAGGACCCTGATCTTATACTTCCTGCCCCACTCTTGCACTTCCTGCAGAGAGGGAGAGCTGGGGTTAGCTGAGCCCAACTGGGGAGTTAACCCCATCCATACTGGAGGGAGGCCACTTGGTCTCACTACAAACCACAATAAAAGTATCCACGCAGAGTTTTGCATTGGCTTAACTAAGCTGGTTTCACTTTAACATGCTACCAGAAATCTAAGTCCACGTGAGTGAGAATTTTCCAGGGATAGGATTTTCTCAAGCAAAAAGGAACAGATGAAGATAAAATAATGTTGTACAAAAGAAACAAACACATTTCAATGATCTTCAGATGAACATATATCCTGTAAGTAGTCTAATCTAGAAATGACTGTAAATTGAGCCATGGTGTCACGTGCTGTGCTCCCATAATTAAAGGTCTGTCAATGTTTCCATTGTAAACTCAATTTTAAGGGGCTTATATCTTTTTAAAGAGTGTATAGCAAAGACCTGTTTTTGCATTCCAAGCAGGTTTTAAGGTCATTATGTGAGTGTTAATGTTCCGTTACACTATATAGTAATGAAATGGGACTTTCAGAGTAAAAATCTTTCACAGTACTGGCAAAAATGAGTATATTCATCTTAATTTTAGCCTCCAGTGCATTTCACAAGTTTTTATAATTAAACATTTGGTTGCACCAGCAAATAAAGGAAGCAAATCCTTGTCATTGTGAAAACAATCCTACCCCATCCGCATGTCCAGAGAGGAATGAAAATAACTCTTCGGGGAACTTCTCCTTAAAAAGCCAAATGGTAATGTTGCCAGATGTATGCTATTTTCTCAGGCACACTCAGAGAGCTTGGATGCTGCTCCCCAGCCTGGATCCCACAACCACCTGTTTAACAATCATGCACTTTTAAGGATAATTAGATGTGTTCCTAGAGGGCTGGATAAAGTCCTGCTACAGTACCAAGTGAAGTTCAAATAAAGGTGCAGGAGACAAAGCACAGAGGGTCAGACCATGCCCAGTTTTGTACAGGTGTACAAGGGGGCAGGGACACACACAGACTCCTCCTACTCCCCAGAGATAAAGAATGTGTGAAGCAACAGCTTCACTGGCTCTAGTTTCCCCAAAGGGGATGGGGAACAGTCAGCACATGGCCGCACCCCTGGCCACCCCAGGCCGCACAGCTGGCCACAAGAGGGGCACACACTGCACCTGGGGAAGAGACTGATTCAGGGACCACTTGCTCTCTTCTGTGTTCCAGGAGCAGTGGTGTCTGAGTGTGGTCCAATGCTTGTTGGAGCTCTAGTTGGGGCAGTGTGTCTCCTCACCACCCCCAATGCAAGGACACATCTGAAAGGCAAAATCAAGACCTTCGTTTCCCATCACTTTTATTTAGTCAAGAAAACAGATTAGGGCCAAACAAGCAAGGCAGCTGGCTAAAGGTTGAGAATCCACTAGCAGTATTAGCTGTTTTCATTCAAATCTTGACATTGGGGAAAGTGTCACTCGAGGATGAGAAAGGAGAATTCCTCTCTTCCATCCAGTTGCTTGTGGAACATATGTCCAGGGAAGGGGTCCCGCAGATGGCATTAGCGAGGCCACTCCTGGATACTGTGTTGACAAATTGGAAGGGGTTCGGAAAAGAGCTACAAGACTGATTTGAGATCTAGAAAACATGCATGGTATTGAGAGACTTAAGAAGCTCAGTCTATTGAGTTTATCCAAGAGAAGTTAGGAGGTGACATGATCACAATCTACAAGTAACTACATGGGGAAGAGATTTCTAATAGTATGTATAAGAGCTAGGTATTAGTAGCAGTTGATGGTTCTTTAAGCTAGGAGAAAGAGGCAGAATGAGATCCACTGGTTGGAAGCTGAAATCAGAAAAAATTAGGCTAGAAATAAGGTGATTGTTATTAACAGTGAGGTACTTAAACATTGGAACAGGGTGCCTAGGAGCATGGTGGATTCTCCATCACTTTAAGTCTTTAAATCAAGACTGGATATCTTTACAAAAGATACACTGTATCTTAAACAGAAATTATGGGTTTGAAGCATAAATTATTGGTGAGGTTCTTTGGGCTCTGTTCTGCAGATCCGATAATCAAAAAGGTGTCTTTTGGCTTTAAAATCTAGGAAGATATGTCCTTAAGAATCTTATTCAGATTGTGTGATGGGGAAAAATGCTGTACCCTTTAAAACTCTACGTCTTGTAGAAGCCAAGCTTGTGGAGCATTATACTGAGGTTCTGTTGTAATAATTAGGATTGGATGTAGCCAGAATACAGGAATTACAACTACAGATACAATCAGGAACCATCCCTATTCACTAAAGTTTTCTCTTTGCATCCTGTAAATAAATATTGTGACAGGGTCGGGCCAGATGGCTATAGGGGAGTAATTTTTTTTTTTTGAAGCAGAAAAGAATTTTATTTGTGTAACACTTACAAAGAAATCACCAAAAAGGATCAAGCAAAACTATGCAACAAAACAAAAGCAAATGCAGGGTATAACACAGCAGCCTTCAGGAGGGAGAAGTGTTCAGGCTAGCCCGGGCCCAGAGTGGGGGGGCTTCCTTGACACTCGTAGTCTTCCACCCTCCTGAGTTACCTGGTGGCCTAGAGTGGGGGGGCTTCCTCAACACTCATGGTCTTCCACCCCCTCGAGTTACCTAGTGCCACGCCCAGTGTCACCGATTATTCCTCTCCTGAGAGTGCCCGACAAGATGGGCACAGCTGCGGGGTGAGCGGTTTGGGGGTGGGGAGGACGTACACCCACGTGTGATAGGACCCCTCCTAGGTGACAGTGATGATGGTATCCACAGCGGCAACGGCTGGGGCTGGGGTCTCTCGCTCTTCCCCTCAATCAAGGGTCAGACAGAGGGAACCAGACGGGGTCACCGAGCAGAGAACCTCGGACAGCGTCCACCGCACCTCAAAGACATCAAGGGAGTCGGTGGACTCCGCCCAGAGGAACTCCGCTCGGATATGTGAATGTACTGAGGATCAGAAAACAGCCCTACAGTCGCAGGACACTTCATTGGCCAGCCTCCCCTCTCTGGTTTTATAAATGGCTGTTTTAGCTAGGGCTAGGAGGAGGTTAACCAGGAGATCCCGCGATTTTATGGGGCCACGGATGGGGAGTGTGTAGATAAAAAGGTGAGGGGAAAAGTGTAGCCAAAAGCTTAATAAAATATTCGTGAGAAGCCGGAAAAGGGGCTGCAGCCTGGCACACTCTAAATATACAAGCGCCAGGGTTTCCCTCACGTTGCAAAAAGGGCAAGTATCCAGGATGGGGGTGAACCGCGTCAAAAACACGCCCGTGCTCACAGCTCCGTGAAGGAGCCGCCAACTAATGTCCCCTACGGGCCTCGAGACCAAGGTGGAATACAGGCTGGCCCACTGGGGCTGCTCACCCTCCAAAGGTGGCAGGAGATCCCGCCACTTTGTATCGGGGCGGGATACCAGGGTGTGGACGTGAAGGGTGTGAAGCGTGAGTGTATATAGATGTTTCCTTGGCGTGGTTTGGAAGCTGACCAGCTGCAGTTCATACAGCCAGCTTGCAGTGAAAGGGTGAGGGGTTTGTTTGGATCTATGGGGCAGGGGCCCAATTGAAAGGTCCGGTGGGCCTGGGGTAGAGGGCGGGCGGGGTGCGCCCTCGCACAGGGCTCGGTTGAGATAAGCCCGAGCAGCGGGCGTCAAGGCAGCCTTCACCTCCTGAAGTACGCGCCGGGGGGTACGAGGTCTGGAGAGCCCCATGCACCGAGCGAGCATCAGGGGATCCAGCCAGTCTCCCCGGTCGTAGTCCAGGAGGTCTCCGACTCTTGTGACTTCCGCCAGGACCAAACTCTGGTGCACCGAGCGGGACTCCACCACCTGCACACGGAGCTGGGGGTTGTGTAGCAGGGGCTCCGCGAGGAGATCTGCTCCCACGGTGGCCGCCACGGACCTGGTGGTTGAAAACAGTTTCCAGGTCCGGAGGAGGTCCTGGTAGAAGACCGGCAGCCCGGAGAGGTCTCGCGGAAAACCTCTCGGACAGAGATAAAAGAGCTGCCGGTCGTATCGGAGCCCTTGGAAGCGGCTCAGGAAGGCGTGCGCTAGTATGCTCCATGTCGAACTACCTGCACTATAGAGGAGCCTCTGCAGGGCCTGGAGGCGGACGACACGGACCTGAGTGTTCAGACACTTCAGGCCCTGCCCTCCTTCCTTCAGGGGTAGATGAAGAACCCCAACAGGGGCCCAGTGCATTCCTGACCAAAAGAACTCTAGAATCGATGTCCGGAGGTTGGTCAGGAAACCCGGGGCCGGGACCAGGGTGTTGAGCCAGTACCAGAGCATGGAGAGGACTAGTTGGTTAAGCACCAGTGCTCTCCCTCGGAGGGAGAGACATCGGAGTAGCTTCGTCCATTTCCGGAGCCACTCTATCACCCCGCCTTCTAAATTTTGCCAGTTCTCCGGCGGAGAAGGGTGCGTGGCAGAAAGGTAAACGCCTAGGTAGAGAAGTGGACCCGCGCTCCACCGGATGGTCTGAAGCGCGGGTGGGAGGGTACTCACCTGCCGCCAGTCCCCCACTGCCAAGCCAGAGCTCTTGACCCAGTTGATTTGGGCAGAGGAGGCTGCAGAATAGATGGCCTGGCAAGCCTCCACCCGCGCCAAGTCGCCCGGGTCCCGGACCACGAGGAGCACATCATCGGCGTGCGCTGACAGGACCAGCTGCAGCTCCAGCTCCCGCAGCACCAACCCTGTCAACCGCCTGCGGAGGAGACAGAGGAAGGGCTCGATCACCAGAGCGTACAGCACCTGGAGAAAACTCACAAACTGAGGTCCGAATCCAAACGCCTTCAGAGTGCCCAGGAGGTACCCATGGTCCACTCTATCGAACGCCTTCTCCTGATCGAGAGACAGGAGGGCGAACGACAGACCGTCTCTATGCCCAAGTTCCAAAAGGTCTCGGACTAGAAATAGGTTGTTAAAAATGTTGTGGCCCGGGACAGTGTAGGTCTGGTCTGGGTGGATCACGTCTGCGATCACGGACCCTACCGCAGCGAGATTGCTTTCGCTACGATTTGTAGTCTGTGCTAACGAGCAAGACGGGACGCCAGTTTCGTAAATCACGGACCTCCCCCCTCTTCGGCAACAAGGCGAGCACTGCTCGCCTGCACGAAAGAGGGAGGACCCCGCCCTGCAAAGACTCGGCCCAGACAGTGGCTAGGTCTGAGCCGAGGATGTCCCAGAACGCGCAGTAGAACTCCACGGTCAGCCCATCCATGCCTGGAGATTTATTGGTGGGCATGCGACGGAGGGCTTCTGAGAACTCAGCCAGGGTGAGACGCAGCTCTGGTCGGTCTCGGTCGCCCATGCTGACCGTGGGAAGTTCCTCCCAGAGCACCCTGCAAGCGCCAGGATCAGTCGGATCTGGGGAGAAAAGGCTTGTGTAGAAGTCACGGGCCCTCCCACACATCTCCACCGGATCCATGAGGGGGGTGCCGTCTTCTGCTAGAAAGCAGGTGATGTGTTTCTTGGCCCCCCTCGTTTTCTCCAGGGCATAGAAGAAACGGGAGCCGCGATCCGTCTCCTGAAGGAGGCGGATGCGGGATTGAACAAAGGCACCTCAGGCCCGATGGTCCTCGAGGGCCCGGAGCTCCTCCTGCTTCTCCCGGCACGTTCCGCAGAGGAACGGGTCCTCGGGGCTGGCGGCCAGACGCCTCTCCATCTCTAAGACCTCCCGTTCCAACTGCTCTATCGCTGCATTTCTCCGTTGGCTGGTGCCCCGGATGTAGTCACAACAGAAGAGCTTGGCGCGCACCTTCCCTAGATCCCACCATCACTGTGCCGAGGGAAAGGCTTGCCGCTGCTCTCGCCAGACCAGCCAGAACTCCCGGAAGGACGTCACGAAGCCCTCATCCTCCAACAGGCTGTTGTTAAAATGCCAATAGGCTGGCCCCGGCCTCTCTGCACGGAGGGAGGCTGTTATGGTGGCTAGATGATGGTTGGAAAATGGGGCTGGCTGAATGTTGGAGGAGTGGGCTTGTGAAAGATGGAAACGGGATAAATAAATACAGTCCAACCGAGAGTGGTGTGACCGATGGGCCTCCACCCAGACAAAGATGAACGTGGAAGTGTCATCTGGGTGGTGGTCATGCCAGACGTCTACTAGGGAGTGATGTTCGACTATTTCTCGGAGAATGTTCGCGGCGGCTGGGCTCAGCTCGGCCCCTGAGTGGTCCTGTTCCTCGAGGGTGGTGTTAAAGTCCCCTCCCAGGACTAGGCACTCGTGAGAATCTAGGGTGCCAGGGAAGTCGGACACCTGCTGATAGAATTGCGGCCGCTTCGGGCTCATTGTCGGGGCATAGATATTAACGAGGTTGACCACGAGCCCCTCCATACGGACTCGGAGATGCAGCAGGTGGCCCGGCATGGCCTCAGTGACCCCTAGCACCTCGGGCCATAGGTTGGGGGAGAACAGGGTCGCCACTCCAGCTTGTCGAATCGTGAAGTGGCTGAAGTAGACCCCGTCCCCCCACTCCAGACGCCAGCTGTCCTCGGCAGTCAGATCCATATGGGTCTCCTGCAGGAAAACCACAGAGTACCCCCCTTCCCGAAGGTAAGAGAGCACCTGGGACCTGCGGAGAGCCATCCTACAGCCCCTGGTGTTCAAAGTTGTGATAATGAGAGGCGTCATTCGGAGGGCTGGGGGCGTGGGGGTTCCTTGTTGGCGGGGGTGTTCGCGGCCCCCGGCGGGTTGCACAACAATCCGAGACCCATCCCGTAAGTGAGTAAATCATCACGGAAGCTGCGGACCCGCCCGTAGGCCACGGCACCGTGCCTTCCTTTCCCTCTACCCTCCTTTATAAGGGCCCTTGTGGCCTGGAGGAGTTGATCAAAGTCCCCCCATCGCTGGAGAGCCAGCTGTACCCTGTTGCAGGAGCCACGGATGTCTTCTAAAAACTCCCGCAGTGCTTTTCGCAGCTCATGGGGGGTGGGGTTGCGATTTCCGGGTTATTCCCTAGTGGGGCTCTTGGTGCAGCCTCGTGGTCCGCTGACGCGGGCAGGCAGGGTACGGACCACCGACGGGGCGTCTGACAGGCTAAAGTTATTAGGTCCATCTCAAGCCTTGGGGTAGAAGGGGATGGCGGAGGGAAAATTGCAGCTCCTAATGGGTCGCGGCAGGAAAATGCAAAGGCTGCTCCTTGGGGGGGATCCGCAAAAAACGGGAAAGAAATAACCCCAGGGGCAGCAATAGCATTGCAGGAGGAGGTGGATTGGGCAGCGACGGGATGGGGGTGGGGGTGGGGGCGGGGGCAGAGGCGAGGCTCTGGGCTTCGGGAGGCAAGTAGCTGAAAGGTGGCGCCTCCTGAGCAGATTCGAGGGTTAAGGGGGTGGGGAGGGGGCTCCCAGTGATGCCAGGTGCAGGCTCTGTGGTGAATTTGGCAGCCATGGCATCAGGTGGTGGACCACCTTCTGTAGGATCCCCACCTGGGAAGGCAGTTACGGGGAAGGAGCATGGGGAAAGGGGGACTGGGGTGAGGTTGCCCAGATCGAGGCCAGCCGGCAGTAGGTCATCCTCTCCCTGGGTGACCGGGGTCAAACCTAGGGCCTTGATCTCCTCATACATGGAGGAGAGGTCGCCTTCCTCCACCCCGGGGGTCTCTCCTCTGGCGCCCGCCTCGACGGTCGCTTTGGGGTTCGCGGGGTGTTCGGGTGATATTCAGGCAGAAGGGGCTTCCTCAGGGGTTTCGGAGGGGAGATCCTACCTTCCAATGCTATTTTGTCTTCCCCTCCCAACACCAGCGGATGGATCTCACTCGTGGGCATAGCAGAAGGCTCAGTATCAGTGCCTCCCTTCCTGGTCTTCCGGGGGGCCTCCGCATCGGATGGGTGCAGCGGAGCTCGAGCCTTCCACTTGCCTCGCTTTCCCTGGACTAGGGTCCAGCCCTCCATAGCATCGTCTGGGGGCTAGTTAGCAGGGGTCGTGTCGGGGGGCAGAGGCGATGGTTCAGGGGTTCGGGGGGGTAACGGTGAGGCAGCATGGGGGGGGTGGTTCTCCTTGGGGCGGGCCCTATCCTATCCCCGGTAATATCTTTGCTGCACCCTCCTCCATAGGCTCTGCTGGATTGTCAACAGCAAGGGCAGAGCTCCCTCGCTCGTCTGGGCATTGTAAGGGAGGTGTCTCTTGGGCCCAGGCAGGAGCAGCGGTGGATCATAGAATCATAGAATACCAGGGTTGGAAGGGACCTCAGGAGGTCATCTAGTCCAACTCCCTGCTCAAAGCAGGACCAATCCCCCCAATTTTTGCCCCAGATCCCAAATGGCCCCCTCAAGGATTGAACTCACAACCCTGGGTTTAGCAGGCCAATGCTCAAACCACTGAGCTATCCCTCCCCCCCCAATCGATCGAGCAGGAGGAGAGGTGGTTTCAGGTACCGGGCAGCCAGGGGCGTCGGCAATGACAGAGCCAATGTCCTGCCGGGTCTCGGGTGCCCCTCCCCGCTGGGCCAAGGGGCAGTCTCTTCGGACATGCCCCCTGATCGGCAGAGGTAGCACCGGGCCTCTCCCGTGGAGTAAAAGACCCGATCGCGGGCTCCCTGATAGGGGACTAGGAAGGACCCCTTGAGCGCCACTCCGTTACGCGCCGGCAGCAGCGGTAGAAGCTGCACTTGCTGGCGGAACGAGAGGACGTGACGGAGGACGGGGTCCTTGCAGCCCAACGGGAGAGGGCTGATGACAGAAACAGGTTTCCCCAGAGTGGAGAGAGCGGGTAACAGGGCGGCACTGGGTAGAAAAGGAGGGACGGAGGTCAGGACTAGGTGGACGCCCAGGTCCTCTAGCGGTTCCAGGGGAACGAACACCCCCCCCACCTCCAGGCCCTTCTCCACCGCCTCCTGGGTGGCAGCCTCCAATGCTAAGAAAAAGATGACCTTCCCGTACATTTTGGAGGCCGCCACAATAGCCGTGGGTCCTACCACCCTCGCCAACGCCTGCACGTATGTCTCCACGTGGGACGAGGCGGGCACCAGGAGGCAACGGACGCCGTGCTTCCTGGTCATGGTGGGGAAGGGGCCCCGGATGCTATTGATGGTAGCGGAGGTGGTGGGTGGGCAAGATGACGAGGCGGCAGGAGGTGGGGGGGGCTACTACCACCCGGGCATACGCCCTGGGGGCCGGGGGAGGGACGCTCACAGAGCTGGTGGAGGCAACAGTGGGGAGAGACGCCATGGTCGATGACGAGGCCACAGCAGTGGGGGTAGCCCCTGCCATAGAGGGCCTGGTGGTTGTAGCGGGGCCCTTTCCCTTCTTCACACCCTGGCCTTTCCGGCCAATTGGGGGAGCTCTCCTGGAATCTGGGGGGGCGGTAGGTGTAGCAGCCGCAGCAGTCGCCCCAGTGCCTCCTGCTGCCGATGCCCCAGCAGGGGCGATGGCAGGTGTTTTGGCAGCAGTGGTGCGGGGGGAAGCTTGGGGGTTGGGCAGGGGGTAGGTGGAGGAGGGGCAGCTGAGGTTGTTAGAGGGGCCTCACCCCTCTCAGTCCCCGCCATCGTGAGCAGGGAGAGACGGGGAGACACCAGAAGGAGGAGGGGGGAGGGTGAAGCAGATTAACCACTTCTCCCTGCTGGGCTGCAGGCCGGGGGGGAGGCCAAATGGGTCTGACTGGACAGGGAAAGGAAACAGGAGTTGGGGTCAGGTAGTAGGGGCAAACTGTGGGGTGGGCAGTCCGGGGGCAGGGCGGGGGGAACGTGGACCCACGCGCGTTTGTCCAAAGAGTCTCGTTTGGTCGGCTGTTGTGTCTGGTCCGGATGATGGAATTCAAAGCAAGCAGTTGAGTCTAGCGGCAGATGGCAGGTTGCCAGCAGGGACGGACGGCGGGGGGGCCGTGACGGTTGTAGTAGTGTTGGGGGAGGGGCACCGATGGATCGGGGGGCAGCTCTGTGCCGCACCCCCTGTGCCCCTACAAAAGCAGTTAAGACACAGTCAAACTCCCCCCACACGAGAGTACAGTTCAAAAGTTACTCAGTCTTACGGCCCCCTCCACGATGATTTGTAGCTTCCCTGGGCGATGTCTCTGTTGGCGGTCTTCTCTTCCGGTCTTTGTGGAGCATTCCAAAAATGCCAAGCAGATAAGAAGAAAAAAAATAACTTGTCGGTTAATTACGGGTCCACAAACAAGCAGCAAAACGGTTGGGTCTAGGGGCGTCCACTCCCCTCCTCCGGGGAGCGGGTCGACAGTCCTCCCCCACCCTCCGGAGGTTTCAGCTGAAGCAGTAGCAGCGTCCGAGGGCAGGCGAGGAGGGGCTAGCAGCTTGCTGGCAGCCGACCAGCACTCGAACGGCAGCAGAAAAACAGCAAAAAAAAAATAAAATGAAGAAAAAGGGTCTGGCCCGGTTGGGGGGCGGAACTGAAGCAGGGTCAAAAAGTAAGAAAAGCCCAGGCCAGGGGGCTTTAGGAGAGAATAGAAAGCAGATAGCTGAGCAGCAAGCGAAGGAGGTCCCTTTTCCCTGGGTAAGGAAACAGGGAAAGTTCCAGAACGATAAGGAACTTTCTGGAGACAATTAAGACAGGAAGAAAAGGAATACTTGTGGCACCTTAGAGACTAACAAATTTATCTGAGCATAAGCTTTCGTGAGCTGCATCCTCAAATAAATTTATTAGCCTCTAACGTGCCACAAGTACTCCTTTTCTTTTTGTGAATACAGACTAACACAGCTGCTACTCTGAAACCTGTCATTAATTAATACAGGCTGATTAGAACACCTGCAGCCAATCAAGAAGCTGCTAGAATCAATTAAGGCAGGCTAATCAGAGCACCTGGGTTTTAAAAAGGAGCTCACTTCAGTTTGTGGTGTGTGTGTATGAGGAGCTGGGAGCAAGAGGCACTAGGAGCTGAGAGTGAGAACCTGGACTGTTGGAGGACTGAGGAGTACAAACATTATCAGACACCAGGAGGAAGGTCCTATGGTGAGGATAAAGAAGGTGTTGGGAGGAGGCCATGGGGAAGTAGCCCAGGGAGTTGTAGCTGTCGCCCAGCTGTTCCAGGAGGCACTCTAGACAGCTGCATTCCACAGGGCCCTGGGCTGGAACCTGGAGTAGAGGGCGGGCCCGGGTTCCCCCCAAATCCTCCCAACTCCTGGTCATACACAGGAGGAGTCGACCTGGAGTGTGGGTTCAGAAAAACAGCCAAGCTGAGGGCTGCCGTGAAGCTCCAAGGTGAGCAAATCCGCCAATAAGTGCAAGACCCACCAAGGTAGAGGAGGAACTTTGTCACAATATTTAGGCACAAAGGAAATATTCTTGTGTGAGCAGTGTCAGGATGAGCTCCACCCTGACATCTGGTGGTGAGGTATGGCAAGTTGTGGAAAAGAACTTCAGGGGCTGATCTCATTTGCATAGGTACACCCACCCCGCCTAGAATGAGGCCATAGCTGCCCAAATGGTCACTTTGGCTGCTGTGGGATCCCCAGTGTCTCTGTTATTGGGGCAGGAAGAATAAATTGTTATTACCCTGATTATGGGAACTGTGCTTGGAACTGTACGTGGCCTTTTGTTATGAGGGAGGGATTCACCATCAACTAAGTAGCACTCGCTAGGCAAGGGTCATGGGTTCCAAAACTGTGTGAATGGAGAGAGGCTGGGGACAAGTATTAATACTTGGTGGCATGGGCCCCTTGGTGAGGGCCTTACATGCTAATTGCACTTCCTTCTCTCTCCACTGTGGAATATCAGAGCTAATTTTGATTTCATTAGAAGTCTAGTTATAGGCTGCTGAGCTCATTTTGGGCTGACAGTGCACCAGCACTGGGGCTCCCCTACTACAAGCTGAATTCACCTAAGAGCTGAAATCACTGAGTGTTGTGTTAAGTAGTGGGGGAGTGTCAAGGTTCCTCCCCCACTCTGAACTCTAGGGTACAGATGTGGGGACCTGCATGAAAAAAACCTCCTAAGCTTATCTTTACCAGCTTAGGTCAAACTTCCCCAAGGTACAAAATATTCCACCCGTTGTCCTTGGAATGGCCGCTACCACCACCAAACTAATACTGGTTACTGGGGAAGAGCTGTTTGGACGCGTCTTTCCCCCCAAAATACTTCCCAAAACCCTGCACCCCACTTCCTGGACAAGGTTTGGTAAAAAGCCTCACCAATTTGCCTAGGTGACTACAGACCCAGACCCTTGGATCTTAAGAACAATGAACAATCCTCCCAACACTTGCACCCCCTCTTTCCTGGGAAATGTTGGATAAAAAGCCTCACCAATTTGCATAGGTCACCACAGACCCAAACCCTTGGATCTGAGAACAATGAAAAAGCATTCAGTTTTTTGCAAGAAGACTTTTAATAAAAATAGAAGTAAATAGAAATAAAGAAATCCCCCCTGTAAAATCAGGATGGTAGATATCTTACAGGGTAATTAGATTCCAAAACATAGAGAACCCCTCTAGGCAAAACCTTCAGTTACAAAAAAGATACACAGACAGAAATAGTTATTCTATTCAGCACAATGCTTTTCTCAGCCATTTAAAGAAATCATAATCTAACACATACCTAGCTAGATTACTTACTAAAAGTTCTAAGACTCCATTCCTGGTCTATCCCTGGCAGAAACCAGCATACAGACAGACACAGACCCTTTGTTTCTCTCCCTCCTCCCAGCTTTTGAAAGTATCTTGTCTCCTCATTGGTCATTTTGGTCAGGTGCCAGCGAGGTTACCTTTAGCTTCTTAACCCTTTACAGGTGAGAGGAGCTTTCCCCTGGCCAGGAGGGATTTCAAAGGGGTTTACCCTTCCCTTTATATTTATGACACGCCCCCCAAATCTCAGCTAGGGTGAAACACTGGCTGGGATTTCTTCCTGGAGCTCTAGGAAAACAGAGTTAATAAGACACATGCATCTCTAAATATACTACCAAGTACATAAAGACTAACAATATTTTCCACATCTCAAGGACGATTTTAACCAGTTGATTCTGGGAAACTTTCACGGGAGAGTGCATCAGCCACTTTGTTAGAAGCTCCTGAGATGTGTTGGATGTCGAAATCAAAATCTTGGAGAGCTAAACTCCACCGAAGAAGTTTTTTGTTAGTTTCCTTGACGGTGTGAAGCCACTTCAGTGCAGCATGGTCGGTTTGCAGGTGGAAACGCCGTACCCAAACATATGGGCGTAGCTTTTCCAGAGCATAGACAATGGCGTAACATTCTTTTTCAGTGACTGACCAGTTGCTTTCCCTCTCAGACAGTTTTTTGCTGAGAAACACTACAGGGTGGAATCCTTGATCTGGTCCTTTCTGCATTAAAACTGCTCCCACACCACGCTCGGATGCATCTGTGGTTACTAGGAATGGTTTGTCAAAGTCTGGGGCCCTTAGTACAGGGTCAGACATGAGTGTCGCTTTAAGCTTGTTAAAGGCCTTCTGACACTTTCCGGTCCACTGAACAGCATTTGGCTGTTTCTTTTTGGTTAGGTCTGTCAGTGGGGCAGCGATTTGGCTGTAGTGCGGTACAAATCGTCTGTAATAACCGGCCAAGCCTAAGAAGGATTGAACCTGTTTCTTTGACTTTGGGACAGGCCACTTTTGGATAGCATCCACTTTGGCCTGTAGGGGGCTGATAGTTCCTTGACCCACCTGGTGTCCAAGGTAAGTCACTCTGTTTAGGCCTATTTGACACTTCTTAGCCTTAACAGTTAGTCCTGCCTCCCTTATGCGCTCAAGGACTTTTTGTAGATGTTCCAGGTGGGCTGCCCAGGAATCCGAAAATATGGCCACATCGTCAAGGTAGGCGACTGCATATTCTCCTAATCCCGCTAGGAGACCATCTACAAGTCTTTGGAAAGTGGCGGGTGCATTTCGCAGCCCGAAAGGGAGTACATTAAATTCATACAGCCCGAGATGTGTGATGAAGGCTGACCTTTCCTTGGCAGATTCATCTAGCGGTACCTACCAGTACCCCTTGGTTAAGTCCAAGGTAGAGATGAACTGGGCCCGTCCCAGTTTCTCTAATAGTTCATCTGTGCGTGGCATTGGATAGTTGTCTGGGCGAGTTACAGCATTTAGCTTACGGTAGTCCACGCAAAAACGTATTTCCCCATCTGGTTTGGGAACTAGAACCACTGGAGATGCCCATGCACTTTCAGAGGGGTGGATTACACCCATCTGTAACATATCCTGGATCTCCCGTTCTATAGCAGTTTTAGCTTGAGGAGACACCCGGTAAGGTTGGACCCTAATTGGGTGAGCATTACCTGTGTCAATGGAGTGGTATGCCCGTTCAGTCAGTCCTGGGGTGGCTGAGAACGTTGGCGTGTAGCTAGTGCACAGCTCCTGGATCTGCTGTCGCTGCATACGCCCAAGGGTCATGGAGAGGTTCACCTCTTCCACACCACCAGCACATTTCCCTTCGTAGTAAACACCTTCAGGCCACTCAGCGTCGTCTCCTCCCTGGGCTGTAAACTGACAAACCTTTAATTCTCTGGAATAAAAGGGCTTTAGAGAATTAATATGGTACACCTTAGGCTTTCGGTTGGAGGTGGGGAATGCTATGAGATAATTAACAGCTCCCAGGCGCTCCTGGACCGTGAATGGCCCTTCCCACGATGCTTCCATTTTATGGGCCTGGAGCGCCCTTAAGACCATGACCTGGTCTCCTACTTTGAAGGAACGCTCTCTGGCATGTTTATCATACCAGGCTTTTTGCTCTTTTTGAGCATCCTGGAAGTTTTCTCTAGCAAGGGCTAAAGAGGTTCGGAGGGTGTTTTGTAGGTTGGTTACAAAGTCCAGAATGTTAGTTCCTGGAGACGGTGTAAATCCCTCCCATTGCTGCTTCACCAACTGCAATGGCCCCTTAACCTCACGGCCATATACAAGTTCAAATGGGGAAAACCCTAAACTGGGATGTGGTACAGCTCTGTAGGCAAAGAGCAACTGCTGCAACACTAGGTCCCAATCATTGGAGTGCTCATTTACAAATTTACGTATCATGGCCCCCAAAGTTCCATTAAACTTCTCCACCATGACATTTGTTTGATGGTGGTAAGGAGTGGCAACCAAGTGATTTACCCCATGAGCTTCCCAAAGGTTTTTCATAGTTCCTGCCAGGAAATTAGTCCCTGCATCTGTGAGGATGTCGGAGGGCCAACCTACCCTGGCAAAAATGTATGCTAGTGCCTGGCACACACTTTTAGCCCTGGTGTTGCTTAGAGCTACTGCTTCCGGCCATCGGGTGGCAAAATCCATGAAAGTCAGTATGTACTGCTTTCCTCTGGGTGTCTTTTTCGGAAAAGGACCCAGAATATCCACAGCTACTCGCTGAAATGGAACTTCAATGATGGGGAGTGGCTGGAGAGGGGCTTTGACCTGGTCTTGGGGTTTTCCCACTCTTTGGCACACCTCACAAGACTGGACATAGGTAGAAACATCCTTGCCCATTCCCTCCCAGTGGAATGACCCCCCCAAACGGTCTTTGGTCCTGTTCACCTCAGCATGGCCACTAGGGTGATCGTGGGCTAAGCTCAAGAGCTTGGCCCGGTATTTAGTTGGAACTACCAACTGTCTCTGAGGATGCCAGTCTTCCTGGTGTCCACCAGAAAGAGTTTCCTTGTATAAAAGTCCTCTTTCTACAACAAACCTGGATCGATTAGAAGAGCTGAGAAGTGGTGGGTTGCTCCGTGCCGCCGTCCAAGCTCTCTGGAGGCTTTCATCTGCTTCCTGTTCGGTCTGGAACTGTTCCCTTGATGCTGGAGACATCAGTTCCTCATTGGATTGTGGACCTAGGCTTGGTCCCTCTGGAAGCGATATAGGGGATGGAGCTGTTTCTGTTGACTGTGAACCGCTCTCCGCTGGTGCACTATGTTGGGATTCAGGCTCCGGCTGAGCCTCTTGTGTAGAGTTATCGGCTGCTGCCAGTTCAGGTTCGGTGGGGCCCTCTGGTGTTGAGGTTGCAAGTACTGGATTCAGTGCTGACACGGGGTCTGGTGTTGGTTGTTCGGCTGGTTCCGGTTCTAGGACTGGTTCCATCTGGGTCTCTGGGACTGGATCCACTACTGCTGTTGCCGACATTGGCCTGGGGTCCGGGTCCATCACCTCTGACTGGGTCCTGATAGAAGTTTCCGGAACAGAGCTAGGCCTCACGGCTTGTTTAGCCTGGCTGCGGGTGACCATTCCCACCCTCTTGGCCTGCTTCACATGATTGGCCAAGTCTTCCCCCAACAGCATGGGGATGGGATAATCATCATAGACTGCAAAAGTCCACATTCCTGACCAGCCCTTGTACTGGACAGGCAACTTGGCTGTAGGCAAATTGAAAGAGTTGGACTTGAAGGGTTGAATCGTCACTTGGATCTCTGGGTTGATTAAATTGGGGTCCACTAAGGAAGCATGGATAGCTGACACTTGTGCTCCGGTGTCCCTCCACGCGGTGACCTTCTTCCCGCCCACACTCACAGTTTCCCTCCGCTCCAAGGGTATCTGGGAGGTATCTGGGCCTGTGGACCTCTGGTGTGATTCCGGTGCAATGAACTGTAATCTGTTGGGGTTCTTGGGGCAGTTGGCCTTTACATGCTCCAGCTCGTTACACTTAAAACATCGTCCAGCTTACGGGTCACTGGGGCGAGGAGGGTTGCTGGAGAACGGGGTGGTGGGACGATAAGGGGTCTGGAGGGTTCTTTGGGAGGTAGGTGGGGCTTTGGGCGGCCCCCGGTAATAGGGTGTGGTCTAGGGTGGTCCCTTCTGGTCTCCGCTCCAACTGCGACCAGTTTTCTTCTTCTCTGCCACCTCCACCCATCTGGCTCCAATCTCTCCTGCCTCAGTTACAGTTTTGGGTTTCCCATCTAGGATGTATCTTTCTATTTCCTCAGGAACACCCTCTAAGAATTGTTCCATTTGCATTAGGAAGGGCAAATTTACTGGAGATTCAACACTTGCTCCTGATATCCAGGCATCCCAATGTTTCACAATGTGGTAGGCATGTCGGGTAAATGACATGTCTGGTTTCCACCTTAGGGCTCTGAACCTCCGACGAGACTGCTCGGGTGTTATCCCCATTCTGACTCTCGCCTTGGATTTAAACAGTTCATACTTGTTCATGTGTTCTTTAGGCATTTCAGCTGCCACCTCAGCTAAGGGTCCACTGAGCTGTGGCCTCAGCTCTACCATGTATTGGTCAGTAGAGATGTTGTACCCAAGGCAGGCCCTTTCGAAGTTTTCTAGGAAGGCCTCAGTATCATCACCTGCCTTGTAGGTGGGGAACTTTCTGGGATGGGGAGTGGTACCTGGAGAAGGATTGCTAGGGTTTGTTGGTATATTCTGCTGAGCCTTTATCTTCTCCATCTCCTCCACATACTTCCTCTCTTTTTCCTTCTCCTCCAGTTCTTTGTCCCTCGCTTCCATAGCTCTCCTGTGAGCAGCCGCTTGGTGGTGTTCTGCTTCTCTCGCTGCCTCCCTTTCTTGTTCCTTCTTCAGCTGCATGAGTTCTATCTGTCTTTCATGTTCCCTTTGTCTTTCCTCAGCCTGAAATTTGGCTAATTCGAGCTGTAGTCGAGCCGCGGATTTTGCCATTCTAACCTCTCTGTTTTTAACTAACTTTACACCCGAGGTTTAGAAATAAACAAACAAAACGTGGCTGTAAAATTTTGCTGTGCTGGAATAGAATACCTATTCTCTGATAGTGACTGTCAGCCTACAGAAAAAGACAATTCCCTTGTCTCTGCTCTGGGCCCAAATTAAAGCAAAAAACCTCCAACTACTTGGAAACCTGCTTACCCAGCCCAAAGAAAAAGCAAATGGGTAGAACACACACCCCCTATTTACTTTTAGGAAGAAAAGAAAAAAAAACCTCTGGGTTGGAAGACTGTGAATTTCCCTGCAGGAGTTAAGTACCCTGCCTCCAGGCAAAGAAAACCTGCAATTCACAAGATAATCCCCTTTTGTCTCTGCTTGGCCACAAAGCAGAGAGAAACCAAGCTGCTTTCAGTTTCAAAGCTGCTTTCTGGACTTCCTAAAAATTCCTTTTTAAAATCTGTATTTCTAGTTCAAAAAATCTCAACTGGATCTCAAAATGATTTCAGGTTAATCCCACCACTATGCCACCATGTCAAGGTTCCTCCCCCACTCTGAACTCTAGGGTACAGATGTGGGGACCTGCATGAAAAACCTCCTAAGCTTATCTTTACCAGCTTAGGTCAAAACTTCCCCAAGGTACAAAATATTCCACCCGTTGTCCTTGGACTGGCCGCTACCACCACCAAACTAATACTGGTTACTGGGGAAGAGCTGTTTGGACGCGTCTTTCCCCCCAAAATACTTCCCAAAACCCTGCACCCCACTTCCTGGACAAGGTTTGGTAAAAAGCCTCACCAATTTGCCTAGGTGACTACAGACCCAGACCCTTGGATCTTAAGAACAATGAACAATCCTCCCAACACTTGCACCCCCCCTTTCCTGGGAAATGTTGGATAAAAAGCCTCACCAATTTGCATAGGTCACCACAGACCCAAACCCTTGGATCTGAGAACAATGAAAAAGCATTCAGTTTCTTACAAGAAGACTTTTAATAAAAAATAGAAGTAAATAGAAATAAAGAAATCCCCCCTGTAAAATCAGGATGGTAGATATCTTACAGGGTAATTAGATTCCAAAACATAGAGAACCCCTCTAGGCAAAACCTTAAGTTACAAAAAAGATACACAGACAGAAATAGTTATTCTATTCAGCACAATGCTTTTCTCAGCCATTTAAAGAAATCATAATCTAACACATACCTAGCTAGATTACTTACTAAAAGTTCTAAGACTCCATTCCTGGTCTATCCCCGACAAAGACAGACTATAGACAGACACACAGACCCTTTGTTTCTCTCCCTCCTCCCAGCTTTTGAAAGTATCTTGTCTCCTCATTGGTCATTTTGGTCAGGTGCCAGCGAGGTTACCTTTAGCTTCTTAACCCTTTACAGGTGAGAGGAGCTTTCCCCTGGCCAGGAGGGATTTCAAAGGGGTTTACCCTTCCCTTTATATTTATGACAGGGAGCCAGAAGATATATTGTGGAGCAGTTGGCGGGCCGGCTGGAATGCCTTGCGGACCGGCTGGTGGAGCAGTTTGTGGATGGCAGGAGCTGCTTGTGGGCCGTGGAGCTGAGCGAAGGAGTTCGTGGGGCGGCTGGCGGAGCGGAGCGCAGCTGAGCGAAGGAGTTCGTGGGGCGGCTGGCGGAGCGGAGCGCAGCTGAGCGAAGGAGTTCGTGGGGCAGTCAGCTTCAGATCATGTAAGGTGCCTCTTACCCCCGTCCCATTTCCACCCAGGTTGGGAGGTAAAGCTCCGCAGATAAACTTTCGAACTCTGGGGCTGCCCTGACCAGGGACAGAGACTTTTGGGGCATTGGACTTTTGGGACTTTGGGTGATTTGAGGTTGCTGGACTCAAGAACCAAAGGGAAAAGGGCATGCCCCAATTTGCTTGGGGTGGGTTTTTTGCTCATGGGTTTTGTTATGAATCCTGTTGGTGGTGTTTCCCAAACATAATGCCACATTGTTTCTCTCTGTTATTAAAAGGCTTTTGCTACACTCAGACTATGTGCTTGCGAGAGGGGAAGTATTGCCTCTTGGAGGCGCCCAGCGGGGGTGGTATATATTTGTCCCAGGTCACTGGGTGGGGGCTTGAGCCGGTTTGCATTGTGTTATTGGAATGGATCCCCTAGATATTGAACCCGGCCCTTGTTGCTGCCAACTCTGACGGGCAGAAGGGTTACACTTGTAAAGCTAATGAGGGCCCTGCAAAGAAGGCATGCTCTGAAGTTTGAAAGGGAACCCAGATTGACCAGCAGTTGGAAAAAAAAAAGTTTTAAAAAAATTCTCCGGCTGAGACCTAGTCAGAGAGTGAAGCAGCTTTTGATCACCAAACTTGCTAAACTTACTTTGAATGAGTTGTTCCAGTGAAGCCAATGGGGTGACAGTCAGGATTTAGGGGATCAATTAGGGGATCAGCTCCAATAACCCTTGATGACTAGGATTTTTCCGGCCGGGAGAATGTCCCCTGAGATCCCCCATACACTTCCCCTTCCAGTCTCACCTTGTAATATGATGACCCTGCAGCTGAAGGCTGCATACAGTTTCCTTTGGAACCCATTGCTTTGTTCTGAGAATTAGCCAGCACATGCTGCTCCCAGAGCTCTCTCTGTTGGTCTAGGGAGCAAGGGACAAACCAAGGGTTTGCAATGGGACTGGCAAGACTCATGGTGTGCATGCCCTGCCATAGTATGGAGCCCTATATGTGTGAACAAGCTGTGCTGTGCCCTGCCAGGGAACTATTACATAACGCCATTCCCTCATCAGGCAGTTATCAGAGTTCACATGACTAATTGAAACATTTCTGCTCCTACCGTTTCAATTCATTCAGTGTAGTAAGAAGCTACTGATAATAAGACCTAATTTATAATTAGGACTTATCAGTAATCCGTTAATTTTTAGAACCCTAATTGTGAAGAAGGTATTTTGGATCCTCTTATTATTATATCATAGAGCTCATGCCTGTAGACAACCAAACCACAAGGGTGGCACGAAAACAAATCCTGAGCTCATCCTGCTTTAAATCTAAAGTATTTATGTATTTGGAAATTCACACAACCCAGTGAGACGCAGCATCTCATGTATGGCAAGGTACCCAGGGGCAGGGAGCTTCATGGAAACAAGTCAAAAATAAGATGTCAATAACATCCGTTACCTCTAATGTATACTTAAGAAGATATAACCTTTCTTGGCAGTTTCTGGAGACTCGAGGTTTTTGCCATGAGACAAGAAGCCAAAGGCAGGATGATCCTTATCACTTAAGCATATACATGTAAGGACAGATGCTTGAATCACAGATGATAGAAATGACTTTTCATAGAATCATAGAATATCAGGGTTGGAAGGGACCTATGGAGGTCATCTAGTCCAACCCCCTGCTCAAAGCAGGACCAATCCCCAATTAAATCATCCCAGCCAGGGCTTTGTCAAGCCTGACCTTAAACTTCTAAGGAAGGAGATTCTACCACCTCCCTAGGTAACGCATTCCAGTGTTTCACCACCCTCCTAGTGAAAAAGTTTTTCCTAATGTCCAACCTAAACCTCCCGCACTGCAACTTGAGACCATTACTCCTTGTTCTGTCATCTGGTACCACTGAGAACAGTTAGATCCATCCTCTTTGGAACCCCCTTTCAGGTAGCTGAAAGCAGCTATCAAATCCTCCCTCATTCTTCTCTTCTGCAGACTAAACAATCCCAGTTACCTCAGCCTCTCCTCTCCTCCCCTAATCATTTTTATTACCCTCCACTGCACGCTTTCCAATTTTCCACATCCTTCTTGTAGTGTGGGGCCCAAAACTGGACACAGTACACCGGATGAGGCCTCACCAATGCTGAATAGAGGGGAATAATCACGTCCCTCGATTTGCTGGCAATGCTCCTATTAATACAGCCCAAAATGCCGTTGGCCTTCTTGGCAACAAGGGCACACTGTTGACTCATATCCAGCTTCTGGTCCACTGTAACCCCTAGGTCCTTTTCTGCAGAACTGCTGCCTAGCCGCTCGGTCCCTAGTCTGTAGCAGTGCATTGGGTTCTTCCGTCCTAAGTGCAGGACCCTGCACTTATCCTTATTGAACCTCATCAGATTTCTTTTGGCCCAATCCTCTAATTTGTCTAGGGCCCCTGTATCCTATCCCTACCCTCCAGCGTATCTACCTCTCCTCCTATTTTAGTGTCCTCTACAAACTTGCTGAGGGTGCAATCCACACCATCCTCCAGATAATTAATGAAGATATTGAACAAAACTGGCCCGAGGACCGACCCTTGGTGCACTCCACTTGATACCGGCTGCCAACTAGACATGGAGCCATTGATCACTACCCGTTGAGCCCGACAATCTAGCCAGCTTTCTATCCACCTTATAGTCCATTCATCCAGCCCATACTTCTTTAACTTGCTGGCAAGAATACTGTGGGAGACCATATCAAAAGCTTTGCTAAAGTCAAGGAACAACACGTCCACTGCTTTCCCCTCATCCACAGAGCCAGTTATCTCATCCTAGAAAGCAATTAGATGAGTCAGGCATGACTTGCCCTTGGTGAATCCATGCTGACTGTTCCTGATCACTTTCCTCTTCTCTAAGTGCTTCAGAATTGATTCCTTGAAGCCCTGCTCCATGATTTTTCTAGGGACTGAGGTGAAGCTGACTGGCCTGTAGTTCCCAGGATCCTCTTTCTTCCCTTTTTTAAAGATGGGCACTACGTTAGCCTTTTTCCAGTCATCCAGGACCTCCCCCGATCGCCATAAGTTTTCAAAGATGATGGACAATGGCCCTGCAATCACATCCACAAACTCCTTTAGCACTCTCAGATGCAGCGCATCCAGCCCCATGGACTTGTGCTCATTCCAGCTTTTCTAAATAGTCCCGAACCACTTCTTTCTCCACAGAGGGCTGGTCACCTCCTCCCCATGCTGTGCTGCCCAGTGCAGTAGTCTGGGAGCTGACCTTGTTCATGAAGACAGAGGCAAAAAAAGCATTGAGTACATTAGCTTTTTCCACATCCTCTGTCACTAGGTTGCCTCCCTCATTAGGTAAGGGGCCCACACTTTCCTTGACTTTCTTCTTATTGCTAACATACCGAAGAAACCCTTCTTGTTACTCTTATCATTTGCTAACTGCAACTCCAGGTGTGATTTGGCCTTCCTGATTTCACTCCTGCATGCCTGAGCAATATCTTTATACTTCTCCCTGGTCATTTGTCCAATCTTCCACTTCTTGTAAGCTTCTTTTTTGTGTTTAAGATCAGCAAGGATTTCACTGTTAAGCCAAGCTGGTTGCCTGCCATATTTACTATTCTTTCTACACATCGGGATGGTTTGTCCCTGTAACCTCAATAAGGATTCTTGAAAATACATCCAGCTCTCCTGGACTCCTTTCCCCCTCCTGTTATTCTCCCAGGGGATCCTGCCCATCAGTTCCCTGAGGGAGTCAAAGTCTGCTTTTCTGAAGTCCAGGGTCTGTATTCTGCTGCTCTCCTTTCTTCCTTGTGTCAGGACCCTGGACTCTACCATCTCCCATCTTCCTGGATTGTCTGTGCATCGCTGTATTGCTCTCCCAGCAGATATCAGGGTGATTCAAGTCTCCCATGAGAACCAGGGCCTGTGATCTAGTAACTTCCATTAGTTTCTGGAAAAAAGCTTTGTCCACCTCATCCCCCTGGTCTGGTGGTCTATAGCAGACTCCACGATATCACCCTTAGTGCTCACACTTCTAAACTTAATAGAGAGACTCTCAGGTTTTTCTGCAGTTTCATACCAGAGCTCTGAGCAGTCATACTGCTTGCTTACATACAATGCAACTCCCCCACCTTTTCTGCCCTGCCAGTCCTTCCTGAACATAGAATCATAGAATATAAGGGTTGGAAGGGACCCCAGAAGGTCATCTAGTCCAACCCCCTGCTCGAAGCAGGACCAATTCCCAGTTAAATCATCCCAGCCAGGGCTTTGTCAAGCCTGACCTTAAAAACCTCTAAGGAAGGAGATTCTACCACCTCCCTAGGTAACGCATTCCAGTGTTTCACCACCCTCTTAGTGAAAAAGTTTTTCCTAATATCCAATCTAAACCTCCCCCACTGCAGCTTGAGACCATTACTCCTCGTTCTGTCATCTGATACCATTGAGAACAGTCTAGAGCCATCCTCTTTGGAACCCCCTTTCAGGTAGTTGAAAGCAGCTATCAAATCCCCCCTCACTCTTCTCTTCTGCAGGCTAAACAATCCCAGCTCCCTCAGCCTCTCCTCATAACTCATGTGTTCCAGACCCCTAAACAGTTTATATCCATCCATGACAGTACTCCAGTCATGTGAGTTATCCCACCAAGTCTCTGTTATTCCAATCACATCATAATTCCTTGACTGCCAGGACTTCCAGTTCTCCCTTCTTGTTTCCCAGGTTTCTTGCATTTGTGTATAAGCACTTGAGATAACTTGCTGTTTGTCCTGCTTTCTCAGTATGAGGCAGGAGCCCTTCCCTCTCGCGCTCTCCTGCTTGTGCTTCCTCCCAGTATCCCACTTACCTCAGGGCTTTGGTCTCCTTCCCCCGGTGAACTTAGTTTAAAGTCCTCCTCACTAGGTTAGCCAGCCTGCTTGTGAAGATGCTCTTCCCTCTCTTCGTTAGTTGGAGCCCATCTCTGCCTAGCACTCCTCCTTCTTGGAACACCATCCCATGGTCGAAGAATCCAAAGCCTTCTCTCCGACAATGGCTCTGCGTAGCCATTCGTTAACTTCTACAATTCAACAGTCTCTACCCTGGCCTTTTCCTTCTACGGGGAGGATGCATGAGAACACCACTTGCACCTCAAACTCCTCTATTCTTCTTCCCAGAGCCACATAGTCTGCAGTGATCTGCTAAAGGTCATTCTTGGCAGTATCATTGGTGCCCACGTGGAGAAGCAGGAAGGGGTAGCGATCCGAGGGCTTGATGAGTCTCGGCAGTCTCTCCGTCACATTGCGAATCCTAGCTCCTGGCAAGCAGCAGACTTCTTGGTTTTCCCGGTTGGGGTGGCAGATAGATGACTCAGTCTCCCTGAGGAGAGAGTCCCCGATCACCACCACCCGCCTCCTTCTCTTGGGAGCGGTGGTCGTGGAACCCCCATCCCTAGGACAGTGCATCTCATGCCTTCCAATCGGCGGAGTCTCCTTCTGTTCCCTTCCCTCAGATGTATCATCTAGTCCACTCTCCGCATTAGTACCTGTGGAGAGAACATGAAAACGGTTGCTTACCTGTATCTTCGCTGCTGGTACATGGATGCTCCCCTTTCTTCTTCTGGAGGTCACATGCTGCCAAATTTCTTCATCGTCCTCCTGTCCCTGCTGCGCAGCCTGCTCTGAATCTTCAGAACATTGTGTCCGTAGAAGCATATCCTGACGTCTGCCCAGGAAATCTTCAGTTTCTCTTATGCAACACAGGGTCGATACTTGTTTCTCCAGACCTTGAACCTTCTGTTCCAATATGGAGACCAGCTTGCACTTTGTACAGACAAAATCGCTTCTGTCCTGTGAAAGAAAGACAAACATGGCACATCCAGTGCAAGTCACAACAGCTGAACACTCCCCATCCATGTTACCTTCCTTCTAGGAGCTTCCTCAGGAGTTGTAGTAACTACTCAGAGAATCTGGCAAGATGTAAGCCTCAGTGGGCTCTCCCCAGGCGAACTCCCTCTGTTAGCCTCTCTGTTGTTCGCCGCTCAGCTGGTTCGCAGCTGACTGGCTTTTTATAACAGTCAGGCCCACTCAAGGCTCACTTGGAACAAAGCACTCCCAATTCACACTTTTCAAACAACCAATCAAGCAGACGGTCAAACTGTCAAACTGTCCCCACAACAGACACTCAGATACTCACCCACACAGCCTCCCTAATGCAGCCCTTAGCTCTGGAGACCACCCAGGCCATCTCTGTCCAAGGTTTGAGCCAAAGTCCATTGAAATCAGTGGAAAGATTCTCATTGGCTTCAGTGGGCTTTGGATCAGGCCCTAACTGCAGGACTGGTCTCCATCCCACATTTTCAGTATGGATTTTGTTTAGTCTAATTTCCAAAGTCACAAGTGAGGGAGTTTCACAGCTTCCCTTAGGATCCCATAGCTTGATAAATCTCATAACTAGGACATGGAGGTACACACTAGCCATTAGTCCTAGCAATTTCCCAGTGTCCCACACTGAATAGTTCTTCATCTGTTCTATCCCGCCTAGCCAAGCTATGCCTATTGAGATCTCTTACTCCTTCCTCTTAAGTCCTTCATTACAGTCCTGGCCCATTTTTGAGCTTTTTTGTAAACTCTCTGGTTTGGCAATAATGCACTGGGAAAGTGGTGTGTAAAAGCGAACACAATATTCCACCTGCAATTACACCAGAGTTGTACAGAGAGGGACAATTACTGCCCATGTCCTTGAGATGATGCCATTATGTACACAGTCCAAAATTGCATTGGCCTTTCTTGCATCAAAACACATTGCAATCTCAACTCTAAACTGCTTTCTACCCTCTTCCACTAGTCCTTATCAGCAACCTGCATCCTGATTTCTCCATAGCATTGACTATATTTATCTCAGATTATTTTCCCCAAAGAGGGATTTGCTGCAGTTCTCCAAGCGAAACTCAGTTTATTTTTTACCCATGTTTCTAACTCTAAGTCCCTTTCACTGATTTCTCCATCCTCAATAGTGTTTACATCTCCTCTCAATTTAGTATGACCTGCAAATGTCATTGATGTGCTTATTCCTTGTTTCAAATAACTGATGAAGATACTAAAGAAAACTGACCTATCATTGACCCTAATAGAATCATAAAATCATAGACTCAAAGTCGATTAGGGTTGGAAGAGACCTCAGGAGGTCATTCAGTCCAGCTCCCTGATCAAAGCAGGACCAACACCAACTAAATCATCCCAGCCAGGGCTTTGTCAAGCTGGGCCTTAAAAACCTGTAAGGATGGAGATTCCACCACCTCCCTAGGTAAGCCATTCCAGTGCTTTACCACCCTCCTAGTGAAATAGTTTTTCCTAATATCCAACCTGGACTTCCCCCAATGCAACTTGAGACCATTACTCCTTGTTCTGTCATCTGCCACCACTGAGAACAGCAGAGCTCCGTCCTCTTTGGAACCCCCTTTCAGGTAGTTAAAGGCTGCTATCAAATCCCCCCCCCCTCACTCTTCTCTTCTGCAGACTAAATAAGCCCAATTCCCTCAGCCTCTCCGCGTAAGCCATGTGCCCCAAGCCCCTAATAATTTGTTGCCCTCCACTGGACTCACTCCAATTTGTCCACATCCTTTCTGTAGTGGGGGGCCCAAAGATGGATGTAATATTCCACATGTGGCCTCACCAGTGCTGAATAGAGGGGAATAATCACTTTCCTCGATCTCCTGGCAGTGCTCCAACTAATGCAGCCCAATATGCTGTTAGCCTTCTTGGCAACAAGGTCACACTGTTGACTCCTAGACCTTTGCCCTAAACTAGATACATTGAATTATACCACTCCCCTTTGTTTATTGTGTTCAAGCCAGCTTTCAAGCCACATGAGAGCTCCTGTCCAAGCCAATTTCAATTAATTTTAATTAACACTTTTGAGCACAATATTAAATACTTTGTATGAAATCAATAGAAGGGCTAGAGTTTTTCGTGCCTACACCCTGATTCCTGGACTCACGTGACTATCAGAGTCTCAGCTGTCATTTTCTTTAAACGTAGGTTTCTAGTTCTCATGGGGTGCAAATAAAGTTTGAAAACGTGACCTGAGTGTTACTGACATAGTGATATCTGCCTGAATTTGCAGAGATCCTGAAATAATAGCATTGAAAGGGCTGATGCAGTGAAGTCTGCCCGAGTCTGTAGACAACCTGGAGCAATAGACCTGAGAGGAGAGACTGCTTCTTGCATCTCCATAGGGTGTTAATTCCCAGCCCCCCGCCTCTATTTTGCCAATCCCCCACCCCCAGCAGGGGGCTCTGTGTGGCAGGAGGAGAAAAGTACAGCAGGCCTGACCTATAATATTCATCCATCCCAGCTGTGCACCCTAGCTGCTGTGGTAAACCTTGGACTCCCTCCTCCCTGCTGCTGTCATTCCTCAAGGGGGAAAGGGCCCCATTCTGCCGCCCTTGCCTCTCTGGGAGTGCCGCTGCCACTCCAAGGACCACAGTGCCTATGCATGTCCACAGGGGGCCCCATGTCATGGTGTGACTAGGGCCCCCAGGTTGCTTGATCTCTTGCATTTTCCTCAGGCACTATATGGCCCTGATCCAATGGCCACTGAAGACAACGGTGAGGCTCCCACTGACTTCAATGGACTTTGAATCGGGCCCTATGGGGTAAGGAGAGGGACCTGTTTTGTGATTCTGCCCTAAAAGCAATGCACTTATTCTGGCAAGGTTTATACATTCCTTTATGAACCCATACGTTTATAAACCCTTACCTAGTGCTCATGAGTCTGTGATTTATTTCTCTCGGTATTTGTACTGTTTTTAGGGGTAGGGGATAGGTTTGCCAGACAGTCAGCAATTGTTAAGATCATTCGTTACTTGACTCAGCAAATTGGTACATTTCCTCCTCCAGTGTTACTGTATCTTCCCAATTGCCCAAGATTTTGAAAAAATACTTGTTAATGGGTCAGTAAGGCCCTCGGATACTGTCACCTTTCCTGGCTTGTTTGACCCTGTCCATATTTTCCAAGTACGCCATTGCTTGCCCTTTAACTGCTGTTATTTCACAAGTTCGCCCTCCTCACTAAGTGTTCATATTTCTTTTCTGTATTTCTCTTTTTGAAGTCAGATTTTAACAAGCCATTCAGCTTCTCTGTCTCAGCCAATTAGGAGTCACCATTTATTTAATCTTCCTCCACCATGGACATTCTTTTTCCATTATCCTGCTGGCCCCCGCCTTCACCACCGAAGGAAGGACCATTCCCCATCTCCACTGTGGCTGCAATTGCTCATGCTGCTTGTTTGCTGCCTGTGCCTTTCCCCTTTGCTCTTTACTATTCCTTGTTTGGATCCTTCCCCAACCTCCAGTTCCAGCACAGGTTTTCCTTTATCCTACAGTCTATTAACAGCCCCTCATGATGCCACATTGGCCAATAGCTACTTCTTTCAATTGCAGAGGAGCCACACAGTCTGTTCTTTAATTAAAGTGTGGCATGTAGTGACGTTTTATTGATTTGCTGTACATTTGCATTGCTTTACGCTCTGCTGAGTTTTTATCTGATGGGCAAAGAACTGCTCCAGTGCATTGGACCTCCTTGATAAAATACAAATTAGGGATGCAACAGACCCACCTGGATGGAATAAAATAAAACAAAAAAGACCTTCAATTCCCTTGTACACCAACTACACATGCAGATAATAAGGCATGCCGCTTTTAAAAAAAATGCTTTAGTGAGGCTAGCAACAATTTCAACCAAAATCCATCACATTTCACTACACCCCTAGTGTCTGTATCTCTCAGTTCTCAATGGAAAAAAAACAAACACAAACACCCTTTGGCCTACATCCCCTGGCTGTGGAGAAACCAACTAGGAAAGTAAGCTACACCAAGAACTCCACGTGGTCACTCACACAGAGATAATAAAAGTTGTTGTTCCCTGGGGTGGAAAGGTTTGTGGTGCCATAAATGGGCTACTCTCTGGCTTTGGATCAAAGTGCAGAAGGCAGGTTACTCCCTTGTGATGTTACTCACACTTATTTTACATGGTATTTGACTATGTGCAAATCCACATACTCAGATTAACAGAAGGGCCATGTAAAAGACCTCTACAAAACAGCACTGAGTACTTCAGGATGGACAAATCACATTTTAAAACAAAAGCCTCTGCCTGTTGTCTAAACCCAATCTGGGCTCAGGGCAGAGCTCTCCAGAGGAGGAGTCCACAGCTGACCAATTATTCAGAATTATTTTTCCTCACTATATCTAATTTTCCACAGAACAGAAGTTCAGGTTCCCAGCCAGTTGTAGTTATTATATTTCCCTGTATACAAAAAGGAAAACATATATGTTTCACTTTAGATGATACACTTCAAATTAAAGAAAACAAAGGTCTCTCTCCCAGAGAGAGCGAGAGACAGAGAGAGACAGCGCACAGTGACTTACTTTGTAACAGTCTGCATTTGAATGAAACACATATGGCATCAGCCTCTACAGCAGGCAGAAAGACTCCTTTGCATTTAAAGGCCTGGTACACAGCAGAAAGTGCAATCACATCCCCTACCGGTTATATAACATTAGACTGGTAGATTTCTCCTCAATTGTATGTGCAGTCCATTCCATGAAATATTGTGTAATATTGACCTGGAGCCACATTCATACCATGAGGGCTGAATCCTGACTCCAGCAAAGGCAATGGAAGTTTTGACCCTGACTTCAGTGAGATCAGGTTAACTAGCATTTCCTACAGGGAGTGACAGGCAGAGTGGTGTGAGGAGAGGAGCAGGTATTCAAGCCTCAGTAGCCAGAGGAGATGACCGCAGTACTAATCCATTGAAATTAGCTAGTTCTCAGCAGAGCAGTACGATTTTGTGCTTCCAGAGACTATAATCCTCAAGGTCTCCTCTAGATAGCAGCCCTTTCTACTCTGCTCTTTGAAGTGCTGTAATCAACCATAGCTCTAACAATCATCTGTGGTTGAACTGCAGTTCTAAAGTTGTAGGGTCTGATTCACCACTGCATTACTCCAGTTTTATTCCAGGGTAACTCCACTGATTTCAGGGCAGTTGCACTAGTGTAGTTAGAATAATGACCAGTGAATCAGGGCCATCGTGTGCGATGCCAAAATTTGACAGGGGGTTTATTTACTGCTCATTGGATTGTTGTGGAGAGTTAGAGCTCATCAAAACAATATATTATCAGATACAGATGGAACACCAGTGAAAATACATGCTTCCATCCCTGCCGCTGGCACAAGACAAAGTAAACAGATAGTGTCTGTCGCTGACCATGGCGGTCACAGACTTGGGTCCCACCATAGCTATGGGAGGCATGGGAGTTCATTACTATAAACACATCCCTGTGCTGGATTGTGCCCTGAACAGCACCCACCAACCCATTCCCCGATGGGATGGTAGAGAGGTATAGCCTGCTACTCTCACATAACAACCACAGGAGAGAAGCGGAACATTTTACCATGTTGGGGCTCCATGGTTTCAACTCCATTTTTCCCTTGTGGCAGCTGTTGAGCAGCCCATGGTAGAGGAGGGAAACAAGCTCTAACCCTGTGGAAAATCCCAAGATGCACTGGGAAATCCCATGGAATTTGGGTATCTACAGAGGGCTTGGGTATTTGTCTACAGGGCTGGACCCTCCTCAATTCTGACCTCCATGGTGGGGCATTGGGGCCTTCTCAATACCCCTTAGTAGTGCAGCTCCCTCAAGCTGCCTCTGCATCTCTGCTCATGGCTGGGTCAACCTCCCCCAACACACAGATCTCGCATTTCCATATATAGCAGCTGTGCAACTCCCAGGGGAGCCATGCACACCTCAACTGCAGAGAGCCTTGATGGATAGTTATGCAGAGGGTCATTTGAGCAGGTTTTCCACTAGTTATCACACCCCCTGCAGCTAACGTCAGAAAGTGATGAGGGTCCCAGATACCCTTCACAGGCTGAAGAATGTGAATCTCTCCAGGCTACGAGGCTACTCGCATCATTATATCATGTTGCCAAGTTCAGCAGGGCCACCAAATTCTCGTCTCTCGTGTGACCGTCTAGGCTGCTGCAGCAAAGCTGTGACAAGAATAATAGAACCATAGGGTTAGAAGGGACTGCAAGGGTCATCTAGCCTAACCCCCTGCCAAGATGCAGGATTTGTCGTGTCTAAACCATCCAAGACTGATGGCTATCCAGCCACACTTTAAAAATCTCCATTTGTAGAAGGAAATTCTACAACTTCCCTTGGCCCTCTGTTCCATTGTCAGGTAGTTTTTCCTGAGATTAAATCTAAATCTGCTACACTGTAGTTTGACCCCATTGCCTCTTGTCTCTGATCTCACAAAAAACTCTCTTGTTTCACTGGAGTTATTTTGCTGTGAAACAAAGCTGGCCCCAAAGAGACCGCTGAGTTCCTGTCTCCTGTAAGTCCCTCAAGTATAAGCAGAAAAATGTGGGTTCAATTTGTTAGTCCTGGCCCAAGCAAGCTCCCTTTGGAGCCACTAGGAGTTAGGCATCAGGAATGATGGCACAATTGTACTCTAGGTCACTATTGGACCATGACTATTTGCATAGTCTGCCAACCCCATCTACTGTTGAATCACGCCAACCAATTCCACATGAACTCTGGGGCTGGATTCTCAGGTGCATTAGGGCAGCTCCACTGGCGTGAAAATGCTGTGCAACTGTCTTCCCTGGCAATGAGAGCTCCCCCCTTGTGTCTCCCTTTGGGCGGTACAAAGCCTCTGTAGCAACTTCCATGCCTCCTTTCTCCCTGCAATGGATGCAAAAGATGTGACTGGGGCATCCTGGTAAAAATTTGGGGTGTGGTCCTAATGTGACCTTGTCCTTAAAAAATATTGTGAAAGAGGGTTATGCTGTAAGGGCCCCTATTTCCCCAACCTGTAGTGCCGACGTGATTGCTATCAGAAATGCTGTTTACGTCTCGAAATGGAGGCGTGAGCACATAGCCATTGGTTCAAATGGTGATCTTGTGAGGCATTTAAGAAGAGTGAGGTCCCAAACCACAGTAGGATGCTTGACTGGTGGAAAGAGATTTCCAAGCCCCCCGACGAACCTCATTGTCACTGGGTGAGTGAAAATGGGATAACCTTCTACTGGAGAATGGAAAGTCACAAAGGCTGTAAGGTGGACTCTAATGAAGCTCAGTGACAGCCCCAATTGTGTCAGTGTTAGGCTATCATCCAGTATATCTGGCAGCAATGGGGTTGTCAGTGGAATGTCTTTGAGGTCACACCAACATACAAGTCTTGTCCATTTTTGAGAGTACGCGTACCTTGTTGACTCTTCTGCTGGGTAATAATACTCTTTTTACTTTCTCTGAGCAGATTGTTTCCAATCCTGTGAACCATGGACCAGCCATGCTTTGAGACAAAGAACTCTGAGACTGGGGTGAAGGATCTTCCTGCCTTTCTGGGAGAGGAGATGAGGAGAGAGGGCTGGAGAGTGACCAGAGAATAAATAGCTAGCTGTATCAGGTAAGGAGACCATGTTTGCCTGGGCCAGGCTGGAACTATTAGAATTACTCTGGCTTTGTCCTTTCTTATTTTGAGTAGAACTTTGGATATCAGAGGAGTTGGAGAGAATGTGTGCTGTAGACCTGACGATCTTTGAAGATGAAAGGCATCTCCCAAGGACTGATGACCCAGCCCGCCTCTGGAGCAGAACTGGGTGCATTTCTTTTTTATCACCGTGATGAACAGGTCTATTTCTGTGGGCAGGGTGCCGCACTGCCAGAATATGTGATGTAGTCAAGTGTGTGTCCCTGTTCAAATTCTGAATTTCTGGAAAGTAAATTGCTGTGATGACAGTGATTGTGTATTCACCAATTCCAAAGCTTGACAGCCTCAGCACAGAGGAAGGGAGGCCATGCCCCTCCTTGTCAGTTGATATTGAACATGCATGATGTGTTGGCATCATCAGCTTTATGTGTTTGCCCCTGATTAGTGGTAGAAACTGGATACAGGCATATCTGACTGCCCTGAGTTCCAGGAGGTTGAAGTGCAGCGTGGTCTTTTGAGACATCCACTTACCCTGGGCCATATGAGTGTCCAGTGTGTTTCCCAGTCCCACCCCAGCAGGGATGCATCCATCATTCTGACAATCATTGCAGGAGGGCATTGTAGGAGTGCATGGCCATCCCTCGCCATCAATCTCCAGGGGAGGCCAAGCTTCCTTGCTGTCATGCACCTGTAAGGGTGATTTCAACAGGGGGGAATTAGCTGCTTTTAGTGTTCAGGCCCTCAGGCCAGGCACAGTAGTAAAAAGTCCAGGAGCCCAGGGCCCCAGGCAAGGCAGGGCATCAACAGTCTAGGGGCCCAGGACCCTCAGGCAGTGGTGAGACCCAAATAGTCCAGGGATTCAGGCAGGGGAGAGCACCAAATACAGGCCTCCTGGTCTAATGCCAGGAGTGGGGTGCCAGGGTGCACGGGGACCCAGCCCAGGGCCCTAACAGCAGTGGAGTGTTCTGCCACTGGGTCAGCGAAGAGTCCAGCAGCAACATGCTGACCTTGCTTCAGGACCAAACACAGCCAGATTACAGGCTGCCTGTGGGCTACTTCCTCCCCTCTCCTCAGGGTGTACCTGAATGCTGTGGGTGTCCTCCGTATCCCCAGGGTCAGAGGTGAGTGGCAGCATCAGCAGCTCAGGGCACTCTGGCCAATCCTCAGTATGGCAGGGGTCTTCTGGAGGCTTCAGTAGCAGGCAGGATGTGTCTGTCTTCCTTGGTGGCTCCAGCTCAACTGAGCTGCAGGGCCCACCTTTTATACTTCCTTTTCCTGTCCCACCCCTCTGCTTCCATCAGGGCGGGCTGGGCTTATCTGGCTCTGCCCACCAGGGGCAGGCGGCCATCCCTCACCATCAGTCTCCAAAAGACGCCCTGCCTCCTCGCTACAGGCCTGCAAAGGGAACTCCTGCACAAAAGATGCAATGAACTTTCCTCCAACTGAGGGATTCCGTTACAGTGGTGGGTATGGAAAGTAGTGTAGTTAAACTGTGTCTGTTTGGTGTCTAGACAGTCCTGAGCCACTCTTGAAAACAGTGCAGTCGGAGTCTTGTGTGGTATATAATGAAGGTACAAGCTGCCGGGTCCCACAACAGCTGAAGACAGTTCTTGACCATGGTTTGAGGGCTGAGCTGGATTGTTTTGACTATGTTGGAAAGGGCCATGAGCCTGTGCAGGCTCTTGCTCCTCCTGAACTGAGCTGAGTTCCTATGAATTATAACCTCTGTATGGGGTCCACGTGGATTTTTGAATGTTCAGTTGTGGACTCAATTTGAGGAAGAGATCTGTGGCTCAGAAGTTGCCTGTGAAGTTAGTTCCAGGGTGTGACCTTTCAGACACCAATCATCCAGGTAAGGAAACACCAGAATCCTTTTTCTGTTGTGTTTTGCTGCTACCACTGACCTGACCTTTGAAAAGACCCCAGGACAGATGATAGGCTGAAAGGGAGCACCCACAGGGAGACTACTCAAAGAAAAATCTTAGTTAAGTGACCAAATGATTTGGACAAATCTGTAAAGAATACTTCCAGCCCTCAGCCCAAGCCCATCACACTCATAAGAATATGTGTTCCTTTCATATGACTGTGGCCGGAGAATATTCAATTCCAGTTAGATTGTAGGGTAGTATTTGATTGAATACATTCAAATATTCAGAAAGCTGTCAGAGAGGTTTGTGCACTCACAATGTAAAGAATACTGAAAACAGAGAGATGGCGCTGTATTAATCTCGGCTGGTTTACACCAAAATTTATGTAAAAGGTACATTTCCATATGGAAGGTGTTTCATTAGTTGACAAGCTAAATAATTCAGTTACTGTTTTTTGCTAGGGATAAAGCAGCTATTTTAAGTAATAGGAGTTCAAGGTTATCTGCTCTTGCACTTTGTTTAAATTGATTTTCAGTGATTCTTTATTGACCTTGCTGCATAAAGTAGGTGAAGGAAAATAAAATGTGTTAGAGACTCATTAGAAGATCTGATATGAGCACCAGCCAAACTGCTAGCATTAGCCAGCATTTCATCCATAGCTAACCTTGGCCTTTATTTACATTTAACTGTTACATTATCATCTCATTCATGCCAGTTATTATAGTTAATGAAACTCCTTTAGCTTGGTCACTATGTTTCCTCTTCTGTGACCCAATTTAAAGAAAGTCCTCATCCAAGCCCCAATACCTTCCCTACAAGTTCTTTTTAGGCAAAGTGTCACAAATGCTCTGCTCAAAGTGGCTATGCAGCTTCCCTTGTTTTCACAGGCTCATAACTTTCCCAAAAAATCCTCCTTTTTCGGATGCAACTCTACAGAAAGTTGGAGGAGAATCCATCTGGCCACATCTGTGTTAGGAGAGAAGGAAAAAATAGGCAATGAAAAAACTGACTTTTCTGTGCGCAAACAGCTCAAAACCTTGAATGACCTGACTCTCCCTTGATAACCCTCCCCACCAGCACCTTGTCTTGTAATTTATGCAGATGCAGAGTGAATGCAAATGACTAGTCAAGCTATGGGGGTGGCAGTGGGGTGGGAGGGAGGTACTGTGTGCTGACTAAGAGAAGAAAGAGGAGAGGAGAGAGATTTTTACATGGATTGGATTTATTTCTTTATATGTATAAAATCCCTTTAGGTGCCCATCCAATGCTCTGGGACATACATTCAAAGTAAATAATGGCGGTAACAATAGTGTTTATTCCACTTTGATATAAATAAATATTCTCCCAGCAAATATAATAAAAATGCAATAAACCCAAACCCCAGGTCCCTTTATTAATTTATTAATACTTTACTAATGAGCCCGATTCAGGGAAAGCCCCAAAGGGGTAGCACCTTATCAGAACTCCCCAACAATATATTGTCAAACATGGAACAGCTTTAACTGTTGATCAGGGTCCTAAGGCATTCTGAGATCTCTACTGGGCATGTCTCACTTTTGAGCCCTCTCTGTGTTTTTCAGAACAAACACAAGGAAGCATTTCTTCACACAATGCACAGTCAACCTGTGGAACTCTTTGCCAGAGAATGTTGTGAAGGCCAAGTCTGTAACAGGGTTCGAAAAAGAACTAGATAAATTCATGGAGGATAGGTCCATCAATGGCTATTAGCCAGGATGGACAGGGATGGTGTCCCCAGCCTCTATTTTCCAGAAACTGGGAATGAGCCACAGGGAATGGATCGCTTGAAGATGACCTGTTCATTCCCTCTGGGGCATCTGGCATTGGCCACTGTCAGAAGACAAGATACTGAGCTAGATGGATCTTGGGCCTGACCCAGTCTGGCCGTTCTTATGTTCTTATGTCTGTGTTGTTCTGAAATTACTCTCTGCAGCAGTAGTCTCACCCACTGTCCCCTAAGAACAAAGCGTTCTCTTTGTATCTTACTGAAATGGGAAATGCCGGGGCAAGTGCAATTCCTCCGCAATCAAACATTTTTTCTAAGGAGTCAGTGTTGTTTTAAGTTAAGGAAGTGGGCAAAAGTCATAAAATGTGAAGATTTTTTTCCTGCTGAAAAGCCGTAGTTCACTTTTTCCTCTCATCGCTTTCAGTGGCGTCTCATCTTGCTTCATCTTTGGCACCCAGCAGTTTTTATTTGTGTTTGTTTCCAGTAGCCCCCACAGTGTGGCTGGTCCTTCACTCACAAAAGAACATAGAATCATCGAATCCTAGAATAATAGGGTTGGAAGGGACCTCAGGAGGTCATCTAGTCCAGCCCCTGCTCAAAGCAGGACCAATCCCCAACTAAATCATTCCAGCAAGGGCTTTGTCAAGCCGGGCCTTAAAAACTTCTAAGGAAAGAGATTCCACCACCTCCCTAGGTAACGCATTCCAGTGTTTCACAACCCTCCTAGTGAAAAAGGTTTTCCTAATATCCAACCTAAACCTCCCCCACTGCAACTTGAGACCATTACTCCTCGTTCTGTCATCTGCTACCACTGAGAACAGTCTAGATCCATCCTCTTTGGAACCCCCTTTCAGGTAGTTATCCCTACTATAGTTATGCCCCAGCTATCAAATCCCCCCTCATTCTTCTATTCCGCAGACTAAAAATCCCAGTTCCCTCAGCCTCTCCTCATAAGTCATGTGTTCCAGTCCCCTAATCATTTTTGTTGCCCTCCACTGCACGCTTTCCAATTTTTCCACATCCTTCTTGTAGTGTGGGGCCCAAAACTGGACACAGTACTCCAGATGAGGCCTCACCAATGTCGAATAGAAGGGAACGATCACGTCCCTCGATCTGCTGGCAATGCAAGTAGGCAATGCCCCTACTTACACAGCCCAAAATGCCGTTAGCTTTCTTGGCTACAAGTGCACACTGTTGACTCATATCCAGCTTCTTGTCCACTGTAACCCCTAGGTCCTTTTCTGCAGAATTGTTGCCTAGCCATTCGGTCCCTAGTCTGTAGCAATGCATGGGATTCTTCCTTCCTAAGTGCAGGACTCTGCACTTGTCCTTGTTGAACCGCCTCAGATTTCTTTTGGCCCAGTCCTCTAATTTGTCTAGGGCCCTCTGTATCCTATCCCTACCCTCCAGCGTATCTACCTCTCCTCCCAGTTTAGTGTCATCTGCAAAGTTGCTGAGGGTGCAGTCCACGCCATCCTCCAGATCATTAATGAAGATATTGAACAAAACCGGCCCCAGGACTGACCCTTGGAGCACTCCACTTGATACTGGCTACCAACTAGACATAGAGCCATTGATCACTACCCGTTGACCCCGACGGTCTAGCCAGCTTTCTATCCACCTTATAGTCCATTCATCCAGCCCATACTTCTTTAACTTGCTGGCAAAAATACTGTGGGAGATCGTATCAAAAGCTTTGATAAAGTCAAGCAATAACACGTCCACTGCTTTTCCTTCATCCACAGACCCAGTTATCTCATCATAGAAGGGAATTAGGTTAGTCAGGCATGACTTGCCCTTGGTGAATCCTTGCTGACAGTTCCTGATCAATTTCCTCTCTTCTAAGTGCTTCAGAATTCATTCCTTGAGGATCTGCTCCATGATTTTTCCAGGGACTGAGGTGAGGCTGACTGGCCTGTAGTTCCCCGGAGCTTCCTTTTTTAAAGATGGGCACTGCGTTAGCCTTTTTCCAGTCATCCGGGACCTCCCCCGATCTCCATGAGTTTTCTAAGATAATGGACAATGGCCCTGCAATCACATCCACAAACTCCTTTAGCACTCTCGGATGCAGCGCTTCCAGCCCCATGGACTTGTGCTTGTCCAGCTTTTCTAAATAGTCCCGAACCACTTATTTCTCCACAGAGGGCTTGTCACCTCCTCCCCATGCTGTGCTGCCCAGTGCAGTAGTTTGTGAGCTGACCTTGTTCGTGAAGACAAAGGCAAAGAAAGCATTGAGTACATTAGCTTTTTCCACATCCTCTGTCACTAGGTTGCCTCCCTCATTCAGTAAGGGGCCCACACTTTCCTTAACTTTCTTCTTGTTGCTAACATACCGAAGAAACTCTTCTTGTTACTCTTAACATCATTTGCTAGCTGCAATTCCAGGTGTGATTTGGCCTTCCTGATTTCACTCCCGCATGCCTGAGCAATATCTTTATACTCCTCCCTGGTCATTTGTCCAATCTTCTACTTCTTGTAAGCTTCTTTTTTGTGTTTAAAATCAGCAAGGATTTCACTGTTAAGCCAAGCTGGTCGCCTGCCATATTTACTTTTCTTTCTACACATCGGGATGGTTTGTCCCTGTAACCGCAATAAGGATTCTTGAAAATACAGCCAGCTCTCCTGGACTCCTTTCCCCCTCCTGTTATTCTCCCAGAAGATCCTGCCCGTCAGTTCTCTGAGGGAGTCAAAGTCTGCTTTTCTGAAGTCCAGGGTCCGTATTCTGCTGCTCTCCTTTCTTCCTTGTGTCAGGATCCTGAACTGGACCATCTCGTGGTCACTGCCTCCCAGGTTCCCATCCACTTTTGCTTCCCCTACTAATTCTTCCCGGTTTGTGAGCAGCAGGTCAAGAAGAGCTCTGCCCCTAGTTGGTTCCTCCAGCACTTGCACCAGGAAATTGTCCCCTACACTTTCCAAAAACTTCCTGGATTGTCTGTGCACCGCTGTATTGCTCTCCCAGCAGATATCAGGATGATTGAAGTCACCCATGAGAACCAGGGCCTGCGAACTAGTAGCTTCTGCGACTTGCCAGAAGAAAGCCTCGTCCACCTCATCCCCCTGGTCCGGTGGTCTATAGCAGACTCCCAGCACGACATCACCCTTGTTGCTCACACTTCTAAACTTAATGCAGAGACTTTCAGGTTTTTCTGCAGTTTCATAATGGAGTTCTGAGCAGTCATACTGCTCCCTTACATACAATGCAACTCCCCGACCTTTTCTGCCCTGTCTGTCCTTCCTGAACAGTTTATATCCATCCCTGACAGTACTCGAGTCATGTGAGTTATCCCACCAAGTCTCTGTTATTCCAATCGCATCATAATTCTTTGACTGTGCCAGGACTTCCAGTTCTTACTGCTTGTTTCCCAGGCTTCTTGCATTTGTGTATAAGAATAATGTGTATAACAGAAGAACATAAGAATGGCCATACTGGATCAGACCAAAGGTTCCATCTCGACCAGTATCCTGTCTTCTGGTAGTGGCCAATGCCAGGTGCCCCAGAGGGATGAACAGGTAATCTTCAAGCTATCCATTCCCTGTGGCTCATTCCCAGTTTCTGGAAAACAGAGGCTGGAGACACCATTCCTGTCCATCCTGTCCTATACTTTGTGTCCTATACTTTGTATCCTATCTTTTAACCAGTTACCTTCCCTCTTATCCCATGACAGCTTACATTGCGTAAGAGCCTTTGGTGAGGGATCTTGTCAAAGGCTTTCTGAAAATCTAAGTACGCTATATTCACTGGATCCCCTTGGTCCACATGTTTGTTGACCCCCTCAAAGAAATCTAGTAGATTGGTGAGGCATGATTTCCCTTTACAAAAACTATGTTGACTCTTCCCCAACAAATTATGTTCATCTATGTGTCTGACAATTTTGTTCTTTACTATAGTTTCAACCAGTTTTCCCGGTACTGAAGTAATTGCCAGGATCACCTGTGGAGCCCTTTTTAAAAATTGGCATCACATTAGCTATCCTCCAGTCATTTGGTACAGAAGCTGATTTAGTAGTTCTGCAATTTCACATTTGAGTTCCTTTTGGTACTCTTGGGTGAACACCATCTGGTCCTGGTGACTTATTACTGTTTAGTTTATCAATTTGTTCCAAAACCTCCTCTAATGACACCTCAGTCTGAGACAGTTCCTCAGATTTGTCGCCTAAAAAGAAAGGCTCAGGTTTGGGAATCTTCCTCACATCCCCAGCCATGAAGACCAATTCAAAGAATTCATTTAGTTTCTCCGCAATGGCCTTATCATCCTTGAGTGCTCCTTTAGCATCTCAATCATACAGTAGCCCCACCGACTGTTTAGCAGGCTTCCTGCTTCTGATGTACTGAAAAAAAATTTTTGCTATTACTTTTTGAGTCTTTGGTTAGCCGTTCTTCAAATTCTTTTTTGGCCTTCCTAATTATAGTTTTACACTTCATTTGCCAGAGGTTATGCTCCTTTCTATTTTCCTCACTAAGATTTAATTTCCACTATTTAAAGGATGCCTTTTTGCCTCTCGCTGCTTCTTTTACTTTGTTGTTTAGCCACAGTGGCACGTTTTTGGTTCTCTTACTATGTTTTCTATGCAGCAACCTTGCAGTCTTGTCATATTCTTAATGCTTGGTATGAATTCCTGCTATGAATTCTAACCACTGTTCCCTCTAAGCTGTGTGCCTGTGCGCGCACACACAGATCCTAAACCCCACGCACATGGCTAAATACCGTGCGCAGATTTGTCCCGCATCCTGACTGCACATCAGTCAGGACGCCCTTTGTCCCAATATTGGGGACCATTCACCATCACCGCCAAAGTCCTGGGGCTGGCGTGGGGGCAATTTCTGGGTCAGCTTCCGGCGACGCACCAGCCCACTGGCAGGAGCCTGCAGTGCGGGCAGCCTGTAGGCACAGAGGCGGAGGGGGTCTCAGTGTGCTGCACCGGCTCCCTCCTGCCCAATCAGAGCTGCGGGGGTGGGGCTTGCAGGCGCCAGCAGTGGGCAGAGACCCCCGACCCGACCAGACACTAGGATCCAGAGGGATCTGCTGGCTATTAGGGTCTCTGCGCACTGCCGGCGCCTGCAAGCCCTGCTCCGCAGCTCCGGCAGCTCCCATTGGTGCTTTTCCTGGCCAATGGGAACCACGGAGCTCGCGCTTGTGGTAGGCACAGCACATGGAGAGTCTGGAGACACCCCCCCTCGCCGCTCTGACCCTAGGAGCCAGAGACCTCACAGCAGGGCTGGTGAGTGCGGCCAGGGAAGGGGGCAGGGCGTGATGGAGTGAGTGTCTGGGAGGTCTGTGGGGTGCTGGGCTGTGAGGGTGTGGAGGGTGCTGGGCAGTGGGGGAGGTTTGTTTGTTTTGGGGTGCTAGGCAGTGGGGGCCTGTTGGGGGGTGGTGGGCAGTGGGGGAGATCTGTGTGTGTCAGGGCACTGGCAGTGGGGGGTCTGTGTGAGGCACTGTTTAGTTGTGGTGGTGGGGCTGTGAGGAAGGGCACTGGGAGGGAGGGAGGAGAAATCTGTGTGTTTTGGGAAACTAGCGAGTGGGGGGTTCTGTGTGGGGTGCTGGGCAGCTGTGGTGGGGCTGTGGGTGGGGTGGGCTGGGCAGGGGTGGTGGTGTGCACAGCACTGTGCATTTGTGGTGGAAATCTGGGGAGGTTGTGGGGGGGCTCTGGGCATAGTGGGTTTCAGAGGGTGCAGGGCAGGGGAGCTGTGTGGCTCTTCCCCCCCCTCCCCCCTCCGCTCACCCAATGTGTTCTGATATTTCACTCTTGCGATCTGGTCACCCTATTTATGGGCGACTTTTGGCATTGTTCGCCCGCCATCTATCAACACAGCCAGATTTTACTAGCTGGCAAAGCGGGGGAAGGGAAGGAAGGGTAATGAATCCTACCCCTCCCTGCCAGCATTTTGAATGTGGAACGTTGATCACGTCAGGACAGTCGGGACCCACACATCTCCTTGTAGTCTGTTCATATGGCTGTGTACAAACTCAAGTACGTGCGAATAAGTCAAAATGCCTGGCCGTAGTTGCTAAGGAACTGCAAAGATTTCCCAGAAATGAACAAAGCTAAATGTTGTTTTCGTGATTGAAATCTTTCAAAGGCATTGGACTTCATACATTAACTTGTGATGTTTTACCATTTTTCCATGTTTTTTTGCCGCAGATGCATGGACGTGATCGGAGCTATGCACAAACTTCCGGTATCCTGATCTGAATGATCTCCCTTTTGTCGAGTCATGCTGTTAAGCGCATTGAAATAGTAACCATATAATAAAAGTATTAATTTTAAATAAACCAATCTGGTAAAAAAATCAATCCCAAAATGTCACTGTCTAGAGGTCAAAAGTGTAAAAGAACAGTGACTTCATTTAAATCTGGATGCCTGGATGAGACTATAGAGACAGTTACACCAAAGTCACATAGTGTAATGCTTGTTCAACTTTGTGAAATATTCACATATGATGAGGACAACAGAGTGGTTTGTGTATATTGTCGAGATGCCAGCGCTTCAGGAGAATTTTCAAAAGGAAGAATGTGGAACGATGTGTGGAAGTTGGATTTCTTAAAGTGTCATCTGTCAAGTAAGTCTCATATAGATGGTGTAACAAGACTTAGAAACAAAAACCTTTCCTTACAGAGCAGATTGCTTAGCATGATTCTTGTAAGTCCAGCTGAAAAGCAGAGGAGGCAAATTAATCTTGAACGCAAGTGCTCAAACCCAGAAGAAATCAAGGTACTTATTGACAGTGTGTTGTTGGCTATTAAAATGAACAGCTCAATGCTTTTAATGCTATTAATGACCATATGGAAAAGTATGTGTGCATACCAGCGAGCTGGAGAAGTAAAAATTATGCTTTTGAATTTCTTGAAATTATCAACTGCATTGTCCAAAATGACCTCATGCATGCAATAGCATCGGCAATGTTTCATACTCTAGCTGTTGATGAAAGCACTGATATATCCATTAACAGATACTTGATACTCTATTTTAAATATAGATCCATAAATTCTGCAGACTATAAAACTTCGTTTGGTGGACTATTACGATTGCAAGAATGTGATGCTGTTTCAATAGTGTCTGCAATCAAAGAGTTTTATAAAAAACACCAACTTGATCTAATGAAAATGGTGATGTTCATATCTGATGGTGCCTCCGTGATGTCGGGTAAACTCAATTGCGTGGCGGCTCAGCTGAAACGTGATATTCCACATTTAGTCCAGCAACATTGCATTGCACACTGGGAAGACTTGGGGATTTCGGCTGCATGGAAAGAGGTCAAGCTGATAAGAGACATTGAAACCTTAATGAGAACTGTCTACATGGTGTTCTGTCGGTCATCCAGGAGAAAATGCAAATTTCAGGAAATAGTGGATGCTTCTGAATGTGAGTCAGTGGCTTTCAGGCCACTCAGTGAAGTGCACTGGTTATCTAGGCACTTTGCACTTTGAGCAATTATTCGCAACTATAATCCTCTTCTGGAATATTTTGAGCAAGACAAAGATACTGATCCAGTTTCTAAATACTGCCACAAAAAGCTGAATACTATGGAATACCGAATAACATTAGAAGTTTTGTCAGAGCTGGCTTCACTATCCACGCTGCTCCAGAAATGGGGCCTTACATCTCTTGAAGCATTTCACCTTGCCTGAGGTAAACTGAACAAGATCAGAAGACAGTACCTTGGAGATTCAGTCTTATGGAGTGACGAAGTTAAGGCTCTCTTAGATATGAGCTCTCAAGAAAATAATGAAATTGATACCAGTTCCATAATAACTTTCATAAACATCTTGTGTGCACATTTGGCAGACAGGTTTCCAGAGGATGAAGTCCAGGAGTGGTCCGCTTTTGATTGTGCAGCAATATTTAAGTGTGACTTCAATTTTGGAATTCATCATGTCAAATCCCTATGTTCAAAATACAAAGACTTTCTTGCTGAAGAGATTGTTATAGTCAATCAGTACAATGACTTCAAGTTTGCAGTAGCCGAAAGAATCAAAAGCCAATTGGTTTTAAGTTTCCCGGATATGGTGACATTTGCTCACCAGAACGAACAGTTTCAGGATCTTGCAAAGTTGATGGATATTTGAGGAACATTCCTAGCATCAAGTGCAGACTGTTAGCGTGGCTTTAGCTTAATGAACACTCTAAAAAACAAACTATGGAATCATTTACAAGTAGATCATTTGGACATGCTGATGTGTATTAAGAGTTACCAGCTGGATGGAGGACTGATAGATCTGGACAGAGTTTATATTGAATGGGCAAATGAAAAAAATTGCAGAGAAAAACAGTAAGGTTAGTTTAGCAGTCTTTGACATTTCGACCAATAAGGACATTAAAATGCATTTGTAATTACATATCTTACTCTTGGCTGATAATCATTTATTATTTTTTAGAAAAAATTTAAATTTAAAACACAAATTCTTGTTTTTCTTTTTTTACTTATGATGTCTCTATCTGAAAACCCATATAAATTGACACAAATTGCAAATTAAAAGTTTTTAAATGTATAAGCATTTTACTCGCTTGGGCGCATTTGCCTCATGGTGCACAAATTTGAACTCTGCTTCAAAAATTTGCACAGAAGAAATTCCTTGCGCACGCGGCCTGTCAAAAATTAGAGAGAGCATTGATTCAAACATTTTAAAGATAGGCTTATATTCTCAAGGACCTAGAAGGATTTAATGTCGATTGGACATTGGTTGTGAAAGTATTTTCCTTCAACCTGCAACCTTCAGTAAGACAATTGTTGGAAGACAATTTGCCTTTCCTCAGAAAGACAGTCTGTAACTTTAGGTTATTTTTTTAGCTTTGCTCACTTCTCTCTCTATATTTGAGCTGTGTTGAAAGCAAAGTCACTAGAAATGCTTGCAGACCTACAACTCTGGCTGTACACCAATAGCTATTTGTACATGGTCCTTTTTCAAATATTCCATCATTTTTGTATATTTTCTTCCCCCTCTGGGAAATCCTTCAGAAAAAGTTTATAGAAAAAAACTATTTCAGCATTCCGGCAGCCATCTAACTCAAAAACTTAAGAATAATTAGATTTTGTACTGGGCCTTTTATCCCTATATCTTAAAACAATTTGAAAAAAGGGTATTATAACTGCCCACATTTTACAGACAGTGAAACTAGGCAGCACAGAGAGAGGATGTGAAGCAGAAAGTGAAATGATGCAGCCTGCACTTGAGATGTCTTGTACTTAAGACAAAAATGTATGACCAGGGGCATAAAACTGGATTTCTACCAACCTGGCTAATAAATTGAATAAAGAACAACACATTTAGCCTCTAGAGCAGATTCCATCTATTGATCTCAAAGTGCTGTACATGGGTACATATGCATCATTATCTCCATTTTACAGATAGAGAAAGTGGGATACACAAAGGTGAAGTGACTTGCTCAAGATCACACAGCGAGTCACTGGCAGAGTCAAGAAGAACTCTGGTCCTTTGAATGCCTCCTCCTGTGCAATCCACGGGCCCATAGTCACCCCTAATAGAGACCTCTGGGATAATTCCCCAGATTAAACACACAAAGTGTTAAATCTATTAACCTGCGGAGAGCAACATCATCTTCCAAAAATGACACCAGCTGCTGCCCCTGAGAAGCACTGCAGCATTGGGTGAACTCTGAATTCTCTCTCTCTCTTCGTTGACTTTACTCAGTTTAACAGCAGGAGAGTTGAAGAGCTGGACTGCAAAATGAATTTAGAGATACCATATTCTCTTTACAGGAAAGCTGTGCCCTAGGCTTGGTTGAGTTTGAAGCAGAATTCTGGGGAATCTGGCATGCAGATAACACTGATGCTTTTTGGTATGTATCAAGGAATACCGGAAAGAGCATGATTTCTAGAGCCCATCATGAAAACCACAATCTTTGTTCTGCTGAATCTGAGCAGAGCTCCTCTTCTCCATTTTATAGTACATGCCAGCATCCCTGCTGAGCAATGCCTTTAAGATTACTGCCAAAAATTAGCCAGAAAAGTAAAGAGCTTCTCCCTAGGATATTATGCAGCAATCAGTACAAGAAATAAACAGTTATTATCAATTGTTTCACCCCACATAATCAATTAAGGTTTCTTGAGATGCCTATGGTGTGACATCATTTGTGTAGAGAGGGCATCTGACTGTGTCGAGTGGGACTACCTTTCAAAAACAACAGAGCAGCTGGGATGTGGGAAATTTTATTCATACATGTATCTCCATTATACAAAGGAACAAAGGTTAAAGTTAGTACTAATTCACTGATACATTAGTCATTCCCTCTATCCAGGTAAACGCCCCTTTGTCTGGTATCCACCATGACTCCTATTATTCTCATATCTGTAGAATCATCAGCCTGTTTAATTAGGCAAGACTCTTTAATTGGAGTCATTAAAACTGAGAACAAATGGCATCTCTCTCTTAGAGAGACAAGGTAGTTGAGGTAAAATATCAACTTCTGTTGATGAGAGAGACAAGGTTTCAATCTTACACAGAACTCTTTGTCATGTCTCTCTCTTGTCAAACAAGGTTTTGCCATAGTCCCTTAATCCAATAGAATCACTCTATCTGAACTTCCTCCTTATAAATATATTTGCCAGTATTCCATACTAGGGATCATTTGAGAAAAATCTGATGTAGCCTCTGAGTAACTTTATTAATTAATAATATTAAGCATTTATATAGCGTTTTTCATCATAGATCTCAAAGCACTTTGTAAAGGTGGGTAAGTATTATTGCCCCTTTGCAGAGAATGAAATTCAGTCACAGGACTGGTAAGTGTCCACGCTTCAAAACAGAATCATGAAAAATTGGGGAAAGTTCAGATCAGAACCACAGGAATGATTCAAGGTCTGCAGGGAGAGTCTTAAGAAGGTAAATCTATTCAGTTTATCAAAGAGAAGATTAAAGAGGTGACTTGAACAAGGTCTCAGGGGGAGAAGATTTCTGCTAGTGGAGGGCTCTTTAACTTAACAGACAAAGGCAGAATAGGCCCAATGAATGGAAGTTGAATAATTCATTAGAACAACATGCTGAGGGACATGATTAATTTTCTGTCACATGACTTCTTTAAATCAAGATTGGATGTATTTCGTAAAACGTATGATCTACCTCATCCTGACATAATGACACCAAGCAGGGCGGGGTTGCAAGTATCTTGGAGGACAGGATTAGGATTCAAAATACATTGATAAACTGGAGAGTTGGTCTGAAATCAACAAGATGAAATTAATTAAAGATAGGTGCAAAGTACTACACTTAGGAAGGAAAAATAATCAAATGTAGAAATACAAAATGGGGAATAACTGGCTAGGCAGTAATACTGCTGAAAAGGATCTGAGGTTTATAGTGGAACAACAAACTGAATAGCAGTCCACAATGTGATGCAGTTGCAAAAAGACAAACAATTCTGGAATGTATGAACAAAAGTGTCATATGCAAGACACAGGAGGTTCTGTTCTATTTGGGATGAGTGAGGCTTCAACTGGAGTACTGTGTCTGGTTTTGAGTACCACACTTTAAGAAAGATGTGGACAAATTAGAGAGTTCAAAGGAGAGCAACAAAAATGATAAAAAGTTTAGAATACCTGACCTATGAGGAGAGGTTTAAAAAAACTGAGCATTCTTATTCCTGAGAAAATAAAACTGAGAGGGAAATTGATAACAGTCTTCAAATATGTGAAGAAGTATTATAAACAGGACAGTGATCACTTGTTCTCCATGTCCACTGAAAGTAGGGACAGAGCTTGGGTACGGCGAATTGGGGCAGCCACTCTGGGCCCTGCACTTTAGGGGGCCCCACAGGCCATTGAGATTGGCTGGTGCCTGAGACCCCAGGTGCGCGGGGGCAGCAGCTGGAGCCCCGGGCACATGGGGCCGGTAGATGGGACCCCAGGTGTGGGGCAGCAGCCAGGACCCCTGGTGTGGGGCTGGCAACCAAGAGCCCAGGCGCGGGAGCCCGGGGGTGCTGCAGCACTCTTCCCCCACACCCCTCCACCTCTTGTTTCCATGCCTGTGGCGGGGGCTGATTTGTCCCAGGCCCCGCACCCCCCTAGGGATGGCCCTGGGTAGGGAAAGAAGTAATTGGCATAGTCTGCAGCAAGAGAGATATTAAAGAAAAATGTTCTAACTCTAAGGATAGTTAAACAATGTTAACTGAACAGGTTACCACGGGATATTGTGGAATCCCCATCATTGGAGGTTTTTAAGAATGGGTTAGACAAACACGTCAGAGATGGTCTAGGTTTACTTAGTCCTGCCTCAGCATGGAGGAATGGACTAGATGACCTCTGAAAATCCCCTCCAGCCCCACATTTCTATATTTCTGTGATTCGTGTGTTATGCTGGAGGTGAGACAAGATGATCGTAATGGCCTTAAAATCTGTGATTCACCCAAGGTCATGCAAGGGGTCAACAGCAGAGCTAGGATTAGAATGCAGGTCTCTCAACATTCTGTCCCAAGGCTATACTTCCTAGGCCAGAAGGGACCACTAGATCATCTAGTCTGATCTTTTGTATAATAAAGGCCATTTCACTCAATTAACCCTATATTGAACCCAATAACTTAGGTTGGACTAAAACATTTCAGTCCTCAGTAGACTAAACTGTTGAGTGCTACAGGCAGAGAACAGGAGAGACCAAATAGCCACAGGTGTTGAGTGATTTGCGTCTCAGCTAGACCCCTATTAAATTTTGACACTTGGGAATTTGGAGTTCACAGAAAAAAACTGACTTAGCTTATAAGTTTGTGGGTGGGGAAGCCTTACAGTAGCTGGTGCTGGGTTTCCCCAATTTAAATAGTTGCTCTGCAGCTATTTTCTGGCCCTTGTCTCCAGTTGAGTCTTTACTTCATAGACTAGCTCTGAACAACATCCTTGAGCTTTTATCTGCAGGCGACAAACAGAGCTATGCAAACTGGATTGGCAGGAAAACAAAGAAGGCTTTCATCTCATCATTGCACAAGGTACTTACAGTAACTTCTCTAGGAAAAAAAGATTACACATCAACATTGTGAGCATAAAGACAATTTAAAAGAGATGTTAAGAAACTTCATGTCAGAAAATATAGAACATCTGCAAATAGACAAGTATTCAGTAATATGTTGCATCAATGATCTTGGAGGAAAGAGTCTGTTCTTGTTCAGTGACAAGACTTTAACATATCCTGGAGGGGTTTTTTAGCAGACTAAGCTGCTTCTTGTGATCAGGAAGATAAAAAATGGCTGCATGCAGGGCTTCAGGAATGGTTATTAAGTTGGGTTTTATTTCTTCTGACAGCAATGCATTATGTCAAGACCATGGACCTGCTTCTCCTCTGCCTTACACCTCATCCAGACATTTACTCCAGTGCCAAGGCCACTGTTCTGATGTAGGAGTGTGATGACCGCGATCTTGACCCACACACCAGGGACCTCCAAAGCTAAACACATAAGATGAAATCCTGGCATCACTGAAGTCAATGGGAGTTTTGCCTTTCTCTTCAGTGGGACCAGGATTTCAGCCTTGAGTCGCTGGAGCTTGAGTTAAAGAAGCAAGTTGTGCAGCTGTGGGCAGTACCAGACTCACATCCTCTGTGGATCAGGCACAGAGAGGGACACATAGCACATATAGTGAGCTGTGGGCTACAGTGGGAACACATTGTGGAAGCTACAGGAACAGAAATACTAAACAAAAATACAAACACATGGACCATTAAACAATCTGTTGGATGGAACTGTACTTGTCTATTTTTTTATTCAGCAGAGACAATTTACATTTCTGCTACTAAAGTTTTAACTCTGTTTTCTGCACATATAGAAAGCATGCCATTACATTTCACATTCACTTGCTAATGGGAATATCTAAAAACCTCCTACTAATGAAAGTTTCCATAACTTTCTTCATTGAAAACACACTGATTTCCATTGCTGGGTCCATCCCAGTAGAGTTCTGTAACACACACACATCCCAGCCGGGCTTGCTCAGAACGTGCTCCAGGTGGATCACTGAGCTATCTGTAAGGGTGGTGTCATTTGATTTGCAAAGATCTACAGAATCCTAATTTCAATGGTATCATCCTCTGCTCCCCTCCCCACTCCTGAGCTCCCAGCTCCTCCAGTTGCTGGACATTTTGATAATACAGTGCCAGAAATGGGTCAAGTTGGGTATCATTCAAAAGCCCTGTCTCTCACAAACGTAGTAGAACCAAACATGATAAACATAGGACAATTATGTAGTTATATATTTAAAAAAAAGTTTAAAAATCAACTTTTAAAAATTACACTTTAACACAGGGATGCATTGTTTACATTAAACAGACACCTATCTTTGGTAAACCTTGGGAAGTTAACTTTGACATGAAGGACTGAAAACATTTATTCATCAAAGTCATCGTCAGTGTCATCTCCATCTGTATTTGCACATCTCCATACAATACAGGTTGCTGGCCAAACATTTGTAGGTTGGTGAGCATCTGGTCTTTGGACATGAGCATTTGATTAGCTGAAGGATTCATTTGGGAGTGCCTAGTATTTTATACACAATTGGTGTGATCACTGCATCCTCCAAGACCCATCCATGCTTGATAGAGGAGGGTAGTTTTGAGGCACTCTGTCACCCCAGAACCATCCCATTGCTTGATGATTTGCCCTCTTGATAGCCAGCATTAATGCACCCCTTGTTGGTGGCAATTTTTCTGAGTGAACTGAGCAATCATTGGGTAGCAGGATGATTGGCAGGATGCATTAACGAGTCATTCGCTTTGGCACTTCGTGTAGTGCTGAGTTAAAGAGTGACCATGTTGAAGGGTGTCTTTCTCCTGAAATGGCATCGTATGGCATGTCTTGGGCATCTAGATCATTTGAGGAAATATCTCCTTTCCCGTCAGCTGAAGCTGTATTCAGTGATTTTTCACCCTGGAATGTATCCCACTTTTGCACAATAACCAAGTGAGGTCAAGTTTAGTGAATGTGGAAAGCTCCACTAGAGTCGATTTAACTGCTGCTTCATTGAAAACTGGACTTCTTGGCTTCAGAATTTTTGGCCTTTGGTAGGAAAATAAGTGAGTCGTGAAGTCAGGAAGCTCCTTCAAAGGCCAGTTCTTGCTGATGCAGACAGCACTCGAGCCTGGGACTGGTCTCCATTAATACACTCCTGATAGCAGCCCATAACCTTGGCCATATGCTGTACGTTCAAGGAAGTCTAAGTTATCAGCAGCACAAAATATAAACCTACCCTTGATGAGGTCTAGCAGAATGTACAAACTTCATTCAGTTCCATGTGGCAAAGAATCTTGCTTGCAATTGCAGTCTCAAGGCACAGTACTCTGTTGTAGTCAGTGGAGGAGCCAGCGCTGTGTATAAGCTATGAGGAATTTGGTATGGGTTTTGGAATGAGTTGTTAAACCAATAGCCATTTGTAGTGGTATATTATTCATATGCCACACAGTTGTTGTGTATACATTGGAAACCTGCCTGTGATGGGGTGGGAGAACCTCGTCCAGTGCAGGCTGAGTGTACCCCATCCTCCGAGCTGTCCTCTACCTCAGGACGGTGAGGCCTAGTGGCCAGAGTCAGAACTGCCCCTGTCGCCGGGACTGCATGACTCAGTGATCAAAATCAACACGGTTGGTCCTGTCCTCAGGGCCAGGAGACCTGATGACCAGAGTCAATTGGACTGCCCTGTCTCTCAGGGCTGTGTGGCCTAGTGGCCAAAGTCAATAAAGCTCCCCTTATGTTCAGGGTGGGTTCACGCTAGGGTCAGTGGGCCACCACCTGGCGAGGTGTGGTGGGTAGGATAGGAGGACCCGTCCCACCCTGTTCCACCAGGACCTGACCCTGGGGGCCCTAGCAGTGGAACAGGGCTCTGACTGAAACACGCCGACTTCCCACAGGACTATGGCTAGTCCCGCCCCTGGCCCACTTCCAATCCTGTCTCTTGGAGCAGTAGTCAGGGTGTCATCGGGGGCTCTGGTCTCCTCAACATATGTGGTTCCCAGTGACTCCAGTCCCTCTCGTACGTCGGTAGGTACCTGGGCATTGCCTGGGTCTTGGCACCTCTGGCATCTGCGTTCAGGGTTCCAGCTGCTCCTGGGTAGGAGCCTACAAGGTCCATCCTTCCTCCTCAGCAGTCAGCCCAGACTGAGCTGAGCTGCGCCTTTTATACTAGTAAAGCCCTGAGTGGATACCAAATTTTTATCCAATAGTATGTGCTAGCAGCTTGCACACTCCCGGACAGGAGACACAGACCACTGAGTGGAAAGGGGTGTGCGAGCCGCTTGCACACACTAGTGTGATTAGGGACAGCAGCTGGTGAGCCTGGTGCCCCTCTCAGTGGGCGAGGCTGGGAACAGTGCAGCCACGCCGGAGGAGCTGCCGGCATGGGGCACCGACTTCTGGGAGCAGCAGCCCAACAGTCTGCTACTTTCGCCAGTGCCATTCCCAGTAGAGCCCGTCAGCTTCTCAGGTACCGATTTATATCCACGGATATCCACATCCGTAGATAGAAATGTTGTGTCTGTGCAGGGCTCTATATACTAGTATTGCACTGGGAGTACGCCCAGTAGGGATGTGGGGGTGTGGCTTCTTCAGCCCACAATAAGGAGTTAACCCTTCCCTGTCCAGTGCCGGGTGAGTGCACCCCGTCACACTGCCTTTCACTCAGGCACTCGTACATGAACCTTGTTCTTCACTTGCTTACTGTCATACTTGCTGGTGCAGAAGTCACTGCAACCACTGACGCACCACTTAAGAAAAAGTACAGGTCATGTGGTATTACTTTTTCAGGACTGGCATCAGCTGTGAATTCTTTGAAACTCCCAGATACTGCAGGACAAAATGCTTGTCCATAAAAATTTAGCAGCTGTAAACAGAGTCTTCACATTTACTGTTGACTTTAGGGCTTTCTTCCTCTTTTGATAGCCCTACACCATTTGCAGCTTTTAAAGATATGCACTGTGCTTCATTTCTGCAGATAGTTTTTAGAAATCCTATGTCTGTAGCTGACAGTTCATTTTCAATAAATGCTTTAAGAGCCTTTTTGCTAAGCATTTGTTCCTCTTCCATCCCATTCAAAGCACATATTTCTCTGTACTTAGTCTCGGCATTGGACACCACCACCGCTTTCTGCATTCATTAAAGACTCTGCACAGTCACCCAGTTTGCAGTAGTAAAATCAGTATTTGTTTCTCTTGCTTTTACCTTTTGGCGCAACACATTACATACATTCTTGGTGTAGACTTTGGTTGTGTGTGCACAGTGGGACTCCTATGTGGTACCACAACAAATGCATTTTATACTAATAATGTCACGCTGAAAGGTGCTGATGGCTGCCATGAAGTGGGTCTTTCGATCCAAAGACACAGACTTGGGTAAAGCTGATGGGTGTGCTAAACACCCTTCTTTCAAGCTCAGTGGAATGAGCAATTAAGTCCTTTTATGTAGCAAGAGAGCTGGAAACAATGGAAGCTATCATTCAAGGTTAGAGGCTACATGGCAAGGCCTAATCAGAATTAAGCCAGATGGACAGAGAGGTGCTGACTGAAAGTGCAGGGGCCAGTGTGTGTCAGAGGCAGAAAAGCCATCAGAGAAAAAGTTGTGACACTGAGAGGAAGGGTGACCCTGGGAGGAAGCAGACAGACAGAGCTTTTTAGGCACAGAACTTGCTGGAGAGGTAGACTTGGGGATTTCTGAGCATGCAAACTGGTGGCTGCTGTTTGTTTCTACTGTGTTATTTGTAAATAAACAGGACTGCGTCAAAGGAATACCTGACTCATACCATCACTTTCTCCTCCTAATAGAAACATTCCTGCACGGCTCCAGCTATTGGCTAACTGAGCTGCCCAAGAATGGCAACAATAGTGTGTCTTTGCTATGTTGGTGAAATTTCCCTTTTCCTTGTTGCCCCTGCTGTGGCTCAGATAGAACACATGCTACTCAATCTGCTCCCAGACCAGTGTGTTCTGTTTCCTGGAGAGAAATGCCATGAAAACACAATTTGTTACTTTGAACACTTAGGCCTTGTTTACCTAGTGAACTTGACCCTGGTAAGAACCATGTGGTCCCTACCATGTATGTAATATACCTTGAATCCACACACAAAAGTGCTCCAAATGGTTTACATGCCAACCAAGTTCTGCTTGGATTATACTTGCCTTCAGCAGCAGGGCTAAATGCTGGTTTAGTCTGAACCATTGCAATCAGTATTGGTTCAGTGCCAGTGAGGATGTCACCAATATGGTTTAGACTCAAATGGTTCTGACTGTCGTCCCACTACTGCTCCACAGTGCTCTGGTGGCCTTTTGAAATCTTCTAGAATCCACCATTTCTGGGCACTGAGCCAACAGCTCTCGGTAGGTACGGAAGGGCATTTCAAGTGAAATGGTTCAGCTGGTGCTAGCAGGGATGCAGGATACCTGCGTCGGTAAGTATGGATCGTGTGCATGCACTGAAATATTTGTACTTAAGCCTCTTCTTTGTTAATTGTTTTGTGAGTGACAAAAAGATTGCCCCAGTTCTTCCTCTCCAGACTAAAGCAAGACACTGGTCAATGTTACCTATCAGCTCTGTGTTCTTGGGGAACCAGGGTGCAGTGTCCAGCCTGTCTGACTCACAAAAGACCTCCTCCCCGCCGCCTCTGCTTGAACCAAAGCCGATCAGAAGAAAAACTTACAAAAAGCAATGAAAAGGTGGTGGAAGACACACCTAAACCCCTCTGGACAAGAGTGACAGGATTAAGGAAACTCCCCTAGCCTCATTTGCATCGGAGATGGGACAGGGAGGCATCCCTATTAGCATATAGAATGGAAAACAGAGATTCCAAGGCAAGAACTGCATGGAACTCTGGGAGCAGAACAGCAGGGAAGCACTGCATGATGGGGGATCTCTGCTCCAGATGTTAATGAACCCACGCCTGCACACACCCAGCTCAGCAGTTATCAGACCAATTCTAGTAATAAATCCTTTATTGGTATCCAAAATAGTGAAGCTGCCTAATTGTATTGTGAGCTTCCTCAAAGGAACACAGCCAATAGCCAGGAATGATCGGTTCCTATTGTCTACCCTGAACAAAACAACTTTGGTATATTCCATAAACAAATCTAGTGTTCTCCCTTGAACCATTGTTCTTTCCCTACAAAAACCCCTACCCATGCTCAAATAAGAATTCTGATGCCTGTATCCAACATCTGCATCCATTGGGACTTCATCTTCTCCTGATCCAACTCTCTCTCCCTGCCCCACCTAGATTTAGTCTCCTGGCCCTGACTTGTGTGATCAGTTATAGTTTTCTAAACCTGATTTTTATAATCAAATTTAAATTAGATTTAATATTATAACTATTTTATTTGTTTGGCTCCCCTTGTATGATTATTACCTGGTAATAAATAACTTTCATGGTTAAGCTGGTTGCTTCGCTCTCTCTCCCCCCTGCCCCCCCCCCCCACTCCATGGGTGTTTTTTGGCTTTCCCATTTGCTCTGCAGCAATGCTCCTCATACCTAAGCTAAGGATCCCTGCAGCGCCCAAAAATCCTGTGGGGTTTCCTCATCAAGTGGGTTATGACCAGAACAATTGTAACATGGAAGTGGGGGTAGAAATGTGCTGAACCAGGGACATATGAGGGTGGCAGCTTGAAAGTGCTGCTCAACCCAGACTGCTCAGGTGTACTCTATTCCGATGCGGTGCCCATGGCTTATGAGTGTGGCAGCTTGGAGGTGCTGTTGGACCCAGCCTGCTGAGTCCAGGGACATATAAGGAGTCAGCTTGGGAGTGCTGATTAACCCGATCCTCTCAGATGCTCTCTGTTAATGTGTCTGTGTGTGTGTGTTTGCCTGAGTCTGGGGCTAGAAGAACTCAGCCCTGGGGAACCTAGGTCCTGTAGGATAGCTCCATTGGGAGGGAACTTGCAGCAGGGAGAAGTAGAGCTCTGTGTGAGAACACAAGTGACACAAACAGTACATTGATAGAAGTACAGACCTCCCCCCCACACACACACAGAAGAGTAACCCTAATAAATGAGCATACCGCAAAGTAATGAGTAAAAATGGTAACATAAAGAGCATAAGTATACGGCCCTTCTTGCCACCAACAGCTTTCCCCAAGTTTTGGCTGTATTTCTACTTAATTAACCTGGCTTTGTCATTTAGGGGATGTTCAGGCAATAAAATATGACTGGGTGTGAATTATAGCGCAATAATTCATGCCTTGAGCATTGTCAGATACAAAACTGAAAGCTGAGTGCCATCGATGCAACTAAGCATGAATTATTGCACCATAATTCAAGCCCTGAGGAAACAATAAGGGATTAGCCAGACACTATCAATGTGTGTGTGTGTCGGGGGGGGGACATTAAATATATTCCTTGGAGTGAGGCAGTGGTGCTGAATGAAGAGGAAAAATTGTGCTATTTGGGGCATTTCTTTCTGTCTCTAACCATGTTTTCTCTGCAGAGGAGCGAGGGAAAAGCACAGGGCCTGGCTTAACCTAGAACTCCCTTAAGGGAAAAGCACAGGGCCTGGCTTAACCTAGAACTCCCTTAAGGGAAAAGCTGGTTGTGTGCAGACCAGCTGTCACCTGGGCACTATCTGTTCAGTTCTCCATCTCTGTTTTGAATATTCAACACCTGTCATTCCAAAGAACGCTAAAACACTTTATAAACTTAGTAAAAAGAACAGGAGGACTTGTGGCACCTTAGAGACTAACAAATTTATTAGAGCATAAGCTTTCGTGGGCTACAGCCCACTTCATCGGCTGCATAGAATGGAACATACAGTAAGAAGATATATATATACATACAGAGAAGGTGGAAGTTGCCCTACAAACTGTAAGAGGCTAATTAATTAAGATGAGCTATTAGCAGCAGGAGAAAAAAACTTTTGTAGTGATAATCAAGATGGCCCATTTAGACAGTTGACAAGAAGATGTGAGGATACGTAACTTAGGGAAATAGATTGAATATGTGTAATGACCCAGCCACTCGCAGTCTCTATTCCCTTAACCCACCCAACAATATTGTTAATCTTTCCAGCTATACTCTTAGCCCAGCAGAAGAGTCTGTCCTATCTCAGGTCCTCTCCTTTTGTCCCTCCAGGCCCACGAACATGATACAGTTCTGTGGTGACCTAGAATCCTATTTTCAACGTGTCCAGCTCAAAGAATATTTCCAACACACCTCTGAACAACATACTAACCCACAGAATCCTTCCTACCAACATTACAAAAAGAAGGATTCTGCGTGGACTCCTCCTGAAGGTCGAAACAACAGACTGGACTTCTACATAGAGTGCTTCCGTCGACGTGCACGGGCTGAAATTGTGGAAAAGCAGCATCACTTGCCCCATAACCTCAGCTGTGCTGAACACAACGCCATCAACAGCCTCAGGAACAACTCTGACATCATAATCAAAAAGGCTGACAAAGAAGGTGTTGTTATCATCTTGAATAAGTTGGAATATGAACAAGAGGGTGCTAGGCAGCTCTCCAACACCACATTCTACAAGCCATTAACCTCTGATCCCACGGAGGATTACCAAAAGAAACTACACCATCTCCTCAAGAAACTCCCTGAAAAAGCACAAGAACAAATCCGCACAGACACACCCCTAGAATCCCGACCAGGTGTATTCTATCTGCTACCCAAGATCCATAAACCTGGATTCCTGGACACCCCATCATCTCAGGCATTGGCACCCTGACAGCAGGATTTTCTGGCTATGTGGACTCTCTCCTCAGGCCCTACTCTACCAGCACTCCCAGCTATCTTCGAGACACCACTGACTTGCTAAGGAAACTACAATCCATCGATGATCTTCCAGAAAACACCATCCTGGCCAATATGGAATAGAAGCCCCCTACACCAACATTCCACACAAAGATGGACTACAAGCCGTCAGGAACAGTATCCCCGATAATGTCATGGCAAACCTGGTGGCTGAACTTTGTGACTTTGTCCTCACCTACAACTATTTCACATTTGGGGACAATGTATACCTTCAGATCAGCAGCACTGCTATGGGTACCCGCATGGCCCCACAGTATGCCAACATTTTTATGGCTGACTTAGAACAACGCTTCCTTAGCTCTCATCCCCTAACGCCCCCACTCTACTTGCGCTATATTGATGACATCTTCATCATCTGGACCCATGGAAAAGAAGCCCTTGAGGAATTCCACCATGATTTCAACAATTTCCATCCCACCCATCAACCTCAGCCTAGACCAATCCACACAAGCGGTCCATTTCCTGGACACTACTGTGCTAATAAGCGATGGTCACATAAACACCACCCTTTATCAGAAACCTACTGACCACTATACTTACCTACATGCCTCCAGCTTCCATCCAGGACACACCACACAATCCATTGTCTACAGCCAAACTCTAATACAACCACATTTGATCCAATCCCTCACTCAGAGACAAACACCTACAAGATCTCTATCAAGAGTTCTTAAAACTACAGTATCTACCTGTTGAACTGAAAAAACAGATTGACAGAGCCAGAAGAGTCCCAGAAGTCACCTACTACAGGACAGGCCCAACAAGGAAAATAACAGAACGCCACTAGCTGTCACCTTCAGCCCCCAGCTAAAACCTCTCCAGCACATCATCAAAGATTTACAACCTATCCTGAAAAATGGTCCCTCACTCTCACAGATCTTGGGAGACAGACCAGTCCTCGCTTACAGACAGCCCCCCACCCTGAAGCAAATACTCTCCAGCAACCACACACCACAAAACAAAAACACTAACCCAGGAACCTATCCTTGCAACAAAGCCTGATGCCAACATCTTTATTCAAGTGACACCATCATAGGACCTAATCACATTAGCCATGCCATCAGGGGCTCGTTCACTTGCACATCTACCAATGTGATATATGCCATCACGTGCCAGCAATGCCCCTGTGCCATGTACATTGGCCAAACCAGACAGTCTCTATGCAAAAGAATAAATGGACAAAAATCTGACATCAGGAATCATAACATTCAAAAACCGGCAGGAGAACACTTCAACCTCTCTGGCCACTCAGTAAAAGATTTAACGGTGGCAATTTTGCCACAGAAAAGCTTCAAAAACAGACTCCAACGAGAAACTGCTGAGTTTGAATTAATATGCAAACTAGATACCATTAACTTGGGTTTGACTAGAGACTGGGAGTGGCTGGGTCATTACACATATTTAATCTATTTCCCCATGTTAAGTAACCTCACACCTTCTTGTCAACTGTCTAAATGGGCCATCTTGATTATCACCACAAAAGTTTTTTTCTCCTGCTGCTAATAGCTCATCTTAATTAATTAGCCTCTTACAGTTTGTATGGCAACTTCCACCTTCTCTGTATATATATATATATATCTATATATATATATAGATATATATATATATCTTCTTACTATATGTTCCATTCTATGCATCTGATGAAGTGGGCTGTAACCCATGAAAGCTTATACTCTAATAAATGTGTTAGTCTCTAAGGTGCCACAAGTACTCCTGTTCTTTTTGCGGATACAGACTAACACGGCTGCTACCCTGAGACCTATAAACTTAGTACAAACTATAGACAAAGATCACTTCACCTGCCATGGAAAGAGTCAGAGCTCACGAGCACGGTGCCCTCTAAGCTGTGCGCATGTGCGCGGTCACACAGATCATAAACCCTGCGTACACGGTGAAACACCACGTGCACAAAAATTTGCACAGCACAACAATTTGCACAGAAGAAATTTTTTGCGCACATGGCCTGTCAAAAATTAGAGGGAGCATTGCTCACAAGGAGGAGGAGACAGAAGGAACATCTGAACTAGAGGGTGTGACTTGCAAGAGGAATTCATTTCTATCACAGGTGTAGGTCAAAAGCAGGTGCAGACATGGTGACAGTCATGGTCTGCAGTGCTGAACTTTCATACAGCTCTCACTCGACAAAGATGCTGTGCCAAGGTAGTAATAAAGGACACAGAGCAGATATGAGGCCAGTTTCCAAGGATCAAATGAGGACACAGGTGGTAACAAAACTTGCTTGGGAGCTCTCTCTACACTGCGTGGCAAAGAGCAGGGAAACCCGCAGTTAGAACAGATGCTCTGGCAGAGTCAAGCTGTGCTCCCCACCTCACTGGGAAAAGAGGCTATTAGCCAGAATGGCCAGGGATGCAACCTCTTGCTCTGTGTATCCCTCGCCACTGTTTGCCAGAAGCTGGGAGTAGACGACGAGGAACTGATCACTAGATAATTGCCCTATTCTGTTCATTCCCTCTGAAGCACCTGGCATTGGCCATTGTTGGAAGACAGGATCCTGGGCTAGCTGGACCATTGGCCTGACCCTGTATGGATGTTCTGATGTTCCTAAGGGCAGGTATGCTGCACAAGATGCTGACTGGCACTCTTGCTAACACAGGGCTGTTGGGCTTTCTGCCTAGTTCACATCACAGTGTGGCCTTGAAATACATCAGTTGTCTGCTGCTGGACCAAACTAGAGGGCAATCTTGAAGGGTGAGCTGGTTTTTATTTGCTCAGCAAACCTCAAGGCAGCAGCTGTGGATCAAAGAGAGCTGTCAGATGGCATGGAAGGGCCTGAACATGACATTCCTCACCAAATCCTCAGTGCTGGGGTAGAGGACGAAGACAAAAAAAAAACCCCAGCCACTAGTACAATCAAGAGCCTAGGTTTGTAGCACAGATATTCATGTTCGTGAGGTCGGAAGGCTCAACCTAGGAGTCAGTAATCCCCTGATGCAGCAACACTGCCTCCAAGTCCTCCCTCCCACTCCCAAGTTGCAAATATGGTAGGGAATGACTTTGATTATATTCGGAGAACCTGAGCACCATTGGTAAGTGGCGGCGCAAGATGCCTTTGCTCAACCCCACGTTTCCAGTTGTTTCCTGCCTCCCCATGTCCTGTCCCTCTTCCCCTTTCACCTTCACACAAGCAGAGGTGCAGCTTAGCTGCTGCAGAAAAGCACAAAGCTTCACTTCCTGTGGACCAAGCAGTGAGGTGCTTGGAAAAAATATTGTCCCACTGCTGTGTGCCCTAGGCAGCATAGAACAAAGGCAGGCTCTTATCGTTCTTCTCGTATCACATTCCTCAATACAAGGAGGTCAGGTTTGCAGAATTAGAAACAAATAATACAAAACATTACTAAAGCTATTGCAGAGTTTGCTGCAGGGTATATAAGCTATTAGCGACCAGCATGTGGAAGGAATGGATGGAACTGGGGTACTCCATTTTCTTGATCCTGAGCACAAACCCACTTTTCAAAGTATCAATTAGACACAACCCCTATTCTTCATCCACTCACTTTATGCCACTGTAGCTAGTGGAGGTGGCTCTTAGGAAATACCCCAGTGCAAGGGGACTTCCCAATAAGGGTAACGCAGGCCTAAAGGTCCTTCATTGGTCCCTCACACAGCTCTACAGGTGGTGTGTACCAAAGATTGAAGGATTCTTATGGTGGGGCAGGAAGAAACGTAGTGGGAGTGCCCTATATTGCAGCTATTCTGGCCTGCAGAGTGATGCAAAGAAGGTGTAGGAAGCTACTGTAGATTAAAGTAGCTCCAGATGCCCCCAACTGAGCCCAGAATTCAGGAGGTGCCAAAATGATGTAAAGTCATCTTTGTGTTGCATCTCTTGGGAGGTGCAGCTCAGAATCTGGCTCCTTGGCTAGTCAGCCATAAGCATCGTTACTCCCACATCATGAGGGGAAGTTCAGGCCCCAAGACCATGCCCCTATTTGCATAGACTATGCCCCATTTTCAGGCTGTGCCATCCATTTTCAGGATACAACCCTCCTTCCCCAGCCTAAACATTTGTGCAGTGTTTCTGTGCACTGATAAGCATCTCCAGCCATATTCATTCATGGCAGTTCATTCAAGTAGGGTAAGTGAGGCACACGAATTGATATGAGAGATAACTTCCACACTGTTGCATGCACGGTTAATATGTCAGCATGCTAGTTATGCCTTCCAGGCCCTTGCACCCCCTAGAGAGTTTCAATGGATGGACACTAGTAAATATGCCCCAAGCTGTTTGTGCACTGCAACACTCACAAAAGTTTAGGATGGGATAGAAAACGGAATACTGTATCTACTTGAAACTCCATGGGACATGTTAGGGAAATATAATGCAATTTCCCAAGTTTGAATTTGACTGGGACACTCCCCTACACATGTGAAAAACATCTTGGGATCTTTACTGTCCAAGAAAAGGACAGAATTTCGGTTTTACATCTCATCAGAAGATAGTAAATGCAAAAAAAATCACCCCTTCTCAGGGTTTCTTCCCTGCATTGTGCAATCCAGGTTCTCCCCAGAGATCTAGCACTGGTTATGGTCCAAAAACTAAGCAGGTCATTTTCTCCCTGGCTCTGTGAGAGAGTTTCTGCCACTCAGGACCCTCCACAACTCCCCTATTTCATGGGAAACAGCAGCTTATATCCTGTCTCCCTTCCCAGGATCCTCTATAGTGGAGGCCTACAAATCACAGCAGCCCTGGTACTTTACTTACCAGGATTCCTTCTGTACGAGAGAAGAGGAGAGCTTTGCCCTCCACACAATTCAAAGCTCCAGTCCCAGGCCCTATACAATCAGCAGCCTTAGCTCTCTCTCTCTCTCAAGCCACAGACTATCATCCCAGGACCACTTCTTCCCTCTCAGGGGATGCTGCTTATGTTTCACAGCTCTCTCTTTGCAGTTAAGCCCTAGGAAAGGCCTTGGAGGCTTCCACACCCAGCCTTAAAGGGCCAGTGAAAACCATGACATGTAGCCAAAAGGGCCAGCTGTAGAATACTGCATTCAGCTCTGGCTTCCCCAGCACGGGAAAGATATTGACAGATTGGAGGGATGAACAATTCAAATAATTAAGGGCTGTAGAAATGGATGTATGAAGAAAGACAAAAGCAAGTAAATATGTGTAGCATGGCTATCAGTGATGCCAAAAAGGAGAAGTGAGCATTTGCTATGAGTATGTGAAGCATGTAAATCCAAAGCAGAAAGGGGAAAAAAAGAGTTACTGACCTTTCATAACTGTTGTTCTTTGAGATGTGTTGCACATGTCCATTCCACTCTGAGCCCTGGTCTACACTAGGACTTTAGGTCGAATTTAGCAGCGTTAAATCGATGTAAACCTGCACCCGTCCACACAATGAAGCCCTTTATTTCGACTTAAAGGGCTCTTAAAATCGATTTCCTTACTCCACCCCTGACAAGTGGATTAGCGCTTAAATCGACGTTGCCGGCTCGAATTTGAGGTACTGTGGACACAATTCGATGGTATTGGCCTCCGGGAGCTATCCCAGAGTGCTCCATTATGACCGCTCTGGACAACACTCTCAACTCAGATGCACTGGCCAGGTAGACAGGAAAAGAACCGCGAACTTTTGAATCTCATTTCCTGTTTGGCCAGCGTGGCAAGCTGCAGGTGACCATGCAGAGCTCATCAGCACAGGTGACCATGATGGAGTCCCAGAATCGCAAAAGAGCTCCAGCATGGACCGAACAGGAGGTACGGGATCTGATCGCTGTTTGGGGAGAGGAATCCGTGCTATCAGAACTCTGTTCCAGTTTTCGAAATGCCAAAACCTTTGTCAAAATCTCCCAGGGCATGAAGGACAGAGGCCATAACAGGGACCCGAAGCAGTGCCGCGTGAAACTGAAGGAGCTGAGGCAAGCCTACCAGAAAACCAGAGAGGCGAACAGCCACTCTGGGTCAGAGCCCCAAACATGCCGCTTCTATGATGAGCTGCATGCCATTTTAGGGGGTTCAGCCACCACTACCCCAGCCGTGTTGTTTGACTCCTTCAATGGAGATGGAGGCAATATGGAAGCAGGTTTTGGGGACGAAGAAGATGATGATGAGGAGGAGGTTGTAGATAGCTCACAGCAAGCAAGCGGAGAAACCGGTTTTCCCGACAGCCAGGAACTGTTTCTCACCCTACACCTGGAGCCAGTACCCCCCGAACCCACCCAAGGCTGCCTCCTGGACCCGGCAGGCAGAGAAGGGACCTCTGGTTAGTGTACCTTTTAAAATACTATACATGGTTTAAAAGCAAGCATGTGAAAGGATTACTTTGCCCTGGCATTTGCGGTTCTCCTAGATGTAGTCCTAAAGCCTTTGCAAAAGGTTTCTGGGGAGGGCAGCCTTATTGCGTCCTTCATGGTAGGACACTTTACCACTCCAGGCCAGTAACACGTACTCGGGAATCATTGTAGAACAAAGCATTGCAGTGTATGTTTGCTGGCATTCAAACAACATCCGTTCTTTATCTCTCTGTGTTATCCTCAGGAGAGTGAGATATAATTCATGGTCACCTGGTTGAAATAGAGTGCTTTTCTTCAGGGGACACTCAGAGGAGCCCATTCCTGCTGGGCTGTTTGCCTGTGGCTAAACAGAAATGTTCCCCGCTGTTAGCCACAGGGAGGGGGGAAGGTTGAGGGGGTAGTCACGCGGTGGGAGGAGGCAAAATGCGACCTTGTAACGAAAGCACATGTGCTACGTATGTAATGTTAACAGCAAGGTTTACCCTGAAAGAGTGTAGCCACTGTTTTATAAAATGTGTCTTTTTAAATACCGCTGTCCCTTTTTTTTTCTCCACCAGCTGCATGTGTTTCAATGATCACAGGATCTTCTCCTTCCCAGAGGCTAGTGAAGCTTAGAAAGAAAAAAAACGCACTCGCGATGAAATGTTCTCCGAGCTCATGCTGTCCTTCCACACTGACAGAGTACAGATGAATGTGTGGAGGCAAATAATGTCAGAGTGCAGGAAAGCACAAAATGACCGGGAGGAGAGGTGGCGGGCCGAAGAGAGTAAGTGGCGGGCTGAAGAGAGTAAGTGGCGGGCTGAAGACAGGGCTGAAGCTCAAATGTGGCGGCAGCGTGATGAGAGGAGGCAGGATTCAATGCTGAGGCTGCTGCAGGACCAAACCAGTATGCTCCAGTGTATGGTTGAGCTGCAGCAAAGGCAGCTGGAGCACAGACTGCCACTGCAGCCCCTCTGTAACCAACCGCCCTCCTCCCCAAGTTCCATAGCCTCCACACCCAGACGCCCAAGAACGCGGTGGGGGGGCCTCCGGCCAACCAGCCACTCCACCACAGAGGATTGCCCAAAAAAAAAGAAGGCTGTCATTCAATAAATTTTAAAGTTGTAAACTTTTAAAGTGCTGTGCTTAAAGTGCTGTGTGGCATTTTCCTTCCCTCCTCCACCACCCCTCCTGGGCTACCTTGGTAGTCATCCCCCTATTTGTGTGATGAATGAATAAAGAATGCATGAATGTGAAGCAACAATGACTTTATTGCCTCTGCAAGCGGTGATTGAAGGGAGGAGGGGCGGGTGGTTAGCTTACAGGGAAGTAGAGTGAACCAAGGGGCAGGGGGTTTCATCAAGGAGAAACAAACAGAACTTTCACACCGTAGCCTGGCCAGTCATGAAACTGGTTTTCAAAGCTTCTCTGATGCGCACCGCGCCCTCCTGTGCTCTTCTAACCGCCCTGGTGTCTGGCTGCGCGTAACCAGCAGCCAGGCGATTTGCCTCAACCTCCCACCCCGCCATAAACGTCTCCCCCTTACTCTCACAGATATTGTGGAGCACACAGCAAGCAGTAATAACAGTGGGAATATTGGTTTCGCTGAGGTCTAAGCGAGTCAGTAAACTGCGCCAGCGCGCCTTTAAACGTCCAAATGCACATTCTACCACCATTCTGCACTTGCTCAGCCTGTAGTTGAACAGCTCCTGACTACTGTCCAGGCTGCCTGTGTACGGCTTCATGAGCCATGGCATTAAGGGGTAGGCTGGGTCCCCAAGGATACATATAGGCATTTCAACATCCCCAACAGTTATTTTCTGGTCTGGGAATAAAGTCCCTTCCTGCAGCTTTTGAAACAGACCAGAGTTCCTGAAGATGCGAGCATCATGCACCTTTCCCGGCCATCCCACGTTGATGTTGGTGAAACGTCCCTTGTGATCCACCAGAGCTTGCAGCACTATCGAAAAGTACCCCTTGCAGTTTATGTACTCGGCGGCTTGGTGCTCCGGTGCCAAGATAGGGATATGGGTTCCGTCTATAGCCCCACCACAGTTAGGGAATCCCATTGCAGCAAAGCCATCCACTATGACCTGCACATTTCCCAGGGTCACTACCCTTGATATCAGCAGATCTTTGATTGCGTGGGCTACTTGCATCACAGCAGCCCCCACAGTAGATTTGCCCACTCCAAATTGATTCCCAACTGACCGGTAGCTGTCTGGCGTTGCAAGCTTCCACAGGGCTATCGCCACTCGCTTCTCAACTGTGAGGGCTGCTCTCATCTTGGTATTCATGCGCCTCAGGGCAGGGGAAAGCAAGTCACAAAGTTCCATGAAAGTGCCCTTACGCATGCGAAAGTTTCGCAGCCACTGGGAATCGTCCCAGACCTGCAACACTATGTGGTCCCACCAGTCTGTGCTTGTTTCCCGAGCCCAGAATCGGCGTTCCACAGCATGAACCTGCCCCATTAGCACCATGATGCATGCATTGGCAGGGCCCATGCTTTCAGAGAAATCTGTGTCCATGTCCTGATCACTCACGTGACCACGCTGACGTCGCCTCCTCGCCCGGTATCGCTTTGCCAGGTTCTGGTGCTGCATATACTGCTGGATAATGCGTGTGGTGTTTAATGTGCTCCTAATTGCCAAAGTGAGCTGAGCGGCCTCCATGCTTGCCTTGGTATGGCGTCCGCACAGAAAAAAGGCGCGGAACGATTGTCTGCCGTTGCTCTGACGCCGGGAGGGGCGACTGACGACACGGCTTACAGGGTTGGCTTCAGGGAGCTAAAATCAACAAAGGGGGTGCCTGTACATCAAGGAGTATTTCAGGCAGGACTTCACGGAGGGTTCCAATAAGAAATGGTGCACCTAAGTTATTGTCCTTATTGGAACAAGAAGGTTAGCCTGGCCTCTGATTGATACATGGCTAGATTTACCTCGCTGCACCTTCTCTGTGAGTGACTGCAGTGTGATCTAGAAGAATGAGTCCCCTAGACAGGGGAGGGGGGGAAGCAAATGAGTACAAAACAAATCTGGTCTATTTCTTGTTTTGATCCACTCCATCTATCTTTTACATCTTTGGCTGGCAGCAGACGGTGCAGAAGGACTGCATGCCATCCACATCTCATGGCTGCTCGGCAGAAGATGGTACAGTACAACTGCTAGCAGTCCGTATCGCCTGCCCGCTCACCATAAGACGGTTCAATAGGACTGACTGCAGGACTAAAGAGAATGACCTGGTCAAGTCACTCCAAATTTAGTCCCTGCGCCCATGTCTGCCCAGGCGCTCCCAGCCGACGTGGCCAGGAGCACCTCAGACATGACGATGACGGCTACCAGTCGTACTGTACCTTCTGCTGCCACAAGGCAAGGGGTTGCTGCTACTGTGTAGCAATGCCGTACCGCGTCTGCCAGCACCCAGGAGACATAGGGTGACGGTTACCTGAGCGGGCTCCATGCTTGCAGTGGTATGGCGTCTGCACAGGTAACTCAGGAAAAAAGGCGCGAAATGATTGTCTGCCCTTGCTTTCACGGAGGGAGGGAGGGAGGGAACGGGGGCCTGACAATATGTACCCAGAACCACCCGCGACAATGTTTTAGCCCCATCAGGCATTGGGATCTCAACCCAGAATTCCAATGGGCAGCAGAGACTGCGGGAACTGTGGGATAGCTACCCACAGTGCAACGCTCCGGAAGTCGACTCTAGCCTCGGTACTGTGGAAGCGCTCCGCCGAGTTAATGCACTTAATGCACTTAGAGCATTTTCTGTGGGGACACACACACTCGAATATATAAAACCGATTTCTAAAAAACCAACTTCTATAAATTCGACCTTATTCCGTAGTGTAGACATACCCTTAGTGTGCGTGAACCCTGCACACAGTCACTGGAAATTTTCCCCTCAGTGGCACCCATTGGGATGGCTCGAGCACCCTATGCTGCCACGTGCTGCTAATACTGGTATCAAGTGCCAAGCTGACCCCACGTCCCCTTAGTTCTTCTTTCCACTAACTCCAATGCAGAGGGGTAGGAGGGCGAGTCGTAGATTGGAGATGTGCAACACATCTCGAAGAACACCAGTTGTGAAATGTCAGTAACTGTTTTTTCTTCTTTGAGTGATTGCACATGTGCATTCCACTCTTGGTGATTCCCAACAGTGATATAGGCAGAAGGATCAGAATCCATGTACACACAGATCACAACACAGCCCAATCAAATTTGCCATCCTCCCTAAATAGTCGGTGATGGTGTAGTGAGAGGAGAACATGTGCACTGATGACCAGGTCGTTGCTTTGCAAATATCCTGAATAGGGATCTGCACTGAGAATGCCGCTGAGGATGCTTGCAATCTTGTAGAATGAGCAGTTAGGTTACTTGCCGGTAAAACACCTCCCTGATCACAACAAGTGCAAATAAACAAACTTATTCAGGATGAAACTCTTTGTGAAGAGATTGGAAGACCTCATATTCTGTCTGTTACAGCCATGATCAGTTGGGTGTGCTTTCTATATAGAATCTTCTCCTTTCTATATAGAATGCGAGCGTTCATCTAACATCCAATGAGTAAAGTCGTGGCTCATCCTTATTTGCATGAGGTTTTGGGTAAGACAAAACCTGATGGCTCTGAAATTGCTGAACTACTTTGCGGAGGAAATGGGGGTGAGGATGTAAATACACCTAATCCTTAAAAAAGAGTGTGTACAGCAGCTCCGATGTGAGGGCGTGGCGTTCAGAGACTCTTCTGGCAAAGTGATGGCAATTAGAAAAGCCACCTTCCAGAAGAGGAATAGTAAGAAACACATTCCTAGTGGCTCAAATGGTGGTCCTGTAAGTTTTGACAAGACTAGGCCCAGGTCCTACGGGAAGACAGGTTCCCTTACTTGATGGTGCAACTTTTCTAGGCCTTCGAGGAATCTGACCCGAGGATGGAAAGCTGATTTTGCTGCCAGGTGGACCTTGGTAGAGGAAATCACTAGGCCTTGCTGTTTCAGGTGTAATAAAATAGTCAAGTATATTTTAAATGGAGGAATACATCGGCAAGATTCTGGTTTGGGAAGCCCAGACCGAGAATCACTCCCATTTTGACAGGTTAGTGGCCCCGGTGGAAGGTTTTCTACTACTTAGTAAGACCTGGCAAACTTGCTCTCAGCAAGCCTGTTCTCTGGGATTTAGCCATGAAGCTTCCAGGCTGTTAAATGAAGGGAGCTTAGATTTGGGTGGGGCAGCCGACTATGATCCTGAGAGATCAAATCCAGGTGTAATGGGAATGAGATTGGAGTCACCACTGAGGTCTAGCAGAGCATGGATGGGACTATTAATATAATGCAGGCATGGTTCCATTTGATCTTTAGTAACACTCTGTGAAGGAGTGGGATTGGAGGAAAGCATAATAAAGCTGTCCCATCCAGGGTAGCAGGAAGGCGTCTTTGATGGAATCCAGACTGTGGCCCTGAAGGGAGCAGAATTGGTGACATTTTGCGGTACTTGTTCACAACAGGTCTATATGTGAAGTTCCCCAGCACTGGAAAATGTCTCTGGCTACATCCTGGCAAAGAGACCACTCGTGGTGACTGGAGAAAAACACATTTAGGTGATCTGCCAGCTTATTCTGTGCCCCAAAAGATAAGAGGCCTTGAGGTTGATTGAATGGGCTATACAAAATTCCCATAGGTCAATTGCTTCCTGACAAAGGAGGGAAGAGAGAGCTCTTTCCTGCTTGTTTAGGTAAAACAGGGCTGCTCTATTGTCCATAAGGACAAATTAACTTTTGCCCTTGATGTGAGGAACATCTGACAGGCAAGACAAATGACTCTGAGCTCTCTGACTGCGATATGAAGAGAGAACTCTGCACAAGACCAAAGGCCCTGTCATAAATATAAAGGGACGGGTAACAAACTTTATGTATTCAGTAACATAAAATCCCTCCTGGCCAGAGGTACAGAATCACTTACCTGTAAGGGGTTAATCAGTTCAATTAACCTAGTTGGCACCTGACCAGAAGGACCAATGGGGAAAGAAAATACTTTCAAATCTTGGGGTGGGGAGGGGGAGATTTTGTTTGTGCTCTCTTTGTTGGTTCCCTCTTGGGACAAAGAGAGAGACCAAGCAGGTAAACCAGCTCCTAAAAAGATCCTTTGAAATGATACATCTAAAGAAATTAACTGAAGGGTGTATCCCACCTCTACAGTGCTCAAAACCCAAGGTGATATGAAGCCAAGCACTGAGCAAGTGGGAAAGGTGGTTTGGAAATAAAGAAAAAACAGGGTCTGGCATCATGGGAACTGGTCTGCCATCCTAAACACCTTAGAACCCCCTGGATGTCTGGGTGGGACAGGCATTGATGTTGAGGTAGAACAGAATGGTGGCCTACACTTATGACCCCTATTTCTCTTCCTCTACAGGTCCTGACAGAAAGCTGGGGCAGAGTACCGAAGGGGCTGATGAGGCCTGTAGTGCTTCTTTGAAGGGGCTGGGGTGCACAACCCAAGTGACTTTGTGGTCACTCTCGAGTCTTTTAGATCATGAAGCATCACATTTTCTGCTCTGAAAAGAATGAAACTCCTTCAAAGAACAGATCCTGAACAGTCTGTTGGACCTTCTGCAGGAACCCAGAGGGCTGTAACTATGAACTCCTACACATGGCCACTGCTGAAGTCAGCTACATCCCATGCAGCCTGTAAAGCGGCCCTCGCCACTGGCTTTCCCTTTCTCCTCCAGAAGTGAGGAGAACTCCTGCCTAGCCTCTAATGGAAGCAAGTCTTTGAACTTTTACATGGAGTCCCAGTAGCGACTGCTGGTTTGCAGCTCTGAGTTGTAACCCCCCGGTAAGAACATAAGAACATAAGAATGGCCATACTGGGTCAGACCAAAGGTCCATCTAGCCCAGTATCCTGTCTACCGATAGTGGCCAATGCCAGTTGCCCCAGAGGGCGTGAACCTAACAGGTAATGATCTAGTGATCTCTCTCCTGCCACCCATCTCCACCCTCTGATAAACAGAGGCTAGGGACACCATTCCTTACCCATCCTGGCTAATAGCCATTAATGGACTTAACCTGCATGAATTTATCCAGTTCTCTTTTAAACCCTGTTATAGTCCTAGCCTTCACAACCTCCTCAGGCAAGGAGTTCCACAGGTTGACTGTGCGCTGAGTGAAGAAGAACTTCCTTTTATTTGTTTTAAACCTGCTACCCATTAATTTCATTTGGTGGCCCCTAGTTCTTATATTATGGGAACAAGTAAATAACTTTTCTTTAATCACTTTCTCCACACCACTCATGATTTTATATACCTCTATCATATCCCGCCTTAGTCTCCTCTTTTCCAAGCTGAAAAGTCCTAGCCTCTTTAAACTTTCTTCGTATGGGACCCGTTCCAAACCCCTAATCATTTTAGTTGCCCTTTTCTGAACCTTTTCGAATGCCAGTATATCTTTTTTGAGATGAGGGGACCACATCTGTACGCAGTATTCAAGATGTGGGCGTACCATGGATTTATATAAAGGCAATAAGATATTCTCCATCTTATTCTTTATCCCTTTTTTAATGATTCCTAACATCCCATTTGCTTTTTTGACTGCTGCTGCACACTGCGTGGACGTCTTTATAGAACTATCCACGATGACTCCAAGATCTTTCTCCTGATTAGTTGTAGCTGAATTAGCCCCATCATATTGTATGTAAAGTTGGGGTTATTTTTTCCAATGTGCATTACTTTACATTTATCCACATTAAATTTCATTTGCCATTTTGTTGCCTAATCACTTAGCTTTGTGAGATCTTTCTGAAGATCTGCACAGTCTGCTTTGGTCTTAACTATCTTGAGCAGTTTAGTATCGTCTGCAAACTTTGCCACCTCACTGTTTACCTCTTTCTCCAGATCGTTTATGAATAGGTTGAATAGGATTGGTCCTAGGACTGACCCGTGGGGAACACCACTAGTTACCCCTCTCCATTTACCATTTATTTACCATTTATTCCTACCCTTTGTTCCCTGTCTTTTAACCAGTTCTCAATCCATAAAAGGATCTTCCCTCTTATCCCATGGCAACTTAATTTACATAAGAGCCTTTGGTGAGGGACCTTGTCAAAGGCTTTCTGAAAATCTAAGTACACTATGTCCACTGGCTCCCCTTTGTCCACATGTTTGTTGACCCCCTCAAAGAACTCTAATACGTTAGTAAGACATGATCTCCCTTTACAGAAACCATGCTGACTTTTGCCCAACAATTTATGTTCTTCTATGTGTCTGACAATTTTATTCTTTACTATTGTTTCAACTAATTTGCCCGGTACTGACGTTAGATTTACCGGTCTGTAATTGCCAGGATCACCTCTAGAGCCCTTCTTAAATATTGGCGTTACATTAGCTATCTTCCAGTCATTGGGTACAGTAGCTGATTTAAAGGTCAGGTTACAAACTATAGTTAATAGTTCCGCAATTTCACATTTGAGTTTCTTCAGAACTCTTGGGTGAATGCCATCTGGTCCCGGTGACTTGTTCCTGTTAAGTTTCTCAATTAATTCCAAAACCTCCTCTAGTGACACTTCAATCTGTGACAATTCCTAAGATTTGTCACCTACAAAAGACAGCTCAGGTTTGGGAATCTCCCTAACATCCTCAGCCGTGAAGACTGAAGCAAAGAATTCATTTAGTTTCTCCGAAATGACTTTATCGTCTTTAAGTGCTCCTTTTGTATCTTGATCAGCCAGGGGCCCCACTGGTTGTTTAGCAGGCTTCCTGCTTCTGATGTCCTTAAAAAACATTTTGTTATTACCTTTGAGTTTTGGGCTAGCTGTTCTTCAAACTCCTTTTTGGCTTTCCTTATTACATTTTTACATTTAATTTGGCAGTGCTTATGCTCCTTTCTATATACCTCACTAGGATTTGATTTCTACTTTTTAAAAGATGCCTTTTTATCTCTCACTGCTTCTTTTACATGGTTGTTAAGCCACGGTGGCTCTTTTTTAGTTCTTTTACTGTGTTTTTTAATTTGGGGTATACATTTAAGTTGAGCCTATTATGGTGTCTTTGAAAAGTGTTCATGCAGCTTGCAGGGATTTCACTCTAGTCACTGTACCTTTTAATTTCTGTTTAACTAACCTCCTCATTTTTGCATAGTTCCCCTTTCTGAAATTAAATGCCACAGTGTTGGGCAGTTGAGGTGTTCTCCCACCACAGGGATGTTAGATGTTATTATATTAAGGTCACTAATTCTAAGCGGTCCTGTTATAGTTACTTCTTGGACCAGATCCTGCGCCCCACTCAGGACTGGATCGAGAGTTGCCTCTGTCCTTGTGGGTTCCTGTACCAGCTGCTCCAAGGAGCAGTCATTTAAAGGATCGAGAAATGTTGTCTCTGCATTTCGTCCTGAGGTGACATGTACCCAGTCAATATGGGGATAATTGAAATCCCCCACTATTATTGAGTTCTTTATTTTGAGAGCCTCGCTAATCTCCCTTAGCATTTCATCGTCACTATCTCTGTCCTGGTCAGGTCGTCGATAATAGATCCCTACTGTTATATTCTTATTAGAGCCTGGAATTACTATCCAGAGAGATTCTATGGAGCATGTGGATTCATTTAAGATTTTTATTTCATTTGATTCTACATTTTCTTTTACATGTAGTGCCACTCCCCTCCCCACCATCCCGACCTGTTCTGTCCTTCCAATATATTTTGTATCCCGGAATGATTGTGTCCCAATGATTGTGCTCACTCCACCAGGTTTCTGTGATGCCTATTATATCAATATCCTCCTTTAACACAAGGCACTCTAGTTCACCCATCTTATTATTTAGACTTCTAGCATTTTTGTACAAGCACTTTAAAAACTTGTCACTGTTTATAGAGTAAACTTTCCTACCAAAGCTTCTAGCTTCTTTGAGTCCTTTGATTTTGGAGTTGTGCTCTGATGTCCCTGCCTTTCTCTCTCATTGGCTGCAGACACTACAGGGGACCCCCCCGGAGGGGGGGAAATAAAGGGTATGCCTGTGGTGTGGTTGGTACCAAGACAGTATCAGGTTTCAGCGTAGCAGCCATGTTAGTCTGTATCCACAAAAAGAAAAGGAGGACTTGTGGCACCTCAGAGACTAACAAATTTATTTGAGCATAAGCTTTCGCGAGCTACAGCTCACTTCATCTGATGAAGTGAGCTGTAGCTCACGAAAGCTTATGCTCAAATAAATTTGTTAGTCTCTGAGGTGCCACAGTACTCCTTTTTTTTAAAGACAGTATCAGTACAGAGTGGTGCTGTCAATATGGAAGTCTCTTCTAGTTTGGGACTCAACAATACCCATGTAGGTGCCAGAGTTGCAGGGGCTGGCTTCTGCGGTACCTGGCAGAGAAGTGCTTTGGTTTAGACAACACCCTACTCTGATCCCCATGCCTGGCAGCCTTTGTTGCTGGGGATTGCCCCATTTCAGCAGTCTGTTTCTTATATCTTTTTCTAGGCACTGGGGATGGTGATCAGTGCCGGGGCTCTGGTATGGTAGGAGGAGCACTCCTTACAGATGCCAAGGCACTTGGTGCCAAGTCTGACCTGTCTCGCTCAGATGGAGGTCTCAGTTCCCCGTAACCTCCACCCCGCATGAGCAGCAATGTTAACCTGGGCTCCTGATCCTTCTTCACGTGAGGCTCAAAGTCCTTACAGATCTAGCAATGGTCCCCAATATGAGATTCCCCCAGGCACCTCAAACAGTTTGAGTGCGGGTTGCTCAGGGGCATACCCTTGTTGCAGGAGATGCAGGGCTTGAAGCTTGAAGCCTGAGGCATTTCTCTGAGGATAAGATGAAAAAGTGATAAACACCAATAACTAACTAGTTGAATAATAACTTCACTAAAACTAACTATTTACAATATATAGAGAAAAGCTCACTGAGAAAGCTTGTGAAGGCAAGATCAGTTCAAGCAACCACCTCAGGAAGTAAGAAGGAACAGAAGAAGTGCGGGGTTGGCTGGATGCTTTATACCAGCATTAGCAGTGTGCGACAGCAAAGGATGTTTGGGCCATACCAACGGATACCACTGAAGGAAAAATTTCTCATGACTGTGCCACCAAAAGTGGCATACACATGTGCAGTCACTCAAAGAAGAAAAGTTATTTAATCTTGTCAGGTATGACTAGGGGTATGTCTACACCCACCATGCAGGGGACCAGAGCTCAAGCTGCAACCCAAGCCCAACTATCTACGTTGCAATTAAATGGCCTCTTAGCCCAAGACCAAGTCAGCTGGCATGGACTAGCCATGGCTATCTAACTGCAGTGTGGACATATCCTTGGAGACAAGTGGGAGCAGTCAGCAGAATGTTAAACTAACAACATAAGAGGAAGGTGTTAAAGAGGCAAATGTATAACAGACATTTAAACATATAGAACTCAAGGTGATGTGAACATATTAAACTGAGAGGGCAAAGATTTTAAAGGAAGAAAATTTTAATTGTTTATATACCAATATTAGGAGTCTATATAATAAGAAAGAGGAACTGGAAGTTCTCACTGATGAGAAGAAAATTGATATAACTGGCAGTACCAAAACCTTGTGTGATGTGTCACATGATTGGAATGTCAAAATCACCAGTAACAACTTGTTTAAGAAGAACAGAGCGGGTAAAACATGTAAGGGGGGTTGGTACTCATTAAAGACAATATTACCAGATGTAGAATTCACAACTAAGAGCCACAGGATATTGAATGAATGTGGATCTATATGCTAACTAGAAAATACCAGGACAGGGAACTTCTAGCAGCCTTTGAAACAACACATAATCAAAACAGAATGAGTAGCTTCTTAAAAAAATGTCTCTAATATGAGGAAAAAAACATGTTATAAAGGGAATTTCACTAAGGTACTCATATATGGGCGAGCTTAGGCAGCCACAGGCAAAACATCATTGCAGATAGTTAATTTTCTAACACAAAATCAATTGCACCCAGAATAGGGGAACATATTTAGACCTCATTATGATGGATTCTATACTGAACTGCTACGGAAGTAGCACCATAATGGAATTAAATGGAATATCCTAGGTGGAGGGAAAATGCCAAAGAAACCCACCACAGTACCATTTCACCTCAAAAAGGGGCTGTCATAAATATAAAGGGAAGGGTAAACCCCTTTGAAATCCCTCCTGGCCAGGGGAAAGCTCCTCTCACCTGTAAAGGGTTAAGAAGCTAAAGGTAACCTCGCTGGCACCTGACCAAAATGACCAATGAGGAGACAAGATACTTTCAAAAGCTGGGAGGAGGGAGAAAAACAAAGGGTCTGTGTCTGTCTGTATGCTGGTTTCTGCCAGGGATAGACCAGGAATGGAGTCTTAGAACTTTTAGTAAGTAATCTAGCTAGGTATGTGTTAGATTATGATTTCTTTAAATGGCTGAGAAAAGAATTGTGCTGAATAGAATAACTATTTCTGTCTGTGTATCTTTTTTGTAACTTAAGGTTTTGCCTAGAGGGGTTCTCTATGTTTTTGAATCTAATTACCCTGTAAGATATCTACCATCCTGATTTTACAGGGGGGATTTCTTTATTTCTATTTACTTCTATTTTTATTTAAAGTCTTCTTGCAAAAAACTGAATGCTTTTTCATTGTTCTCAGATCCAAGGGTTTGGGTCTGTGGTCACCTATGCAAATTGGTGAGGCTTTTTATCCAACATTTCCCAGGAAAGGGGGGGTGCAAGTGTTGGGAGGATTGTTCATTGTTCTTAAGATCCAAGGGTCTGGGTCTGTAGTCACCTAGGCAAATTGGTGAGGCTTTTTACCAAACCTTGTCCAGGAAGTGGGGTGCAAGGTTTTGGGAAATATTTTTGGGGGAAAGACGCGTCCAAACAGCTCTTCCCCAGTAACCAGTATTAGTTTGGTGGTGGTAGCGGCCAATACAAGGACAAAGGGTGGAATATTTTGTACCTTGGGGAAGTTTTGACCTAAGCTGGTAAAGATAAGCTTAGGAGGTTTTTCATGCAGGTCCCCACATCTGTACCCTAGAGTTCAGAGTGGGGGAGGGACCTTGACAGGGGCACTAGCATAAGTGGGCTCCCAGAAGAAGGAGATGAGGCTGGAGCACTGGTCTGACCCACTTTGGCTGCTCTCTGGAGGGGCCAGTGGCAGGGGTAGCCAGGTGGGCTGTTTCTGCCTTCAGGCAGGTGATGTGACACGCTGTCCTGCAGCTGAACCAAAGTGTGCTGCCAGGTGGCAGAGAGCCTGGAGCTGGCAGTGGCAGGGGCCTTCTTAGCACAGCCAGCAGCGTGTCAGTTTCCTGGTCCTAAGTTCAATTCTCAGTGAAAGCAGACTGAGCCTTTTGCCATGGCCCTTCTGGCTGACCATCCCCTACGGTCAGCTGGAGTGCAGAGGTTCCTGTGCTGTGCTTTACCACAGGGAGGGCAGGGTGGGTCCCACCAATGGATCCTAGCCTGCCAACCTCAGAAGTGTATCAACTCTTAGAGTGACATCTCATGTCTTGGCTCCACACAGATAGCAAGCACCCTGTCCTGTTGTTCATCTGCACCTCGTAGAATGTTCCTTCTGTTCTTAGCACAGAATCCCCAACAAGGATCATCTGTCTTCCTTAGACAGTTGGAAATCTCTTGGTGGGCAAGCTTGGTTGTATTTTTAATCATCAGTAAGTTTTCAGCGTGAAAACTTCAGAAAGTGACTCTGAAGATCCAGTTGGTCAAACGGAATAGGTATAGAAGTTCAAGTCAGGAAGTCCTGCATTCAAATTCTGGCTCTTCCATTAATTCAATGGAGCAATGGGGACAATGGATCAGTGTGCTCATTACGCATCCCATAAGTACCCAGTTCATACTGGGGAAACTGATGATCCAACCTGCGGACCACATTCAAAGTCGTTTCTAGGGCTGTGTCACTTGCCAGCTCATATTCCTGTTGCAATTCCACCCCATAATGTTTGAGCCCTCAGGCTATCCTGATAATACTACAGCTCAACGTTCAGGAATTGTTAGCAGCGAAACACAGCATTATCAGCAATTTATCCTGTCCTTATGGCACTGACATCATCTGCTTGCAAGAGATATTGGCCAAAGACAAAGTCATATATCACTGGCAACTGCCCTCTGACCAGATTTGTTGATGGTCTGAGGTTCTGCAATTTACTGATGAGGCTAACAAAAATGGGGTTGGCAAGTTCCCCATCCAGTAAGAAGATTTATTCAATGTATGGCTTTATGCAAGTTGCTTTGTTTTTCTGTCTTGTTTTCTCCATCGTAAAAATGGAGATGATTATAATACTCTCCTAATTCAAAGTGGAGTTCTGTATTTATTGCAAGATTTGGATAGTATGTAATAAATAAGGCATGGGCTACACATTGATTGTGAGGACAGAAACAAATATTGAACAAGATGCCTCATTCACTGAGCGGGTACTCTTCATTGACTACGGCAGGGATCCTCTGGGAAACAAATAAGTGATGTAATCAAAAACTGTCATAAGGGATATGCAGATGAATTAAGGTTTCATTGACATCTTAAATTCTGTCACTTCCACCCATTTAAGTATTTGAATTCACAACCTTAGTAATATTCTTTCAACGTATTTTATTTGTGTATAATATGCCAGGGTTTTTAAAAGACAAATGGCATAAACAAATTCTATTTTGTGTGACTCTAGCATCCCTGACATCCTGTATAATCAACAAGGGAGATAGCCAGGGACTTTCAGCATTGCAGCCAGGCCTCTACCTTACTGAACTACATTAGCTAGTGAGACAAGGTGGGAGGGGAATGTCTTTTAATGGTGAGAGACACAAGTTTTCAAGCCACACAGAGCTCTTCTTCAGGTTTGGGAAAGATAATCCCAGCATCACAGCACAATTGAAGGTGGAAAAGAGTGTTTAGCATAAGTAGATAGCACATATTGTAAGGGACCATTCAAGCTAGAGTGACATGTTAACACTTCATCAGTCATAGGATAAAAAGAGGGAATTGGAGGGTTACAGACTGTTGTAATAAACCATAAATCCAGTGTCTCTGTTCAGTCCATGATTCTTAGTGTCTAGTAGAGTAATGAATTTAAGCTCCCAGGCTCGTATTTTGAAAGTGTTGTGCAGGCTTCCTTTGAGGATGAGGACTGCTAGGTCTGATATAGATTGATCTCTTTGTGAAAAGTGTTCACCCACAGGCGATAGGGTGTTTTTGTCTTTTATCATTTTCCGGTGTGAGTTCATTTGAGAGCGTAGTGATTATCTGGTTTCACCCACATAGTTGTGACAGTGGCATTTAGTGTACTGGATGAGGTACCCCACATGTTGTGACAGGCATGTGTAGGATCCATGGATCTTGAAAGGTCTGTTGTGAAATATCAACTAAAGCACTTCACAAAAGGTTGGAAGAAGTTTTACAATGTAAAGTGTTAGGAGTCACTGTAGCATCCCCTAAAATAATCCTTCTTCCTCCCCTTGCGATCCTCTGTGCACCCTCTTCTGTTGGAATTATTCATGCTCCTATCATGCGTAATCTGTGTGAGCAGCAGGGCTGACCCTAGACCTAATGGCACCCCACGTGAGGAGCGTCTTTGGTGTCCCCCCTCCATTTGTTAAACTTTTGAATACTTTATTTTTTCATTGCATTTGAAGCCCATTTCACAGCTTTGATGCATGATTTATCCCTGTCATATAAAATTATAAATTTACATGCTAGGATCTGTAAATCTATATTTATTCATGCCATTTATAAGCAAATAAAAATATGTTTCCTCTAAGCTTATAGAAACATTTTAATTTTAAGAATAATAGAAATGTACTAACATCAAGAAATTGAACTGTGCATCAACATTGCAAGGACCAGTATTAAATAGAGTTACAATAGATGACAGCCTTAGAATGTTACCCATGTCCTTTAGTTCAAAAGGTCTCTTTTCTCTCCTTTGCCCTTGTGAACTGAAGCACAGCATCAGAGAGATCCAAAGACTGGCCAACAGCATTTTAAAGTGATAAAATAGCAAGCAATGTCAATCTCTCATTGGCCATTGTCGATCGAAGGGCCTGAGCTTTGACAAGCTGCGCTTACCACTCGCGACTATGACTGGCAGTGATAGTCAAAACTATCCACACATTAGGAAAAGTGTCCTTCAGCTCTGCATCATGAATGAATTGGAAAACGTGGAGTGGAGAGTGCTTCCCGTGTGGCAAAATGTGACAGATGTTGCCCAGTTAGACATAGAGGTCTTCATCATTGATGTCCGAGCATTTTGTCAGCATCCGGTGAAGGGCCGTACAATTGTTCAAGAGTTTTCCTGTCTGCTGGCAGCTTACTAAAGTCATACACACATCCTCCTCCCCAGTTCTTTTTGTGGGGCTTCATCTGTCTGAACCTTTCTTCAATGTATCAGAGGGGTAGCCGTGTTAGTCTGGATCTGTAAAAGCAGCAAAGAGTCCTGGGGCACCTTATAGACTAACAGACATATTAGAGCATAAGCTTTCGTGGGTGTATACCGACTTCTTCACATGCATCTGAAGAAGTGGGTATTCACCCATGAAACCTTATGGTCCAATACATCTGTTAGTCTATAAGGTGCCACAGGACTCTTTGCCGCTTTCTTCAATGGACACTCAAGCAGTGTCAATGAGCGAGCAAAAAAACTCCCTCATGATTTTTTTCTTCTGAGTTTTCCGTCACCTCATCTCTGCCCTCGTAACCAAACTGTCTCTTCTTCTGATGAATATGAGTTTCCTTGAAGACAGTCTCAACTCCTAAGTTTTTCACCATTTCTTTGACAGCAGTGATGGCATCTTCAAATCTGTTGTCTCTATAGGCCACAATGAAATTAAGGCAACTTCTCATCAAAGTAGTAGCTGTCATGATGTCTGTGATGGGTTGGACCCCATCCCCGTTCGGGATGCCACCCAATGCGTTGGGGTCCCACTGCATCCATCAGTTCCACCTGTCTAGGTTTCCTCACCCTGTCCTAGCTGTGCCAGGCCCTCAAGCCTTCTCTACCACGCACACAGGTAAGGCCACACCCAGCTGTGGGAAGATTCAGCTCGGGGATTTACTCAGCACTCACATGCACACCTCCTCTGGAGTGTAAACCCAAAATAATATTGTCTTGTGTTGTATAGAGAGATCTGCACAGAACAAGCTCATAAAAATTCGCCCTTTCCCTCAATGTGGAGAGATATATGCACAGCTCCCCACACCCCCACATATGAATTGTACAAACTGGGATTTGTAATTGTCAAGGTTCCTCCCCCACTCTGAACTCTAGGGTACAGATGTGGGGACCTGCATGAAAAACCTCCTAAGCTTATCTTTACCAGCTTAGGTCAAAACTTCCCCAAGGTACAAAATATTCCACCCGTTGTCCTTGGACTGGCCGCTACCACCACCAAACTAATACTGGTTACTGGGGAAGAGCTGTTTGGATGCGTCCTTCCCCCCAAAATACTTCCCAAAACCTTGCACCCCACTTCCTGGACAAGGTTTGGTAAAAAGCCTCACCAATTTGTCTAGGTGACTACAGACCCAGACCCTTGGATCTTAAGAACAATGAACAATCCTCCCAACACTTGCACCCCCCCTCTCCTGGGAAATGTTGGATAAAAAGCCTCACCAATTTGCATAGGTGACCACAGACCCAAACCCTTGGATCTGAGAACAATGAAAAAGCATTCAGTTTCTTACAAGAAGACTTTAAATAAAAATAGAAGTAAATAGAAATAAAGAAATCCCCCCTGTAAAATCAGGATGGTAGATATCTTACAGGGTAATTAGATTCAAAACATAGAGAACCCCTCTAGGCAAAACCTTAAGTTACAAAAAAGATACACAGACAGAAATAGTTATTCTATTCAGCACAATTCTTTTCTCAGCCATTTAAAGAAATCATAATCTAACACATACCTAGCTAGATTACTTACTAAAAGTTCTAAGACTCCATTCCTGGTCTATTCCCGACAAAGACAGACTATAGACAGACACACAGACCCTTTGTTTTTCTCCCTCCTCCCAGCTTTTGAAAGTATCTTGTCTCCTCATTGGTCATTTTGGTCAGGTGCCAGCGAGGTTACCTTTAGCTTCTTAACCCTTTACAGGTGAGAGGAGCTTTCCCCTGGCCAGGAGGGATTTCAAAGGGGTTTACCCTTCCCTTTATATTTATGACAGTAATAAACAAAAAATAAGTTTATTAACAACAAAAGGTAAATTTTAAGAGATTAAAGGGATAGCAAACAGAACAAAGCAGATTACTGAGCAAATAAAATGAAACACGCAAACTAAGCTTAATACACTCAAGAAACGGGTTACAAAATGTAATTTCTCACCCTAATCGTTGTTTTAAGCAGGTTGCAGAGTTTTTGTAGCTTAGAGTTTCAGTTATTTATCTTTACAGACTGGACTCAGCCTGGACTCAGCCCCTGCCTTTCCCTTCTGGTCTTTTTAGCAATCTTCTTTCTTGGAGGGGGAGGCATTGGAGAAGAGTCCTGACTGATTTACTCCCGAGCCTTAAATAGAATTTACATAAGTTGGGAACCCTTTGTTTCCAGTGGAAAAATACCATCAGTGTCCAAGGTGGTACTCCGTACCAGGTGACATCATCAGATGACCCTGCAGTGTCAAAGCAACATCCCAGGAAGCTCGTAGGGTGGTGGGAGATTAGTATCTTCAAAGTTCTATTGTCCTTCTTAAATGTCTCCTTCAGGCTGATTGCCTTCTGTTTGGTGGGCATTCCCCCAAGTACACACACAGTTGTAATTGTTACATAGTCAATATTCCTAAGTTCAGATACAGAAATGACACATGTATACAAATTGGATAATCACATTCAGCAAATCATAACCTTTCCAATTCCTTAAATGACCCATCTTGCGCCATATTCACATCACAACAATATTTCTATGAAGAATATGGAGTGTAATGTTACATTGTCCATTGACTGAGTTTGTAATGCCTTCCTTACAATGTTTACTTGGAACAGGATATTGTGCCAAACCACAACTGAGATCAGAAATTTGAAGTCAGTGATCGGGTTTGCTAGGCTTTGTGCCTCGTGTCAGATTCCAACCTCAGCTTTACTTGACAGCACCAGTTCCATCATGGCGTCGTAAACCTCAGTCACTTGGCACCTCACTGGCCTTATGCTGTTCATGAAGCTCTCCCAGTGAGTGTCACTCAGGGGCTTCACCATCAGATTTGTCCATGAGGACCTTCCACCCGATAGCTGATGCTGAGAGCAGGACGTGTATCCTTTGCAGTACTCACAAGGGAGATACTGAATCTGAAGAAGAGGATGCTGCAGCTGACACAACCAGGTTGAGGCAGCGGCAGCCACAAGGCATGAAGAAAGCTCTTGGATTCAGCGCAAGGACCCTTGCCAGGACACCGCTGTTTCTTTCCTCCATGTTCGTGCCATTGTCGTAGCCTTGGCCATGGCAGTCCTGAAACATTATTTTATTCTCATTTAAAACATTCATAAACAGCCCTGTTAGAACTAGACCTTGTACAGTCGTCCACAGACTGGGAACAGATAAAGTGTTCCTTTACTTGATACAGCCATCCTCATCGTCAACAGATCTTACTATAAATGACATCTTTTCCCTGTGACTCATGTCAGGAATGCAGTCTATTATTACTGCATAGTACTTCGCTTTGCCAAGGTGCATCAATATGTTTTCAAGCACCTTCCTTGCCATAAGATCAATCAATTCGTTTTGAATTGTTTTGCTGCAGTAATGGTCCATAGCTTCTTTACGAACTACTTGACATAGGTGATCATGCATGACATCGTCGTATTTTCAGGGAGCTCTACCTAACCGAAGAAATTACCGTTATGTTCAGTGAACAACTTATCTGACGAAGTTCGGAAAGCCAAATTATTCTTTGCAAGGAAGAGGGTAATTGAGATCAGATGCTTGAGCACGCTACATTAATAATATGTTGGTTTTCTGCATCTATTCATTTATTCAGCTTGAGCCTGGACTCACTTTTTGAGTCTTAAAACACAAGTACACTTTCACAATTAAACAATAAAACAAGGTTCACAATATTGCAGCTGGGCTCCCACTTCACTTCATTTTGTCCTTATATCTCACTGACTGACTGGAGACACCCCATTCCTTATATACCTGCAAGGGCATGGCTGACAACATTCTAGGAGGTTCGAGGAAAACGCAGTTCTCTGGAAGGTTCCACAAGATTCTACAAAGGTCCAGAACATTCCAGGAAGTTAGTGAAAAATGAATCTACATATGGAATACCTGAAACGTGTTACTTCAAACTTTCTATTTTCCCTTTTGTCGCTAACAAAAAAAACAGCACCCCAAGCCCATTGCCCCCCAAGCCTGGCACCCCAGGCAGTCACCTTGTTTGCTTCCCCCTAAATCCAGCCCTGGTGGGTAGTCCCATTTTACAGTAAATAGGACCTTGATTTGGCTCTTATTGCTAAGGTAGGCAGATAGACCATGCAGTGAGCCCATCAGACTAGTATTTGCTTGTGTACTGAAACTAATGAACTATGCAGAACAGTATATAAGTTCCCATAAAACAAAAATTTAAGTCCAGCATCCTTCACTGTTTGCTTCACAGGTTGGATACTTACTGTAATATAAAACACAGAGGAAGATTTAATGAACAGAAGCCGAAATTGAAAGCACTCGCTTAAAGATTTCTTCAGAAATCATTGACTGGTCCTTTAAAATCAACTCTTTCTGATCGTTCTTCACACCCCCTCATCCTCTTCCTTCCATGAGCTCATTCACAATTCCTGAGATGTGCTGCCTTAGGTAAGCCGTTCTGTCAGTACATCTGTATACCACACTCCCTCATGCTTCAGCCATGCTAAGATTCAAACTGTAAGCTCTGTCTGGCAATTTCAAATGCAGATGGCTGACGAGGGTTCAGATTTCCATCTGAACTGCTCTCCCAGAACTAGTGTGACTCTGAGAAGGTGGAGCTTGCCTAAGCATATGTTTGTATGCCTACAGGGATGACGCCCAGGCAAATGTAGACAGGATATGCTATAACCCCTAATAGAGAAATACTCCAAAATGGTGCTTTAAACTCTTTGGGTCGAATTATGTTCAAATTAACTGCTTTGTAAATCTGGAGTAATTTCACTTACCAAACTATGTACTCATCTTGCCTCACAAGGGAAGCAGTATTGGACCTGGTAGGTTTCATTTGGGAGATCTCCAAAAGAAATGCAAAGGGCTACAAAAATTAGTGTTGCTCTCTCCCCTGGTTCAGTGCTATCCCATTGCCTCTGCCTCATGTAAGAGTGCACTTGTGTTGCTGCAGGTGCTGTCTTTTTGATAACACATAAAACCAATATAGTCTATTATGGTTCCCTTAGCAATTTTGCAAGACTACAGACATTAAATCCATAACCTTGGAAAATTCCAACTTAAGTAATAGCTGTATAGCTACTAACATTATCCTTCAGTTTCAAATATGTACAGTACTTTGCTCCCCCTGTTCTAAACTATTATTTAGTGTTGTTGGGCTCTGTTAAGATGCTGATGCTGCATTCCCAACCAGGAAGTGGCTGAATTTCAGTGCTGTGTGAAGTGATTTCTGTGTGTTTAAGCATGCAAGTCTATGTATTATAAAAAACAAAATCTTAGTTTAAAAAGAATTAAGGCTGCATAAATGTGACATTCCCCATGCCAAATTCTACAAAGCAAAATAATACTAAGTCATGGGAGACCACTTAACCATACAGTGTATTTCCACTGACAGACTCAGCATCTTGGCAAAGAACTTCCTTCTGTCTCCAAAAAATCAAAGAAATACATTACCTGAAACAAATTACTCTACTTTACATTATAATGTAAAACCTTAATTATAACCTTAGCAAACATTTTGGATTGACATATGTGCCCAGGTTAGTGTGTAGTGGGTTATGTGTTTAGGGGGAAGTACAAGTTCATAACTGAGATTTTGTGTTATACTGTTGATCATGTTTGTTATGAGAAAAGAGTCTGATACAGCTCAGATACTGGAAAAAAAATGGGATTCTTAATTAAATTTAATCCATACACTAAGTAATAGATTTAGTTGAAAATCCCACAAAGATGCAAACTTTATCCACATATTAGGTGCTATAAGTTTTGGTTTGATACAATGTATTCTTCAAACTAAACAGGTTGAATTCCTGCATTAGGTGAAAAGCTGAATGCAATCTTAATATTCCCCGAGGAAAAATGGGTTAAATGCAGTTAAGGCTGAAAGCACATATCAATAATTTAAGGTAAAATACATTACAGGGATGTTGCAATTATCCTGAAACCAAGCATTATAAACCAAAGAAATTCAGAGTTAAAGTTACACTTAAAAGAAATTTTAAAAAGTGATGGAACATGAACGACCTTAACTTTGCATGCTGCAATAACCATTTAATTACTGGTTTCAGAGTAACAGCCGTGTTAGTCTGTATTCGCAAAAAGAAAAGGAGTACTTGTGGCACCTTAGAGACTAACCAATTTATTTGAGCATGAGCTTTCGTGAGCTACAGCTCACTTCATCGGATGCATACCGTGGAAACTGCAGCAGACTTTATATACACACAGAGAATATGAAACAATACCTCCTCCCACCCCACTGTCCCAGCAGGACAGTGGGGTGGGAGGAGGTATTGTTTCATATTCTCTGTGTGTATATAAAGTCTGCTGCAGTTTCCACGGAGCAGGACAGTGGGGTGGGAGGAGGTATTGTTTCATATTCTCTGTGTGTATATAAAGTCTGCTGCAGTTTCCACGGTATGCATCCGATGAAGTGAGCTGTAGCTCACGAAAGCTCATGCTCAAATAAATTGGTTAGTCTCTAAGGTGCCACATTTAATTACCATTGAAGTATTTTAGTGGCTTTGATCCCAGATTAGATTAAATTGTTTTTAAAGACTTTTTTTCCCTTTTCCCTCATGGCGTCACTACAGGGCAGAGCTAAGATTATTTGTGTGGCCTAATTTTGCCTTTCTACTGCCCTTCTACAATTATGGAATTTCCATTTGTGGCTCCACCGTCTTGGCTGATTTTTGCACTTAAAGCAGTGATTCAATCTCTTTGTTTCAGCATATCCACCATAAAATTGCAGCAGTTACTCTTTGAGTATAGAATACATTTTTGAGAATTTAGAAGTAAATCCATTAATTTATAAGTCAAAACAAATTAAAATTGGTCCTTTAAGAAGAAAAGGAGTACTTATGGCACCTTAGAGACTAACCAATTTATTTGAGCATAAGCTTTCGTGAGCTACAGCTCACTTCATCGGATGCATAAAAGTGGAAAATGCAGTGAGAATATTTTTATACACACAGACCATGAAAAACTGGGTGTTTATCACTTCAAAAGGTTTTCTCTCCCCCCACCCCACTCTCCTGCTGGTAATAGCTTATCTAAAGTGATCACTCTCCTTACAATGTGTATGATAATTAAGGTGGGCCATTTCCAGCATAAATCCAGGGTTTAACAAGAACGTCTGGGGGGGGGGGCACGGGGGTAGGAATAAACAAGGGGAAATAGGTTACCTTGCATAATGACTTAGCCACTCCCAGTCTCTATTCAAGCCTAAGTTAATTGTATCCAATTTGCAAATGAATTCCAATTCAGCAGTTTCTCACTGGAGTCTGGTTTTGAAGTTTTTCTCTTGTAATATCGCAACTTTCATGTCTGTAATCGCGTGACCAGAGAGATTGAAGTGTTCTCTGACTGGTTTATGTATAATTCTTGACATCTGATTTGTGTCCATTTATTCTTTTACGTAGAGACTGTCCAGTTTGACCAATGTACATGGCAGAGGGGCATTGCTGGCACATGATGGCATATATCACATTGGTAGATGTGCAGGTGAACGAGCCTCTGATAGTGTGGCTGATGTTATTAGGCCCTGTGATGGTGTCCCCTGAATAGATATGTGGGCACAGTTGGCAACGGGCTTTGTTGCAAGGAATAGGTTCCTGGGTTAGTGGTTCTGTTGTGTGGTATGTAGTTGCTGATGAGTATTTGCTTCCGGTTGGGGGGCTGTCTGTAGGCAAGGACTGGCCTGTCTCCCAGAATTTGTGAGAGTGATGGGTCGTCCTTCAGGATAGGTTGTAGATCCTTGATAATGCGTTGGAGAGGTTTTAGTTGGGCGCTGAAGGTGATGGCTAGTGGCGTTCTGTTATTTTCTCAAATAAATTGGTTAGTCTCTAAGGTGCCACAAGTACTCCTTTTCTTTTTGCGAATACAGACTAACACGGCTGCTACTCTGAAACCTGTCATTATGCAAGGCACTGCATTTAGCCGTATGGAGTGGAAATCCATCAACTGCATGAAAAAACTTGTACAGATACAGACAGACATAATCTTCCTCTCCAAATGCAAACAGATGGACATCGTACCAAAAGGACTGAAGGTAAAAAATCCATTACAATCTACATACCACACAGACTATGCTGACAGCTTGTGCCACACACTCTCAAAGAAACTGCGGAACCACCTGATCAATATCCTCTACAGCAAACAGAGAAAGATTAAGAATGAGCTCTCAAAACTGGATACTCTCATAAAAAAACAACCTTCCACACAAACTTCCTCGTGGCTGGACTTTACTAAAACTAGACAAGCCATTTACAACACACACTTTGCTTCTCTACAAAAGAAAAAGGACACTAAAATTTCTAAACTACTACATGCCACAAGGGGCCACAGCAATGGTTCCCTCAACCCACCCAGCAATATTGTTAATCTATCCAACTATACTCTTAGCCCAGCAGAAGAAGCTGTCCTATCTCGGGGCCTCTCCTTCTGCCCCTCCACCCCCACAAACATGATACAGTTCTGTGGTGACCTAGAATCCTATTTTCGACGTCTCCGACTCAAGGAATATTTCCAACACTCCTCTGAACAACATACTAACCCACAGAATCCTTCCTACCAACATTACAAAAAGAAGGATTCTGCGTGGACTCCTCCTGAAGGTCGAAACAACAGACTGGACTTCTACATAGAGTGCTTCCGTCGACATGCACAGGCTGAAATTGCGGAAAAGCAGCATCACTTACCCCACAACCTCAGCCGTGCAGAACACAATGCCATCCACAGCCTCAGAAACAACTCTGACATCATAATCAAAAAGGCTGACAAAGGAGGTGCTGTTGTCATCATGAATAGGTTGGAATATGAACAAGAAGCTACTCAGCAGCTCTCCAACACCACTTTCTACAAGCCATTACCCTCTGATCCCACTGAGGGTTACCAAAAGAAACTACAGAATTTGCTCAAGAAACTCCCTGAAAAAGCACAAGATCAAATCCGCACAGACACACCCCTGGACCTGGGACATTCTATCTACTACCCAAGATCCATAAACCTGGAAATCCTGGGCACCCCATCATCTCAGGCATTGGCACCCTGACAGCAGGATTGTCTGGCTATGTAGACCCCCTCCTCAGGCCCTACGCTACCAGCACTCCCAGCTACCTTCGAGGCACCACTGACTTCCTGAGGAAACTTCAATCCATCGGTGATCTTCCTGATAACACCATCCTGGCCACTATGGATGTAGAAGCCCTCTACACCAACATTCCACACAAAGATGGACTACAAGCCGTCAGGAACACTATCCCCAATAATGTCACGGCAAACCTGGTGGCTGAACTTTGTGACTTTGTCCTCACCTACAACTATTTCACATTTGGAGACAATGTATACCTTCAAATCAGCGGCACTGCTATGGGTACCCGCATGGCCCCACAGTATGCCAACATTTTTATGGCTGACTTAGAACACGCTTCCTTAGCTCTCGTCCCCTAATACCCCTACTCTACTTGCGCTATATTGATGACATCTTCATCATCTGGACCCATGGAAAAGAGGCCCTTGAGGAATTCCACCATGATTTCAACAATTTCCAACCCACCATCTACCTCAGCCTGGACCAGTCCACACAAGAGATCCACTTCCTGGACACTACGGTGCTAATAAGCGATGGTCACAGAAACACCACCCTATACCGGAATCCTACTGACTGCTATTCCTACCTACATGCCTCCAGCTTTCACCCTGACCACACCACACGATCCATCGTCTACAGCCAAGCTCTGCGATACAACCACATTTGCTCCAACCCCTCAGACAGAGACAAACACCTACAAGATCTCTATCAAGCGTTCTTACAACTACAATACCCACCTGCTGAAGTGAAGAAACAGATTGACAGAGCCAGAAGAGTCCCGGAAGTCACCTACTACAGGACAGGCCTAACAAAGAAAATAACAGAACACCACTAGCCGTCACCTTCAGCGCCCAACTAAAACCTCTCCAACGCATTATCAAGGATCTACAACCTATCCTTAAGGACGACCCATCACTCTCACAAATTTTGGGAGACAGGCCAGTCCTTGCCTACAGACAGCCCCCCAACCGGAAGCAAATACTCATCAGCAACTACATACCACACAACAGAACCACAAACCCAGGAACCTATTCCTTGCAACAAAGCCCGTTGCCAACTGTGCCCACATATCTATTCAGGGGACACCATCACAGGGCCTAATAACATCAGCCACACTATCAGAGGCTCGTTCACCTGCACATCTACCAATGTGATATATGCCATCATGTGCCAGCAATTCCCCTCTGCCATGTACATTGGTCAAACTGGACAATCTCTACGTAAAAGAATAAATGGACATAAATCAGATGTCAAGAATTATAACATTCATGAACCAGTCGGAGAACACTTCAATCTCTCTGGTCACGTGACTACAGACATGAAAGTTGCGATATTACAACAGAAAAACTTCAAAACCAGACTCCAGCGAGAAACTGCTGAATTGGAATTCATTTGCAAATTGGATACAATTAACTTAGGCTTGAATAGAGACTGGGAGTGGCTAAGTCATTATGCACGGGGCCTAATAACATCAGCCACACTATCAGAGGCTCGTTCACCTGCACATCCACCAATGTGATATATGCCATCATGTGCCATCAATGCCTCTCTGCCATGTACATTGGTCAAACTGGACAGTCTCTACGTAAAAGAATAAATGGACACAAATCAGATGTCAAGAATTATAACATTCATAAACCAGTCGGAGAACACTTCAATCTCTCTGGTCACGCAATCACAGACATGAAGGTCGCTATCTTAAAACAAAAAAACTTCAAATCCAGACTCCAGCGAGAAACTGCTGAATTGGAATTCATTTGCAAATTGGATACTATTAATTTAGGCTTAAATAGAGACTGGGAGTGGCTAAGTCATTATGCAAGGTAGCCTGTTTCCTCTTGTTTTTTCCTACCCCCCCCCTAGATGTTCTGGTTTAACTTGGATTTAAACTTGGAGAGTGGTCAGTTTAGATGAGCTATTACCAGCAGGAGAGTGAGTTTGTGTGTGTATGGGGGTGGGGGGGATGTGAGAAAACCTGGATTTATGCAGGAAATAGCCCGACTTGATTATGTAAAGAGTTGTCACTTTGGATGGGCTAGCACCAGCAGGAGAGTGAATTTGTGTTGGGGGGGTGGAGGGTGAGAAAACCTGGATTTGTGCTGGAAATGGCCCAACCTGATGATCACTTTAGATAAGCTATTACCAGCAGGACAGTGGGCTGGGAGGAGGTATTGTTTCATATTCTCTGTGTGTATATAAAGTCTGCTGCAGTTTCCACGGTATGCATCCGATGAAGTGAGCTGTAGCTCACGAAAGCTCATGCTCAAATAAATTGGTTAGTCTCTAAGGTGCCACAAGTACTCCTTTTCTTTTTGCTATTTCCCCTTGTTTTTATTTCCCTGCCTCACCCAGGTTCTTGCCCTTTGAGCTTCCATATGGGAGACAGCATGGCATGATTTTGGACCTCCTCCGGGAAGCCTGGGAAGAACAGCAGTCTGAGGTCATGGGCTGAGTGCCATACATGTTTTAATTACACAAGAGACTGAAAACACTAGGAGGCTTTGCTAAGGAAAACCTGTTGAAAGCCCAGCAAACACAGGAATACGTCTACAACCAGGGAGCCCAGTTGTGAACTTCTGAGCCAGGCAACAGGGTGTTGTTGCTACTCCTGACCTCTGAGCCCAAACTATTGGCCCAGTGGCAGGGCCCATTCAAAGTAGCCTGAGGGGGAGGATGTGTGATGTGGTGTTGTCATAAATATAAAGGGAAGGGTAAACCCCTTTGAAATCCCTCCTGGCCAGGGGAAAGCTCCTCTCACCTGTAAAGGGTTAAGAAGCTAAAGGTAACCTCGCTGGCACCTGACCAAAATGACCAATGAGGAGACAAGATACTTTCAAAAGCTGGGAGGAGGGAGAGAAACAAAGGGTCTGTGTCTGTCTGTATGCTGCTTCTTGCCAGGGACAGAACAGGAATGGAGTCTTAGAACTTTTAGTAAGTAATCTAGCTAGGTATGTGTTAGATTATGATTTCTTTAAATGGCTGAGAAAAGCATTGTGCTGAATAGAATAACTATTTCTGTCTGTGTATCTTTTTTGTAACTTAAGGTTTTGCCTAGAGGGGTTCTCTATGTTTTGGAATCTAATTACCCTGTAAGATATCTACCATCCTGATTTTACAGGGGGGATTTCTTTATTTCTATTTACTTCTATTTTTTATTAAAAGTCTTCTTGTAAAAAACTGAATGCTTTTTTCATTGTTCTCAGATCCAAGGGTTTGGGTCTGTGGTCACCTATGCAAATTGGTGAGGCTTTTTATCCAACATTTCCCAGGAGAGGGGGGGTGCAAGTATTGGGAGGATTGTTCATTGTTGTTAAGATCCAAGGGTCTGGGTCTGTAGTCACCTAGACAAATTGGTGAGGCTTTTTACCACACCTTGTCCAGGAAGTGGGGTGCAAGGTTTTGGGAAGTATTTTGGGGGGAAAGACGCGTCCAAACAGCTCTTCCCCAGTAACCAGTATTAGTTTGGTGGTGGTAGCGGCCATTCCAAGGATAACGGGTGTAATATTTTGTACCTTGGGGAAGTTTTGACCTAAGCTGGTAAAGATAAGCTTAGGAGGTTTTTCATGCAGGTCCCCACATCTGTACCCTAGAGTTCAGAGTGGGGAGGAACCTTGACATGGTGGCACAGTGGTGGGATTAACCTGAAATCATTTTGAGATCCAGTTGAGATTTTTTGAACTAGAAATACAGATTTTAAAAAGGAATTTTTAGGAAGTCCAGAAAGCAGCTTTGAAACTGAAAGCAGCTTGGTTTCTCTCTGCTGTGGCCAAGCAGAGACAAAAGGGGATTATCTTGTGAATTGCAGGTTTTCTTTGCCTGGAGGCAGGGTACTTAACTCCTGCAGGGAAATTCACAGTCTTCCAACCCAGAGGTTTTTTTTTCTTTTCTTCCTAAAAGTAAATAGGGGGTGTGTGTTCTACCCATTTGCTTTTTCTTTGGGCTGGGTAAGCAGGTTTCCAAGTAGTTGGAGGTTTTTTGCTTTAATTTGGGCCCAGAGCAGAGACAAGGGAATTGTTTTTTTCTGTAGGCTGACAGTCACTATCAGAGAATAGGTATTCTATTCCAGCACAGCAAAATCTTACAGCCACGTTTTGTTTGTTTATTTCTAAACCTCGGGTGTAAAGTTAGTTAAAAACAGAGAGGTTAGAATGACCAAATCCTCAGCTCGACTACAGCTGGAATTAGCCAAATTTCAGGCTCAGGAAAAACAAAGGGAACATGAAAGACAGATAGAACTCATGCGGCTGAAAATGGAAGCAAGGGACAAAGAAATGGAAGCAAGGGCCAAAGAACTGGAGGAGAAGGAAAAAGAGAGGAAGCATGTGGAGGAGGTGGAGAAGATAAAGGCCCAGCAGAATATACCAACAAACCCTAGCAATCCTTCTCCAGGTACCACTTCCCATCCCAGAAAGTTCCCCACCTACAAGGCAGGTGATGATACTGAGGCCTTCTTAGAGAACTTCGAAAGGGCCTGCCTTGGGTACAACATCTCTACTGACCAATACATGGTAGAGCTGAGGCCGCAGCTCAGTGGACCCTTAGCTGAGGTGGCAGCTGAAATGCCTAAAGAACACATGAACAAGTATGAACTGTTTAAATCCAAGGCGAGAGTCAGAATGGGGATAACACCCGAGCAGTCTCGTCGGAGGTTCAGAGCCCTAAGGTGGAAACCAGACATGTCATTTACCCGACATGCCTACCACATTGTGAAACATTGGGATGCCTGGATATCAGGAGCAAGTGTTGAATCTCCAGTAAATTTGCCCTTCCTAATGCAAATGGAACAATTCTTAGAGGGTGTTCCTGAGGAAATAGAAAGATACATCCTAGATGGGAAACCCAAAACTGTAACTGAGGCAGGAGAGATTGGAGCCAGATGGGTGGAGGTGGCAGAGAAGAAGAAAACTGGTCGCAGTTGGAGCGGAGAGCAGAAGGGACCACCCCAGACCACACCCTATTACCGGGGGCCGCCCAAAGCCCCACCTACCTCCAAAAGAACCCTCCAGACCCCTTATCGTCCCACCACCCCGTTCTCCAGCAACCCTCCTCGCCCCAGTGACCCGTCAGCTGGACGATGTTTTAAGTGTAACGAGCTGGGGCATGTGAAGGCCAACTGCCCCAAGAACCCCAACAGATTACAGTTCATTGCACCGGAATCACACCAGAGGTCCACAGGCCCAGATACCTCCCAGATACCCTTGGAGCGGAGGGAAACTGTGAGTGTGGGCGGGAAGAAGGTCACCGCGTGGAGGGACACCGGAGCACAAGTGTCAGCTATCCATGCTTCCTTAGTGGACCCCAATTTAATCAACCCAGAGATCCAAGTGACGATTCAACCCTTCAAGTCCAACTCTTTCAATTTGCCTACAGCCAAGTTGCCTGTCCAGTACAAGGGCTGGTCAGGAATGTGGACTTTTGCAGTCTATGATGATTATCCCATCCCCATGCTGTTGGGGGAAGACTTGGCCAATCATGTGAAGCAGGCCAAGAGGGTGGGAATGGTCACCCGCAGCCAGGCTAAACAAGCCGTGAGGCCTAGCTCTGTTCCGGAAACTTCTATCAGGACCCAGTCAGAGGTGATGGACCCGGACCCCAGGCCAATGTCTGCAACAGCAGTAGTGGATCCAGTCCCAGAGACCCAGACGGAACCAGTCCTAGAACCGGAACCAGCCGAACAACCAACACCAGACCCCGTGTCAGCACTGAATCCAGTACTTGCAACCTCAACACCAGAGGGCCCCACTGAACCTGAACTGGCAGCAGCCGATAACCCTACACAAGAGGCTCAGCCGGAGCCTGAATCCCAACATAGTGCACCAGCAGAGAGCGGTTCACAGTCAACAGAAATAGCTCCATCCCCTATATCGCTTCCAGAGGGACCAAGCCTAGGTCCACAATCCAATGAGGGACTGATGTCTCCAGCATCAAGGGAACAGTTCCAGACCGAACAGGAAGCAGATGAAAGCCTCCAGAGAGCTTGGACGGCGGCACGGAGCAACCCACCGCCTCTCAGCTCTTCTAATCGATCCAGGTTTGTTATAGAAAGAGGACTTTTATACAAGGAAACTCTTTCTGGTGGACACCAGGAAGACTGGCATCCTCAGAGACAGTTGGTAGTTCCAACTAAATACCAGGCCAAGCTCTTGAGCTTAGCCCATGATCACCCTAGTGGCCATGCTGGGGTGAACAGGACCAAAGACCGTTTGGGGGGATCATTCCACTGGGAGGGAATGGGCAAGGATGTTTCTACCTATGTCCAGTCTTGTGAGGTGTGCCAAAGAGTGGGAAAACCCCAAGACCAGGTCAAAGCCCCTCTACAACCCCTCCCCATCATTGAAGTTCCATTTCAGCGAGTAGCTGTGGATATTCTGGGTCCTTTTCCGAAAAAGACACCCAGAGGAAAGCAGTACATACTGACTTTCATGGATTTTGCCACCCGATGGCCAGAAGCAGTAGCTCTAAGCAACACCAGGGCTAAAAGTGTGTGCCAGGCACTAGCAGACATTTTTGCCAGGGTAGGTTGGCCCTCCGACATCCTCACAGATGCAGGGACTAATTTCCTGGCAGGAACTATGAAAAACCTTTGGGAAGCTCATGGGGTAAATCACTTGGTTGCCACTCCTTACCACCATCAAACAAATGTCATGGTGGAGAAGTTTAATGGAACTTTGGGGGCCATGATACGTAAATTTGTAAATGAGCACTCCAATGATTGGGACCTAGTGTTGCAGCAGTTGCTCTTTGCCTACAGAGCTGTACCACATCCCAGTTGAGGGTTTTCCCCATTTGAACTTGTATATGGCCGTGAGGTTAAGGGGCCATTGCAGTTGGTGAAGCAGCAATGGGAGGGATTTACACCGTCTCCAGGAACTAACATTCTGGACTTTGTAACCAACCTACAAAACACCCTCCGAACCTCTTTAGCCCTTGCTAGAGAAAACTTCCAGGATGCTCAAAAAGAGCAAAAAGCCTGGTATGATAAACATGCCAGAGAGCGTTCCTTCAAAGTAGGAGACCAGGTCATGGTCTTAAAGGCGCTCCAGGCCCATAAAATGGAAGCATCGTGGGAAGGGCCATTCATGGTCCAGGAGCGCCTGGGAGCTGTTAATTATCTCATAGCATTCCCCACCTCCAACCGGAAGCCTAAGGTGTACCATATTAATTCTCTAAAGCCCTTTTATTCCAGAGAATTAAAGGTTTGTCAGTTTACAGCCCAGGGAGGAGACGACGCTGAGTGGCCTGAAGGTGTTTACTACGAAGGGAAATGTGCTGGTGGTGTGGAAGAGGTGAACCTCTCCATGACCCTTGGGCGTATGCAGCGACAGCAGATCCAGGAGCTGTGCACTAGCTACGCGCCAACGTTCTCAGCCACCCCAGGACTGACTGAACGGGCATACCACTCCATTGACACAGGTAATGCTCACCCAATTAGGGTCCAACCTTACCGGGTGTCTCCTCAAGCTAAAACTGCTATAGAACGGGAGATCCAGGATATGTTACAGATGGGTGTAATCCGCCCCTCTGAAAGTGAATGGGCATCTCCAGTGGTTCTAGTTCCCAAACCAGATGGGGAAATACGTTTTTGCGTGGACTACCGTAAGCTAAATGCTGTAACTCGCCCAGACAACTATCCAATGCCACGCACAGATGAACTATTAGAGAAACTGGGACGGGCCCAGTTCATCTCTACCTTGGACTTAACCAAGGGGTACTGGCAGGTACCGCTAGATGAATCTGCCAAGGAAAGGTCAGCCTTCATCACACATCTCGGGCTGTATGAATTTAATGTACTCCCTTTTGGGCTGCGAAATGCACCCGCCACTTTCCAAAGACTTGTAGATGGTCTCCTAGCGGGATTAGGAGAATATGCAGTCGCCTACCTTGACGACGTGGCCATATTTTTGGATTCCTGGGCAGACCACCTGGAACATCTACAAAAAGTCCTTGAGCGCATAAGGGAGGCAGGACTAACTGTTAAGGCTAAGAAGTGTCAAATAGGCCTAAACAGAGTGACTTACCTTGGACACCAGGTGGGTCAAGGAACTATCAGCCCCCTACAGGCCAAAGTGGATGCTAGCCAAAAGTGGCCTGTCCCAAAGTCAAAGAAACAGGTTCAATCCTTCTTAGGCTTGGCCGGTTATTACAGACGATTTGTACCGCACTACAGCCAAATCGCTGCCCCACTAACAGACCTAACCAAAAAGAAACAGCCAAATGCTGTTCAGTGGACCGAAAAGTGTCAGAAGGCCTTTAACAAGCTTAAAGCGACACTCATGTCTGACCCTGTACTAAGGGCCCCAGACTTTGACAAACCGTTCCTAGTAACCACAGATGCGTCCGAGCGTGGTGTGGGAGCAGTTTTAATGCAGAAAGGACCTGATCAAGAATTCCACCCTGTAGTGTTTCTCAGCAAAAAACTGTCTGAGAGGGAAAGCAACTGGTCAGTCACTGAAAAAGAATGTTACGCCATTGTCTACGCTCTGGAAAAGCTACGCCCATATGTTTGGGGACGGCGTTTCCACCTGCAAACCGACCATGCTGCACTGAAGTGGCTTCACACCGTCAAGGAAACTAACAAAAAACTTCTTCGGTGGAGTTTAGCTCTCCAAGATTTTGATTTTGACATCCAACACATCTCAGGAGCTTCTAACAAAGTGGCTGATGCACTCTCCCGTGAAAGTTTCCCAGAATCAACTGGTTAAAATCGTCCTTGAGATGTGGAAAATATTGTTAGTCTTTATGTACTTGGTAGTATATTTAGAGATGCATGTGTCTTATTAACTCTGTTTTTCCTAGAGCTCCAGGAAGAAATCCCAGCCAGTGTTTCACCCTAGCTGAGATTTGGGGGGCGTGTCATAAATATAAAGGGAAGGGTAAACCCCTTTGAAATCCCTCCTGGCCAGGGGAAAGCTCCTCTCACCTGTAAAGGGTTAAGAAGCTAAAGGTAACCTCGCTGGCACCTGACCAAAATGACCAATGAGGAGACAAGATACTTTCAAAAGCTGGGAGGAGGGAGAGAAACAAAGGGTCTGTGTCTGTCTGTATGCTGCTTCTTGCCAGGGACAGAACAGGAATGGAGTCTTAGAACTTTTAGTAAGTAATCTAGCTAGGTATGTGTTAGATTATGATTTCTTTAAATGGCTGAGAAAAGCATTGTGCTGAATAGAATAACTATTTCTGTCTGTGTATCTTTTTTGTAACTTAAGGTTTTGCCTAGAGGGGTTCTCTATGTTTTGGAATCTAATTACCCTGTAAGATATCTACCATCCTGATTTTACAGGGGGGATTTCTTTATTTCTATTTACTTCTATTTTTTATTAAAAGTCTTCTTGTAAAAAACTGAATGCTTTTTTCATTGTTCTCAGATCCAAGGGTTTGGGTCTGTGGTCACCTATGCAAATTGGTGAGGCTTTTTATCCAACATTTCCCAGGAGAGGGGGGGGTGCAAGTATTGGGAGGATTGTTCATTGTTGTTAAGATCCAAGGGTCTGGGTCTGTAGTCACCTAGACAAATTGGTGAGGCTTTTTACCAAACCTTGTCCAGGAAGTGGGGTGCAAGGTTTTGGGAAGTATTTTGGGGGGAAAGACGCGTCCAAACAGCTCTTCCCCAGTAACCAGTATTAGTTTGGTGGTGGTAGCGGCCATTCCAAGGATAACGGGTGTAATATTTTGTACCTTGGGGAAGTTTTGACCTAAGCTGGTAAAGATAAGCTTAGGAGGTTTTTCATGCAGGTCCCCACATCTGTACCCTAGAGTTCAGAGTGGGGAGGAACCTTGACAGGTGTACAAGCCCCACACTTGTGAGGTGAGGGTTAAGAAGCAGCTCTGTGCCCAGAAAGCCACACCAGCCACCCCTGCTGGGGATGCTCACATTGGAGGCCAAGCTCAAAATGGAGCAGCTTATCTCAGTCTGGGCAGACAGAGCAGGAAAGCAGTTGTGTGTTGCAGGCTCCTGCCAAGAAGTGCTGAGGCCCCATGTGGCTGGGACTAGGCCCCACTGCTGGGCCACCAAAGGTCCTTCAACCACAGAGGGTGACAAGGAGCTGCAACTGAGAGAGGAAGATGCTATGGAGCACAACCAGAGAAGACTCCGAAGTGAACCAGTGTCACCAACAGAGGAACAGAAGTTGGGGTAAGAAGTGGCCCAGGGAGCAGGTATAGGGGTGCCTGCTCCCAAGGCTGCACATTTTGCACATACTGGGCCCTGGGTTGGAACCCGATAGAGCAGGGAGGGCCCAGTTTCCCCTACCATAGTCATGGACTTTTGCCACTGGTTGACATAGCCCAGTGTATTGCCACTAGGCAATACTGCCGTGGCGTGAACACCAACCCCCCCAACACTTGGGTGACATGATCAGTTTGCATCTCAGGCAATCCAGGTGTAAAACTAGCAAAAAGCAGGAACCTCACTGAAAATCAGACATTGTACTGAAATTAGTTTTCCTGGAGAGATAAACTAAAGAAAAGAGAAGGTATAAATGGATAAGTCAGAGAAGGGCAATTTTAAAGAATGAGTTGCTAGGTATATAGCCAAATAGTGGTTAATTCCCTTACAAAATCAACTCAGTACAACAAATATCTTCCTTTCTTGAGCACATGTAAATTATACCAAAGTAACTCAGCATTTTACAGCAGATATGTCATATTGTACAAGCTGTGATGGGGTGTTCACCCCCCCTACACACACACACATTAGCCTGGAAAGGGTTAATGTGGTTCAAAAGGGGTTAATTAACCTGATAAGCCACACCTGAGGGAGAATTAGGCTGATTAAGCAATCCCTGTTTGAGGATGGAGACCAGTTGAGCAGGAGCAGGCTGGGCTACTATAAGGCGAACCGGTGAGGGCAGAAGGAGGCTACAATGTAGAAGCCTTCAGTCACTCTCTGGGCTTAGCGAGGGAAAGGAAGAGACCTGGAGGGAGAGTGGAAGTCCGGGGATTGTGGCCTTGAGGGAAGGGCTTACCTAGAAGGGTGGTGGAGCAAAAGCTTGATGGGGTGTGTGATGATTGAAGATGACCATTTATATCATGGTTGCTACCACTGTTATACAATTACAACAAATCTTATAGAAAGTATCACATCAATGGAAAAGGAGCAGTCTGTCAAGTATGATTATACTTGTTAAATCCACTTATCATCACTCACCAGAGGGGTAGCCGTGTTCGCCTGGATCTGTAAAAGTGGCAAAGAGTCCTGTGGCACCTTATGGACTAACAGATGTATTGGAGCATAAGCTTTCGTGGGTGAATACGTCTGTCTATAATGTGCCACATATCATCACTGTATCTGAAGTTAAAAATACTGGCTATGTATTTGTATACTGGCTATGTATTTGTATACTGGCTATGTATTTGTATCTCAAACATGAGTTTTATTCCTGGGTGACACCCACAAGATAGATTTATATCCCATCTAGCCAACCCAGTGTTGATGAACCATTCAATTGTGGATAGATGTTCAGGTGATGATGGGCCATTAAGGGAGATCAGCTCTTCAATGAGTCTTCCTGTGGATGCCTCAGACAGCAAGGAGCCAATGGCCACTCCTGTGATTCAGCAAAACATAAGGGCATGTGATGTGGACATGTGACCTAGGACTCCATCTCTGTCAGTAACTTTCTATACACAGGGGTTGTGGGCTTCATTTGGAACAGTAAATATCCATGCACATGGCAGAGGATATAAAAGACACCTTCATTTAGACTCATTCCTGCTCCAATTCTAAGTAAAAGGAGTATTTTTAACTATACACTGAGGACGTTCCAATCTTTTGGAAGTAACCAGAGAGACTTTTGTAAGCCAGCAGTCTATTACATCATTGCTATAAACCTGATATAAGAACTTTACAATCATATGTACATATATGATCTTTTAACCATTTATAATTCTAATCTTTTCTTTTATTAATCTTTAGTTAGTTTACTAAGGATTGGCTGATAGTGTGAAATATTTGGGTAAGATCTGAGATACATATTGACCTTGGAGTAAGTGGCTGGTCCCTTGGGATTAGTAGAACCTCACATATGGTGAATTGGGTTTTCAGTAACCTCTCACTATATTAGACCTATTTATCTGGGTGGGATCCAAGGGTTGGAATGCCTAAGGGGCCTGTGTTTGGCTTCTTGCTAACCAGTGTGGTGCTATAGAAGCTCTTTTGTTACTGGTTTCAGAGTAACAGCCGTGTTAGTCTGTATTCGCAAAAAGAAAAAGAGTACTTGTGGCACCTTAGAGACTAACCAATGCTCAAATAAATTGGTTAGTCTCTAAGGTGCCACAAGTACTCCTTTTCTTTTGTTACTGTTTTTTTCACACCCCTGAGTGGGAAAGTTTCAGCACTGTAAAGTGGCAGTGTAGACAAGGCCTAACTGATGAGTTCTCAACCCTCCTGTAAGGTGGGCAAACATCCCATACATTAAGGCAGGGAAGTTACTGACTCATCCAAGGTCAGTGACGGTCGAGCTGGGATTAGAATCCAAGAATTCTTTAGTGCTACTCCCATCCTCCTAAACTTCTGTCAAGGAACAGCTCTCTAAAAGATGGTATGCTTCCTGTTGTGACTTCATGTCTAAACTTTTCATTAACTTTGCAAATGCAACATTAAATAACTGTGAATACATATTAACAAGCAAATAAATATTTGTAATATTTCTATTAGTAAAATTTTATATCTCCGTTGGGTTGGTGAAATTTCAAAGTACCTAATGAAATAATGTTTCAGTCCTTGGTTTGTAATATAAATTCTAATGAAAAGTACAACTCCATCACCAGCAAACTGTGATGCTCTGCTCAAAAGGCACTATTTTGCTGTAAAGCTTTTATTTCTCTTACATTATCTTAATTTTATTTTAACAGCTACAATAGTAATGCCTAATGTTTAACACAGCAGAATAAAAGATTCCTCTCGAAGGGCAAAAATATATATTTAGGATGTGGAAGAGACTTCAGAACTGATTATGGGTTGTTTCATATTCTAAATATGACACATTAATATCTGCTTATTTAATACGATAATTTTTAAAACTTCCTTTCACTAGAAACTGATCCTTATTTCTCTGCAAATTGCCCAAAGGAATCCCTGCTTGTGCAAATGATAAGTGACTTGCTGTACACCCTGAGCTAAATGCTCAGGAGCTCAATGTAGCTGCCCTTAAATGAACAATGTAAATGGAAAATATTAAGTAAAATTAATATTATTAAAGATAATAATATAAATTATTAGTAGCATTCTATTAAAGGCAAATTAATCACACTACAATTAGATTGGAATAATACATGCGATTTTTGCGATCACAAATGTTCTACCATTTAAATTGCCTTTTTGGCATCATGAAACTTGTATTTTACATTACAGAGCAAGTCTAATACTTCCCAGCTGCCAACATCAGTGACCTCATATGTATATGTTCTCCCTCCATACAAATAGTGTGAGAGTAGAACAGACTCCTCAAAAATGTAGTTTAAAGGGAGAAGACTATGACAAAGTTTTAGGTATATCAACAAAATTCTGGACAGAGGGGGTGACTAAATTTCACACAGACACCCCTTTCAGCCTGTGGGGTGACAGCAGTGTTTATTTACACACACAGAGGTAACATTCTGCTGGCTAAAAATGGGGGCAGGGTTAGGGGGAAGGATAACTACTCACCTATAATTCTGATACTCTAAAGATGTCCACATTGTTGCCAACTCTTGCAATTTTATTGCAAATGTCATGATATTTAGTATCATGTATATTTGGTACCTCCTGGAGTCTGGTAATTACATGAGAATCTAAGCTGATATGTTTTGTTTGAGAGTATGTTTCTAGCCCTCATGGTTGTGGAGAAAAGACTAAAAATGTGACACCCACACCCCCCAAAAAGGCTCAAAAAACAGAAGGTAAATAACAAACCCAACACTGTATTAAAAATCATGAGATTTAAATAAGTTAATTAACTTAATGTCATGATTTTGGATGCTTGACTTGTGACTTTTTTTTGAATGCTTGGGGTAATGACTACAGTAATGACTGGATTCCAACTCTTGGCTCTTAGCTCGCTAGTGGGGGACAAGGTGGTCCAGTCCAGGTCTTATTGACGCACTGGTAGTTCAGCCCCATTCTGAGACCCAGGCTATGTCTACACTACAGCTTATGTTGGCGTAATTTATGTCGCTCAGGGGCGTAAATAAACCACCCCCCAGCAACACAAATTACACCGACAGAAGCGCCTGTGTGGGCAGCGCTGTGTCAGCGGGAGAGAGTCTCTCACCAACCTAGTTGCTGCCGTTCACAGGGACTGGAGCAGTTAAGCTGACAGGAGAGCTCTCTCCCATCGGCTTAAAGCGGCCACCCTAGAGAGGTTACAGTGGTGCTGCTGTATCTCTCTAGTGTAGTCGTGCTCCCAGTGCCCCCCCACCCCCAGACATGTGGGAAGTGGAGAGCTCCCCAAATTCTAACAGTCCCTCCAAGACTCGGAAGACTAAGGCTATGTCTACACTGGAGAACTTACAGTGGCACAGCTCTCCTGCTGGCATAATTAAATCACCCCCAACAAGCAGTGTTAGCTCTGTCAGCAGGAGAGCATCTCACACCTACATAGTGCTGTCCACACAGACGCTGTTGTTGGTGAAATTTATGTTGATCAGGTTTTTTTCACATAGAATCATAGAATATCAAGGTTGGAAGGGACCTCAGGAGGTAACTAGTCCAACCTCCTGCTCAAAGCAGGACCAGTCCCCAACTAAATCATCCCAGCCAGGGCTTTGTCAAGCCTGACCTCAAAAACCTCTAAGGAAGGGGATTCCACCACCTCCCTAGGTAATGCATTCCAGTGCTTCACCACCCTCCTAGTGAAAAAGTTTTTCCTGATATCCAACCTAAACCTCCTCCCACTGCAACTTGAGACCATTACTCCTTGCTCTGTCATCAGCTACTGAGAACATCCTCTTTGGAACCCCCTTTCAGGTAGTTGAAAACAGCTATCAAATCACCGGATAAATTGGATAGAGTCCAGCGAAGGGCAACAAAAATGATTAGGGGTCTGGAACACATGAGTTATGAGGAGAGGCTGAGGGAGCTGGGATTGTTTAGCCTGCAGAAGAGAAGAATGAGGGGGGATTTGATAGCTGCTTTCAACTACCTGAAAGGGGGTTCCAAAGAGGATGGCTCTAGACTGTTCTCAATGGTAGCAGATGACAGAACGAGGAGTAATGGTCTCAAGTTGCAGTGGGGGAGGTTTAGATTGGATATTAGGAAAAACTTTTTCACTAAGAGGGTGGTGAAACACTGGAATCCTCCCTCATTCATAGAATCATAGAATATAAGGGTTGGAAGGGACCCCAGAAGGTCATCTAGTCCAACCCCCTGCTCGAAGCAGGACCAAATCCCAGTTAAATCATCCCAGCCAGGGCTTTGTCAAGCCTGACCTTAAAAACCTCTAAGGAAGGAGATTCTACCACCTCCCTAGGTAACGCATTCCAGATCACGTCCCTCGATCTGCTCGCTATGCCCCTACTTATACATCCCAAAATGCCATTGGCCTTCTTGGCAACAAGGGCACACTGCTGACTCATATCCAGCTTCTCGTCCACTGTCACCCCTAGGTCCTTTTCCGCAGAACTGCTGCCTAGCCATTCGGTCCCTCGTCTGTAGCTGTGCATTGGGTTCTTCCGTCCTAAGTGCAGGACCCTGCACTTATCCTTATTGAACCTCATCAGATTTCTTTTGGTCCAATCCTCCAATTTGTCTAGGTCCTTCTGTATCCTATCCCTCCCCTCCAGCGTATCTACCACTCCTCCCAGTTTAGTATCATCCGCAAATTTGCTGAGAGTGCAATCCACACCATCCTCCAGATCATTTATGAAGATATTGAACAAAACCGGCCCCAGGACCGACCCTTGGTGCACTCCACTTGATACCGGCTGCCAACTAGACATGGAACCATTGATCACTACCCGTTGAGCCCGACAATCTAGCCAGCTTTCTACCCACCTTATAGTTCATTCATCCAGCCCATACTTCCTTAACTTGCTGACAAGAATACTGTGGGAGACCGTGTCAAAAGCTTTGCTAAAGTCAAGAAACAATACATCCACTGCTTTCCCTTCATCCACAGAACCAGTAATCTCATCATAAAAGGCGATTAGATTAGTCAGGCATGACCTTCCCTTGGTGAATCCATGCTGGCTGTTCCTGATCACTTTCCTCTCATGCAAGTGCTTCAGGATTGATTCTTTGAGGACCTGCTCCATGATTTTTCCAGGGACTGAGGTGAGGCTGACTGGCCTGTAGTTCCCAGGATCCTCCTTCTTCCCTTTTTTAAAGATTGGCACTACATTAGCCTTTTTCCAGTCATCCGGGACTTCCCCCGTTCGCCACGAGTTTTCAAAGATAATGGCCAATGGCTCTGCAATCACAGCCGCCAATTCCTTCAGCACTCTCGGATGCAACTCGTCCGGCCCCATGGACTTGTGCACGTCCAGCTTTTCTAAATAGTCCCTAACCAAGTCCCTAAATAGTCCCTAAATACTGTGGGAGACCGTGTCAAAAGCTTTGCTAAAGTCAAGGAACAACACGTCCACCGCTTTGCTTCTTACAGAAAGTAGTTCTATAGTTCAATAATGAGTTACTGAGTAAGTAAAGTTGAGAAACCTTTTTCCAGGGATAATCTGAAAGTCTTGTGGAGAGAAAGTAGTTTTGTCCTTTCTGAAGTCTATTTTTCATAACAATATTGTCCCATCCTGAGGCAGCTTAGTTAATAGATTTTGCTTTGAAAAATTAGTTTAGCCATAAATAAATTGGTTAGTCTCTAAGGTGCCACAAGTACTCCTTTTCTTTTTGCGAATACAGACTAACACGGCTGTTCCTCTGAAACCTGTCATTTAGCCATAAGTGTTTCTCTATCCTTTCACTTGTGGTGCTTAAGACCTAATTCAGCCCTGGCACTTCAAAGTCACCCACTGACTTCAAATGAGAGGCCAGATGCTCAGGGAAGTGCTGAAGTGGGCTTTGTCTTTCTCACTGGGCAGATCTTTCTGGAGACACAGTGTGATAGGTTTATTTATTGCAGATTAGCAAACTGAAGGACTATTTTCTAGTAGGGTAACAACTTAATAAGCCTCTGGGGTAGGCCCCATTTTATACGCAATAATCAATATATGATGGAGTTTAATTACAGGCACATCCTAGGGTGACCAGACAGCCCAATTTTATCAGGACAGTCCCGATTTTAGGGGACTTGTCCCGCATCCCAACCTTACATCGGTCGGGATGCCCTTTGTCCCAATAGTGGGACCGTCCAGACCGCAGCCGCGGTGCCACCGCTCACCGCTTCCTGGGGCAGCTCCTGGCACCTGCCCACCGGCAGGGGCGCCATGTGCTGCAGGGGCGGGGCCTGCAGGCACCGGGAGCAGGCAGAGAGCCCTCCGCCTGACCCGACCTGCGACCCTAGGAGCCAGAGGGACCTGCCTGCCGGATGCCTCCTGGGACGGGAGCCGCCCCAGGTAAACACCACTGGGACTCCCCACCTTGCGCCCCGGCAGGTTCCTCTGGCTCCTAGGGTGGGGGGGCTCTGCGTGCTGCCAGCGCCTGCAAGCCCCGCTCCGCAGCTCCAGCAGCTCCCATTGGCGCTTTTCCCAGCCAACAGGAGCCATGGAGCTCGCGCTTGTGGCGGGAGCAGCACGTGGTGAGTCTGGAGACCCCCCTCGCCGCTCTCACCCTTGGAGCCAGAGACCTCCCAGCAGGGCTGGTGAGTGCAGCCAGAGAAGGGGGCAGGGTGTGATGGTGAGTGTCTGAGAGGAGAGGAGTGGTGGTCTAGATAGAGGCATAGGGAAGAGGAGGGAGGGGAGAGAAAGATAGAAACTAGTGCAACAAATTCTTTAAGAAAGATTCCTAAGTGGGCTGTTTGAATGTTATGGATGGCCTCTAAATCATTATATTGGGGAAGGGGCAGCAGCAGTCCGCACATGGATCAGCCATTCTATTTGACTGAGTTCCGTTCAGAGGAATGTACCAGATTATTTGTGGCTGGTGCCAGAACAAAGGCGTGAGGAATAATGATCATCAAATGATGAACCTCCTGCCATTGCCACTCAGGTGTCTGGGGCTAGGATTAAACTATGTGGAGATCAGCAGGGCAGCTCCCCAAGGCAGACTGACTTGTCACACAGCTTTTGGTAACAATATACTGCCCAGCCAGGATGCTGTGGGAGGACTTGCTTAGCCTTGATCTTTTTGCTGATATGGATCTAAACAGAATGTATGTAAATTAAGAAACTTATGAAATGCATTGAATTTGTACAGGCATGTTTACATCTATGTGCAGTAAACAAAAAATTACAGGTTTCAGAGTAACAGCCGTGTTAGTCTGTATTCGCAAAAAGAAAAGGAGTACTTGTGGCACCTTAGAGACTAACCAATTTATTTGAGCATGAGCTTTCGTGAGCTACAGCTCACTTCATCGGATGCAATTTGCCAACTGATCACTGTCCTACCAATTTGTTTGGTAGTGCGAATTCATTTACTAATGATTTTAACTTGCCTCTGCAGAGGTGAGGCCAGCAACTTTGAAGGGAATCCTAATTTCTTTGATCTGTGTCCCTGAGGTTTTGCAGTGATCAGGATGATAAAGGCAAGTGGTGTGGTGAAACAGAGCAACAATAAAAAAATTAATAGTTTCTCAGGCTATCCAAGAACCATCTCTGACCTCCTGTAGAGCACAGGCGATAGAATTCTATCCAGTTACTACTGTAGTGAGCTCAATACCTTGTCTTTGACTAAAGCATAATTGTCTTTGACTAAAGCGTCTTCCAGAAAGACAGCCAGTCTTGATTTGAAGATATCAAGAGATGGAGAATCCACCACTGCCCTTGGGAGTTTGTTCCAGTGGTTATTCACCCTCAGCATTAAATTTTCAATTGGAAATTATGTTTCTTCTTCAAGCAGTGTCCCTGTAGGTGTTCCACTTTAGATGTCGGTACGTCCCTGCACCGGGGATTGGAGGTTTTAGGCAGCAGAGCTCGGTCAGGGTGTGCACGCCCAGTAGCTGTCTCGCGGTGTTGTTGGCGCCTCTTGTAGCGCGTGCACAACCCGACCCCTCAGTTCCTTCCCTGCGTCCTCGACTGCGGACGCAGCTCAGTGGCACTGCTGCCTCTTCAAAACTCTCGAGAAAAGAAAATTGTTTACATTGTAGTTTTCGCGGAGAAAGTTTGATTAGACTTTATTTAGCCAGTTATTTAAAAAACATTGTTTTTTCTTTTTCTTTCCCTTCAGTTTTAGTTTCTTAGATTAGCAGTAGACATAGAGTTTTCGTTTAACCAATTTCTACATTTTTCGTCACATTTTGCGTCCCAGTTGCGGGAAAAGTCCTCAGACACAATGCCAGGCTCACTCGGTCTTAAGAGATGTGACTCCTGTCACGAGGCAATGCCCGTCTCTGACGATCACACATCTTGTGTCCGCTGCCTGAGGGAAACTCATATCCCCCAGAAATGTACTAACTGTACAAATCTAAAAGCGAGGGCACGGCGAGACAGAGATCTCCGCATTAAAATGATTATGATGGAAAAGTCCATCCAGCCGTCTCAGGAGACACCAGCTCAGTCACAGACCAGCAAAACTTCTGACAAGGGCAATGCTCAGCCTTCCAAAACCTCAAGGAAGTGAGTTTTGACCTCTCTGAAATGGGACACTCACACAAAAAGGAGTTCCCCAGCAAGGTCCTTGCCCTTGGTGCCGAGCTCATCCAGAGAGCGCTCCTATGAGACCCCAGGCACCTCCATCACCATTCCCTCGTGGACCTCTTCCAAATCCCAATCCACCGACTCAGAGTTGAAATGCCAAGTCTCCTCCATGGCACCGATGACCCCGGTGCAGAACCTGGTGCCGAAAGTGCATCTGACACTCATGCCACCGCCACCGGCACCAACCTACAACGGCACCAAGTGCCTCAGCGAAAGCTGACCGCAATACAAACGCAGTACCGGCCACAGCGGAACCAGTGCTATTTTTACACCAGATGGACATAGCGGTCTCCTCGGCACCACAATTGCCCCTGTTTGACACAGTGCAATCTCTGGGCCAGAGAACGGGGCAGCCCCCTGCATCTCCCACCCCTCAGTCCGTATATAGTGACTAGGAAGGGGATATACAGTATAGCCATTTCTCCTCTCGACACTCCTCACCCAGAGGCAGGAGATCTCCATGGGACACTGTCAGAACCAAGTCTCAACTATGGAGACCTGCAACAATGGTATGGGCAACCTTGGCCCTGTCCACCATCACCCTTCCCAATGCAGTCGCCTCCATGGGACCCAGGGGCTCCATACAGAGCCCACTACACCAGGTCTTCCACCCCAGCCAGACGGGAAATTAGATCACCTCCACTTTCACCAGGCAGGTCCCCAAGTAGGGGGTAGAGGTGATTTCAGAGATTGAGCAGGCACACACTTTACCTGCCCATAACTCATCCCCCTCACCAGATGATGCTTTGTAAGAGAGTGGCAGTGAGCCAGGAGATCACACTTGAGGAGGTACAAGAGAAGCAGCACAAACTGCTGCAAATCCTCCAACCATCCACCTCAACCAAGATTGCTCTCCCCATTAATGAAGCCATAATGGAGCCAGCAGAGGCCAATGGCAGAGACCTGCATCAGCCCCACCTACCAGTAAAAGAGCTGACAGAAAGTACTTCGTCCCAGCTAAAGCAATGGACTTTCTCCTCTCCCACCCACAGCCCAACTCTCTAGTGGTGGAAGCTGTCAATCACAGCAGCAAGCAACCCCAGTTCCGTACCACACAGGACAAGGAACACAAAAGACTAGACCTCTTCGGTCGTAAAATATACTTCTCAGCCACACTCCAATTCAGGGTGGCCAACTATTCCACCCTTTTGGCAAATTATGACTTCTCTAATTATGGCAAACTGCAGGAACTCTTAGAGGATCTTCCTGAAGACAAACGTCCCCAGCTCAAGGCCATCATGACCGAGGGACAGATAATAGCCCTCATGGCTCTACAGGCCTCAATGGATGTGGCAGACAAAGCCGCACAAACAACTGCCACGGAAGTGATGATGTGCAGAGCATCCTGGTTGCAAGCATTGGGAATCCCGAAAGAACTACAGCTGAAGGTGGAGGACCTTCCTTTTGACCGCGAAAAGCTCTTTTCCTTTAAAACAGATGAGGTCTTACATACAGTGAAGGACTCTTGGGCCACATTACATACCTTAGGCATATACACTCCGCCTAACAAACAACGCCAATACACACCGTATCAAAGAACAAGAGATACATCTTTCCACTGCCAACAACAACGGTGTTTTGACCATAATCAAAATAAACAACACCCTCAAAGACATAGAGCCCTGCAATATCAGGCCTTGTCTTCTCAACCATCCACAAACAAGCCTCAATTTTGAAGTCTTGGTCGAGGGTCTGAATAACCTCCCTAGACAATAGCACGATCAGACACTCTTACCCAAACTTTCGGCCACCACTTATGTGCATTTTACCATGGTTGGGCAGCTATAACAACAGACCAATGGGTACTGGAGATCATAAGATCTGGTTATGCCATCCCCTTCCTCTCCATACCACCCAGCCCTCCCCCCTTCCCCACCCCTCTTCAGGGACCTCTCTCACGAGCACCTCAGAGAACAGGAAGTGGACCACCTCCTACACTTGGGTGCCATGGAACGAGTTCCAAATCAATATGAAGGGAAGGGTTTCTACTCAAACTATTTCCTCACCAAAAAGAAAAGCGATGGATGGAGACCCATCTTAGATCTCTGGAAGCTAAACAAATTGGTCTGCAACCACAGGTGCAAAATGGTCACATTGGCCACAATCATACCAGCGCTAGACGGGGGGACTGCTTTTCAGTCCTCGACCTTCAAGACGCATATTTTCATATCACCATACATCCAGCCCACAGACGATTCTTGAGGTTCATGGTAGGATCCAACCGCTACCAATACCAAGTCCTACCCTTCGGCCTCTCCACTGCCCCTCGAGTTTTTTCAAAAACACTCAAGGTAGTAGCCACACACTTACGATGCAGAGGGGTGCTGATCTTCCTGTACTTGGACGACTGCCTATTGAAAGGTGTGACCCAGGAGGAGACGACACGCATGGTACAAATAACCATAGAACTGTTCCACAAGCTAGGGTTGGAGATAAATTCAAAGAAATCAACTCTGACCCTGACACAATGCCTGGAGTTTCATAGGAGCCTACCTCGACTCCGGACAAGCCAAGGCAATACTCCCAAACCACAGGTGCGTGACAATGAACACACTCAGTTCCACGATCACCATGAGTCCACAAACGTCAGTAAGGACTTGCCTTCAGCCCCTGGGGCATATGGTGGCCATGACCTTCATCGTAAAGCATGCAAGACTCCACATGTGCTGTCTTCAGGGCTGGGTGAGCGCTGTGTATATGTCCAGCAAACACAGCCTAAGCAAAAGAGTCACATTGCCTCCAAAGGCCCTCACATCTTTACACTGGTGGACGAAACCAGAAAATGTTTGTACAGGGATCCCCTTTCAACAGGACCCTCCATCATTTACTATCATGACAGATAGAAAAGGAGTTCTTGTGGCACCTTAGAGACTAACCAATTTATTTGAGCATGAGCTTTCGTGAGCTACAGCTCACTTCATCGGATGCATACCGTGGAAACTGCGGAACAATGACAGATGTGTCCCTGATAGGTTGGGGCACTCATTTGGACCCTACAGGGCATGTGGTCAGTAATGGAAACTCAACTTCACATCAACCACCTAGAGCTCAGAGCAGTACACAATGCATACCATCACTTCCTGCCAATCATACAGAACAAATCAATTAGCATATTAACTAACTACATCGCATGCATGTTCAATCGACAAGGAGGAGCTCTCTCCCACTCTCTATGCACAGAAGCCCTGAACTTATGGAACTGGTGTATCCGCAACAATATAAACATCACGGCATCTTACCTACCAGGATGCCAGAATACAACAGCGGACACACTAAGCAGACATTTCTCAGAGGAACACAAATGGGAAATACATGACAGTATCCTCAGAATGATATTCCAGAAATGGGGCTACACAGCAGTAGATCTATTTGCATCAACAACAAACCACAAGTGCCCACTCTTCTGCTCTAGAGTGGGTCTAACACCCAAATCATTAGAGGATACCTTCCCCATATAGTGGAACACATCACTCCTGTATGCATTCCCGCTGATACCTCTAATCTCACGAGTCATTCACAAGCTACAGACCAACAGACCACACATCATCCTGATTGTCGCTGCGCTAAGAAGGCTCCTCACAAAAGTCCCTGCCACTGTCAGCTCCGTGCTCTCTGCCACCTGACAGCTCACTTCAGTTCAGCTGCAGGACAATGCGTCACATCACCTGCCTGAAGGCAGAAACAGCCCACCTGGCTACCCCTGCCATTGGCCCCTCCAGAGAGCGGACAAAGTGGGTCAGACAAGTGCTCCATCTGCTGCAAGAGCCTCTCTTCTCATAAACCTCCTCTCTTGACATGTCAGTGTGAGGCAGTTCCTTAGATTTGCCACATGAAAGGAATGGCTCGGGCCTGGGGCTCTCCCCCACACCCTCTGCAGTGAAGACTGATGGAAAGAAGTCACTGAGCTTCTCCACAAGGCCCTTGTCCTCCCTGAGTGCTCCTTCAGCACCTCCATCATCCAGCGGCCCAGCTGTTTGTTTGGGTGTCTCTAGCCAGTTGTTCTTCAAATACTTTCTTGGCCTGCCTTATGCTCCGTTTACATTTGACTTGCCAGAGTTCATGCTCCTTTCTATTCTCCTCACTTGAATTTGACTTCCAGTTTTCCAGGGATGCCTTCTTGCCTCTAACTGCCTCTTTTACTCTGCAGTTTTGCCATGGGGGCCATTTCTTGGTTCCTCTTACTGTTTTGTTGTCGTTTGTTGTTTGTTTTAAATTTGGGGTATACATTTAGTTTGAGGTTCTCTCTATTGTGGTCTTTTTCAATAGTCTCCCTGCAGCTTGCAGGCATTTCATCCTTGCGACCGTTGCTTTCAATTTCCATTTCCATTTCACTAGCTTCCTCATTTTGGTCTAGTGCCCCTTTCTGAAGTGAAATGGTACTGCGGTGGGTTTCTTTGACATTTTTCTGCCCAGCTAGGTTGCTCCATATCATTCTGTTATGGGGTCTTTTCACCTCTGTTCACCTCTCAGAGCAGCTCCTGTGTGACTAAATAAAGAAGTGCGTCCCCTGGCTAATTGCAGGACAAACTGCTCCCCCTTCTTGCCATATTTGGAGCCCACTCCCCTGGCTCAAAAGGGGTGGCAAAGGAAGAGCTTCCCTGACCAGGAATTGAACCCAGGCCACAGAGGTGAGAGTGCTAAATCCTGACCATGAAACCATCAGGGAGAAGGGGGTGAGTGGAGGACTCTGCACCTGGGCCTGAGACCAGCTAGGGCCATGTGTGAGATGGCTGGCAGTGCCAAGAGCGGCCAGAGGACAGGTCAAAGGCCCTTTGAGAGCGGGGCCAGAGGACATTGGAGTTTGAAAGGCAGGACGGGGGAAAGGGAACGAAGGAGAAAAGAAAGAGACACTTGAAAAGGAGAAAGAAGACTTTAGAATACACGAAATTGAAAGGCCTGGCCAGCACATGGAAACAGGCTCCAGGCTGGGAATCAAACCCAGGCTACAGCAGTGAAAATGCTGACTCCTGACCACTAGACCATTAGGGAGAAGCCATGGAGTTGTGCTTGGCAGATGCTGGTCACATGTGTGGGACCCCCCCCGCCCCCGCCATGCCCTCCATGTGGCAAAGTGCAGTACGGGAACCTCTGCACTCCAGCTGACTGCAGGGAATGGTCAGCCAGAAGGGCCATGGCAAAAGAATCAGCCTGCCTTCTCTGAGGAATGAACACAGGACCTCCAGATTGAGACTGACGCACTGCTGGCTGTGCTAAGAAGGCTCCTTGCAAAAGCCCCTGCCACTGCCAGCTCCCTGTTCTGTGCTGCCTGACAGCACATTTCAGTTCAGCTGCAGGACAATGTGTCACATCACCTGCCTGAAGGCAGAAACAGCCCACCTGGCTACCCCTGCCACTGGCCCCTCCAGAAAGCGGATAAAGTGGGTCAGACCAGTGCTCCATCTGCTGCAAGAACCTCTCTTCTCACAGTGTCCCGTGCCAGAGACCCATGAGGGGTCAAAAAGAAGTCAATCTCCTGCCCCAGTGCAGAGCCCCCTCCAGCACACAAACTGCCTCCCAGAGCTTGCACCCCACACCCCTTCCTTCACTCCAACCCCCTGCCCCAGGCTCAACCCAGAGCCCCCTCCCACACTCCAAACCCCTCAGCCAGAGCCTGCATCGCTTCCTGCACCCAAACCCTCTGCCCCAGCACAGGGAGAGTGAGCGGGCGAGGGGGATGGAATGAGCGGGACGGGCCTTAGAGAAGGGGTGGGGCAATGGTGTTTGGGTTTGTGTGATTAGACAGTTGGCAACCCTACCGAGGGGTGCGACTGATCTCCTGTCTGTCTTTGCCTGTCTGAGGGGAGTGCGGGAGATCTCCTGACTGTCTCTCCCTGTCTGAGGGAATTCGGGCAACCCCATGCCTTTCTCTCTCTGCCCGAGGGAGTGCGGGCCATCTCCTGTCTCTGCCTGCCTGAGGGGAGTTCAGGAGATCTCCTGACTCTCTCCGCCTCCCCAAGGGAGTGTGGGCGACCCCCTGCCTGTCTCCCCTTCCTGAGGGGAGTGATCCCCCGACTATCTCCCCCTGCCTGAGGGAGCGCGGGCAATCCCCTGTCTCCCCTTACTTGAGCTATTGCCTATTTTGCCCTGAAAGTCATTTGCCGAACTACTGTTTGAGAGAGTAACTGATCTTGGAAACACTGAGGAGGCCCCCTGAGTTGTGGGGACTTTTTCCACTGTAAGTATTGCCTGTTGCTGCTACAGAGAGTTTACCCCCTGGGTGAAAAGGCACTCTCATCATCTCACTGCACTCAAGCCGCTTCAGGCCTGCCACACCTCGTCAAGGTATGTGGGTTCCTCCACATTACATAGCCCACTAGTTTGGAATAAACTGCCAGCTCAATGACTTCTTTCCATTGATCTTCACTGCAGAGGGTGAACACACTACACTCTTCCCCATGTCTCATCTACCTGCCAATAAGTTTGGGTCCATTTTTCATGAGACCCATTTACCCAGGATACAAATCTTTAAATCAAGAATGCAGGCCACATAGGATAGGGAACTCCATCCTGGAAAGCAATGACCCTGAAAAAGACTTGGGAGTCATGTGGATAATCAGCTGAACAGGAGTTCCCAGTATGATCCTGTGGCCTGAAAGGTAGTGTGATCCTTAGATGTATGCACAGGGAATTACAGGGCAGTAGAGAGATCAGATTACCTCTGTATTTGACACTGATGCAAACACTTGCTGGTATACTGTGTCCAGTTCTGATATCCTTAATTCAAAAAGGATGTTGAAAAATTAAAAAGGGTTCAGAGATGATCCATAAGAATGAATGAAGGGTTGGAAAATATGTCTTATAGAGAAAAGACTCAGGGAGTCCAATATATTCATCGTATCAAAGAGAAGTTTAAGGGGTGATTTTATCATAGTCCATAAGTACCTACATGAGAAACAGAAATTTGACAATAAAGGGCTCATCAATCTAGCAGATAAAGGTATAACAAGATCCAGGGGCTGGAAGTTGAAGCTAGACAAATTTATACTGGAGATAAGGCATAAATCTTTAACAGTGATGGTAATTAACCATTGGAACAACTTATCAAAAGCTGTTCTAGATTTTCTATCACTGGAAATTTTAAAATTAATACTGGCTATTTCCTAAAAGATATTCTCTAATTCAAACCGGAATTAATTTAGGGAAATCCTATGGCCTGTGTTATGGAGGAGGTCAGACTAAATGATCACAATGGTCCCTACTGGTCATACAATCTATTAATGTTTTCTCTTCCTACAGTCCCTTACTGTCTATACATTTTCCAACTTCTAAAGCAAATGAGGCAGGTTCCTATAAACAACAGCCTCATTCACTATTCAACCATGATTAATTTCCTGAGCATTGTCCAGCCTGTGCACTGAATGAGTTTATCGAAGAATCATAGAAATGTAGGGCTGGAAAGGACTTTGAGAAGCCATCTAGTCCACTCCCTGCACTGACAGTTGGGGTCCTGTAGAAAAAATAGTATGTAATCATGTAATTAAAGACTGTATCACCATAATTTATCAAATGCATACATAATGCATATGCTCAAGGAAGCAGAATTAAGGTTGCACACAGGCAACCTTATAAAAAGTTGATGTGTAGCAAAATTTTCTACATCCTCATACTCAGGAGATCCTACATTATCTACACAGAGATTTGTAAACCAGTAACTTGGTCTTTTGTTCTTAATTTTACAGAATTCTATAAATTGGATGTGGAATACTTGTCAATATAGATTTCAACAGAAGGGTGTTGTATTCTGTAGTAATTTAGGTAATCCTAAATAAAACGTTTTGTTATTATCAGTTGGCTTTCCTAGCTCTTCCCTCTTTATTTCAGGGCACTATCTAGGAGCGATAGACCTGTTTGTTGTGTAGAATAGGAAAATTTGTTTCTTATCTGAAAGTTTCCTTTTTTAGAAACAGGCAGCTTATAGGGACATGTAAGCATGGAATATGCTTAAGTTTATGAAACAAAGGGAATGTCCTCATGATTCGGGAGGTTTAGTTCTTATGCTCTGCATTGAAGAGCTACTGAGTGACTCAGTAAAGACTTATAAGTGATTTTCAGCTTTGGAGGTTATCAGACCGGCAGATTATTCAGTGGACAAAAAATGGCTGGCCTTCAGAATTCTTTGGAGACACAAGGCAAGACCCTCAGCTGATGTAAATCAGCATAGTTCCATTAAAGTCAAAAGAAATTACACTGATTTACACTAGCTGAAGATCTGACCCCCATAAACTAGGATTTGTGGACTGGCTTTTTCCATGGAAGGTAATTTTCAGATAAGCAAACACAGTTTCATGGTTTGGTCAGTAAAGTAAGATGTGATTTCTGAATACACACATGGAATTAATCTATTGAGGAAGATTGTGTTATTTTTACACAGTCAATTTTCAGAGTAGCTGGAGAAGAATGTTAAATCTAGGCTGCAAACCTGGATTCTTTGTCAAGAGGGGGAAGTGGTGCTCAAGGAAAAAGATACAAGGACCAAAGAAAGAGAAAGAAAGATATAGATAGACCCATTCCATAAAAATGTACGGCAACTTTTATAACAGTTGTTTAAGGCATTTCACAAAATTTTATTTACATCATCTTCTTCTACCAATACATACAGTATTCATAGTTAATTGGAGACTTCAGCATATAGAGTTGTAAATTCAGCAGAACTCCTTATTTTACATAAATGTAAAGAGAATGGCATGTCCTTTGCTTGAAAATTGCTCCATATCTGGCCACTTTTTTTTTTTTACAAGTGAGCCATGGAAAACTTCACAGAGGCCTTGGAGTCTGAGACTTCCTGAACTCCACCAGATTTCTTCTCTACACCCACTGCTCTACCAACTTTGACTTCAGGAATGTGGACAGAGACTCTACATTTCTGTGATCCGGGAGGGCACCCTCGTATGAAGAATTACAGTTGTGGTACAAAGGAGTCTGGTGGAACTTCCACCACCTGCATGAACAGTGCTATCCATGACTCTAGGGCCCCTGTGCAGTCTCCTCAAGAAGTACACAGTGGAACCCTCTCTGACAACAGAACTAAATTGTCCATGTTGGTGGTTCCTCTTTCTAGCACAAACATAATGGTTCCGTCCTCTCCACTCTCTCTGTGTGTTTTGACCAAAAAATCTTGTAGCCTTGTCTCTACTCCTTCTAACGAGAAGAACAGAAGAACTTCATTTTGGTGAATAAGCATCCCTAAGAATATCTCCATCTCCTCTATCTGACTCCTTGTCTCAGACATAATATTTGTATTCATTGTCTGTAAGGTCTGGCCAGAATGCCACTCCTTTTTTTCAAACCTATCTCATAGGCTGGGTTTCTCCTTTCCCCATCCATTAACCTAGCACTCACCTCCTTTCTCCACCTCCACTTGATGCTGTGGGTGAAAGTCTTTTCTATAGCTCCTGCCTTTTGAGTCTCTACTTCATTTCTAATCTCATCTGAAAAACATCTTTCCTCGTTTAACTTTTCTTGTAATTTCCCTGTCTCCTTGTTATATTATTTAACTCTGCAATTTTATTATCTGTTTTTAAAGCATTTTGAATAAAATCTGTATGAAAGACATAAGTAACACAAATTTGTATTTTATAATATCTTTGATCCAATCTTCAGTTCATGTAACAAGAAGAAAATCAATCTTCTTAGCTTCTCAACAAATTTTTTGCAGTGTGGTATTCTTTGGAAATAGGGTTCCATGGGCCAGTACAGGGAAATCTATAAATGTAGATACTTTATTGATACTAATATTAACTATTAACATGGGAGCTAAACACCAGCTATTTACAAGAGGTAAGTATGTTTATAGCTAGGGCTGTATGTTTCTCATGGGAAAAATGTTATGTTTGCTAAACAAAATAGCAAAGGGCATATGCTGAATTTTAAAAAAAAACATACACCAATAGTAAGTGTCAAGGTTCCTCCCCCACTCTGAACTCTAGGGTACAGACGTGGGGACCTGCATGAAAAACCTCCTAAGCTTATCTTTACCAGCTTAGGTCAAAACTTTCCCAAGGTACAAAATATTCCACCTGTTGTCCTTGGACTGGCCGCTACCACCACCAAACTAATACTGGTTACTGGGGAAGAGCTGTTTGGACGCATCCTTCCCCCCAAAATACTTCCCAAAACCTTGCACCCCACTTCCTGGACAAGGTTTGGTAAAAAGCCTCACCAATTTGCCTAGATGACTACAGACCCAGACCCTTGGATCTTAAGAACAATGAACAATCCTCCCAACACTTGCACCCCCCCCTTTCCTGGGAAATGTTGGATAAAAAGCCTCACCAATTTGCATAGGTGACCACAGACCCAAACCCTTGGATCTGAGAACAATGAAAAAGCATTCAGTTTCTTACAAGAAGACTTTTAATAAAAATAGAAGTAAATAGAAATGAAGAAATCCCCCCTGTAAAATCAGGATGGTAGATATCTTACAGGGTAATTAGATTCAAAAACATAGAGAACCCCTCTAGGCAAAACCTTAAGTTACAAAAAAGACACACAGACAGAAATAGTTATTCTATTCAGCACAATGCTTTTCTCAGCCATTTAAAGAAATCATAATCTAACACATACCTAGCTAGATTACTTACTAAAAGTTCTAAGACTCCATTCCTGGTCTATCCCCGACAAAGACAGACTATAGACAGACACACAGACCCTTTGTTTCTCTCCCTCCTCCCAGCTTTTGAAAGTATCTTGTCTCCTCATTGGTCATTTTGGTCAGGTGCCAGCGAGGTTACCTTTAGCTTCTTAACCCTTTACAGGTGAGAGGAGCTTTCCCCTGGCCAGGAGGGATTTCAAAGGGGTTTACCCTTCCCTTTATATTTATGACAGTAAGCATCAACCAAATAGTGCTTTAGAGGGAGGTATGGAAGGCTAAGTTTTGCAGTACACACCTAAAGGGACAGAGAATTTTCACTCCACTTTAGCTTTATTGCATGAAGGCCCTAACCCTGTACTGTTAAAGTTAGTGGGAGTTTTGCCATTGACATTAACAGGAGCAGGATTTTTCCCTTAGATTCCTTGAATCAATGCAAAAAAGATGTGTGTAAAAATACCTGTTCAAAACCAAAACAAACTCCAATAAAACTGGCTTAAAGAGCCCAGTACTTCTGCCTGAGAAGAGTAGATTTCAGACAGGATCTGGGAAAGGGTGTGCTTAATAAGCAGCTGGGCTATTGTGTGTGGGGAGATAGCAAGTCAGGAGCAGCTTTGGGAGCATAGGGCAGCTGTGCCACAAGATCCCATTTCTGTAAGCGGTAACAGACTGAGGATCTATGCCCAGGAAGTGTGCCAGAGAGGCCAAGAAAAAAGAGACAGTGCTAAAGCCTATCCCTAGACCAGGGGTTCTCAAACTTCATTGCACCGCGACCCCCTTCTGACAACAAAAATTACTACATGACCCCAGGAGGGGGGGTCAAAGCAGAAGCCCAAGGGCTTCAGCCCCAGGTGGGCGGGCCTGTAACCTGAGCCCTGCCACCCAGGGCTGAAACCCTTAGGCTTTGGCTTCGGCCCCAGGCAGCGGGGCTCGGCCCCCAGCAAGTCTAACAGCAGCTCTGGTGACCCCATTAAAATGGGGTTCCGACCCACATTGGGGTCCTGACTCACAGTTTGAGAACTGCTGCCCTAGACCAAGGTAAGCACACACAATCCCAGCAAGGCAGGACCCAAACACAGGAGCCTGGTGAGTGTCCAGCAGGGGGGAGCTTGACTAGGACTGTGATTTAGGGAAGGCATTTGGAAATGCTACTTCCCCTGAGCCCATGGCTCTGCCATTAGAGCTCAGCACCCCTTCCCTGCAAGGCCTGGCCACTATCAGAGATGGTGGGGGCTTTATCCCCATCTACTTCCCTCCTTTCCTCCATTCTGTGGTTCCATGACAACCACAGTTCCTGACGGTTTGCTCCAGCTATACTGCAGGTGGCATGCCCGAGAGGGGAGAACGAGCAAAACTGGCTAAGATGCTTCCTCCTTCAGACCACACAGGGGATGCGAAGAGGAGGAGAGCTCTGAGGGTAGGTCTATGCTGCAGTCCAAGGTGATTGCAGCTTGGGGAGACATGCCTGTACAAGCACAGCTAAAAAAGCGGAGTAGATATGGTGGCATGTGGGCTAGCAATGTGAGTGCGTATCCGGATTCCCGGCGCCCTGACACAACTCATCCTGAAGCCGGTGCTACTGCATCTATACCGCTATTTTAGCAGTGCTAGTGTGGATAAAGCTAGTGTGGGTATGTCCACCTGAGCTGCAATCACACTTTAGATTGCAGTGCAGACATACCCTAAGAGGCAGACGAGAGAGAGTACCTGAGGGGGCAGGGTTGTGGAAGACAAAGCACTGAGAAGGGCTGGGGAGAGAGAGACAATGAGTCTGAGAATAGGACTGCAGGGGGAGCTTAAGGGCAACGTGTATAGGGGGGGAACAAAGCGATGCAGCCTGAGGAGGGCTGTGGGGGAGAGAGAGAGACAGAGTGAGCCTGTGGGGACTGGATGGAGAAGGGGAAACCAGGACCGGGGCCATACCTTTCAGCCTGCCAGGCCCAAATGTGGAACACAGTATGTGACAGGTTTCAGAGCAACAGCCGTGTTAGTCTGTATTCGCAAAAAGAAAAGGAGTACTTGTGGCACCTTAGAGACTAACCAATGTATTTGAGCATATTTGAGTATGTGACAAAGACTCAATACGAGGAACACCAATTATTCATGCAGGAGACTTTAAATGCCATGAGATCTTTCCCGTAGGGTAAATGACTCAATAACTTCAGGTTCATGATTATTTCAGGTATAAATAGTTTCCAATAATACACGTGAGGGGACACCAAATATATGGAATTGGGAGTAAAATGAATGATCACTCAAAATAAGGGGCATTTGGTATGTTGTAGAGGAGGGGGATGAAGAGTGAGAAGACCTCAAAGTGGAGTTGGGAAGTGGGGAGAGAACTTACGAGTGGAGTTTGGGGTAGCCTCTGTACGTGATGATTCTTTCCAGGAGAGACAGCAGAGCATGTGAGTGGGAAGCCAGAAAGAGTGTATGTGTGTGATTTTGGAAGGGAAGGCAAAGAGGAGACAAAGGTGTGGAGAATACAGAGAGTTTGAGAATAAGGAAGAATGGAACGGCAGAAGAGGACTGCAAAGTACAGAGGAAAGAAGGAGTAAACACAACATAGGAAAGAAAGAGGCAGACAGAGAAGAAAAGAAAGTAAACAGCTTCCACACAATATAGAAAACAATACTGAGGAAAAGATAAAAAAAATACACATTAGAAGAAAGAGGACTGGTTTGTCATCACAAAAGAAGTCTGTTGCAGAGACAGGATAGAGACCAATTCTCCTAGGTTGCAGGACCATTCTTTCTCTTTCGACAGCCCCCTGCCTCATTCACTACACAAAGTCATTACACAGAAATTCCATCATGTATCTGTGTGTCTTACAGTATTTTGCAGAGATGGGTATGCAGGAGCCCTGTTATACAAACAACATAGTCAAATACATAGATTTGGCCGAGCCCGGGGTAATCCATTCTTTTTTTGTCAAGGACCAAATTTCTTGGTCAAGGTATAGTCAAGGTCCAGACTCCAGAGAAAATAACAATGATAATAACTAAATAAAAAGATTTCACCGTCTGTTCAAAAGTGTTTGGCAGTCCGGATTTGGCCCACTGTCCGCCTCTTGACTAACCCTGGTGTAGCCTTTTTGAAAGGCAGTGTGACTAAGTAGCTGTCATGGAGTCACAGGGTCTGGTCTATGTCCCAGACTGTAATCAATTTCTTCTGTGCTGGGCCCCAAAGACCCACAGTTTCACACTTGTGCAGGGTACAGGAACAATTTTTATAGTGGAGATGCTGAAAACGGAAACCATTTATTTGGTTGTTATTACTACTTCAAGCCAGGGGATGCTGCTGCACCTCCAGCACCCCTGCGCCCATGGCCTCCAAAGACTGGGCCTTCAGCACCACTTCCCATCTTTCTCTGTGGCTTCCTGCAGTATATATACCCAAGCCAGACTTCTGCAGGAGGCTTGTGCTATAGCCCTTAAGGTTGCAATGCTCTCAGTGAGTATTTACACCAATATTTTTTTAAAACAAAGTAACCATTTATTAGTCACCTGGCACACAGCATCTGAAAGTCCTTAAGTTAGAACAGAGAAATGAAGGCTAAAGTATAGTCTATTCTGGTTAGCCTAGAGCACCAGCATAGCTACAGTGACCCCCCCATGTTCAGACTCTGTGAGCCCCTCAGTCTGACCTCCTTGGTCAGTTTACAGGTGAGAGGCCCAACTCCTTCCAGAAACGAATCCTTTATACCTCCACCTTACACCTCCCAGTCCCCTCTAATCTACCTTTTTTGTCCTGTGACTACAGAGGTGCTAACTGGTCACTTCACCTTGAATCATCTCTTACAATATGTGTTAACTACTTATGCTAAACAATCTGTTCCACTTTTTATTTAGCTGTGACCTCTTGAGTACCTTTCACAGACCTGAAGAACAGCTCTGTGTAAATCTGAAACCTTGTCTCTTTCACCAACAGAAGCTGGTCCAACAAAAGATACTACCTTTGTCTCGCTAATAAGAAGTAAGAGCTTACCTCGGCTACCAAATTAAGCTATGTCTACATTACAAGTCGTGTCAGCATAATTTATGTCAATTCCCCCCACCCCCAGCGACATAAATTCCTGTACAGATACTGTTATGTCAGCCTGCCAACAAAGCTTCTGCTGTGCACAGGGGCTGGAGTAGTTAAGTGGTGGGGAGAACTCTCTCTTAACCCTAACCCTAGATGTAAATAACTGCCATTTTGCCTGTCTGCTCCATATGAGTTTTGGAGAGGAGCTAGCGCTGAAGTTCAAGATTGGAGCTGAGGAGACTGCACCAGGACCATGCTGGGTTGGAGATCTATAAGTGGGTTACCAGCATTGTTTGACTCTTTAGTTCCAAAATGAATAATATTTCATATTTTGATATTGTCTGGGGGCATTTTGTGTAGATTGTGAGAAAATGCAAAATGTGGCTTTAAACAGAAATGCAGCTGCAACTTTTACTTTAAATCTTTCCATAATTTATACTGATTAAGCTCATGGAGGGGGAGGGGCAGCTGCATTATTCACTGGTCACCTCAGGTGTGCCACTCTTCAAAGGAAAAAGAAAAGGAGTACTTGTGGCACCTTAGAGACTAACCAATTTATTTGAGCGTAATGCATCCGATGAAGTGAGCTGTAGCTCACGAAAGCTCATGCTCAAATAAATTGGTTAGTCTCTAAGGTAACACAAGTCCTCCTTTTCTTTTTGCGAATACAGACTAACACGGCTGCTACTCTGAAACCTGTCTTCAAGGGAAGTTATGTACTACTTACATTCTTCCCCAAGAGCTCTCACTTGAGAAGTCCCACAAGACAGAAGGGAATGGCAAAGGGCCTGCAGACACCACCCAGAAGCTTCTTGGGGGTGGTGAACTCTGCTTCATGAAGACATTATAAAAAGTTGTTCAAACTTACTTTTTGAATGCCCTGCCCCTCAGATTTCTCACACAACAGGTAGTTTTAAAGTTGCTTTTCGAATTCCACCATTAGAATCTGGATTTGGGGATGATTATGAAATGAGATAATAAATTATTTCCATAAATATTCAGGTAGAACTGCCAAGTTCTGCAAATTGAGGCCCCTGATAATCAGACCTGAACAGAGTTACATTCCAAATTGAGCAGGGGAGAGAACAACAGGCTTCCCCCTGGAGCTGCTGTCCATGAACCCTGGAAATGAATGTGACAGAGGGCTGTGGCTCCCAGGGAAGAGCAGAGCCCAAAGATGACACTTTTTCAGAGGCACACCCACATTTCTGGCCTTAAGGTTGGGAGCCCACATATGATTAGCTGCCAGTCCTGCACTGTCCCACGTTTCTTTTGGCACATGCCAATTTCAGGTCCTCTCTCCATCCTGCTTGGAGGAGGTTGGCAAAGGGCACCAAATCCCTACCAACAACAGTGCTGGGAGGCTCCTGGGGAAATTGCTGCTTTCTGTGGTTTTCAAAAAAGTAGTCCCTGGTCTTTATTTATTTATTTATTTGTTTGTTTCCCGGAGCTCAGATTAACCCAGCGCTGCCTTCCCCCCACCGAAAAATACTCCTCTGAATTTCGGAAAGTGCCAGCCCCGAGAGCCCGCTGCTGCGTGGGGACCCCCTGCCGCTGGGCCCTGAGGCTGGGCTCAGAGCCAAGCACCTTGCGAAGTTGGAGCGGATCTTCCCGAACGTGGCATGGGCAGCAGCGAGCTGCCCCGGGGCTGACGGTGCCAAGCCCGGGGCAGCGCCAGGGGCCCTAGCGCGGCAGGCTGCGGCGGCGTCCGGGGCTGGGCATGGAGGGGCGGAGAGGGCAGAGCCCCGGGTCCTGCAGCGCTCAGCTCGGTCAGACTCAGCCCCCTGCTCCTGCTGCTGCTTGATCTGAATGCGCTGAGGCTGGAGCTGCCCCCAGAGCTGCTGTGATGGCGGCCGCGCGGGCTCCGCACCGGGACTCGCCCTGCCCGCAGCAGCGCCCTCGCTGAAGGCGGCGGCGGCGGCGGCCCGCGCCCCGGGGGAAGGGGGGCTGCAGCAGCCCGGCGAGCCGCCCACCCGCGCCGCGGGCATCGCCCCCGCTCGCGTCCCTCCCGGCCCCGCAGGGCGGAAAGGCGGCGGCGGCGGCGGCTGCATTGTGAAGCGCGCCGCGGATCGCAGGCCCGGGAGCAGCGGGGCTCGCGCCCTCCCGCCCGAGCCCGATGAGCCAGCCGGACAGCGGCGCCCCGGAGCCGGCGGCGGCGGCGGCGGGGCCGCCGGGAGAGCAGGTAAGGGCGGCCGGCGCGGGGAGGCTCGGGGGACGCCCGCTGGGCGCGGGCGGCCGCGGGGCTCGGCGCGGGGTGCCCGGCTCTGCCCGCCGCCCGGCCCTGGCCGGCGCCGGGAACAAAGCGGCGCCGAGCGGCCATGTCAGCTCGGACCGCCAGCGCAACAGCCCGCGAGGCGCCCCGAGCGGGGCCCCCGCGCCCCGCCGGCCCCCGCCCCGCTCGGCCCCCCGGCCCCCCGCTTTTAGGCCCTTTCTCTTTCTCGGGGCTTGGCTTTTTTTTTTTTTTTTTTTTTTTTTCTAATTTTTCCTCCAAACGGTCGTTTTTTTCCATTAAAACGGCGCCACCTAGGGGAGACTATTTCGTAAATAAAAAAAGAAATTAAAATTGAAAAAAGAGGAAATATTTGCTATTTCTTATTTTTAAAAAGTTTGAATTGCAAGAATGTGCTGGGGGTTTGAGGGCAGAATGTTTGGCCTGCTCACAGGCCCGCTAGTTGGGTGGGCTAGGCTCGTAGGAACAAATTTTGTGTTTTTGAAGCAAAGCCCTGTTAATATGTAAATGAAAATTAAGCTGGAATTTGGACGAATTCAGGTTTTTTCCTGTTTTGGAAGAAAATATGAGTGTGAAACAGCGACTGCTTGAGAATGAATCTAATTTAAGTTTTAGACAAGCATATATCAATCAACTGCAATAAAATATTACTTTGGGGAAAGTAGGAGAATTGCTGTTATGAAGCAATTATGAATTGTGCTTCATTGTAATTTTGAACTTGCTCTCATAGCGTGGCACGGTTGATTTTGGTGTTTTGTAATATTTAAAGTTAGTTGTCTTAAATAAGGAAGAAATAAAAAAAAAATAGAAATTTTTCTGTGGACACACCCAAATTTTTTTTTTTTTTTTTTTGGTGATTTTGGATTTCATGCAAAAATGCTTTTAAACAATAAGGTTCTACACACAGATCAGAAAAACAGGAGGGAAAGCAAAATTAAGAGTAGAATAACACTTTTGGTTTTGAATTTCTTGGTTTTTCTGATGGTTTGTCCTGGTATAATTAAAACATAGTTTCCAGTCATTTAATTTCCTACTTCTTCTTTTGTAAAGATAAAAAATTTCCATAGTAGGCTTTTTACACATATACTGAAACTATTTCAGATACTGTGGATCATATAAATGTAGTATTACATAGATTTATTGTAAAATCTGCTTTGATAATATAAATTTGCATAATTAACATTATTATGAGCAAAATTAACTGTAGATTTGAATATTGTAATTTTTAATAAAACTAAAGTAGCTAAAAAGGGCGCTGCCATGATATTTTCCATAATTTTAAAAATCCTTTTCACTTCTCTGTTTATAATCCTTCTGGAGTTTGAGATTGAAACCTTTCCGTAATTAATGTTTTCATAGTGTTGTGCGCGCATTTTGTTATCATAAGGTTGCCTGCAAGTAGTGGACTACACACACTGGTTTGTTATTGTAGGGTTGCCCTTGAATACTGGGTTGTTGGAATTGATCTTTTAAAAATAAACAACAAAAGAGCACTGAAGCTTTCATTGTTTCAATAAAAGCACATAGAAATGATATACATGGCCTTTGCATACAAAAGAGAGTGTGGAAGATCAGGTCAACATTTGAGTCTCACCAACCTTGACACAGCCTCCTCTCTAAAATGGGGACAAAATAGCAAGATGGCTGGCTCCACAGCTGCAGCATTTAATTTGAAAAGAACATTTTTGAATTTTGAACACAAGTTTCTGCAACTTGTGCTTCCACACTCCAATAACTTAAATTTAGGCCCCCCCCCCTTAAATTAAATTTCAATCTGGAATGAATTTTTCTGAAATGAATTTTCAAATTTGAATTTAACCCCCTAAAATGTGTTTGGTGCTCTGATTGTTTCACTGTTACTTGATATTCACTTGAAATTAAAGTCTGGACTTCCTGATAAATGCAGGGAGAAGGATCTATTTTTCACCCTGTTCTCATTTATTGGGTTGATGGAAAGACTTGTAAAGCAGGAAAAGTGTTGGGTGGAGGAGAAAATATTCAGAAATACAACTTTATATTTTTACTTTTGCATTTATCTCCAGAAAAAAGACACACCCTCTTCCTGAATTTTTTTCAGCAGGTATAGACTAAAGTACCATAGTCATTAACAAATAGTGGCACAAACAGACTGGAGTGTCACGTGGTAGAAATTGTACACAGTGCATTAAATTGGATTAAAAAATCTTTGTCAATATTTTGTTCATGGTTTCATTCAAAAGCCTTAAAGGTGGTAGCTTTTCCAAACTCATATCCTGCAAGAATTTTTTTAATTGAACTGCACACTATAACTTCAGCTTAAGTCTAAGAGTATTCCAAAATATTTTTGAAGATTCATGAATTTAATTCTTTTTTCCAAGAGGAGATTTTTTGACGCTTCTCTTTTTTTCCCCCTGCTCTGCCGAGCCCCACATCCTCACCCTAAAATCTTGGGAGAAGCCCTGATGATTGGTGTATTTTAGGCCGGGGATGTAATAAATGGATCGCTACATTATTTTGATTATGAATAGTGGCATATATTCAGTTACAGTACATAAGAGGTTCTGTTGCCTTGTGTTTTACATTTATGTCTTAGAAGTTTATAATGATCAAAAATATAGGACTTGAAACTTCAAGTCCTATATTTTTGATCTCTACATGTACTAAACTGCTAATGCATATAGATATTTAAAATATGTGTAACCCATTTCCTCTGCAGAGATTGAAAATGCAATAGCACTAGATTGCAAGTTGCGGGGATGCCGTTGTACTGTAGGTGTGTGTACTGTAACCTTTACAACCTTTAACTGTGTGCATATCGGTTTCCTTTAAACAATGGCTTCCATTGTATCTTTTGCTGGTGGTGAAGGCTATAGTTTAGGTTATACTAGAATTCTCAACCTTAACCTATTTTGCATATGCTCTTACATTCTGGAGAAAACCTTCTCGGCTGAAATTTCAAAGGGAACTTTTTTTCTGGAAAGTTGAGCAAAATTTGTTTGCCTATTTTTGAGTTATGTGACAGTGGAAAAGAAAAGAAACTGCTGTAAATAGATTTCAAAACCTAATTTTTGTAGCATAAATTACAGAAAGACTGTACTTTGGAAGTGGAAATTTTCCAGGAACCTAGTCCTCAGTCAGGGGGACAAACATAAATAAAATAATGGCGTGTTAAATGATAAATAATTTTTGCATAAGCACAGTATGAAATTTAATTATTACATTATTTCCAGTATTATAGAATCATTTAAATACATAATATTTTCCTAATATATTTGGTTATGTAGGTGTAGTTTCACTGCTGTGTTGACGTGTAATTAAATTTTTGATTATGCAAGTGTGTCAGAGAAATCAATAGAAACCAGTGTTCTAAAAAGATTTTCCTTTTTTTTAACTTAATGTAAGTTTTTGTATTATTTAGGGTACAGTCTTTGGACTCAATTCTAGAAGTCCTCGGCATGTAGAATGCTCACTGAAGTCATTGGAAGCTGTGCACATAGAGGGGTTTGCAGGACTGGGCCTTTCAATCCTCAAATGTCAATAAATTCCAAAGTAAGGGTTCTCGCAGTAACCATAATTCCCTCATATGGTGCATAGGACTCAATACTGCCATTATATTAATACATATAGATCCTCTTGGATTCAACTGGAATAGTGTGTGCATATTTTTAAGATAGGGTGATTGCATAGGCCCCAATCCTGCAGATATTTATGCATGTGTTTAACTTTATGTATGCAAATATTCCTGTTGGCTTCAGTGAGACTACTCAGATTCATAGATTCTGTGGCCAGAAAGGACCATTGTGATCATCTGATTTGGCCTCCTGTATATTACAGACCACAGAACTTCCTCAGAAATAATTCCTAGAACAGATCTTTAGAAGAACACCCAATCTCTTGATTTAAATATTGTCAGTGATGGAGAATCCACCACTATCCATGGTAGATTGTTCCATGATTAATTACTATCACTGTTACAAATTTATGCCTTTTTTTCAAGTCTGAATTTGTCTAGCTTCAACATCCAGAATTGTGTTAAACCTTTCTGTTCCAGAGTGAAGAGCCCATTATTAAATATTTGTTCCCCATGTAGGTACTTATAGACTGTAATCAAGTCACCGTGTATCCTGCTTGTTATTAAACTAACTAGACTGAGCTCTTTGAGTCTATTAATATGAGGCATGTTTTCTAATCCTTTAATCATTCTTGTTGATCTTCTCTGAATCCTCTACAATTTATCAATATCCTTTTTGAATTGTGAGCAGTAGAACTGGATGCAGTATTCCAGCAGTGGTCGCACCAGTGCCAAATACAGGGTAAAATAACATCTCTACTCCTGCCTGAGATTCCCCTGTTGATGCATCCAAGGATTGCATTAGCCCTTTTGGCCACAGTGTTGCACTGGGAACTCAGGTTCAGCAGATTATCCACCCCCAGACCCTCCCTCTCCTCCCCCCCTCCCTGAAAAAAAAACCCAAAACCAAAACAACCCACCCCCAATCATTTTTTATAGAGCCACTGCTTCCCAGGATCGAGTTCCCTATCCTGCCAGTATGGCCTACATTCTTTGTTCCTAGATGTACATATTTACATTTACCTGTATTAGAACACGCGTTGTTTGCTTGTGCTCAGTTTATCAAGCAATCCAGATCTCTCTGGCTCAGTGATCTGTCCTCATTGTTATTTACCACTCGCTCAAATTTTATGTCATTTGAGAACTTTATCAGTGTTGGGTTTGTTTACTTCGAGGTCATTGATAAAAATGCAAAATAGCGTAGGGTCAAGAACCAATCCCTGCGGCAATCATCTGGAAACACATCCGTTCGATTATGGTTACCCGTTTATAATTCTATTTGAGACTATCAGCTAACCTGATTTTAATCCATTTAATGTGTGCCATGTTAATTTTATATCTTTCTAGTTTTTTAATCAAACTGTCATGTGGTACCAATTCAAATGCCTTATAAAAGCCTAAGAGTATTACATCAACACTATTATCTTTATCAACCAAACTTGTAAGACTCATAAAAAATACCAAGTTAGATTGACAGGATCTATTTTCCATAAACCTATGTTGATTGTTATTAAGTATATTACCCTCTTTTAATTCTTTATTAATCAAGTCCCATATCAGCCACTCCATTATCTTGCCTGGGATCACTGTCAGAGTGACAGGCCTGTAATTACCCGGGTCATACTGCTTACCCTTTTTAAATATTGGCACCACATTAATTTTCTTCCAGTCTTTTGGAACTTCCCCCGAGTGCCAAGAGTTATTGAAAATAAAATCCAGTTCTTTTAAAACTCTTGGATGCAAATTATCCAGAGCTGCTGATTTAAAAATGTCAGACTTTAATAGGGTTAGAATTCAAAATGACCTTGACAAATTGGAGAATTGGTCTGAAATCAACAAGATGAAATTCAATAAATACAAATAGTGCACTTAGGAAGGAAAAATTAAATGTACAAATACAAAATGGGGAATAAGTGGCTAGGCAGTAATACTGCTGAAAAGGATCTGGGGATTATAGTGGATCAGAAATTGAATATGTGCCAGTGCTGATCAGGCCTCAGCTGGAGTACTGTGTCCAGTTCTGGGTATCATACTTTAGGAAAGATGTGGATTAACTGGAGAGAGTCCAGAGGAGAGCAAGAAAATTATAAAAGGTTTAGAAAACCTGACTCATGAGGAGAGGTTAAAAAAACTTGGCATGTTTAGCCTTGAGAAAAGATGAGTGATGGGGTAATTGATAAATCTTCAAATATGTTAAGGGCTGTTATAAAGAAGACAGTGATCAATTGTTCTCGATGTCCACTGAAGGTAGGACAAGAAGTAATGGGCTTAAGCTGCGGCAAAGGAGATTTAGGTTAGATATTAGGAAAAAGTTTCTAATGATAAGGATAGTTGAGCATTGGAATAGGTTTCCAAGGGAGGCATGGAATCCCTATCACTAGAGGTTTTTAGAAACAGAATAGACAAACACCTGCTGGGTGGTCTAGGTTTACTTGGTGCTGCCTTAGTACAGGGGCTGGATTAGATGACCTCTTGAGGTCCATTCCAGCTCTACATTTCTATGAATCTGTGATTCTATAATGCAAAGTGTGCTGGGACCTGAAAAGAACAAAACATGATACCTGCACCAAAGATCTTAAAATCTAAAGGTCTGGTCCTGTAATTAGTAACTTACGGATGTGTAGTTATTCACACATAAAGTCATATTTAATTTAATGAGCCTCTGTGAGAGTGACTGTAGGTCAGGACTTTAGTAAAGACATAAAAATTATCATAAAAAGATGGAAATTTGGGCAATGGAGGAGGATGAGAGAATGAATAATATTTGTTATGAATGTCATCTGATGGGCTTGGGGTGGTTTTTTAATCATGTGAAGAAGTTCTGGCTAGTATGAGGTATTATCTTTTACGTTTCTTAAAATTCTGAGTAATTGAAACTAATCTTAATGTTACAATAATTTAAAAATATTGTACTACTGAATATGTCCATAGTGAACTGGTTCAATCATACTGCATTTTTGGGAAGAAGTTTCTGATTTTTAATATTTTATGGATTAATTGCTAATCATCTGCCTCCTTTTTGTTTTAGATTTGTTTCTTGAGTGTCTCTTGATTATTTTGTACTATGTGAATCCAATTTAGTGGTTAACTAGTATGGAAAGTACATCTGGATGTGTTGACTTTGTACTAACAAACATTGATTTGTTGGGGTAAGGGAATAGAAATGAATGAGGCTGTTTATCATGTACAGTATGTGAGTGATAACCCTTTTGGAATAAGCTATCCTTGTTCCTTCCATTGATGGGGAAACTGATTCCCTGCCCCTTTAGCCAATCAGATGGGCGTTGCATTTTTCAGCCATAACACAAGTAGAGGGGAGACAAAGACAATAGAAGCAGCCAGTTTGCATGAGTTGCATGGTAAAGGTTTTGATTATGCCTTTTCTAAGCAGGGTACAGATGACTTACATCTACCTAGTTGAGGCATTGATAAGAACATGAGTGGAATAAAGTTACAGTAGGAAGTAAGGGAGTCAAAAAGGATTTAAGATTTTATGTTCAGATAATGGAGTTGTTCAGCACTGGGAAATGATTGAGAAACTGTGGGATAAAATAAGACCAATGTAAGTAATGGGGTTATATGACTTGGTGGGGAACTTCTGTGGGCTGCTCATTTTGTTCCAGGACTGAGCAATCCAAGACAACAGCTGCTTTTCTATGGAGGGAAAAGGAAGGAGACCATCCCTCCATCCCTCTCCCAGTCTGTTATCTAAGGAAGCCTGGAGTGAGCCGGTAGTACTGTATTTCTGTATTTAGGTGAGTCAGATGAGATACCACCTTCCCTGGACACATGCACGATGTGTAATGTTTTTCTGGCATCTTTGACTGGCAGGTTCATAAAGGAGCTCTTGAGGAAGGATTAAAGGAGGACACCCAGTCAGTGCCTTTTACAAGGGTTGAAATGTGGGGGAAAAGGGACTATTTCTGAAGTGGGGTGGGTAGTGATAGCACTGGGCACGTGCTGCAGACCTGTGAAATACAATCATAAGGGATGGAGCAGAGAATGAGATCCTTCCAGGTGGTCTTGTTTAATTATTTTATATGATGCTAGTCAGTGCACTGTAATTATGTATGTAGCTAATTAGGTATACAATCATTTCTCATCTTTTAGCGTCAGCATGAGACTCACCTATTTGACCAGGTTTTTCATAAGTGTTAGATCACTTTCCCCTATCATTGTCAGTACAGGGGTATTGGAACAATTTATATGTATACTGGAATGCGTTACCTAGGGAAGTGGTGGAATCTCCTTCCTTTGAGGTTTTTAGGTCAGGCTTGACAAAGCCCTGGCTGGGATGATTTAGTTGGGGATTGGTAGACAAGCCCTAAGATTGGGGGGTGTAGACAAGCCCTAAGTTAGAACCTTTGTTAGAACCAGGATACGTCTTCACTGCAAAAAGAAAAAGGTGTGTTCCTAATTCAGGTCAAAACATAAATAGCAGCGAAGACGTGGCAGGTTTGGGTTCCTAGCTCAAGTTCAACTTGCTTTGTTCCCTCTCCTAATTTTTTATCCAAGTCAGATAATGTGGGTTAGCTCACCCAAGTTGAGATCATGCTTTTTTTTTTTTTTGTTAACAGTTAAGATGTCCCATATGTTGGTCTAACTTACCCTCTGAAGATCCTTCAGCTTCTGTCTCCTCTGGGTGTAAGGGCTTGTCTAGAAAAATAGCGTACAGCAAGCTGAGGTATGACTCTTCAGCGCTGTGGTGTGCTGTGCTAGCTGTCTGCATGGACCCTGCTCTCAAACACCAAGTTCCTGGGTGTGCATTAACCTGTATTTTGTGAAAACACACTGGGGTACTTCTAGTGCGCAATAGGAAGGTTCACACTATCAGCTGCTGTGTGGCAAGCTAGGGTGCTGTAGATTTACATTTCAGCTTGCTGCACACTCACTGTTCATCTAGAAAATCCTTATATTATGCTGATTTAGACTTTCTTTTTCAATGTCTGATTGCTAGAAGCTGGGAGTGGACGACAGGATAGGTCACTCAGTGATTGCCTGTTCTTTTCATTTCCTCTGAATGATCTGGCATTGACCACTGTCAGAAGACAGGATACTGGGCTAGATGGACCATTGGTCTGACCCAGTATGGCTGTTCTTATGTTCTTATCATGGAACAAAAGTTTGGGGAGAATGCAGCCTAACCTTTACAAACTTGTTAATGATCTTGAGTTAATTGGCAATCAGTTAATGAGGTAAAAACTGTAGTGTAGAAAAACCATTACACATTGGTGAAGTGGATGTAAGTAGGTCAAAGGAGTCTCAGGCCAGGTCTAGACTAGAAACTTTTGCTGGTATAGCAATGTCTATAGAATTTTGGTTTTTTTCCTCCCAAAATTTCTGTATCAGCAAAAGCCCTTTTGGTTATTTGAAGTGTTGTAATTTACCCCACTGCAAATTGTTGTATCACATCAGAATTTGGCCCAGTATAATGTGAAATTAAAATCTATATCTGAGCCTGAAAAATGACTGGATATTTTAAATATCCTTATACTGGGTTTACAAGGGATAGAGGAAAATAAAGCAGTGCGAATAGGCGATGGAAGCTATTAGTTCTGCAGAGAAATGTTATAAATATTTGGGATGGCATAGCAGAGAGTCTGGACATATAAATGAAGAATAATAATAAAGGTAGCCAGGGGATTCTGGGATCTTGCTGTAGGCCTTCAGGGCAGTTAGAGAAAGTAGATCTGGAAGTCTCTTTTCAGACAAACAAGGTGTGTGTGTGTGTGTGTATAGATAGATGGATAAAAGCTACAGCTTTTATCATGGGAGATTTTAGTATCTCTGCTATGGACTTAGAACTGTTCAAAGACTAAGAGGGAAGAAGGTTCTTTGAGGTAGAGCAGGTTTTTCCTTAAACAGTTTGCTGAGCATCTTTTATAATCAAAAGCTGTTCTTGATAAAAACAGATTTAAAAATTTTGTTAAAGTTAACGTTTAAAATCAAATTTACACAAGTTAAGAGGCAAGGTACTGTACATCTGGGGTTTGGCTTGGGTTATGGGGGATTGCAAGTATCGGTTACAAGGTTCACAAGGTACATACATATCACATAACCAGCATATATCCAGATTGGGTAGGAGTTTTTAAAGCGTCAGTGGATAAATGGGCTCGGGTAGGCACCCATGCAGTGTAGTAAGAGTCCAAGTCAGTATTGGTGTAGAGAATAAGTACACGGGTGGGGTGCGTCCCTCGGTTTGTCAGGGAAGGAAGTGGGTTATTTCCCTGGTCGGTGTTCTCGGTTACTTAACCTGGTACTACAATATGAGATTGTCCTGGTAGCGGGGGTCATAAAACCATATTTTCAGGCATGGTTTGTAAAGTTTGCTCTAAAAAAATATTGTTGGCTCAAATTTAGATTCAGCCTGGGAGGAAATTAAAAAAAAAATCCATATTGGCTTATTTTTTACTTAGTGGTTATGTGTACTCACACTCCAGTATCTTAAAAAAATGAATTTGTTTTAAAAATAAATGTTTTAAAGTTCCTTCAAATAGGCATTTTAAAATTATTTAGGTCTAATATGTTAAGTTATATTTATTAAAAAAATAATTATTAATGGAAATACTTTATTAATTTTTTAAATCACAAGTTTATTAAACCTCCTCTTTCAAAGCTTTGAAACCAAAATCAACAGCATTCTATTAGTGCATGAGAAGTAGTATGGGAAACTGACGTAAAAACAGAAATGAAATTAATAGATTCATAGATATTATTAAGGTCAGAAGGGACCATCATGATCATCTAGTCTGACCTCCTGCACAACGCAGACCACAGAATCTCACCCACTCACTCCTGCGATAAACCTCTCACCTATGTCTGAGCTACTGAAGTCCTCAAATCATGGTTTAAAGACTTCAAGGTGCAGAGAATCCTCCAGCAAGTGACCCGTGCCCCATGCTACAGAGGAAGGCGAAAAACCTCCAGGGCCTCTTCCAATCTGCCCTGGAGGAAAATTCCTTCCTGACCCCAAATATGGCGATCAGCTAAACCCTGAGCATGTGGGCAAGATTCACGAGCCAGATACCCAGGAAAGAATTTTCTGTAGTAACTCAGATCCCACCCCATCTAACATCCCATCACAGGCCATTGGGCCTATTTACCATGAATATTTAAAGATCAGTTAATTGTCAAAATCATGTTATCGCATCATACCATCTGCTCCATAAACTTATCAGATTTAGTCTTGAAGCCAGATAGGTCTTTTGCCTCTACTGCTTCCCTTGGAAGGCTATTCCAGGACTTCACTCCTCTGATGGTTAGAAACCTTCGTCTAATTTCAAGTCTAAACTTCCTGATGGCCAGTTTATATCCATTTGTTCTTGTGTCCACATTGGTACTGAGCTTAAATAATTCCTCTCCCTCTCCGGTATTAATCCCTCTGATATATTTATAGATAGCAATCATTATCTCCCCTCAACCTTCTTTTGGTTAGGCTAAACAAGCCAAGCTCCTTGAGTCTCCTTTCATAAGACAAATTTTCCATTCCTCGGATCATCCTAGTAGCCCTTCTCTGTACCTGTTCCAGTTTGAATTCATCCTTCTTAAACATGGGAGACCAGAACTGCACACAGTATTCCAGGTGAGGTCTCACCAGTGCCTTGTATAACGGTACTAACACCTCCCTATCTCTACTGGAAATACCTTGCCTGATGCATCCCAAGACCACATTAGCTTTTTTCACGGCCATATCACATTGGCGGCTCATAGCCATCCTGTGATCAACCAATACTCCAAGGTCCTTCTCCTCCTCCGTTATTCTAATTGATCATGCTTATAACAGAAATTCTTGATATTAATCCCTAAATGCATGACCTTACACTTCTCACTATTAAATTTCATCCTATTACTATTACTCCAGTTTACAAGGTCATCCAGATCTTCCTGTATGATATCCCGGTCTCTCTCTAAATTGGCAATACCTCCCAGCTTTGTATCATCCATAAACTTTATTAGCACACTCCCACTTTTTGTGCTGAGGTCAGTAATAAAAAGATTAAATAAGATTGGTCCCCAAACTGATCCCTGAGGAACTCCACTGGTAACCTCCCTACAGCCTGACAGATCACCTTTCAGTATGACCCACTGTAGTCTCCAAAATAAATAAAAATAAATCTGCGACTAGGGTTTTTGATTTCAAAAGGGCTGACTTTCAAAAATTAAGGAAATTAGTTAGGGAAGTGGGTTGGACTGAAGAATTTATGGATCTAAAGGCAGAGGAGGCCTGGGATTACTTTAAGTCAAAGCTGCAGAAGCTATCGGAAGCCTGCATCCCAAAAAAGGGGAAAAAATTCATAGGTAGGAGTTGTAGACCAAGCTGGATGAGTAAGCATCTCAGAGAGGTGATTAAGAAAAAGCAGAAAGTATACAGGGAGTGGAAGATGGGAGGGATCAGGAAGGAAAGCTACCTTATTGAGGTCAGAACATGTAGGGATAAAGTGAGACAGGCTAAAAGTCAAGTAGAGTTGGACCTTGCAAAGGGAATTAAAACCAATAGTAAAAGGTTTTATAGCCATATAAATAAGAAGAAAACAAAGAAAGAAGAAGTGGGACCGCTAAACACTGAGGATGGAGTGGAGGTTAAGGATAATCTAGGCTTGGCCCAATATCTAAACAAATACTTTGCCTCAGTCTTTAATAAGACTAATGAGGATCTTAGGGGTAATAGTAGCATGACAAATGGGAATGAGGATATGGAGGTAGCTATTACCATTTCTGAGGTGGAAGCGAAACTCAAACAGCTTAATGGGACTAAATCGGGGGGCCCAGATAATCTTCATCCAAGAATATTAAAGGAGTTGGCACATGAAATTGCAAGCCCATTAGCAAGAATTTTTAATGACTCTGTAAACTCAGGGGTTGTACCATATGATTGGAGAATTGCTAACATAGTTCCAATTTTTAAGAAAGGGAAAAAAAGTGATCCGGATAACTGTAGACCTGTTAGTTTGACATCTGTAGTATGCAAGGTCTTGGAAAAAATTTTGAAGGAGAAAGTAGTTAAGGACATTGAGGTCAATGGTAAATGGGACAAAATACAACATGGTTTTACAAAAGGTAGATCGTGCCAAACCAACCTGATCTCCTTCTTTGAGAAGGTAACAGATTTTTTAGACAAAGGAAAAGCAGTGGATCTAATTTACCTAGATTTCAGTAAGGCATTTGATACGGTGTCCCATGGGGAATTATTAGTTAAATTGGAAAAGATGGGGATCAATATGAAAATTAAAAGGTGGATTAGGAATTGGTTAAAAGGGAGACTACAACGGCTCATACTGAAAGGTGAGCTGATAGGCTGGAAGGAGGTTACCAGTGGAGTTCCTCAGGGATCGGTTTTGGGACCAGTCTTATATTTAAATGAAATTGATTAGCTTACTTTCAGTGTCTAACAATAATAAATGGTGAAAAGTAAACTAGGGACTGAACCTACAGACATTAAACCTATGAAATCTCCTTTTGAAGTCAGAGCTTAAAATTAAGTGCCTGCCTACAGGTTTACAGGATTGTTTTTCTTTGAATTAGATTTAATAATCTAAAGCAGGGGTTCTCAAACTTTTTCATGGTGTCACCCCCTTTGGGTGGGGGAGGGAGTTGGAGAATGAGCCCGCCCTGCCGTGGTGGCTTTTGTCCTGCAAGGCTGGCTGGGCTCAGCTCCTCGGTCCTGGCATTGCAACATGGCCCCGGCACACAGGGTTGTGTTGGATTGCCACTCAGGTTTGGCCTGCCCCCCGTGAATTGAGGGGAGGCTGAGCCAAATGAAGTGAGTGGCACTGTGACCCCATGCATGTGCCAGGAGTGAGGACCGAACGGCCAGAGTGGGGAGCTGAGTGCAGCCAGCCCTGCGGGACAGAAGCTGCTTCAACGGGGATATATCCTGACTTTCTTGTATTTTCTTTCTTCCCCTCCTTTTTTCAACATCTCATGATCCCCTGGGGGTTGTGACCCACAGTTTAGGAAACACTGATCTTAGGTGTGGATATAGTGAAGTCACTTTATTGATTATCATCTTAATGCCTCTTCAGTAGGTATTAGTTATTTGGCTTTTTTGAGGGGGGACTCAAACCCTATAGCAGGGGCGGGCAAACATTTTGGCCTGAGGGCTGCATCGAGTTTCATATGTTATATGGAGGGCCGGTTAGGGGAGGCTATGCCTCACCAAACAGCCAGGCGTGGCCTAACCCCCACCGCCTATCCAATCCCCCCCGCTTCTCACCCTCTGACGGCCCAGCCAGGACCCCTGCCCAATGCACCCCCCTGCTGTCTGTCCCCTGACCGCCCCCAGACCCCCCGCCCCTAACTGCCTCCTGCCATCCCATCCAACCCCCCACTCTTTCCTGACTGCCCCCCCCCTGGGACCCCTGCCCCATCCAACACCCCTGCTCCTTGACCACCCCCGGAACCTCTGCCCCAATTGCCCCCCCCACCCCATCCAACCTTTTCTCTCCTTCTTGACTGCCACCCTCCTCCCCCGGACCCCTGCCCCATTCAACCACCCTTTCTCCCTATCCGCCCCCGGAACCCCTGCCCCTATTCAACCCCCCTGTTCCCCGCCCTCTGATTGCCCCGACCCCTATCCACACCCCTGCCCCCTGACCACCACCTTGAACTCCCCTGCCCTTTATCCAACCTGCCCTGCTCCCTGTCCCCAGGAGCTCGCAGCCCTGCTGCCCAGAGCATTGTGCCTGCGGCACAGTGAGCTGAGGCTGCGGGAGAGGGGGGACAGCGGGGGAGGGGCCGGGGGCTAGTCTCCCGGGCCAGGAGCTCAGGGGCTGGTCAGAATGGTCCCGCTGGCCGGATGTGGCCTGCAGGCCATGGTTTGCTCACCGCTGCCCTATAGTAACCATTCCTTTAATCCAAAAGACACATTACAGTGATTTCTCATCTAAATATATGTTGTTTAGTGCCGTGTGTGGACTACACAGCATTTTTTTTTTTTACAGTGTGTGAATCTGCCTTGGTAGTTTATAGCTCAGAAACGAAAAAAGTTGCTTGTATCTGGATATGAATCTGCAAGCTGAAGCCTGATGCTTTTTAGTCTATAGTTTGCAAATCATTCATTTTTTTCTGTGTTTGTGACTTTTAGTTTTGGGGGTGTTTTGGGAAGTAGGAGAGTCGTATGATGGATTTTTTTTATCTTTGCATATAATTTTTGAAAATTTTATTGGGAGGCAATGTTGAATTTCCCTGGGTAGTGTAGGTCAGGTGGGTTGACAAGTGAGTGGTGAAAGTTTAATCTGGCAGTGGGGAACTGGCTAGATCTCAGAGTAACAGGTTGGTGCTGTTATCCTACGAGCCCACCCTGTTAGCAGGTGTCATTGATGCTGCTGAGAGATGTTAAAGTAGATTCTGCAGACTCACTTGGTTAGATAATGAGCCACCTCCCCCAGATATGAGAGGTGGTGGGAGTGGCTCTACCATCTAGAGAATGCGTTTGAACTGAACAGTCCTGCATTAGGAATCCTAGAAGCAACCTAGAAAGCTTGGGATGAACTTTGATCTGTTGTTAATAATTTCTTTGTTAAAAAGTGTAATCATGAGGAAGGTTTGTGTTTTGACTTTTTAAGTAATGTTTGTACTGTGTTTTAGAGCTAGTTAAGATAGGCACCTGCTCCCATTTTGTGATGACAAAGCAGAACATTTTAACTTTGGTGGGTGTTTTTACATTTTTCTGATGTATGTACCATTAGTTTGCAAGGTCTACTAAGTTCAGCTTTTTAATGATATTAATAATTGTAATTCTGTGCTCCTCACACTCTCATTGCAAAAATTGTGGTGTTTTTATATTTCAGTAATCAGTTACAAAAGATTCATGTCCCAGTAATTATTTCAAATCACACACAATTTCTGTAGGTCACCACATTCATAACCAAAGAAATTGTGTTCATAAGGTCAAAATATAGCCAAAGGACTTTGTTGCAGGGTTGAAATCAATTAATGGATGGTATGAATGTAAGGATACAATTTGTATTACTAAACGTAGACTTCCAGAAAGCCTGAAAGATGGTGTTACATAAGTCTGTTGGAACATATTTAGTGGAAATAAAGAATGTTGTCTTTCATAAAAGTCTGGGAAAAAATTACAAGAATAAATAAGGCCCTGATCCTGATCACTTATGCATATCCTTAAATTCTTTAAAAAATTAATGCTATTACCTTTAATTGTATCCTGTTTTTAATTGATATGTCTGTTTTGGGGGGAAAATAGATTTACTGATGAGGTATATGTTGGTTATCTTAGTGACTTTTGGTTACTGATAGAGTTTTGTACATAACAGTTATGTTGTGAATATTGGTTTGCATGAAGCTGGTGTTTCTCTCATTTTAGAGAAAATTCTGTGGCCTCCCCATTCCAGCATAAACACTAAAATATTTGTGATTGTATTTCATTATGTAATATTCAAATTGTATACTGTGCAATGTTCCTGACTACAGCAAGCTGACGTATGTCTAAATTGAACAGATTAACCTAGTTAAATATATATGTAGGAGCTGAAATTCATAAAGTTCTAGCATAAAAAATGTGATTACTATCCATGAAGCCAGGAAGGAATTTTCCATTTATATCTGACTTTCCCTTATAGGTATCTTTGTCTTTGATACTTTAAATCATTTTTTGTCTTCCCTGGGCATTCACTTAGGTCCCAATCCTGCAAAGATTTATGCAAGTGCTTATCTTCACACATGAGTAGCTCCATTTGAAGTCAGTGGAATTGCTCACAGGGCATACATTTAAGAATATACCTACTTCTTTAAAGGAATGGCATCTTACATGAAGACCGTATTAATTTGAGTATAATATAATTTTATTATTGTAATGCCAGTATAAAATGTTTACTTTTTCCAAGCAAATACATAGATTCCTTTTGTATATTTCATATTTGATTGACTGTCAAGTGTTAGGCTACAGTTCTTTCCAAGACACACAATCTTTGCACTTTATAACATATTGCAAGAGGTGCACTGGTATTTTTAAAAAAGGAAATTAGTAAACAAAAATTGTAGGTAGACTCTATTGGTAGATGCTTTCAACGTTAAGTATACTGACTGCTAGGATAATACATTTTACTTTCTGTTCTGCCAAAGTTTTCTGACCAACTCTAAAGACTGGGCAGATTATGATTGTTTCTTTATAATATGAGCAATGATTTAGTCTGCTTTGCTTGACAGAAGTGAATCAATTTCATTTACATAATGATAAAAGTTTGTCTTTCAAGAATACCCACTAAGATACCAAAAATACTGAAAGGCGCTTGTCCTTAGCAAGACCAACAGAGCAAAACGAATATGAAGTTCCTAGAGCAAGCCATTTTAGAGAGATCATGAACAGAATTTTTTTTCAAAAAGCAAACTAACTGTAGCTAAATTTTCAGGAAACCAAAACTTTAAAATTCTTTATCTGATTTTTACCAAACTTTCCAGAATAAAGATATCGTAGAAAGAGGTGTGAAATGCAAGATTTTAGGAAGACTGTTTTCTGTGTTGAGAAGTGAAGAGGCTGAAAATTAGTTTTACAGTGAAAAGGGAGCTTCTACCCCCTTAACCATGGAACAACCTCTGCCACTACATAACAGATTAAATGCCAGTGAAAACTCTGCATAAAGCTGGTGAAGTATTGCATCATGTAATTGTTTTCTACCTTTTAGGAATTTGCATTAATTTACCCTTCATTGACTTTCCCAGACATGCTGCATCATGTTATAATGTACTGTCTTCTGTTTCAATGTCCTGCACAAACTCTGCTCCAGGCTTTATCTCAGACTGATAGATTTTAAGACTGGAAGGGACTGTGATGATCAACTAGTCTGACCTGCACAGTGCAGGCCACAGAACCTCACCCACCCACTCCTGTAGTGGGCCCATAACTTCTCGCTGCGTTACTGAAGTCCTCAAATCTTGATTTGAAGACTTCAAGTTGCAGAGAATCCACCATTTACTCTAATTCAAACCAGCAAGAGACCTGTGCCCAACGCTCCAGGGGAAGACTACGTTCCCCCACCCAGGTCTCTGCCAATCTGACCTGGGGGAAAATTCCTTCCTCATCTCAAATATGGTGATCAGTTAGATCCTGAGCACATGGGTGAGATCCACCAGCCAGACACCTGGGAAAGAATTTTATCTGTAGTACCCCAGAGCCCTCCCCATGCTAGTGTCCCATCTCTAGCAAATTAGATATTTGCTAATAGCCGTTGCAGTTGGGCCATATGCCATTGTGGGCAACTTCATCATACCATCGCTCCAATAAACCTATCAGGTTCAGTCTGGCAACAAGTCAGTTTTTGTGCCCTCACTGCTCCCCTTGCAAGGCTGTTCTAGAACTTTACTCCTCTGATGGGTAGAAACCGTCATGTAATTTCAAGCCTAAACTTATTGATGGCCAGACCTTGTCTCTTACTCTGCCCTGCCTATCCCCTTGACTCTGCCAGCTTCAGGTTCAATTTGTTTTTTTCTCTCACCTTGTCTCTGTGGTGTTTTACATACTGTCCCCATACATGGAATAACCTTCTAATATAAGTTTGCCAAGCCAACATCCCTTTTGTGATCAAATTCCTAGTAAGGACTCATTTTTTCTGAGGTCACTGAGTTATGAGTTAATTAGTAAATTAGAAGAAAAAATAGTATTTCATGTTTTTTCCCTTCTCTGGTGCCTTGTCTAATCTGGGTCTGTCTCATCTCTGTACTTGTATCCTGCACAGCCCCAAATAACAAATAATAAGGCTATGTCTATACTTGCAGAGTTTTTGCACTGCTCTGGTGATAGTGAGCCGGTGAAAGAAAAGCGCTGGTTTGTGTACTCACTCACTTCCACAGGCGTCAGAGAGTGTTCACATTTGCAGAACTTCCATCGTGGATGAGAGCAGCCCACTGAGGGCAGCTATTCCACAGTGCAGCTCTCTCCATTTTGACCATAGGTCTAGTGGGAAGGGGGGCGTGTGATCACGGGGCATCCTGGGTCCCTGCACAGCCTCCTCCCCCCAAACACTGATCAGCTCCAGTACCTCGGCATAGCTCCAAGCAGGAGATCTTTTGCTCCTTGGAGCAGCCATTGTCACCTGGCCAGATAAATGAGCACTTGCGAAGACAACAGGCAGGGGAGTTTCAAAGTTCCCGGGGCTTTGAAAGGGGAGGAGTGGACGTCTGTTTACCTGGCGTCAGAGCAGCGGAGCTGCTGGCCAGAGTGGTCACTGAGGCACTGTGGGATATCCTGTGGAGGCTAAAAGCTCTGTAAACAGGAAGAATGTGTCTTTACATGCACATCACTGCAAAAGCATCTCTGGTAAGAGCTGTACGCCTTTCGTGGAGGTGGTTTTCTTTTTGCAGTGAAACTTCTGAGTTTCACCACAAAAAGTAATTGGCAAGTGTAGACGCTCCCACGGTTTTTGCATACAAAAGGGACTTTTTCCACTTCAAATGGCAAGTGTAGACATGCCCTAAGTCTGTCTTCTGATACAGCCTACAGCTGTTTGTCTCCCAGTGGGGAGATGAAGGAGCATTGCAGGGACACTGATTCAGACAGGGCCTCCCAGCTCCATTCCAGAACGCAGTGCCTCTTGTTTGGGAAGTACCCAGATACCTCTGGACCTGTTGAGTCCTGGAAACTGTTGCTTATACCACTGGTAGGGTTTGGTTAGCAAGCCAGGAAAATTGGAAATTCTCATTGATGAGAAGAAACATAATATAATTGGCACTACTGAAACCTGCTGGGATGATTTGTATGATCGGAATGTTAAAATCACTGGTTATAACCTGTTAGGAAGGATGGAGTGGGTACAAGGTGGGTGTTAGCGTCTGGTGAGGGGGCTGGAGTTTTTCATTAAAGACGCCAGTATGTGTTATAGAGTTACTGATAACTCAGAACCACAGGATCTTGAATGTATGTGGATCAATGTGTTAACATACATGGCCGGGTCAGGAGGGGAGGGTGTATTGGCGGGGGAGTGGTCTGTTACGACCACAGAATCAAACTAGAGAACAGGATGAGTTACTCATAAATAGGGCTGTCAAGTGATTAAAACAATTAATCACACTGTTAAACAATAATAGAATGCCATTTATTTCAATATTTTTGGATGCTTTCTACATTTTCAAATATATTGATTACAACACAGAATACAAAGTGTACACTTGATATTTATTTTTGATTACACTATAAAAACCAAAAGAAATAGTGATAGTATTTTTCAATTCCGCATTGCAAGTATTGTAGTGCAATCTCTTTATCATGAAAGTTGAATTTACAAATGTAGAATTATGTAAAAAAAACCCTGCATTCAAAAATAAAACAATATAAAACTTTAGAGCCTACTAGTTCACTCTGTCCTACTTCTTGTTCAGCCCATCTCAAAGACAAACAAGTGTGTTTACATTTGCAGGAGATAATGCTGCCGGCTTCTTGTTTGAATGGTCACCTGAAAGTGAGAACAGGCGTTCACATGGCACTGTTGCATCCGGCGTCACAAGATATTTATGTGCCACATGCCGTAAAGATTAGTATGTCCCTTCATGCTTCAGCCACCATTCCAGAGGACAGGCGTCCATGCTGCTGACGGGTTCTGCTTGATAACAATCCATAGCAGTGCGGACCGACGCAGGTTCATTTTCATCATCTGAGTCAGATGCCACCAGCAGAAGGTTGATTCTCTTTTTTTGGTGGTTTGGGTTCTGTAGTTTCTGCATCAGAGTGTTGCTCTTTTACGACTTCCGAAAACATGCTCCACACCTCGTCCCTCTCAGATTTTGGAAGGCATTTCAGATTCTTAAACCTTGGGTCGAGTGCTGTAGCTATCTTTAGAAATCTCACATTGGTAGCTTCTTTGCATTTTGTCAAATCTGCCATGAAAGTGTTCTTAAAACAAACAACATATGCTGGGTCATCATCCGAGATGTCTGTAACACAAAATATATGGCAGAATACGGGCAAAACAGAGAAGGAGACATACAATTCTCCCCTAAGGAGTTCAGTCATACGTTTAATTAACACATTTTTTTAAAGAGCGTCATCAGCATGGAAGTATGTCCTCTGGAATGGTAGCTGAAGCATGGAGGGGCATATGAATGTTTAGCATATCTGGCATGTAAATACCTTGCAACGCCGGCTACAAAAGTGCCATGTGAACACCTGTTCTAACTTTCAGGTGACGTAAATAAGAAGCGGGTCGCATTATGTCCCGTAAATGTAAACAAAGTTTTGTCTTTGCAATTGGCTGAACAAGAAGTAGGGCTGAGTGGACCTGTAGGCTCTAAAGTTTTCCATTTTTTTAATTTTTGAGTGCAGTTATGTAACAAAAAAAAAATTTACATTTGTAAGTTGCACTTTCATGATAAAGAGATTGTATTACAGTACTTGTATGAGGTGAACTGAAAAATACTATTTCTTTTATAATTTTTACAGTGCAAATATTTGCAATCAAAATAATATAAAGTGAGCACTGTACACTTTGTATTCTGTGTTGTAATTGAAATCAATATTGAATATGTAGAAAAACATCCAAAATATTTTAAAAATTTCAATTGGTATTCTATTGCTTAACAGTGCTATTTAAAGCTGCGATTAATGTTTTTGAGTTAACTACGATTAATTGATAGCCCTACTCATAACGCAACTATCTAATCTGTAAGGGGAAAAACTGTGTTGTGAGGGCTTTAATTTGGGTTACATATGCCTGGGGTCACATGCAGCCAGTACTGAAACATCATTTGAGTTTTTAAAAATTCTAGATGATGGTTTTCTAACACAAAAGGTATTGGAGCCAACATGGCAGTAACTATATTTTGAACCTCATCATGACAGATTAATGTTAATTAATCACTGGATTGGAAGTTGGTGGTTGCTTCGGGTCCGGTGATCATGACCTGATTACATTCAATCTGGGCAAACAGAGGACAGTCCCAACCAGTAATATATATTCTTGCTGCTTCAAAAAGTCTAATTTCCCAAAGTGAGGAAAATGATGAGTGAAATTGACTGAGAGGAAAAATGTAGACAGAAAAATGTGAATACAAGTTGGGAATTCCTTAAAAAGAGTTTATTAGGAGTCCAACGAGCCACAATACCACAGTAAAGAAAGAAGACAACTTTGGCTGAAAGCCTTCAGTGGCACAGTGTAGACGGCAATTAGAAATAAAAAAGCAATATATAAAACCTGGTGTGAAGGAGAGTTCTACTCCTTTACAGGACAGGCTGGAGCTTACAGCTGGGACTGCCTGGGGTGTAATCAAGGAGGTCCTGCCTGGCCCAAGGGTTGGGACGAGGAAGCTGAGCAAAAGAGAGGAGAGTAAAGGTGTGCATGCTGCTGTGGGTGTTGTTTCTTTTCTCTCAAGTTCTAGGAGACTAGCCTAACTAGAGACTTGGTTTGTGAACTTAAGTTTGGGAGCCTAAGGTGAGGACCTGATGAACTGTGAATTGTAATTTCTCCTGTTCTGACCCTATTAAAAGGGGACATGTCGGTGTGTGTTGGCTTTTCCTTGCCCTGGGCTGTTGAAGTGACTGACTGCTGCCCCAGTTGGGTGAAAGTAAATTGGGGGCACACCCACAGAACCAAACCAGGCTGCAAGAGAGCGTGCAGGGACTGCCCACACCTTTACATGTGGGAAGAAGGGGACGTGGTAGCAATCAATACAAATTAGAAATGATGAAGAATCGAAAATGGGTAAAAGAAGCTAGTGACGTTAGGGAAAAATCCATGGATGGCAAGACTAAGGACAATACAAAGGAGGTTTTTAAAGTATGTTAGGAACAAAAGAAATCCTAGCAATGTAGACCCATTGTTAATGATGCAGAAAAGGCAGAAGTGTTCAATACATACTTCTCTTCTGTATTTGGAAAGAAGCAGGAGGATGTATTTGTATTGCGTGAGGATGAACTACTTTCTAGTCCATTAGTAATTAATGAGGATGTTAAACGGCATCTACTAGAGATAAATCTTTTTAAACCAGCATGCACAGATAAATTGCACCCAAGAGTTCTAAAAGATTTGTGTGAGGTGATCGGAGGCCCACTGATGTTAATTTTGAATATAACTTGGAATATTGGGGAAATTCCAGAAGACTGGAAGAGTGCTAATGTAAATCTAATATTCAAAAAGAGCAGGTGGAGTGACCTGGGTGTGTATAGATCCATGTAGCCTGACGTCCGTCCCAGGGAAAATCATGGAAAAGCTGATACTAGATTCAGTTAATAAAGAATTAAAGAATATGATTAATGCTAGTCAACATTGTTTTCTGGAAAATGGATCTCGTCAAACAAATCTGATTTCATTCTTTGAGATTACACATTTGTTAGATAAAGGTAACTGCGGTAATATACATAGACTTTTGTAAAATGTTGACTAAGTACCTCACAACACTGTATAAAAAATTAGAGTTATACAGGATAAATAAAGCACATGTTAAATGGATTAAGAACTTGATAACTGACAAACCTCTAAAAGTAGTTAACTATCATCGAATGGGGGGTGTTTCTAGTGTAGGTTCCGGAGGGATTAACACTTCAATATTTTCATCAGTAATATAACTATAAAAGTAAATATAAAATCACAGCCAATAAAATTTGCTGATGATACAGAGATTGGTGGAATGATAAATAATGAGAACAGGGCAATCATACAGAACAATCTGCATCACTTGATAAGCTAAGTCAATTGAAACAAGATGTGTTTTAATACAGCTAAATACAAAGTGACACATCTGGGAAGGCCATAGCTACAGCATGTGGGTTGTGTCCTGGAAAGCAGTGACTTTGGGAAGGATTGTTAGAAGTCATGGTAGACAAGTGATTCAAAATGAGTTCCCCGTGCAATCTGTCAAAAAGGGCTGATGTGATCTTTGCATGTAAACTAGAGAGTAGCGAGTAGCAGTAGGGAGGTGCTTTTAACTCTGCCAATGGCTGATAGTGGAATACTGTATCCTCCTTTTAAAGGGGTGTTGAAAAATTGAAGAGGGTTCAGAAAGGAGCCATAAAAATGATACGAGGGCAGGCGAAAATGCCTTCCTATGAGAGACTTAAAGAGCTCAGTCAAAAAGAAGATTAAGAGTAGGGTTGCCAACTTTCTGATGGCACAGAATCGAACACCCACTGCCCACCCCTTCCCTGAGGCCCTGTCCCCCCTCGCTCCATCCCCCTTCCCTCTGTCACTCGCTCTTCCTCACTTTCACCTCACTGGGGCAGGGGGTTGGGGTGTGGGCTCTGGGGTGGGGCTGGGGATGAGGGGTTCGAGGTGCAGGAGAGGGCTGGGGCAGGGGGTTGGGGTGTGGGGGAGGGTACGGGCTCTGGGTTGGGGGTATGAGCTCCAGGTGGCGGTCAGAAATGAGGGGTTCAGGTGTGGGAGAGGGTTCCAGGATGGGGCCGAGGGGTTCAGAGTGCAGGAGGGGGTGCTCCAGTTGGGGGTGTGAGCTCTGGGTTGGGGCTGGGGATGAAGGAGGGGGCTCCGGGCTGGGGCAGGGAGTTGGGGTGTGTGTGTGTGTGGGGCTCTGGCTGGGGGCATGGCCTCTTGGATGGGGCCGGGGATGAGGGGTTTGGGTGAAGGAGGGGGCTAAGGGTTGGGGCAGAGGTGTTGGGGGTGTGTGGGCTCCGGGAGCGAGTTTGGATGCAGGAGGGGACTCTGGGCCGGGTCAGGGGGTTGGGATATATGTGTGGGGTGCAGGGTCCTGGCGGTGCTTACTGCAGCTCCCAGGAAGCGGCCGCCAGGTCCTTGTGGCCCCTAGGCGCATGAGCAGCCAGGGAGGCTCCGCGTGCTGCTCTTGTGCCTGCATGCGCCCCCACTGCAGCTCCCATTGGTCGCGGTTCCCGGCCAATGGGAGCTGTGGAGCCGGCACTTGGGGTGGGGGCAACGGCCGCCCATGTGCCTAGGGGCTGCAAGGACCTGGTGGCTGCTTCTGGGAGCCGCGCGGAGCCAGGGCAGGCAGGGAGCCTGCCTTAGCCCCGGGGCCCCGCTGCACCACAGACTGGATTTTTAGTGGTCCTACTGTGGGCGGATTTGCGGTTCCAGGATCAGACTCCTGAGTCATCTCAGGACCCATATGTAATTCGGTGGTAGAGATCATCCTCAAATTGAAGGATTGCCAATCAATCGTCAGTGGCCCACCCCTAGTACCAGCACTTGTCAGTATGCTCTCTATCTCTGTCCTGTTACAATCTTGGGCTTAACCTCATTGGATGTCTGGCAACCCTAATTAAGAGGTGACTTGATTACAGTATATCAGAATCTTCACAGGGAGTACTGGATACTAAAGGGCTCTTTAATCTAGCTGAGAGAGGCAAAACAAGAACCAGTGGCTGGACAAATTCAGATTAGAACTAAGGCACAGATGTTTTACACTGAGGGTGATTAACCATTGGAGCAAACTACCATCTCTTGATGTCTTCAGATCAAGACTGGATGTTTTATTGCAAGATGTTCTTTAGCTAAGCACAATTTATGCTTTAGTCAAACCTAAGTTATTTGGCTTAATACAGGAGTAACTCGTGACACTCTATGGTGTGCGTTATACGGGAGGCCGACTAGATGATCCCGTATGGCCTCACACTCTACGAATCTATGTGATAGGTGTCCCAGAGTCCTGGAATGCACTGGAACAGCCTGGCAGTTACACAGGGTCTGTGTGTGGCTGCACCGAAATGCCTCTGACAATCCATGTTGCTGTATGAACATGTTAAATCATTGTACATGTAGCAACACAAGCATTTCGTTAAACCAGAGTCCCAGGAACCGTTTCTTCCCTCATTGTAGATGTAACTAATGAAATTCAAATTTGCCTCCTCTAACAATTAGAACAGTTGTTTAACTAGCTTTTCATTGTGGAAACCGATCATGATTAAAGTGGAAGTTAGGGAACGCATAGGACCCAGTTATTAATAACCAGCTTAGTATTCCTAATGCAACAGTGATGCTACTAAGCACTGGACAGAAGTGTGCCTAAAGCAAGATGTAAGAAAATGGACTTTCATGGAATCCCTAATACCTTGGAATAAGTTCCATTAGGATTCCCACGTGCTTGGGAGCTGTGCTGCAGAAATGTGGGAGGTATTTACAAACCATTGAAGAGATTACAGAATAAATTCCCCTGGTTAAGTCTGAAACTTGGAAAAAGGCAACAACTAAGATGAGGTGGTTAAGTGGTGATGTAAACAATATTAGAAGCAGTAAGCAGCAGGCTTTTTAAAAGTATAAACAGTCTGGTAAAGAGGAGGCTAGAAAGATCTGTTAAATAAGCAGAAGGCAGTTAAAAGGATAATCAGAGAAGCAAAAAAGAAATAGGGAAGATCTAATTGCTAAGAATATTTTGACTTCAAAAGGGTACTTCAGAGCAGACCGAAAGTAGCAGAGGAAGCTTGTCCACTGGTGATGGTGATAGGAACAGGAAGCAGGAGATTTGGAAATAGTGTATTTGTTAAACAGTTATTTTGAGTCCCTAGATAGAGGACTGTCAGATACCTAGAAGAGGAGTCCAGCATCCTGGTGTGGTAGGGGAGGAGTTCCTTGTTCCAGTGAGTGATATTTAAAAAATTGGACACTCAAACACACGACAAATTTTTCAACTTTGACATGTTGGCAACTTGCCAAGAAGCTTAAGACCCAGAGCTTGCGCATAAAAAGACCAGATTGAAGCACCCTCATCTTTAATATGGAGTTGAGACTGTCAAGGCAGAGTAGTATTTCAGGATGAACTTCAAAAAGTTCATATCATACAAAAAGAAAAGGAGTACTTGTGGCACCTTAGAGACTAACAAATGTATTTGAGCATAAGTTTTCGTGAGCTACAGCTCACTTCATCGGACTACCTTCTTTCTGACCCAAGCCCCAGGACCTGTTGGATAATTTTTGGCACCATTGGACCAGCACAGATCCCTCAAGTTCTATGATAATCAGACAGTCATCTCAAAAATCCATTTCCTTTTTTGTGATGTACCATCCAGCAGGTAGAAGGCAAATGCTTCAAAATCCTCCAATTCCATGTGGATCAGATGGTGGATCTTGGGAGGGACACAAAGCAAAACACACAATGCCACAATCTAAACTCAGGGCTGGCTCACTCAGAACAATATCCGAGGTGAAGAAGTCTGCAAAACAGCTACATAATCGATCCATATACTCTCTAGATTCTGTAGACTAGACCTAGAAGCTTTGGTCAGTGCTGCTGATCAGAAAGATTCTCCCTGCAGTAGTACCTCAGTGTATAAGCACCAAATGTTATAAACTCATCTCTGTATGTAGTTATGGGCTATATCCACCCAGGTGTCACACTGGTGATTAAAATCGATTGTAACAAATCTGTGGGCCTTAATACATTGGAAAAATAAACATTCCAGCTGGATTCTGCAACGGTAGTAGGGTCCAGGGATCCCTTTCAGTCATCCCTGTTTTTTAATTTGATTTTGGGGATAGGATTGGCCCCTTCAATAATAAGAATTTATGCTCTAATTCGGATTAATCCAGTGTGTTTTTTCATTAGTCACGTTATCAATGTCAGCATAACATTTTACTTGGCTGTGGAAGTTGTCTCAGCTGGCAAGCTCTTTGAGGGAGTAGCATTCTCCTATTGCCAGTGAGTGACCAGATGACTTCTGTCCCCAGAGCTGCACGAAGACGGAAGACCCATTTTGTTGTAATTCAGACCTTTATAGCTGAATAAAAGAATTTTTCCTAATTTCTGCTATTTGCTCGGTCCAAGTAATGAACTATATTTAAGGAAATTTAAATGGGAAGTTGAACACTGTTACAGTTAAATATAGTATGCAACAGTGCCTCTGAATTGCTGGGGTGTTGTGGTTGCACGGGTGTGTTTCACCCTGGCTAGTAGGCATAGTTTTCAGGCTATTAGATGTCAGATAAATGTTTGAAATCTTGCCTTTGGGGATGAACTTTGCCTCGTCAGGGAGATGACTGGGTCTACCATTTGTAGTTTCTGAAGAAATGCTGTAATGTTTAGAGAGGCAAACCATAGAATGTTTCAAATAATTTTCAGTGTTTTTTTTAAAATAAGGGCTGACAAATAAATCTGTTTGAAGGATGAATCCAACTGTGCACTGGTTTTGATTTTGCACTGTACAAAAGTATACTTTTATACCTCCATTATGGCAGGGCCCATACATCTACACATCACTTTCCCCAGGATTGATTGTTTCATTCTTTGTAGGTAAGTTTCAGAGTAACAGCCCTGTTAGTCTGTATTTGCAAAAAGAAAAGGAGTACTTGTGGCACCTTAGAGACTAGGTAGGCAGTAAAGTAACAAGATTCTTACGCTAAGTAAAGGAGGGGGTTGGGTAGGAAGTTCAGAGTAAAGTGTTACAGGACACAACTTATTATATGAAACGCAACTGGTAGATTAAATATTTGGCCTGTTAGCCTTTATTTATATTTATATATTTTTATATGATTATATATATTTTATATATAATATATGTATACACATATATTTTGGTAAGTGCATGGGGTTCTTTCAAGATATTATTTCTGAAGTAGAGTAGGGAAATGTCAGGAATATCGCTTACTTAAATTTCCAAATTGGGTTTGATAGGTTTCACACTGAAGGTTATTAGCCAGGATAAGAAGTAATGATATTATGGGTAAAAGAGCTCCTTAGATAGAGAAGGAGCTTAGGATGAGGTTTGGCAAGTGTCAACAGGTCTGCACTCAATGTTGTGTTATGTGCCTACACTGTTTTACTGTAAAATCATTTTTTTGCCCATTGTTTTAATTGTTTTCACCTGCATTCAGGGCTAAAGAGCGTGAGGCCAGGGCATAGTTTGGGTTTGGGCAGAGAGTGGGATGAAGTGAGTATGAGAGACACTTAGGACATATCTGGTCTTTTCTTCTTTCTCAAATTTGATTTCCTTCAGTTAACGTTACTTTGCATGACAGTTTTCTTGGTCAAGGGAGATAGTTGCAAACTGTTCCAGTTCAAGAAAAAATGGTGGCAGGGAAGAAAAGGTTGAGGTTTTTCTTCCTGTTTATGTTCTTTTGCCATGTTCATCACTGTGGTATCTAAGTCCCTTTGCCCGTAGATGCTGCAAGGGGGAGTGTCTCATGAGTACCTGCTTCTGTCACTTTGCCCCTTCAGTTGTCATTGGTGAGTTTGCTCCCTTGAGTTCCCATTTCTCTTGAGGACCACACTCATGAATGGCTTTGATAACTGGATTATTTGATAAATTTGTCTGGTTTCACTGTAGCTTTTCTAAGTGCCTCTGTTTTTTCCGAAGTGCTGCTTTTTAACTGTTTAAAACTCCCAGAGACAGACAAATATCCCTGTACCTCCTACAGTAAGTAACAGAAGATTGAGTATTTTCCCATCACTTTTCTCCCGCCCCCCACTTTTTTTTAATCCATCAGTGGGAAGTGTATTACTTGCCTAAAACTTTCCTACACAAGTGCTAATAGCTGTAACAAAATAAGGAGGCACAAGGTAGCCCATTTTAGAGTTCTATGTTTTCTTTAAAGGGACAGTACATTGAATACATTTGTGCAAATCTGAGGGCAAAGCACTGAAATACAGAGTATTAAATGGGACAATTATGCAATGCATTGAACAGCAAAAGGATTTAGAAAGTTGTTGTGAAAAAAATTCTTGAAGCCATCAGCCCAGAGGATAACTGCAGAAAACAAAGTTAGAGAACTAGAATGAATCAGCAGAGGGATGGGATCCTAATGAGAAGCAGTGATATGGTTACTGCACCAGGCTTTGGTTATGCTAGAGCTGGAATAAATACTGTGTTTCCAATCAGAACACAGTTCTAAAAAGAAAGAGAACACATGTTGCTTGAAAAAGTGCCCATAGCAAGGTAACCGTGATGATTCTCAGAATGTGTTTGTAGGACGTACGCCTGGATTTTGTTAGCTTGTTGGGGCAGAAGAAAAGAAGACCTTGTAGTTGATACCCTAGAATTATGGTATCTCAATATTGAGACACTCATGTTCTGTGTGACACATTAGGCCTAAATTACATGGCAGAGGCAGACTCCAGAATCACACAGGATGGCCACTCCAAGCCAGCTTCCCTTGATGTGTCTACCCAGTCCAGTTAGTACAGTGCTCCTTGTGTAATGTATTCTGATATCGTGGTGGGCATCTTCTTTCTCCCCATTTTTTGGGTAGTAATAACTTTAAATTTGGGGGCGGAGGTGGTTTTGAATTCCTTGTCCTCTATCTCAGCAATTTTTGACTGCAGCTACCTGCTCCACTGTCCCCCACCCCAGTGTTGGTCTCCACAGCCATCAATCAAATAAGCACATAAGCCTGAGACTTTTGCAGAATGGATCAGTCAGTAAGAAATGAATCACACATTGGTGTGAATGGGGTGGATATGGGGAAGGATTGGTTGTGAAATATGAAATGAGAAACTTTCTTTTCGCTTCTCAGCACAGATATGAAATCCAAATACATGCTTGTGTTTCGAAGGTGAATATTGCTAATTCTAGCCTCACTTTTATAAGGGTTTTTGGTAAATTTTAAACTGGATCGATGGCAGACAAGTACTGAGGTTTGTTTTCTCTTGTACCTTCTATCTTCAGTTATTCCAAAGCACTTAACACAGCTGGGAGTTACTGGTATACACTAAAACACGGCGGCCATTCTGTGCTCTTCGAGAGCGTATTGCACAGCCTTTTCTATTGAGAGCAGAAATAGTGACTGGGAAGCTGGGTTTTTCACCCAACCTCTTTTCATAGAGTGCTGTTGCTGCAGTCCAGGCTCAGACAAGGACAGGTCAGATGTGACTGGAGATGTACATGACTGTCCAGAGTGAAAGTGAGCTTCCTGGGAAGAAATAGCAGCGTTTGTGCAGGAGTCAGCTTTTCATTCTTATCCAATGGTCCCGCTCATTGCATTGACGCAAAAAACTAACAACAAATCCTGGGAAATACATCCGATATTTACGCCCATCATTACTATTGGTGGACGATAATTGAGAAATCAGTTTTCAAAATTAGAAGGTTAAGTTTGGGGTCTTGGCTGTGTGTGAACTCCAAAGGCTCCTTTCCCTAGTTCTACAGACTCCTGTGGAATGTACGTTTGCAGTTACTCTGTGAACATAAAGCCAGAGATGTGCGATGAATGAACAAGTGCCTTCTCACGAGTTAGGGAACACAGCCAGACTGGGACAAGACCTTATCTTGTCAGAGCTTTCTATTGAAGGTTCTTAGGTAGCCCCCTTGCCATAGTATCAGAGGACCTCACAGTCTTTTAAAGTGTTTGTCCTTACTGCATCCATGTGAGGCCAGGCAGGGCTATTATCCTTGTTGGGCAGATGGGAATCTGAGGCCCAGGAGGCTAAGTGACTTGCCCAAGGTTACCCAGGGAGTCTGTTGCAGAAGAGGGAATTGAACCCAGGTCTGTCAAATCCCAGGTTAGTGCAACAACAAAGAAAAAACACTGCGCCATCCTTCCTCTATATGAGAGAAACTTAGGCAGTTCTTTCAGATGGAAGAAACACTTCTATTTTTACAGTTCAAATCTCCGTGGTTGTCACTTGTGACAATACAGGTGAACCGAGGCCTGTTATGGAGCCTGAGCAATGTTTCAGTCTTGAAAACCATGCCAGTGAAATGAAAATAAGGAAGCAGCACTATGCTGTAGTGCACATTTTCCCATCTGTTACAGAACAGAGCAGCAGTCATGCTGAAGGAAGATGCTAGGATGGGTCCTATACTGTCTGGGTGGGAGAGAGATCAGGGATGACTGGGTTAAGAATCAGGGAAAGAGATGCACAGAAATAAGAGGATAATTGAGAGGAGATCTAGAGATGATAGAGAAACAGAGAAGTGAGTTGTTTGTCTTAGGACTTGTCTACACAGTTGTGAAATAAGCTAGAGAGTGAATTTAAAGCACAGTAGCTATTCCACAGCTGCTCCCCAGGTGGACACTCTGATTCTGCACTAAGTACCTTTGTGTGGGTTAGCTTAATCCACTTGTGGACTAACCTGAAGTGCACAAAGGCACTTAGTGTGGAATAAGAGTGTTCACACTGGGAGCTATTCTGGGTTATTTCTGTGTGTAGACAAGCACTTAATGGGGAAAACACAGTTAGGATTTTCAGATATCAGTCCTTTCAGTGGGGCTAGTTAGTTTAATTGGCAGTCACCAGAAAATAAAACCTCATCCCTAAAATGTTCGTATCTTACCTCCCCCCAACTTAAAGACTGGAATTTTGTTTTTCTTCCCACATCAGACGACAAAAATGAAATTAAAGCCCTGTTGCAAGAGGAGTGAATGAGGTGACCCCACTACATCTCTTCCAACACAAATGCTTCTGTGATCAGGTAATAGAAGCGACTTAGTGGAACGTCACCTGCAACTCCAGAGGCCTGGGTTCAGTTTCCTGCTCTGCAACAGACTTCCTGGATGTCCCTGGCAAAGTCTCTCTGTACCTCCATTCCCTGTTTGGAAAGTGAATGTAATAGCACGGCCTTACTGGTATAGTGAGGATAAATAAAGATGATCCTGAGATACTACAGTAATGGGCACCATATAAGTACCTTACATTTGTTTTATCTATCCAGTCTGACTCACTCGCAATGTATTCATGTGAAAATTAAGCATGAGCCTGTATTTCACAGACTTATTTTGACATCTTGAGAATTTCGTTCCTTTCCTGGAAGACTTGATAGGATGTTGATGGCTTCAAAGTGAAATGCTAATCTTAAATATAAAATAATAAATAAATAATCCTGTTTCTTAGCATTTCCAGAGATAAATGTATTTCTTTTTTTAAACAGGCTTGCTGACCTGTAATTGCCAGGATTGCCTCTGGAGTCTTTTTTAAAATAGGTGTTACATTAGCTACATTAGCTGTCCTCCCATCATCTGGTACAGAGGCTGATTTAAGCGTTAGGTTACATACCACAGTTAGAAGTTCTGCAAGTTCACATTTGAGTTTCTTCAGAACTCTTGGGTGAATACCATCTGGTCCTGGTGACTTAATACTGTTTAATGTACCAATTTATTCCAAAACGTACTCTATTGACAGCTTAATCTGTTCCTCAGATTTGTCACCTAAAAAGAATGGCACAGGTGTGGGAATCTCCCTCAAATCCTCTGTAGTAAAGGGTGATGCAAAGAATTAATTTAGCTTCTCTTCAATGGCCATGTCTTCTTTGAGTACTCCTTTAGCACCTCAGTTGTCCAGTGGCTCCACTGACTGTTTGGCAGACTTCCTGCTTCTGATGTCCTTAGAAAAAAAATTTGCTGTTAGTTTTTGCGTCTTTTATTTGTTGCTCTTCAAATTCTTTTCTGGCCTGCCTAATTATACCCTTATGCGTGACTTGTCAAAGTTTATGCTCCTTTCTATTTTCCTATTTGACTTCCAGTTTTTAAAAGATCTCTTTTTACCACTAACTGCCTCCTTTATTCTGTTGCTTAGTGCTGGTGGCAGTTTTTGGTCCTCTTACTGTTTTTTTTTTTTTAAATTTGGGTTATACATATAGTTTGAGCCTCTGTTATGGTATTTTTGAAAAGCTTCCATGCAGCTTGCAGGCATTTCACTCTTATGACTGTTCCTTCTCATTCCATTTAACTAACATCCTCATTTTTGTATAATGCCGCTTTTTGAAGTTAAATGCACTGTAGTGGGTGAAATTTAATTACATTATGGTCACTGTTACTGAGTGATCACCTCTTGGACCAGATCCTGTGCTCCACTTAGGACTAAATCAAGAATTGCCTTTCCTCTTGTGGGTTCCAGGACTAGCTTCTCCAAGAAGCCGTCATTTATGATGTTTAGAAATTTTATCTCTTTATCCCGTCCTCAGGTGAAATGTTCCCAATCAATATGGGGATAGTATAAATCCACAATTATTATTGAGTTTTCTGTTTTTGTCACCTCTCTAATCTCCCTGAGCATTTCACAAACACCATCACCATGCTGGTTGGGTGGTCAGTAGCATATTGCTACTGCTACACTCTTATTATTCAAGCATGGAATTTTTATCTGTTGCAATTCTGTGGTACAGTTAGATTCATTTACGATTTTTATTATATTTGAGACTATGCTTTAGAATCATAGAATATCAGGGTTGGAAGGGACCTCAGGAGGTCATCTATTCCAACCCCCTGCTCAAAGCAGGACCGATCCCCAATTAAATCATCCCATCCAGGACTTTGTCAAGCCTGATCTTAAAAACTTCAAAGGAAGGAGATTCCACCACCTCCCTAGGTAACGCATTCCAGTGTTTCACCACCCTCCTAATGAAAAAGTTTTTCCTAATAGCAACTTAAATCTCCCCCACTGCAACTTGAGACCATTACTCCTTGTCCTGTCATCCTCTACCACTGAGAATAGACATCCTCTTTGGAACCACCTTTCAGGTAGTTGAAAGCAGCTATCAAATCTCCCCTCATTCTTCTCTTCTGTAGACTAAACAATCCCAGTTCCCTCAGCCTCTCCTCAGAAGTCATGTGTTCCAGTCCCCTAATCATTTTTGTTGCCCTCCGCTGGACTCTCTTCAATTTTTCCACATCCTTCTTGTAGTGTGGGGCCCAAAACTGGACATAGTACTCCAGATGAGGCCTCACCAATGTCGAATAGAGGGGAATGATCACGTCCCTCTATCTGCTGGCAATACCCCTACTTATACATCCCAAAATGCCATTGGCCTTCTTGGCTACAAGGGCACACTGTTGACTTTCTTTCACATATAGTGCCACTCCTCCACCAGTGTGACCTACCCTGTCATTCCCATATATTTTGTACCTGTTTTATCGTGTCCCATTGATTATCATCGTTCCTCCAAGTTTCTGTGATGCTAATTATATCAATGTCCTCATTTAATACCAGGCACTTGAGTTCACATATGACTCTGGTAGACCAGATGCCAGCTCTTCCTGTGGCTGTAGGCATCAGCTGAGCTCTGACAAATTCATAGCTGGAAACCAGACCAGCTCACCTGTATGTTAGTATTGTTCAAGATGGGTGTTAGACTTGTAAAGATGAGTTTAAAGTTTAAACTCTATAAAATGCTTGTAAGTTGCTGCATTCATTAATCTTCCTTGTAATGTCTGTATCCCATGCTATGACGTAATATGTAAGGTTTGCTTTATGACTGTAAAAAAGCCTGCTCTGAACTTGTGAACTAAGGCAGGAAGAGTGCCTGCCCATCAAGGACTATCAAAATTAAGTGGGCCATTGTGAAACCTCACAATAGCAAGACTGCATTAAGGCCCTGTCAGGCTGTGAAGGTGCTACATGCAAGGAAGCTCATCCTATCAGTTTGAATTCTGGAAGAAGGAAATAAAGACAGGTGACATGAAAATTCTTCATCTCTTTCCTGTTTGGATTCTCACAGGACTGGAGCTAGGATGCAAAAGTGGAGATCCCCAGGATTAACCTGGGTTAGCCCTAAAAGACATTCAGTGCTGACAGATTACTCATCTCTGTCACCTTTTGGAACCATAGACTATAACTCATTTGTGTATATCTATTGCCTGCTTTAACCGGTAAATAACCTTCTCATTGCTTTTTCCTAGTTAGTAAACTAACTAAGGATTTATTACGGGATTGGCTATAAGTTTTGTCTTTGGTGTGAGATCTGGGGTACAAATTGACCTGGGGTAAGTAACTGGTTTTTTGGGACTGAAAGGAACTTGAATCTTTTGTAACCTCTGGTGTAAGTGAGCGTTTGTCATTTAGTCTAGCTTGCTTGGGTGGCAAGATAGAGAGTGTCCAAGGAGACTGTGTGAGACTCCATGCTAAGACTGTTATAGTGACTTCTCACTTGTTACTGGGTTGCTGAAATCTAATTATAGAACTAACAACCAGTTTGGAATGTCTGCCCTGCTTTTTGCACCTAGAGGTTGGCACTCATGGTTGTGAACCACTGCAGGCAGTGTGACATCCCCCATCTTGGTATTTAAACTTCTTGCATTTGCATACAAAACTTATAGAATTTGTCAGTATTTAGTTGTCTGACTTCATGTGACGTAACAGAATGGGGCTCTTTTTTGTTTAACTGTTTTTCTTCAGTTCCTACCTGAAATTTATCAATTTCTGTCCTCTCCTATTTACTAGGGTACAAAATATCCCCTTTCATAAATTCTCTCCTAAGGGACGTGTCTGTCCGAATTGTGCTTCTCTAGAGCTGTCTCCTTTCCCTTAGCCCTTAGTTTAAAACTCCTCTACGACCTTTTTAATTTTACATTCCAGCAATCTGGTTCCGTTTTGGTTTAGATGGAGGCCATCCTTCCTGAGTAGAGTTCCATTATTCCTAATAAACCTAAATCCCTCCTCCCTACACCATTGTCTCATCAGTGCATTGAGACCCTGTGTTTCTGCCTGTCGTAACTTGCCCAGCTCATGGAACTGGAAGTATTTAGAGAATGCTGCTATGGAAGTTCTGGACTTTAATCTCTTACCTAGCAGCCTAAATTTGGTCTCCAGGACCTCTCTCATATCTTTTCCTATGTCATTGGTACCTACATATACCACGATCACCGGCTCCTCCCCAGTACTACACATAAGCCTGTCCAGATGTCTCGAGGTTTGCAACCCTGGTTCCCCGCAGGCAATTCACCCTGCGGTTCTTCCGGTCGTCACAAGCCCTGTTATCTCTATTTATAATAATCAAATCCCACAAGAACAGGCATCGGGGTTCAGACCAATGGTCCTTCTAGCTCAGTGTCGTGTCTTCTGACAGTGGGCATTGCCAGATGCTTCAGAGGGAGCAAACAGAACAGGGCACTTTATCGCGTGATCTGTCCCCTGTTGTCCAGTCCCAGCTTCTACCAGTCAGGGGTTTAGGGACAACCAGAACATGAGGTGTATCTCTGACCATCTTGGCTAATAGCCATTGATGGACCTATCCTCTGTGAACTTATCTAATTGTTTTTGAATGCAGTTATACTTTTGGCCTTTACAACATCCCCTGGCAAGGAGTTCCTTGCTTCTCTGTTTGCTCCTCCTGTTCGCTAGCTCCTCTGGTCACTTGAGGTGGCTTTTTAAACCCCTGTTCTCCCTGAGTTACCCCCACCCCATTGTCAAGGCATCCTAAAGGGATTAGGGATCAAAGGGTGCCAGGGTAGAGCCTCCTAAGGAAGCTCTCAGACTTGTCTAGCAGGCCTCTAAACTCAGCATAAGTCCTCAAACACCACGCTATAAATTTCAGTCAAGCAGCCACATGGCAAGCAAGCACTCAACAGCAAACTAAATAACAGAGAACAAACTCACCCCAAGGGTCACAGTCACTCCTCCTTCAGGTGGTGAAGTGGTCTGTATGTTTGTCTGCTTGTCTCAAATGGGGATGGAGGAGTGATCACTCCTGGTTGCAAACACTGGACATAGATATGGAGGACTTGCAGAGCTCTTTGTCAATAGTACAGCCATCCTTCATTTAGTCCAGGCTCAAGGGGAACAGGAAGATGAGATACCCTTTGGGCAGCTCTCACCCTAGAGTTGGATCAGAGTGTTTCTCTTTGTCTTCCCAAACCAGTGGCAACCCGCTGGCTCTGTCACCCTCCAACTTCTCAGTTCCTGAACAGTGGGCAGGTCTGATGCAGTTTTTCTGCAATAATCACTTTCATTTAGCATCATACACTGGAAAGTTAAACCTCCAAAAGTCAGTGAAATCTTTTAATTTTACACATACAAGAGACTCTTAAGCTGCCATGTTTCCTTATCCTAGGTCTCTTTATCTTGACTGTTTCAGTGCAGGGTAGCAGCTAACCTCACGGAACTGACCCTCTGTAATTGGAATGGTTTCAGAGTAGCAGGTGTGTTAGTCTGTATTCGCAAAAAAGAAAAAGAGTACTTGTGGCACCTTAGAGACTAACAAATTTATTTGAGCATAAGCTTTCGTGAGCTACAGCTCATTTCATTGGATGCATTCAGTGGAAAATACAGTGGGGAGATTTATATACATAGAGAACATGAAACAATGGGTGTTACCATACACACTGTAATGAGAGTGATCACTGGAGATGAGCTATTACCAGCGGGGGGGTCCTGGAACCCGGACCTGGGGCATTCTATCTGCTACCCAAGATCCATAAACCTGGAAATCTTGGACGCCCCATCATCTCAGGCATTAGCACCCTGACAGCAGGATTGTCTGGCTATGTAGACTCTCTCCTCAGGCCCTACACTACCAGCACTCCCAGCTGTCTTTGAGACATCACTGACTTCTTGAGGAAACTACAGTCCATCGGTGATCTTCCTGAAAACACCATCCTGGCCACTATGAATGTAGAAGACCTCTACACCAACATTTCAGACAAAGATGGACTACAAGCCGTCAGGAACAGTATCCCCGATAATGTCAAGGCAAACCTAGTGGCTGAACTTTATGACTTTGTCCTCGCCCATAACTATTTCACATTTGGGGGCAACGTATACTTTCAAATCAGCGGCACTGCTATGGGTACCCGCATGGCCCCACAGTATGCCAACATTTTTATGGCTGACTTAGAACAACGCTTCCTCAGCTCTCGTCCCCTAATGCCCCTACTCTGCTTGCGCTACATTGATGACATCTTCATCATCTGGACCCATGGAAAAGAAGCTATTGAGGAATTCCACAATGATTTCAACAATTTCCATCCCACCATCAACCTCAGCCTGGACCAGTCCACACAAGCGATCCACTTTCTGGACACTACTGTGCTAATAAGCGATGGTCACATAAACGCCACCCTATACCAGAAACCTACTGACCGCTATTCCTACCTACATGCCTCCAGCTTTTATCCAGACCACACCACACGATCCATTGTCTACAGCCAAGCTCTACGATACAACTGCATTTGCTCCAACCCCTCAGACAGAGACAAACACCTACAAGATCTTTATCAAGCGTTCTTACAACTACAATACCCATCTGCTGAAGTGAAGAAACAGATTGACAGAGCCAGAAGAGTCCCAGAAGTCACCTACTACAGGACAGGCCCAACAAAGAAAATAACAGAACGCCACTAGCCGTCACCTTCAGCCCCCAACTAAAACCTCTCCAACGCATTATCAAGGATCTACAACCTATCCTGAAGGACGACCCATCACTCTCTCAGATCTTGGGAGACAGGCCAGTCCTTGCTTACAGACAGCCCCCCAACCTGAAGCAAATACTCACCAGCAACCACACACCACACAACAGAACCACTAACCCAGGAACCTATCCTTGCAACAAAGCCCGTTGCCAACTGTGTCCACGTATCTATTCAGGGGACACCACCATAGGGCCTAATCACATCAGCCACGCCATCAGGGGCTCGTTCACCTGCACATCTACCAATGTGATCTATGCCATCATGTGCCAGCAGTGCCCCTCTGCCATGTACATTGGTCAAACTGGACAGTCTCTACGTAAAAGAATAAATGGACACAACTCAGACGTCGGGAATTATAACATTCAAAAACCAGTTGGAGAACACTTCAATCTCTTTGGTCACTTGATTACAGACCTAAAAGTTGCAATTCTTCAACCAAAAAACTTCAAAAACAGACTCCAAGGAGAGACTGCTGATTTGGAATTAATTTTCAAACTGGATACAATTAACTTAGGCTTGAATAGAGACTGGGAGTGGATGGGTCATTACACAAAGTAAAACTATTTCCGCATGTTTATTCCCCCGCACCCCCACTGTTCCTCAGACGTTCTTGTCAACTGCTGAAAATGGCCCACCTTGATTATCACTACAGAAGGTCCGTCCCCGTCTCCCCCTGCTCTCCTACTGGTAGTAGCTCACCTTAAGTGATCACTCTCGTTACAGTGTGTATGGTAACACCCATTGTTTCATGTTCTCTATGAATATAAATCTCCCCACTGTATTTTCTACTGAATGCATCCGATGAAGTGAGCTGTAGCTCACAAAAGCTTATGCTCAGATAAATTTGTTAGTCTCTAAGGTGCCACAAGTATTCCTTTTCTTTTTGTAATTGGAATGACTCGAGATCTCTTGTGGGCTCTATTCTCTGACATAACAATACCTTGTTTTAGCTCTCCACTTTAGCTAGTCTGCTTTTATGGTGTAAATATTTCCTTTACCTATCATGTTACATAATTAGTGTTGGATTGGTTGACAGGGCGAGGAGTGATTGACTAAGCAAGCACCAGAGGTTGGGATGCAGGATCATCTTTAATCCTGGGCCTCCTACCTTCTGTGGGTTGAAGCTAGTCATTGATACTACTGCCTGGTGTAACTATCACATCTACTTGTTTATCATGTCTCCTATTATGGTTTACATTTATCTTGAGAGTAGTGATGCTGGCTGGCGGGATGAAGCCAGAATTTACAGCATCTTTCCCTATTGATTTGGCCAGACTGCCATGTTCCATTTTCAGTTTTACAGAAATTACAAAACAGGAAGTAGTTTTTATCCTCTTGGTGAAATCTTTTTTGGCTAAAGTGAAAACTGTAAAAAGGAAATTGTAGCCCACTAGCACTTTATCCGAGCAGTCTGGCTGTTTGAAAAAGAAATAACCCATTTGAGTAGAATATTAGAAGTGAGACTTATTATTTTTATGTCCCTACTGCCAACTGGCATACTTTTTAATCTTCTGTCCAAGATGTGATCACCTTATATTCTCACTGTTCTGCTTTTACAGCAGCCCACACACAGAACTGGGAACTAGAGACTGCAGAGTTCGTAAGAGTGGAGCGGTGAGGTGAATGGATTTCCATTTGTGAGGTCAAACAACACACAATTCATTCTCAGCATTCTTTCCCTGCATGTTTCAAGGACAACCTCCCCATCATACAAAATATCACACTATCCTAGTGAAATATCTCCTACTCTTGGCTGAGAGAGAAATGTCTACACTTTAAGGTTTAGATTTGCATCTTCATTGACTGCAGTTGTAGGGCTTTTATGTTGCCTCCATTTGGGCCCTACATGTAAGTCTTTTCATTTGAAAGTAAAATGTATCGGCTGATATATACTATAATAGATTAGAGACTTGGTGGTGGGTGGGTTTAATTTACATTAATAAAAAGTTACTGACGTTAACAATGCTGGCCAGTGTTTTTCAAAGTATGAAGTGTGTGGACTTGCTCCTCGAGGCATGAAAGACTAATAGGAGACGTTGATATATCTCTCAGTTGTCTGCAGAGTTTTAGCTTTAATTTAAAAAGAAAAGGAAAAGTCATTCTGTAACTGATTTCCTTTTGAAGAAAACCTTCAAAGTGTGAAGTGAGTTTAATCAATGCAGTGATTCTGAAAACACAGGCAGAGGAGCCTGAAACCATATCTCTGAGGTGTGAATTGCCATGCTCATTTCAGTGGGTGCTAACTCCAGTCTGTTCTGCATGCTGGGGTAATGCATTCTAAAGTGCAGTAATGTGTTGCTCATTAATTGGGCTGTGTAAGTCCTTCTAGTGTGCACTACAGGTTGGTTTCCTTGTGAGCTTTCGTATTGTGCTGTTTCAAACACTATATTTAAGTACACCAGCAGGGTCTACATGGAGGTACTAAATGTAAAGTTTTTGGCTGGTAAGAAAACATTTCATACCTTTTGTTACATTGATCAGAAGGTGATGTCAGTGGTTTAAAAGACTGTATACTGGTAATGAAAAGGAGTACTTGTGGCACCTTAGAGACTAACCAATTTATTTGAGCATAAGCTTTCGTGAGCTACAGCTCACTTCATCGGATGTATCTGATGAAGTGAGCTGTAGCTCACAAAAGCTTATGCTCAAATAAATTGGTTAGTCTCTAAGATGCCACAAGTACTCCTTTTCTTTTTGCAAATACAGACTAACACAGCTGCTACTCTGAAACCTATAGCAGTAATGGTCTCTTACTGTTATGTCAATGCTAGAGTGAAGCTGACAGCCAGATATGGGAGCTGCTGGATGCTAAGCACTCTTGAAAATCTGGCCACTTCATTTAGGTGCGTAACTAGGAGCTGAGATATTATGGAAATCTGGTCCTGATTTTGAGTGGTGAACACGTCTGGAAATTCTGGCCAAGATGTTTATCTCAGCCTAGTGTTGCTACTCTAAAGATCCATCATATCTGATGGGTGCTGGGAGAGGAGCCCTGGGTCACTGAAATGGTAACTGGGTTAAAGAACAATTGAGAGTCAGTAGAGCCCCAGCATTGCCTTGTTTCCATGATCTCTGCTATTTCTGTTGATTTCTTTTAGTCCATAGTCATGTGTCAGCCCTCTTCCTGGTGCTGTGTTTGGCAAAAATGTGACCAGGCCTTTCTCATATGTGACAGACAGCACACATGATTGTGTATCCAGCCAACTGGTTCATCAGAAAGCCGATCAGGCCCTCATTCTTTTCTTGTTCTGTTAACTTGGTAGGGGGTCCTTTTGAAATCTCTCCTTTCTCTCCACTCTCACTTTTTCCTGCCAGCAATTCTGAGTCCAATTCATTTGGACTTTAAAACTCTGTTAGTGCTCTATTAGAAACCACTTACTCTTTAAATTCTGCAGGTTCTGTGCCTTGTGTTTCACAGATTCATAGATTCCAAGGCCAGAAGGGACTACTGCGATCCTTAAAGCAGACCTCCTGTGTAACCGAGGCCAGAGAACTCCCCTGAAATAATTCTCAGAGCGTATCTATTAGAAGAACATCCCCTTTGATTTTAGAATCTGCCACAACCCTCGCTAAATTGTTGCAGTGATTAATTACCCTCACTGTTAAGAGTGTATGCCTTATTTCCAGTCTGAATTTGTCTAGTTTCAGCTTCCAGCCATTGGATCATGTTACATCTTTCTCTGCTAGATTGCAGAGCCCATTATTAAATATTCGTTCCCCATATAAGTACTTGCAGAGTGTAATCATGTCACCTTGAAGCTAAATAGATTGAGCTCCTGGAGTTTATCACGATAAGGCCTGGTTCTAATCCATTCATGATTCTCATGGCTCTTCTCTGAACCTTCTCCAGTTTATCAACGTCCTTGAATTATGAACACCAGAACTAGACACAGGATTCCAGCAGTGGTCACACCAGTGCCAGATACAGTGGTAAAATAACCTTTCTGCTTCTTGAGAGTCACCTGTTTATACATCTAGGGATCACATTATGCCCTTTTGGCCCAAGCTGATTATCCACCATGACCCCAAAATCTTTTTCAGAATCACTGCTTTCTAGGATAGAGTCCCCTATCCTGTCAGTGTGGCTTACAGTGTTTGTTCCTAGGTGTATTCATTTACATTTAGTTGTATAAAAATGCATGTTGTTTGCTTGCATCCAGCTTCCCAAGTGATATTAGAAGAGGAGGATTGCTGGTAATTCTGTCAAATGGAATCCCTGCCTGTTAATCAGATTGCTTGATAACTAATAACTATTTACAGATAAATTGGCTTGGAAGAATTAGAGTTTTATCAGAAAATGTTGATAAACGTTGATTTCATTACACACACATACAACCATTTCTGATTGAATGGCTCACAAAACGCGTCCATTCTTTGAGCAAATGAGAATGCAATAGGAATAATATTACAGCATTCTGCATCAGTATCCATTCAATCATTCAGTGTTATTAGAATAACCCTGTTGATGTTTTTTTAACTTTCTCTTCTCTGGCGCCTTTCATTTGGGAGTCTTGAGCAGCTGGGAAGCCAGTCCATTGCATCTGAATGGTCTTGAAGGGCACTGTCCAGTGGAGTTCATTGCTGTACTCCACTGTTTTGGAAGCATAGGGCTGAGGTGGCAAAGTCTGCATTATCAAGGAAAGTACTCAGCAGATGAAATAAAGGTGGTAAGAACCTCTTCCACTACATAGAATTCAAGTATCCTTGAGGGAATCAGATTTACCCTATAAATGCAAACCTCTGTTACACACATTTCTTGCAAGTCCCTAGTGTAGGGAAGCAGGAAGTAAACCCACCAATTATTCAAATTACTTCCCCAAACAAGCTATCAGCACCATTGTGTTGTCTCAGTTAAACCCCAGACAAGTCATAGTTTCTTCTAGTGTCTCCAAATACATGTAGAACAGAACTCTGTGAGATGTCACATGATATTCATCTGCCCGGAAGACTGTCCTCTGAAACGACTCAGAAAGGAAGAAGCAGAGTCACCAAAACAACTTCTGAAGAAGTGGGTTTTTTACCCACAGAAGCTTCTGCCCAAATAAATCTGTTCGTCTTTAAGGTGCCACCAAAACAACTTCTGTTGTCCTTTGGTAGATTTTGTGGCTGCGTCAGCAACAGCTCACGCTAAACAGCCTCAAAGGCAGATGATAAAACTAGTGAATTCAGCATGAACTCATCAGACAGGGAAGCTAGTACACTCTCCATGCTATTTTAAGGCCTAAAACCAGATTGGTAGGAAATAGGCAGCATATAGATTAAATTTTAGTTGTTCTGTCCTGACCTTTACAATATCCTATACTCAAAAGCAAAGGGTTGAACCAGGGAGTAATTGGCAAGGCCATTATTGTCCAGTAATGACTTCTGGAGTATAGGCCTTACTGTGCCTTGTTTTAAAGGTGAAGTGTGACTTGCCCTCTTCTATGGCACTATTAGGGACATTATTTGAGAGAAATTTTAAAGCTACATCAAGGGTAACTAGATCAGATGGATATTCCAGACTGTCCACGTCAGGCTTTGCACTTTTGATTTTTTTCCAGAATGAATTATTGTGTTGCTTGGCTTTGTTGTTATAGGTGGTGCTGCCAGCCCAGTTTATTATTAAGGTTGCCATATACCTTATAAGTCCGTGTTTCAGTTGCTTATAACTTTGCCAAACTTTAATCCATATGGGCTGAAATTTTCCATGCTGAGTGTCTACCTGAGACCATTTAGTTATTTATCGGGTGAAAAAATTGGAGCCAAAATGGTTCAGCTGTTACAGACAATGCCATTAGGGAAATATACATTGTTTTGCCTGTGTTCTGGTGACCTTTTCTCTGAAAAGCTCTCGCCCAGTGGCTCTCAACCTTTCCAGACTGCTGTACCCCTTTCAGAAGTCTGATTTGTCTTGCATACCCCCAAGTTACACCTCACTTAAAAACTACAATCAGACATAAAAATACAGAAGTGTCACTGCATGCTGTTGAAAAATTGCTGGCTTTCTCACTTTTATCATATAAAATTATAAAATAAATCAGCTGGAATATAAATATTGTACTTACATTTCAATGTATAGCATATACAGCAGTACAAACAAGTCATTGTCTGTATGAAATTTTAGTTTGTACTGACTTCACTAGTGCTTTTTATGTAGCCTGTTGTAAAACTAGGCAAACATCTCAATGAGTTGATGTACCCCCTGGAAGACTTCTGCGTACCCCCGGAAGACTTCTGCGTACCCCCTGGATACGTCTACCCCTGGTTGAGAACCGCTCTAGCCTACCATGCTTTGGAGTAGGGACTTTAAATTTTGTCAGGGATGTGCCTTTTGCCATCCCCTTGAAAATCTGCTCAAATTTGGCCGAGCTATATATAAGCCTTTGAAAAAAAAAATCACAGCTCCCACATGTTCAGTACAGATTTAGTTTAACAGGTAATTTCCTGAAGAGTCTGTCCTTACTGTTCTGTCCTAGTCTATGTAGGTTTTTATAGTGTGTTCATCATCATAGTATCTGAGTGCCTTCCAGCAGAGCATTAAACAATGTAAGTATACATTTGTCACATGTTTGTTCTCTCATTCTCTTCCATGAAGAAGTGTGCACAGTGGACTGTCTTGTTTTGGTACTGTGTGTCGTTTTCTTTTTCTAATAGAAATATGCTTGTTGCTAGAACTTCTTGATATGTGATTGTACTTGAATTCTGGGACTGCAGGTGAGCTGTTTGTTGGTGGGTATAGGCAGAGCAAATCCTTGCTGTTTGAGAAGCTTTCCCAATTGTGCATGATCTTTTCAGTGGTGTAGGATGATCTTGCTGCCGCACTCTGATGCAGGTTGTAGGCATTCAGGGTTCATGAAATGGCTTGCTACCTTGGATAACTCCTTGAGGCAGGGTTTGGCAGCCTCAGTGGAGGTTGAGAGGAAGGTTCTCTTGACCTGTAATACAGCCTCAGCATAGGCTTTGGGGAATTTGTTTGATCTTGTCTAAATCAGACTTTGATTTCCACCATCAGTGCTTGAATTTCTGTCTGTCTTTCTTCATCTGTTGCAAGATGTCAGAAAACCAAGGAGATCTGGGTGGGTGATGGGGAGGAACAGGCTGTCTGGGGGCCAACATGTCAGTGGCCAAGGCCAGTGTAGGATGGTGGGCAGGATGGTGTTGTCCTTTAGCAGGGTTTAGAATTTGTTGGACTCCATGAGTCTTGGTGGTCGAAGCAGGTTTATTGGTCTTGTTGCCTGGGCACTGGAAGGGCTCAGACCACTGCCTTTTAATAAGGTGATGGGCTATCCAAGACAGTGGCTGGGTTGTGATTAGAGTCCTGCATGGATACGTCTGAGCCGTGATCCGCAAAAATGAGCCGTGGATATGTGCATCTGCGGATATAAAGCGGATATCCGCGGATTTGCAGGGCTCTCGTTGTGATGTCCTTTATCTTGACATTTTAGGCAGAAAATCATGTCCAGGGTTTGACGGGCTACATGGGTTGGACCAGAGGTGGCCTGCAAAAAATCCTAGGGAGACAAGTCTTGAGATGAATTTTTGAGCTTGTGCATCTTCACCATTGTTGATGTGTGTGTTGAAATCTCCTAGGACAAGAAGTCTGGGATATTTCACCATCATCGTTGAAGAGTGTCAGTTAGCTCTTGTCATGGATCCATGGGATCGGTGTTATGGCCCTGGCTTTGGAAGGGTCTCGAGGTGGAACCCCTTCAGTTTGCCAGCCCCTAAGGGTCTCGCTCCTCCTGCAGGGTGAGCTGCGCTGCTTCAATGCCTCCTTAGACAGGACCTCTGGGCCTGCAGCACCCCTGCTTAACGCCGTGAGCTCCGTTCAGTGAGTCCAGCTGAGACGGATTGCTGATTGAGACGTATACACTCCTCCAGGATTAATGCACCTCACCCAGCATTTGGAGCGATACTCAGACAGCGTTGTCAAAATAGTAGGAGCCCTTAGGGTAGTCTACAGAACAGGAGATTAAAGTGTAGTCCATTCTGGTTAACCCAGAGCCCAGCCAAGTTGTAGCGAACCCTATTGCTCAAGCTCTGTCTGTCTCCATCCAATCTCCTGGGTTGGTTCCCAGGTGAGAGTCCTGACTCCTGCCAGCCCCCAACTCTTATTCCCCACCTCACACTTACCCAGTCCTTTGATCTCGAGGTAGGGGATTGTTGTTCAGTTTCCCTAAGGAAAAGCGGGGAAATCCATATCCCTCTGGTTGTTGGTTGCTAGATGCCAATGTCTTGGTGACTGGATTCACAATTGTCTTCTCTGCTGCTCCACTGTTATGGATACGAAGGCCCAGACAGCTGGGGGACACCCACACCTATGTGTCTCAGCCTGCCCGGAGAGCAAACAGTCCCTTTTCACGCTCTGGGTAACAATGCAACACATAGGGGAAACCGAGGCACAAAAAATATTGCAAAATATTCCCACTTTGTCACAGCTCCTATGTGACTTCTTTTGTCTTTGATACTCTCTAAATCAGCATAAAATCTGTTAGATTTTGGCTTTGCTTTTACATTCAGATGAAATTGTTTTACCTGAGGCACCTCTCTTCAGTTTGATGATTGAAGAGAAGATGAATGCAGTTCCTCCTGCCTGCTTGTCCTGTCTAGGTCTGCGATGTACCAAGTACCCTGGGAGGACAAGGTGTGTGAGCACAGAATTTACGGTGTCATCCAGCCCAGTCTCAGCAAAGCAGGCTGTATTGAGTGCTTCATCACTGATGTGGTCGTCTGTTGTTTGTTAGTGACGGAACTTGCATTGATCAGCATAAACTTCAGTTTATGATGCTTTGTGCTGTCTGCTTCTGGGCCCTGCCTGGATAGTGCTTCTGTGCAGTGTATAGGTGCTACATGTCTGGAATCTGGTTTCTTTATGTTTGCGTTTCTGTTCCTCCCAAATTGAACTGATAGGTGGTGATGTAGACGGTGCCATGGGAGGAATGGTTTTCTGTTTCCCTAGATGCCATGGGAAAGGCAGTTCAGTTGGGTATCTTTTGGGGCTGAAACCTGGCTGAGCCCTGGAAGTGGGGGGAGCTGTAGTGGAGTGTCCCTGGAGTAGTGGTGGGTGTGCTGGGAGCATGGTGGCATAACAGCAGTGGAGACAATAATAATAATAATAAGAGCTCGGCAAGAGGAAGTGTCTGTGGCATCACACATCCATTTTCTTGAAATAAGCTGCCTGAATTGCCATGATGCCTCAGGTGCTCTTACCTGCTTTGGGAAGAAGGTGGAGACAGGAGGGGAAGAGAGGTAGCAATCACTCTTCAGTTGTGGTTGGGCTAGAAATGACCAGCACGGCCAGTGAAGGCTGGAGGAGAAGGACTGGGGCTTGGGGCTCCTTCCTTGCAAGAGAGAAGAGCCCTTTTGGCAGCCTTGTTCCTGGGCTGAGAGAGGGACTGAGAAAGGAGTCTCAGTCTCACTTTCACCTACTGGGCTTGCTCCAGCCCTAGGCTGAGCAGGACTCTTCCTACAGTTGCTGCTCTGGCTGTGCCAGCTTTGGGTCTAGACACTGGAACTGTGAGCAGGGAGCGATCTCTCCTGTGCTCTGATTGCCCCTCTGGCTGGCACCCGGGTCGTGTGGGAGAGGAAGCTGGCTGAATCGAATGCAGAGGGGACAAGAGATGGAACTGCAGGACCAGGGGGAGTAGATTGAGACCAGAAGCTGTGGGGATGGGGGAGGAGCTGGAGGAGGGAGACTGGGGCTGGGATGAGAAACGTGGAGACTGGGCCAAGTAAGGAGAATGGGACTGGGATGAGGAGCCAGGGACAGGGAAGAGACAGGACTGACAGGAACTGGTTGGAGGGGGCAGGTTTGTGGGAAGAACAGGAAGAAGTGTCTGTGCCCACTAGAACACATTTCCCTCCAGAGCCTGGAATGGAACCCAAGATTCCTGAATCTCCCCATTCCTCTGCTCTCAGTAAATATCTGTGAAACCCCCTGGCAGAGTGAGCCCCCTCTCGTGCTGCTCCACACCAAGGATGACAATCTACTGCATCTATCAGTTTTTCTCTTCGCTCAAGTGGCAGAGTGCTGTGCCCTGGATTTAAAGATTCCAACCCTGCTGATGTGTGTGTCACTATGATGCCACATGATGGTATATGTGTTTTTTCAGGTTGCTTTAAAAAAAAATCTAGGAAATCACACACCAAAAGCTATGTTAAGAACATTACGGTTACAAAAACAAACACTCAAAAGTTACGAAATGCCAGAATTAGGGTTGCCCATGAAACCTTAATTCAGTCCTCCCCCTCATCCCCCCTCCCCCCCCATTGCAGAGGATGGACCTGCTTTAGGGATGAGACAGGGTTGTATAGTAAAGGAGACTTGGACCCCTGCCTCATATGTTGTAGAAGTTGGAAGGTATGAAGTGAATGAGGCCAGGGATTTCAGGAAGAGAAAGGATGATCCCATAGTTAGTGCTGTAGGGAACTGGATTCTATCTCTACCTCTGCCACAGAATTCCTTTGTGATGCTGGGCAAGTCACCTAAGCCAGACTTTTCACAGGTGGTCTCTGATAGTATGTTCTTCATTTTTTGAGTGCCCAGCTCAAGACGCTGGGATCTGATATGCAGAGGTGCTGAGCACTCAGAGCGGCAACTAAAGTCACCATAACTGTGCTTTGAACATATAAAGATTCTGAAAAATCACATCCTAGGTACCCAAAATTGGTGGAAACTTTTGATCTTAATCTACCTCTGTGCTTCATTTACCCAGCTGTAAAATGGGGATGATAATCCCTCATCTCCCAGGGGTGTTGTGAAAATTAACTCATGTTTATGATGTATTCGGTATTGTGATGAGTGCCATAGAAAAGCCCAGGAGGAAATGAATGATTATGTTTTTAAGCAGAATTTGAAGAATGTGTAATAAATAAGGGGTGGGGCCACTCATTGAACACTGAGAGAAAACGAAATACAGAATAGCTGCTCATCCATTCTGTGCACTGAAAGAGATGGGTCCTGTGGAAAAAACAGCATGTGATTAAAGATGGTCTCATAATGGATGCTCCCAACGGGGCCAATTGAAGTTTACAGGCAACCTTGATTCTATCATTTCCTAACTTTTCAGTGCATAACTTCGCAATCTCGATGTTCTTTGAACTTTTTTACATGGGGAATTATAGTTATGGGTGACATGGTGCTTCCATTTCCAGCCCCTGTTTTCAGAGGTTTACATACTTTTCTGAAACAGTAATTCTTTAGGCTGAATTTTCATGTCTTCACCCAGAATCTTTGAGAATTTGGTGAGCCTCCAGTCAGCCATATTTGAGGATTTATCATTCAGATAAATGTAATACCCTATTGATTAAACATTCTTTCTTCCCCCAAAATAAATGTATAGCAAGTAAAGTAAAACAATACATCAGTTCAATGTTGGGATCTTAATTGCAGAATCATCAGTAAATAGGAAGCAAATGCTCCTGTTCATTGGGTCTTTCATTACGTAATCACAACATAGGTGTGTGTGAATCTTTTGATTACTTCATATGAGGTTGCAGAAAAGGTGCACTGAAAACAAAAATGTACACAATAGATAGAACAGACTGGTTGCTTAAGATCATTAAAAAGGTTTTATTGGTTTAGGTGGAGTTACCATTTATGTAGGAAGGGAAGACAAGTTGGAGAGGTGCTAGATTGACTGCATGCATCATATGTGCATTACTGTATATGACAGTATAGCACACCTTATGAAGAAAAGACATTGGTTAAAAAAAGTCTGGATTTTTTCTACTGTGTTTAAGTGCTTTTAAATCATTTTACTTAAGCTGAAAACATTTAAGAGATCATTTTGAATCCAGTTGGCTGATTTCACTGGATTTCACTGATTTCTGAGGTCTCTTCCAACCCTAATATTCTATGATTCTATGACTGCCCTCCTCAGAGCAGGGAACAGAGAAACTTCAGTGTCAGTGAGGATTCTATAATTAATTCAATTAAATACCTGTTCAATCTTGCCTAAACCAATATAACATCAAAATGTATTAAAGATCAATTAAATACAATTTTACAGAAGAAGGAAGGCAATGAAATCCCCATTTGTTGGTTTTTTAACTGATATTGCTGCATCGTCTTGGGTTCAGTTGTAACTTCTTTTGACAATGTTCTCTCCCAGCCCTTAACCCAGTCTTGCAAAATTGCTATGAAAACTTAGCCTCCCAGACACAACTTCTCTTTACCCTAGGATGCCTGAGTATTATGAAAAAAACTATACATGTTTTACTTGTTTGTAAAAAATAAAAACAAAATAAAAAAATGCGTGCCCCAAGTGAGTGGTTGAGTAGAATTTTACAAGATTGCATTAAGCCTTTCTAGCCAAGAAAAAAATAAATTTTAAAGAATCTTCATAAATTTGAGATGGCATAAGAAATTCAGAAAAAGGGTTTCTCCCCCTTCTCCATTATCTAACAGTTAATTTGTCTCACCTGTTTTATTGGTTTTGAACTTGGGCATAGTAATATATTTTGTAATTGGACTAATGAGTTCCAGCCCACACTCTGACCATGTTGTAACAGCATAGTGCGCACCAGATCAACACGATCTCTTGCCCAGTTCATTTAATAATTAAAAGTATCAATTAAAAAATCTGCCTCTGTTCACTAAATCCTTCTTTTTTTACTCATTGAAAAGAAAAACCTTGAATGACTGTTAACAAGTATCTAACCGGCTGTGGAACTTAAAATTTTTTGCCTGGTGCTCAGCGAGGTCAGTGCATGAATGTACAAGTTTATGAAACTAAGAAGAAGAATGCAGGCAAATTCCCAGTTGTAGGTTTTATTTGTTTTCTTTGAAATACAAAAGTGGTGCTAATATTTATAGTCATTTATTTGCAAAATTCCTGTTATTGCACGGTACTGAGCTGAACATTTTATTGCTTGTACTAAAGTGAAAAAAATAGGAAAAAACATCAAAATTACTTACACAATAGCCACTGGGAAGTAAGATGGAAAGAAGTTGCGTTTGCTGGGTAGATGTTGTAAGTGGAGCTTGAATTGATCACATCAAGCTTGGCTTGATGGTTTTCACAATGCTTTCTGTTTTTCAAAAACAAAAACAAAAAACCCCCTCAAGTTTACAGTGTTAAAAGGACTTATAAAGTAATATGGCATCTAATTCTTCTTGTCTACACTGGGAAGTTTCTGGGCAGTAAAGCAGCGCTGTAACTCCCGAGGGGAGCACACGGCCACGCCACTGAGTGTGCAGAAACTGCGCAGTTGCAGCGCTGTAAAAACCCACCCCGACGAGCGGTGTCGAGCTTCCTGCGCCAGGGGTACGGCGCCATGGTGTCAGTGTAGACACCCTGGTCAATTACAGCGCTGTGATTGGCCTCCGGGAGGTGTCCCACAATGCCTGTTCTCGCCTCTCTCGTCATCGGTTTGAACTCCACTGCCCTGTCCTCAGGTGAGCCCCACCCCTTAAATTCCATGGGAATTTTGAAAGTCCTTTTCCTGTTTGCTCGGTGATGCATGCAGTGGTCTCAGCACGTCTTTCCAGGTGGCCAGGCCTGCTCCACGCACCAGGCGATCCCCAGCTTGGAGCAGTGCTGAGCTGCCGGACCTCATAGGCATTTGGGGAGAGGAGGCTGTCTAGTCCCAACTGCACTCCAGCCGTATGAATTATGATACCTATGGGCAGATTTCATGATGCATGACAGGAAGGGGCCATGACCGGGACACACTGCAGTGCAGGGTCAAAGTGAAGGAGCTGCGGAACGCCTACCAAAAGGCGCGAGAGGCAAACCACCGCTGCGGTGCTGTGCCCACGAGCTGCCGGTTCTACAAAAAGCTGGATGTGATACTTGGTGGCGAGCTCACCTCCACTGCGAAGGCCCCTGTGGATACTTCATTGACTCATGTGCCAGTCGAGAGTGGACTGAACCAGGAGGAGGAATCTTGGACCAGGATGTGGAGGGGGAGGGGGACTCAGAGGCAGAGGATGACTCGGAGGGCAGAGGTGCATGCAGCCAGGAGCTCTCCTCTACCCCGGAGCTACTCCTCTAACCTATACCTCTAGCCAGGCACAGCTGTCTGAGCTTGGCAAAGCGCAAACCAGGAGAGGAGGCCCCTGGTAAGTGGCTTTGGTTTTGGGAATCGCTGAAGCGAGTTGTTGGGGGAAGAAGGGTTGCAGAGAGGGTATCTGTATGATGCACGTACCACCACATGCCTAGTCTGAGCGGTGGAACAGGATCTTGATTGACTCCTTCACTTCATGGGAATCTGCCACAGAGATCTCCGTGAAACTCTCATGGAGATACTGGGTAATCCGCTGCCGCAGGTTCTTTGGCAGAGCTGCTTTGTTTCTTATCCCATTAAGGGTAACTTTCCCATGCCACTCTGCCGTCACTGTGGGGGCGAGGGGACCATTACTGCACACAGGTGAGCCGCATAAGGGCCAGGGCGGAAGCCGCAATCTTGGAGAAGACCCTCCCTTGATTCCCTGCTCACTCTCAGCAGCGAGAGATCTTCCATAATGAACACAGCTGGTAGAAAATGCGGGGACAGTAATGATTATAAGGCCCCCCCTACAGTGCTGGCTCTCCCCAAGAGCCACGTGTCCAGTGTACAGTACAGTCCTGGAACACTGATTTCCCCTGCCCCTACGGTTACTCACTATTTGGGGGATTTTGTGGCTCTTGTGTGCTTGCCGGGGTTCAGCCAGTTAGTGACAGGTATGTGAATAGTGGCTGTGTTTTAAATCACTGAATCAGCGGTCTCTGTGTTGCAAACAATACTGCTTCAGTAAAATGGTGCATTTTGGCTTCACAGATATGACCATGGGTGCCCAGCCTCCCTCTTTGTTATCACCGGCTGAACAGCTGCACAGAATTACAAAACGGCCACAAAGAACTAAGAGGACTTTCTGTGTGATGTCATGATGCACTCCACGGCCGAAAAACAGGAATTGAAGGAGTGGCGGGACAGCAAGAAGAGGGACTGAAAGGAGAAAGTGGTGCACCAGAACGAAGCCACGGAGCGGCTGTTAAACGTTATGGAGCACCAAGCAGACATGCTCCAGGTACTACTAGCACTGCAAACTGAGCAGCTCCGTGCCTGCTCTCCCCTGCAGCTGCTGTCGCAAAATTATTTCCCATGCGCCGACCCCTCCCCCCCCGACACTGCCAACACACCCTTATCAACTCCTGGCTCCAGTCTGTAGCCGCTGCATTCCACTCCTGCCCCATCACAGTCCAGCCCTGCAGACTCCCGGTACCCACTGCACTCAACACCCATCCCTCTGCAGTTTAGCCCTGCTGAAGTACAGTACCCACTGCACTGTACTCCAAAGGACAAGGTTGTATATGATACCTTGACATACACAAATCTTTAACTGTCCTGGGACCCCACCTCCTCCTGCGACCCTCCCTTCCCTTATCCCCCACAATGCTGATGTGGTTTTTTTTGTTTGTCTCTCCCCTCCGGTTGTTGTTTTTTAATAAAAGAATTATTTTGGTTTGAAAGCAATCTTTATTCCATTAATTGAAAGCAAACAGAGACCTGCAAAGTAATAGGCAATTTTCTTAAACCTTCATAGTGCATCGTTTGCACCAATCACAATCACTTCCTAGCATTACAAGCACTGCACTCCCGAGCATAGCAACAAATATTAGTGGCTTTCAGCTTCAAATTGCTGCCTCAAGGCATCTCTGATCTTTGTGGCCCCACGCTGCGCGCCTCTAATAGCCCTGGTCTCTGGCTGTTCAATTCAGCCTTCAGGCACTGATGCTGAGTCTCAGTGGTCCAGCCCTTAGTGATGCTTTCACTCTTCCCTTCACAAATATTATGGAGCATATAGCACGTGGTAATAAGCACAGGAATATTGTCATCGGCCAGGTCCAGCCTCCCCTATAAGCAGCGTCAGCGGGCCTTTAAATGGCCAAAAGCATACTCAGTCATTCTGCACTTCCTCAGCCTGTTGTTGATCTGCTCGTTGCTGCTGTCAAGGTTCTCCATGTATGGCTTCATAAGTCATGGCATTAAGGGATAGGCAGGGTCTCCCAGGATCACAATGGGCATTTCAGCTCCCCCTACAGTGATCTTCTGGTCCATGAAGAAAGTCCCTGCTTGCAGCTTCCACATGAGCATCTGAGTATCTTTCACATAACATAGAATCATAGAAGGTCAGGGTTGGAAGGGACCTCAGGAGGTCATCTAGTCCAACCCCCTGCTTGAAGCAGGACCAATCCCCAATTTTTGCCTTAGATCCCTAAATGGCCCCCTCAAGGATTGAACTCACAACCCTGAGTTTAGCAGGCCAATGCTCAAACCACTGAGCTATCCCTCCCCCTTCCTGAACAGTGTAGTGTTCCAAAAGATGTGTGCATCATGCGCCTTTCCAGACCAGCCTGTGTTAATGTCTGTGAAATGCCCACGGTGATCCACAAGCACCTGGAGAACCATAGAGAGATACTCTTGCGATTAATGTACTTGGTGGCTAGGTGGTCTGGTGCCAGAATTGGAATATGTGTGACATCTATCGACCCTCCGCCGTTAGGGAAGCCCATTTGTGCAAAGCCATCCACAATGTCATGCATGTTGCCCAGAGTCACGATCTTTCGGAGCAGGATTTGATTAATGGCCCTGCACACTTCCGTCAACACGCATCCAACAGTTTACTTTCCCACTCCGAACGCGTTAGCAACTGGTCGGTAGCAGTCTGGAATATCCAGCTTCCATAGTGCAATTGCCGTGTGCTTCTCCACCAGCAGGGTAGCTCTCATTCTCATGTCCTTGCACCGCAGGGCTGGGGCAAGCTCATCACACAGTCCCATGAATGTGGCTTTCCTTATCTGAAAGTTCCGCAGCCACTGTTCATCATCCCAGACGTGCATGACGATGTGATCCCACCACTCAGTACTTGTTTCCCGAGCCCAAAAGCAGTGTTCCACTATGGTCAGCACCCCCTTGAATGCCACAAGCAGTTTCGTGTCGTAGCTACTGCGCGTGGTGAGATCAATGTCACACTCCTCTTGCCTTTGTAGTTTAAGGAATAACTCCACTGCTACTCATGACGTGTTAGTGAGAGCGAGCAGCATCCTGGTCAGCAGATCAGGATCCATTCCTGCAGCCTGAAGAGCCGGGCACGCAGTACACAAACCGTTGGAAGATGGCACCAAATGCGGATGGAAGCCCAGGAATTTCTGGGATGCGAAGCAATGCATCACGGGGCATTGGGACAGGACCCAGGATGTCCCGTGACCCCCTCCATCTTCCCATAACTCTTAATGGCCTAAGAGGAAGAGGTTCTCTGTGGGATAGCTGCCTAGAGTGCACTGCTGTGAATACCTCTGTAAATGCCGCAAGTGTGAACAAGCTATTGCGCAGGCAGCTGACAGTGTGAACACACAACAGCAGTTTCCATTCAGCGCTCTCTGAGCTGTGCTGTAACTGCCGGTGATGTAACTCTGCCAGTGTAGATGTGCCTCTTTTCAGGGAAGGACTGCATGAACCAGAAACTGCCTTCAGCTTGTAAGAAAGAACAGACTTCCATTACATTTTCTGTGAGGTTGTCTTTATACATTTTTTTAAAAAGCACAGCAGTATTTCCAGCAGAAGAAGAATTGAGGGACAGAATCCCAGCCTGTGTAAATCGTCCAGTTCTGTCCATGGTTGTATTTTTAGTTTTAATTCCAGCCCTAACCAAAGACACTTATGAGGATGTGATTAATGAATAAGCTTGGTCTAGATGGCTCCAGAAGGAAAAAGGGTATCAGGATTTCTGGGTTCTGTTCCTGTCTCTGCTGCTGATGCTTCCTGTAGTTTTGGGCATGTCTCTTAATCTGTCTTTGTGCTGATGTCCCTGTGTGTGAAATGTGGCTGACCTGCCTAGCTGGAGAGAGGATGAGCTGTGAAGCTAATTTAATGTCTGTGAAGCTTTTAAAGACCTTCAGATGAAAGGTGCTATAGAAGTGCAAAGTCTTCCTCTAATTGTTCCAAGTTCTAAAGACACAGGGAGCTTGCAACTTGGCCAGAAGTTTTACGGTTGAATAAAATGAACTTGTTACTGTCCTACATTCTTTACAATAGACTTGTTTAAAAATAATTAAATCCCCAAATTTGTACCAATCACCAATCCTTAGCTTGGACCAAACAATTTTGGAATTTTGATAGGGAAGAGATCCCTCTGAAGGTGTTGGTCTGCATTCTCGGGTTACTTTCTCATTGTGAAAAGAAAAGGAGTGCTTGTGGCACCTTAGAGACTAACAAATTTATCTGAGCATAAGCTTTCCTGAGCTACAGCTCACTTCATTGTGGTAGGTCACAACATGAAAGGCTCAGCATTTGAGCTATTTGCTTAGTTCTTGGGGCCGTTGTTATTGCTATTTGTTAAGTCCCAACAATGCTGTCAGCCACTGCTCTGCAGCCACTCAGGCCTGGTCTACACTACAAAGTTAATCTGATGTAAGTCACCTTGCGTCAACCTGTTTGGGCATGTGCCTGTACGCAAATTTCTCTCTGGCTGTCGTAAGCACCCCAAAACAGTGATGCAGTAAAACCACATCTCTGAATGGCGTTGTGCCTTGGTTGACCGATCCATGTTGACGCAGTGTGAGTGTAGATGCTGCATTACCTGTGTTGACCCTAGCAGTCCCCCAGCACCTGGTTCCCACAATATCCCGTTCCCTGCAACAGTGACCGCTCTGGTCACAATTGTAAACTCCACTGCCCAGGGGGTCAAAGAGACTGGAAGCCAATCCCACCCTTTAGTCCTCCCTGCATGTATTTGAAATGCATTTTCGTGATTGCCCACCTTGGTGCAAATGCCTGACAGCTCAGCCCGGTTGGGTACAACTGCCCCACCGACTGCGCTGGCTTCACACACTAGACACGCACCTGCCTGGAGTAGACAGGAGGTCCTGGATCTTCTGGGCCTCTGGGAAGAAGAGGCTGAGCAAGCACAGCTACGGACCAGCCGGTAGAAATGTGGACATCTATGAGCAGCTTGCATGGGGGTGCAGGCAAAGGGCTATGACTGGGACTGGCAGCAGCGCCGCATGGAAGCGAAGGGACTTCACCAGGGACGCCACACGGCCAGGATGCACAACAATAGATCTCCTGCTGTGCTACAGACTGCTGCTTCTACAATGAACTGCATGCTGTGCGTGGCAGAGCCCCCAGCTCCCTGCAGACCACCATGGATACTTCCAAGGAGCCTGAGACAGAGAACCCTGCTGTGAACAGCAAGGGGTGGGAGGGGTGGGGGGGAATGTGGCAAGGGACTCAGCCATGCCACAAGCCAGCACCTGTTTGAGACTCACCCACAGTCTTGCCAGTCCTGCCTGTTTTTTTCTTACACTGTTACATTTCAGGAGGGTGCCCAGCCAAGTTAACAAGACAAAAGATATCAACTTTTCATTGTTTTATTCATACAGGAAGAGGTAGTAGTACAACAAACAGGTAGAATTGTTATCTGCTTCTTAATTCCTTGGTCCATGTGGACAGTCTGTTAAGGTACATAGGGATGTCCCGTTTATTTTCCTGAGAGATCTCAATGAAATGTTCATGGGGATCCTCTCCCAAGGATTTCTAGGGTTGGACACTTTCCCACGCCACTCTGCAATGAGTTCAGCTGGCACCATTTGCAGTAAACAGGCCAGCGGCATACAGGCCCAGGAGACTTCAGGACACCAGTTGCAGCTGTGCGCTCTGTACCGTTGTTACCCTCAGGATTGAGATATCAACTAAAACCACCCCCGGCCTGTGGAACATAGGGCCAATATTCAGTGCCATTGCCCTACACTCAGACCCATGGAATACAGGCTGAAATGTTATAGCTTCATGTGATAGAAAACCCTTCTCCTTCTCTCCTTGATCGGCCATATCACCATGCCTGGATCTGGAGAGTGAAGCTGTGCTGAGACACTCAAAAGTTGAAGTTTCAATAAGCATTTCTTATTAAAAGTGTTTCTGGGAATAAGGGAGGGGAAATTTGAAACTGAACTTCCCTTTTCAGTTGAGAGTGTAAATCCAACAGCACATCTGTTTGTTCTTATCAGCAACTTCTGGTTCCCCACGTCTTCAGAATCCTATAATCTTAGCACTGGAAGGGACCTTGAGAGGTCATCTAGTCCAGCCCCTGCACTCAAGGCAGGACTAATTATTATCTAGACCATCCCTGACAGGTGTTTTGTCTAACCTGCTCTTAAAAATCTCCAGTGATGGAGATTCCACAAACTCCCTAGGGAATTTATTCCAGTGCTTAACCACCCTGACAGGAAGTTTTTCATAATATCCAACCTAAACTGCCCTTCCTGCAATTTAAGCCCATTGCTTCTTAACCTATCCTCAGAGGTTAAGGAGAATATTTTTTCTCCCTCCTCCTTGTAACAACCTTTTACGTACTTGAAAACGGTTATCATGTCCCATCTCACTCTTGTCTTCTCCAGACTACGCAAACCCAATTTTCCCTCATAGGTCATGTTTTCTAGACCTTTATTCATTCTTGTTGCTCTTCTCTGGACTTTCTTCAGTTTGTTCACATCTTTCCTGAAATGTGGCACCCAGAACTGGACACAATACTCCAGCTGTGGCCTAATCAGCGTGGACTGGAAGAATTACTTCTCATGTCTTGCTTACAACATTCCTGGTAATACGTCCCAGAATATACACTGTTGACTCATACTTAGTTTGTGGTCCACTATGACCCCCCAGATCCCTTTGTGCAGTGCTCCTTCCTAGGCAGTCATTCCCCATTTTGTATGTGTGCAACTGATTGTTCCTTCCTATGTGAAACTTTGGATTTGTCCTTATTGAATTTCATCCTGTTGACTTCAGGCCATTTCTTCAATTTGCCCAGATCATTTTGTATTTTAATCCTATCCTCAAAAGCACTTGCAACCCCTCCCAGCTTGGTATTGTCCGCAAACTTTATAAATGAACTCTCTGTGGTGTTATTTAAATCACTGATGAAAATATTGAACAGAACTGGACCCTGAACTGATCCCTGCTGGACCCCACTCAATATGCCCTTCCAGTTTGCCTGTGAACCGCTGATAACTACTCTCTGGGAATGGTTTGCAACCAGTTATGCATCCATCTTATGGTAGCTCCTTATAGAATGTCTGACCCTGATGAGGAAGAGACAGAAGAGGACTAGGGAGAATGTGTTCTGTGAGATCCTGCAAACCAGAGCTGCATCAGACTATGAACAAAGGGTTTTGAGGGTCTATATGACCAACAACATGAAGAAGGAATGAGAGGACAAGAAAAAGGCTCAGGAATCCCAGCAGGTCAAAGAGTGGGAAATGCACCAGGACATAATGGATCTTCTAAAGCAGCAAACCCAAATGTTGCAGACCCAGGTTGTCCTGCAGATCCAAAATCCCAGAAGATTTTGTCCTTGAACTCCATGGTCACTGCTCTCTGTACCTCCCAACATACTATGTGGCATCACGGGCCACATCCTTACCCATACTACTTCATGCCAGGTACTCAGCAAAGAAAACCACAACTTCACATACGCTGAACTGTGAGAACCATGACTGGTGTATGTGAGGCCACAACGGACTACGTTTGTTTACTCAAATGGACATAAATGTTTCCTTCTTTTATAATTTTAAACTTTTACCCTCTTCAATTATATTAAAAATTTATATAACATTAGCTGTGGGGAGGGGGGTTTGCACACTGATTTTCTGCACTGTTTTTTCCACTCCATAAAACTTCTGTTTTTGAGGAATCAGATTATCTTTATTAGTTCACAACAAGTATCGCAGAATGCATAGTGGTTGTCAAAACAAACAGTATTTGTAAATGTATATCAAGACCACTTGATATACATTTCTCAGACCTGAAGAAGAGCTCTGTGTAAGCTTGAAAGCTCATCTCTCTCACCAACAGAAGTTGGACCAATAAAGGATATTACCTCACCCACCTCATCTCTCTGATATTGAGCACCACATAATTTATATCCCACTCATATTTATAAATGTACAAGAAGCACTACACAATTCTTAGCAGCACCCAAAGCCCCAGGCCCAGAGGGCGGTCCAGCAGAGAACACTACTATAGCTGACCATTAAAGTGCTCTTTCAAAGCCTCCCTGAACCACATGGTTCAATCTTGGGCTCTTATAACAGCCCTTGTGTCTGGTTGCTCAAAGTCAGCAGATAGCCTCTCCACTTTTGCTCTCTACCCTAATGGCAGCTTGTCCCTGTTTGCCTCACAGATATTATGCAGGACACAACAGGCAGCCATCACCACTGGGATATTTTTCTCACCGAGATCCAATCCAGGTAGTAAAGACCGCCAATGTCCCTGCAGTGTACCAAAACCACATTCATCAGTCTTCTGCACCTGCTGAGCAGGTAGTTGAATTTCCTTGGTGCTGTAGAATCATAGAATCATAGAATATCAGGGTTGGAAGGGACCCCTGAAGGTCATCTAGTCCAACCCCCTGCTCGAAGCCGGACCAATTCCCAGTTAAATCATCCCAGCCAGGGCTTTGTCAAGCCTGACCTTAAAAATATCTAAGGAAGGAGATTCTACCACCTCCCTAGGTAACGCATTCCAGTGTTTCACCACCCTCCTAGTGAAAAAGTTTTTCCTAATATCCAATCTAAACCTCCCCCACTGCAACTTGAGACCATTACTCCTCGTTCTGTCATCTGCTACCATTGAGAACAGTCTAGAGCCATCCTCTTTGGAACCCCCTTTCAGGTAGTTGAAAGCAGCTATCAAATCCCCCCTCATTCTTCTCTTCTGCAGGCTAAACAATCCCAGCTCCCTCAGCCTCTCCTCATAAGTCATGTGTTCTAGACCCCTAATCATTTTTGTTGCCCTTCGCTGGACTCTCTCCAATTTATCCACATCCTTTTTGTAGTGTGGGGCCCAAAATCTGGACACAGTACTCCAGACGAGGCCTCACCAATGTCGAATAGAGGGGAACGATCACGTCCCTCGATCTGCTCGCTATGCCCCTACTTATACATCCCAAAATGCCATTGGCCTTCTTGGCAACAAGGGCACACTGCTGACTCATATCCAGCTTCTCGTCCACTGTCACCCCTAGGTCCTTTTCCGCAGAACTGCTGCCTAGCCATTCGGTCTCTAGTCTGTAGCGGTGCATTGGATTCTTCCGTCCTAAGTGCAGGACCCTGCACTTATCCTTATTGAACCTCATCAGATTTCTTTTGGCCCAATCCTCCAATTTGTCTAGGTCCTTCTGTATCCTATCCCTCCCCTCCAGCGTATCTACCACTCCTCCCAGTTTAGTATCATCCGCAAATTTGCTGAGAGTGCAATCCACACCATCCTCCAGATCATTTATGAAGATATTGAACAAAACCGGCCCCAGGACCGACCCTTGGGGCACTCCACTTGATACCGGCTGCCAACTAGACATGGAGCCATTGATCACTACCCGTTGAGCCCGACAATCTAGCCAGCTTTCTACCCACCTTATAGTGCATTCATCCAGCCCATACTTCCTTAACTTGCTGACAAGAATACTGTGGGAGACCGTGTCAAAAGCTTTGCTAAAGTCAAGAAACAATACATCCACTGCTTTCCCTTCATCCACAGAACCAGTAATCTCATCATAAAAGGCGATTAGATTAGTCAGGCATGACCTTCCCTTGGTGAATCCATGCTGGCTATTCCTGATCACTTTCCTCTCATGCAAGTGCATCAGGATTGATTCTTTGAGGACCTGCTCCATGATTTTTCCAGGGACTGAGGTGAGGCTGACTGGCCTGTAGTTCCCAGGATCCTCCTTCTTCCCTTTTTTAAAGATTGGCACTACATTAGCCTTTTTCCAGTCATCCGGGACTTCCCCGGTTCGCCACGAGTTTTCAAAGATAATGGCCAATGGCTCTGCAATCACAGCCGCCAATTCCTTCAGCACTCTCGGATGCAACTCGTCCGGCCCCATGGACTTGTGCACGTCCAGCTTTTCTAAATAGTCCCTAACCACCTCTATCTACACAGAGGGCTGGCCATCTCTTCCCCATTTTGTGATGCCCAGCGCAGCAGTCTGGGAGCTGACCTTGTTAGTGAAGACAGAGGCAAAAAAAGCATTGAGTAAATTAGCTTTTTCCACATCCTCTATCACTAGGTTGCCTCCCTCATTCAGTAAGGGGCCCACACTTTCCTTGGCTTTCTTCTTGTTGCCAACATACCTGAAGAAACCCTTCTTGTTACTCTTGACATCTCTTGCTAGCTGCAGCTCCAGGTGCGATTTGGCCCTCCTGATATCATTCCTACATGCCCGAGCAATATTTTTATACTCTTCCCTGGTCATATGTCCAACCTTACACTTCTTGTAAGCTTCTTTTTTATGTTTAAGATCCGCTAGGATTTCACTATTAAGCCAAGCTGGTCGCCTGCCATATTTACTATTCTTTCGACTCATCGGTGGCCGGTGGTAGAGGTGGCCAGTGTATTGCTTCATGAGCTGTGGGAGCAACGGGTAGGTTGGATCTCCGGAATTGTAGAAGTATAAGATTAGAAGGGACCGCAAGGATCATCTAGTCTAACCCCCTGCCAAGACGCAGGATTTGTTGTGGCTAAACAGATGGCTATCCAGCCTCCTTTTGAAAACCTCCGGTGAAGGAGCTTCCACAACCTCTCAAGACAGTTTATTCCATTTCCTACTGTTCTTACAGTTCGGAAGTTTTTCCTGAGATTCAGTCTAAATCTGCTCTGATGTAGTTTGAACCCATTGCCTCTTGTCCTGCCCTCTGTGGCCAGAGAGAACAACTTTTCTCCATCTTTTTTTATTGTAATTTTTGCAAGTATTTGAACACTGCTGTGATGGCCCCCCTTAATCTCCTCTTTTCCAAACAAAACATACAGAGTTCCTTCATCCTTTGCTCGTATGGCATGCATTCCATCCCTCTGATCATCTTTGTTGCTAGCCTCTGGATCCTTTCCAGTTTCTCTACATCCTTTCTATCCATTCGTGACCAAAACTGGATACAGTACTTCAGCTGAGGCCTAGCCAATGCTGAGTAGAGCTGTACTAACTAGGGGTTACAGTAGATGAGAAGCTGGATATGAGTCAACAGTGTGCCCTTGTTGCCAAGAAGGCTAACGGCATTTTGGGCTGTATAAATAGGAGCATTGCCAGCAAATCGAGAGATGTGGTCATTCCCCTCTATTCGGCATTGGTGAGGCCTCATCTGGAGTACTGTGTCCAGTTTTGGGCCCCACACTACAAGAAGGATGTGGAAAAATTGGAGAGAGTCCAGCAGAGGGCAACAAAAATGATTAGGGAACACATGACTTATGAGAAGAGGCTGAGGGAACTGGTATTATTTAGTCTACGGAAGAGAAGAATGAGGAGGGATTTGTTAGCTGCTTTCAACTACCTGAAAGGTGGTTCCGAAGAGGATGGATCTAGACTGTTCTCAGTGGTAGCAGATGACAGAACGAGGAGTAATGGTCTCAAGTTGTAGTGGGGGAGGTTTAGGTTGGATATTAGGAAAAACGTTTTCACTAGGAGGGTGGTGTAACACTGGAATGCGTTACCTAGGGAGGTGTTGGAATCTCCTTCCTTTGAGGTTTTTAAGGTCAGGCTTGGCAAAGGCCTGGCTGGGATGAATTAGATGGGGATTGGTCCTGCTTTGAGCAGGGGGTTGGACTAGATGACCTCCTGAGGTCCCTTCCAACCCTGATATTCTATGATTCTATCACCACCCATGACTTGCATGCTATGCCTCTGTTAAAGCAACCTAAAATTGCATTTGCTCTTTTTGCAGCAGCATTGAGTTGCTGATTCATGTTGAGGTTGTGATGCACCAAGACTCCTGAATCCTTCTCAGCGGTGCTGCTGGCAAGCCAGTTATCCCCCATTTTGTATGCGTGCATTTGATTTTTCTTCTCTAAGTGTAGCACCTGACATTTGTCTTTGTTGAATTTCATTGTGTTATCGGTAGCGCAGTTCTCCAATTCATCAAGGTCCCTCTGAATTGTAGCTCTGTCCTCTAAAGTGTTGGCAACCCCCCTAGCTTTGAGTCATCTGCAAATTTTCCTACATCCAGGTTGTTAATAAAATATTAAACAACACTGGATTCAGAACAGATCCCCATGGAACCCCACTTGCAACCTCCCTCCAATCTGACATCATCCCATTAATAGTTAATCTTCATTATGTGGTTGTTTAACCAATTATGTATCCACTTACTGGTAGTTCTGTTGAGCCCATATTTCTCCAGCTTACCTATCAGAATGTCATGTGGGACTGTGTCAAGAGTCTTACTGAAGTCCAGATATATTATATCCACCACATTGCCCCTATCCATCAAACCAGTTACCCTGTCACAGAAGGAAATCAAGCTGGTCGGGCATGATTTGTTCTTAGTAAATCCTTGCTGGCTGCTACCCTTTCTTTCTTCAGGTATTTGCAAATTGAATGTTTTATACATTGTTGTAGAAGCTTCCCAGCTATTAAAGTCAGGGTGACTGGTCTATAATTCCCTGGCTCCTCCTTTCCCCCCTTTTTAAAGATGGCGTTTTTTATTTATTTTTTTTAAAAGGCTAACCCTTCTCCAGTCTTCTGCGACCTCTCCTATTATCCATGAGTTGTGAATATTTTCAGTATCTTCAGGTGCATAGCATCTGGCCCCTCTGATTTGAATTCTCTGATCTGTACTTTACTTATCCTGATCTGCATTCTTTCCTCTTTATTGACTGTGGTAACTTCGCTAGTCGTCCAGTCACATTTTCTTTTCCTGTCCTTTTTTTTTTTTTTTTTTGGTGAGAAGACTGAAGCAAAGTAGGCAATGAGCAGCTGTGCTTTCCTCTCATCTTCTATTACCAGCTCACTTTCTCCATTGAGCAATGGACCCACACCATCCTTGATCTTTCTTTTTTGTCTTACATATTTGAAGAACCCATTCTTGTTGTCGCTAACATTTCTTGCCAGCTGTAACTTGTTCTTTGCCTTGGTTTTCCTGATGTTTGTCCCTAAACTCTTGTGCTATTCCCATGTAGACTTCCTTGGAGACATGTCCCTCCTTCCATTTCCTGTATGTTTCCCTTTTGGTTTTTAGAGAGCTATTTTTAGCGCAGCCAGATTGGCTTCCTGTGGGTCTTCTTATCTTTTCTCTGTTTCAGAATAGCCTGATGTTGAGCCTGAAGTATTACCTCTTTTAGAAACCACCAGCCCCTACAACTTCTTTTCTTCCTAATTGATCTTTCCATGGGACCTTGTCTACTATTTCTCTGAGTTGGTTGACATCCGCCTTTTTGAAGTCCAGTGTTCTTGTTTTGATGTTCTCATATCCTCCTTTCCCTAGGATCTTGAATTCTAGCAGATCATGATCATTTCCTCCTAAGTTCCCAACCACCTTCATGTATGCAACTAATTCATCCCTGTTGGTGAAAATCAGATCCAAAATGAATGACGCCCTAGTTGTTTCCTCAGCTTTCTGAATCAGAAAGTTGGCCCCTACACACGCTAAGAATTTGCAGGACATATTATGTTTTGCTGTAATAGTCTTTCAGCAGATACCAGGGCAGTTAAAATCTCCCATTAATAGTAGCTCATGTGTTAGTTATTCTTGTTACCTGCTTGTTGAATGACTCATCCACTTCCTCTTCCTGATGTAGTGGTCTATAATAGACTCCCACCACAACATTGCTACTGTTCTTTCCCCTTATTATCCTCACCCATAGACTCTCAGTAGGTCTGTTGCTCACTTTCTCTTGGACCTCAGAGCAAGTGTACACATTCTTACATATTTCAGAGTAACAGCCGTGTTAGTCTGTATTCGCAAAAAGAAAAGGAGTACTTGTGGCACCTTAGAGACTAACCAATTTATTTGAGCATAAGCTTTCGTGAGCTACAGCTCACTTCATCGGATGCATACTGTGGAAACTGCAGAAGACATTATATACACAGAGACCATGAAACAATACCTCCTCCCACCCCACTCTCCTGCTGGTAATAGCTTATCTAAAGTGATCACTCTCCTTACAATGTGTATGATAATCAAGTTGGGCCATTTCCAGCACAAATCCAGGTTTTCTCACCCTCCGCCTCCCCTCTTCCCCACCCCCCCCCACAAACTCACTCTCCTGCTGGTAATAGTTCATCCAAAGTGACCACTCTCCCTACAATGTGCACGATAATCAAGGTGGGCCATTTCCAGCACAAATCCAGGTTTTCTCACCCCCCCCCCCCCCAAACACACACACACACATTATCACAGGGCCTAATAACATCAGCCACACTATCAGAGGCTCGTTCACCTGCACATCCACCAATGTGATATATGCCATCATGTGCCAGCAATGCCCCTCTGCCATGTACATTGGTCAAACTGGACAGTCTCTATGTAAAAGAATAAATGGACACAAATCAGATGTCCAGAATTATAACATTCATAAACCAGTCGGAGAACACTTCAGTCTCTCTGGTCACGCAATTACAGACATGAAGGTCGCTATCTTAAAACAAAAAAACTTCAAATCCAGACTCCAGCGAGAAACTGCTGAATTGGAATTCATTTGCAAATTGGATACTATTAATTTAGGCTTAAATAGAGACTGGGAGTGGCTAAGTCATTATGCAAGGTAGCCTATTTCCCCTTGTTTTTTCCTCCACCCCCCCCACCCCCAGACGTTCTGTTTAAACTTGGATTTATTCTGGAAATGGCCCACCTTGATTATCATACACATTGTAAGGAGAGTGGTCAGTTTGGATGAGCTATTACCAGCAGGAGAGTGAGTTTGTGTGTGTGGGGGGGGGGGGGAGGGGGTGAGAAAACCTGGATTTGTGCTGGAAATGGCCCACCTTGATTATCGTGCACATTGTAGGGAGAGTGGTCACTTTGGATGAACTATTACCAGCAGGAGAGTGAGTTTGTGGGGGGGGGGGGGGGGGAAGAGGGGAGGCGGAGGGTGAGAAAACCTGGATTTGTGCTGGAAATGGCCCAACTTGATTATCATACACATTGTAAGGAGAGTGATCACTTTAGATAAGCTATTACCAGCAGGAGAGTGGGGTGGGAGGAGGTATTGTTTCATGGTCTCTGTGTATATAATGTCTTCTGCAGTTTCCACAGTATGCATCCGATGAAGTGAGCTGTAGCTCACGAAAGCTTATGCTCAAATAAATTGGTTAGTCTCTGAAGTTTAACAAAAGGCAACATCATGTACCAGCAGGACCATGTCTGGCAACAATGCATTAAATGCCTGTTGGCAGAGGGATCTTTGTTTGTTTTAAGTGATGGGTGGGAGGCTTCCATGGTGGTGAATAATTAATTTTGTATATTTTTCTTCTGTATATTCCATGTGTGGCATACAAATGTACTCTGCATTTTAGTAGGTGCCCCATCTCTAAGGCACCTGGTGACTATTCAGGTTTTATTTATTTTGCTGGATATAACAAGAAGCGCACGAAGTTCTGTTTCCTGGCTTTCTTCACTATTTGTATAGCACAGACTGTCCTTTAGGTACAAGCATGTTTTATAATAGATGCTCTATGACAATAACTCGGTTTAATTTATGGGCCGAAAATGTTTCACAGAACTCAGTCATTTTGTGAAACCCAAAACAATGAAAATCTTTTGTGAAACTCACTGAATCTTGAACCACTGAGTTTGTGCAATGTCATTCATGATTCTCTGCATTACAGGGTCAAGCAGCCATTACCCTATATCATGTTGCCCATGCTATGTCAGGAGAATTTTGCTTCATCTCACAAAAAGGCTTGAAGAGTCAAGGGGAATAAACCCAAATACACCTGCAACTCTAAGGTGGGATTTTCAGAAGCACAAAGTTGGCCTAAGTTCTACCATTGACTTCAGTGGGAGCAGCTAGAGCACTTCTGAAATCCCACTCACAGCTCTTCCTCCAGAGGCTAATAAAAGGCAGGATTTGCAGGGCTAAACACATGGTGATGGTGGTGTTATGCACCATTTTAAAGTATTCTTGATGATAGGATCTTGATTCTCTGTAAGGTATCCAGATTTATTAGAAAAAGGAAAAAAAGACCACCTAAAACTTACTTCAAAATTCCTTTATGTTACTAATGCCACAACAGATTATTAAAATTGAATACAATACAGTTACGTGGGATTTTATTTTTTGCCATCTATGCTGTTATTTGCATCTCTCGATTTGGATGTGAGAACTGGCTGAAATCACTTTTACTTTTTGTTTTCTCGTTTCCATAATTTGGTTCTCATGAGCTGGCACAATGCTTCACAGTTTGGATTGCAAATATTTCAAAGGAATATTTTAAAAAATAAAAATAGTTTATTATATATAAAGTTATGAAACATTTCTAATAATAGTCTTTGTAAACTGCACCCCTGAACATCTTTACAAATAATAGCTGCTGTGTGGGGAACTCTTTGGTAGTCTTTCTTTAAAGTGCCCAAATATTTGACAATTTTTGAAACTCATCCACCTGTCAATACAATCCTCTTTAACCTTGTATACCTTTATTTAAGACCCCATCCAAAGGAGCAGCCTCAACTTAAACAAAACATACTTCTGTCTGAGGGATTTTCATGCAGGATTGGGACTCAGGTTGGTTGATTCTCTTGGGACCTCCAGAAAACCTCAACTAGCCTCTTGTTAATCTACTCTGAATCTGTACATTGAATCAAAAATCCACTTCTTCCCCATCTCTCCTTTGCTCAGTCTGCCATCTCACTCCCTACGAAAACAGTGTTTGCTAACACTGAAGTGTTGCCACAGGCAGTTTTGTTTAACTTTGTTCCTCATCTTACGTATTATCATCCAGGTGCTGCTGAAAAAAATATCGTGCAGTGCTCTGACAATACCATAGGTGGTGTGAAGGAGAAAAATTACACAAAAAGCAGATGCTGCTTCAGACTATTTCTGTTGTTGAGTGTGAATTTTACTATCATCATCTGCAAATAATCAGAGCAACACTGCACCCAGGGGATCGGGGTAGACATGTCACGTGTGCACAGAATCACTCATACAACCCACAGTACTGGTGAACAGAACTGTTCATAGAATCATAGAATATCAGGGTTGGAAGGGACCTCAGGAGGTCATCTAGTCCAACCCCCTGCTCAAAGCAGGACCAATCCCCAATTAAATCATCCCAGCCAGGGCTTTGTCAAGCCTGACCGTAAAAACTTCTAAGGAAGGAGATTCTACCACCTCCCTAGGTAACGCATTCCAGTGTTTCACCACCCTCCTAGTGAAAAAGGTTTTCCTAATATCCAACGTAAACCTCCCCCACTGCAACTTGAGACCATTACTCCTTGTTCTGTCCTCTTCCACCACTGAGAATAGTCTAGAACCATCCTCTTTGGAACCACGTCTCAGGTTGTTGAAAGCAGCTATCAAATCCCCCCTCATTCTTCTCTTCTGCAGACCAAACAATGCCCGTTCCCTGAGCCTCTCCTCATAAGTCATGTGTTCCAGTCCCCTAATCATTTTTGTTGCCCTTTGCTGGACTCTCTCCAATTTTTCCACATCCTTCTTGTAGTGTGGGGCCCAAAACTGGACACAGTACTCCGGATGAGGCCTCACCAATGTCGAATAGAGGGGAACGATCACGTCCCTCAATCTGCTGGCTATGCCCCTACTTATACATCCCAAAATGCCATTGGCCTTCTTGGCAACAAGGGAACACTGTTGACTCATATCCAGCTTCTCGTCCACTGTCACCCCTAGGTCCTTTTCTGCAGAACTGCTGCCGAGCCATTCGGTTGCTAGTCTGTAGCGGTGCATGGGATTCTTCCGTCCTAAGTGCAGGACCCTGCACTTGTCGTTGTTGAACCTCCTCAGATTTCTTTTGGCCCAATCCTCCAATTTGTCTAGGTCCTCTGTATCCTAACCCTACACTCCAGCGTATCTACCTCTCCTCCTAGTTTAGTGTCATCTGCAAACTTGCTGAGAGTGCAATCCACACCATCCTCCAGATCATTAATGAAGATATTGAACAAAACCAGCCCCAGGATAGACCCTTGGGGCACTCCACTTGATACCGGCTGCCAACTAGACATGGAGCCATTGATCACTACCCGTTGAGCCCGATAATCTAGCCAACTGTTGTGGGAAAGCTGTGCTTTACACCTTAACACCAGAAAATAGGGTTCACTGGGTCACTGTTTAAAAACTAGTTAATGCCTCCAGTTGTACTCACGTGACGGAGGTGAGCAACTCGAGAGGCATTTGCCAAGCTGAACATTCAAGCAGGTTCAGAAGGCCTGGCTCTCTCCAAGGATCTGAGCAGTAGTTTCTGCGTTTTCATTTTCTGTTAGGCATAACCTGTGAGCACTTTACTGAACAAGGCATTTTAAATGGCTTCTGATGGGAATGTTTAGAGTCTCTTCCCTATTTCATACACAGCTGTTTTTCAAGATTTGGCAGGACAGCTCATATACCAAGACTAACCAGGGACTCAACCTGACTGCTTCATAGGCTCAGCATTAAAGACCCTGTTTTAAAGGCTTGACCCGGCAAGGTGCTGAGGGCTCGGGTCCTGATCCAGCAAGGCACTTAAGGAAGTGCTTACCTTTAAGATTGTGCATAGTTCCAGTCACTTCGCTGTTCATGTGGAGAAAGTGAAGCATGTGCTTAAGTGCTGTGTTAGATCAGAGCCTTAATGCTGAGCCCCTTTGCTTGAAGAAGCCCTTCAAGAGCCATCCACCCTACTCCGCGTGAAGTGAGAACGGTGCACTCCCTGAATGGTTCCATTACTTGTCTTTTTTGGAGAGCTATTTTTTATGAAAACAGAAAACAGAAAAATGCTAAATACTAAAGAGAAAGTGCTGAACCTTAGAATGATAAAACAGTAATCTAATAGGGTACACCAGTGCATTCTCTTTATTACTAGACAGCAAAGCTTTGTTACAGCATTGGTAGCTGTTATGTCATCAGATGTCACTTAGTCCTAACACAGCTCCCATTCCATTTAAGGAGTTATTTATTCATTAATTACAAGCATGGCAGTAGAGTTATTTATGGGAATGCAAAGTGTACCAGATACCAACTAGCTGGAGGATTAAATCGACTAGTCAGCTGTACACCAGTACTCCATCATAGATCCCAAGACCAGAAGAGACCATTGTGATCCGTTGGCGTGATCTCCTGTATAACACAGGCCAGAGAATTCCCCCAAAATAATGCCTAGAGCAGATCTTTAAGAAAACCCTACAAATTGCTGCTTTTGCGGAGGCCCCAATGAGATTTGAACTTGCCACCTCCTGGTTAGCAGACCAGTGCTCTAACCACTGAGCACTGGAGTTAGGCCTATTTTACTTATAAAGCTGTCTGTGATTTGAGTCCTGTATAGCTCTAACTTAGCTCCTTCCTTATGTGATGGTGTGAAAGTTGATACCAAATGGGATGCTTCAAGCTGATGTGACTGGATGCTGTCACTTCCAGTTGCTGGGATTTCTCCCAGAGGGTTATCCCTGGATCTGATTTGAGGGCTCCATTTTTCATATAAGTCTCTGGCTGGTAATTGTCTGACAAATTTGCATCTCTAACTGCCTTTAGTGCTAGGAGAGAGAAAAATAGTTCTGTCTCTCCTCCCCTCTTTAGAGTTTGCTGGCTGTTGAGAAGGAAAGGATTTCCATTTCTCTACTCCTGTATCAGAGGTTTCTGACTGATGTGTGTGGGCTTTTGGGGGGGTGGTGGTTGTTGGTAAGTATCTGTTATGAGTGTGGAGGAAAAAGTTTCTGCTGATTGACAGTTCTGAGCAGCGACAGAGGCACTGGGGCTTCCTGTCCACAGACTCAGGCAGACAGCACTTCATCAGCTACACTCAATTCACGTTCAGAACTGGAAGTGCAAGACTTTCTCTTTTTATAACGAAAGTTTAAATAGTGCAGAAGCTGAATGCTCAGGCTCTTTCGCTTGTCACAGAATTTTTCAAGCTCTAGACTTAAGGTTCACTTTCTTTCATTTTAGCATAAAATGTCATGTGACTTGCACTGATGCATTCAGAATTCGTTTTCCTTTTTTCCTGCTGCTTAACTGAGTATTGAGAAGCATGTAGCAGCCAGTTAATTACTAACAACTTTTACATTGACATGCAGTGTACTTATGCAAAGGAATGTTGTTCTGTTTCCCCCCTAGTATTTGGATATAACATCACATGAAAAAATTACTTTAAGCACAGCCCACGCAAGGATGTCATTCTCAGGTTTCACCATGTATTAAACACATCTACGGCCCATAGCAGTGACTATATAAATGTAGAATGAGCCCAGAATATTGGTTCCAAGCCACTAATGCTGAATTAAAGGCAAAAAGCCAGCAGTGTCATTATTCTTAATGTGCCTGTGCGCCAGGCCTAGAAGAGAGAGCACAGTGATGCAAGTAGGTGACCAATTCACCAAATTCGCTTTCCAGCGCTGGAGAGAGCAGAGCGATGTCAGCCATTACTCTTTACCCACACAAATGCTCAGTACAGATACTATTGTACTTTGCTCCAAAGCTTTCCTTCACTTTAATAAAAGAGAGAGAAAATGTCTCAAAACCTGCAACTGCCTCATGGGGCCAGGGAACAAAATTAGCCTCATTGTGCAAATACAATTGTCCCCTCCAAACACAATGGAATTAAAGGTACTCTGGCGTTGTGCAAAATGTCTGTCATTCATTCTAAAGATGAAAGAACAGAGGCTTTGGGTAAAATTCTCCAATATCTATGGCATCCCAACAGTGTTGGAGTGCCTCGAACCACTAAACCTCCACTCCAACAGTCACATACATTGAACTCAGTGGACGTGTTGTTCCTTGACTTTAGCAAAGCTTTTGACATGGTCTCCCACAGTATTCTTGCCAGTACGTTAAAGAAGTATGGGCTGGATGAATGGACTATAAGGTGGACAGAAAGCTGGCTGGATTGTTGGGCTCAACGGGTAGTGATCAATGGCTCCATGTCTAGTTAGCAGCAGGTATCAAGTGGAGTGCCCCAAGGGTCAGTCCAGGGGCCGGTTTTGTTCAATATCTTCATTAATGATCTGGAGGATGGTGTGGATTACACCCTCAACAAGTTTGCAGATGACACTAAACTGGGAGGAGAGGTAGATACACTGGAGGGTAGGGATAGGATACAGAGGGCCCTAGAGAAATTAGAGGATTGGGCCAAAAGAAATCTGATGAGGTTCAACAAGGGACAAATGCAGAGTCCTGCTCTTAGGACAGAAGAATCCCATGCACCGCTACAGACTAAGGACCGAATGGCTAGGCAGCAGTTCTGCAGAAAAGGACCTAGGGGTTACAGTGGATGAGAAGCTGGATATGAGTCAGCAGTGTGCCCTTGTTGCCAAGAAGGCCAATGGCATTTTGGGATGTATAAGTAGGGGAATTACCAGCAGATTGAGGGACGTGATCGTTCCCCTCTATTCGACATTGGTGAGGCCTCATCTGGAGTACTGTGTCCAGTTTTGGGCCCCACACTAAAAGAAGGATGTGGAAAAATTGGAGAGAGTCCAGCGAAGTGCAACAAAAATGATTAGGGGACTGGAACATATGACTTATGAGGAGAGGCTGAGGGAACTGGTATTGTTTAGTCTGCGGAAGAGAAGAATGAGGGGGGATTTGATTGCTGCTTTCAACTACCTGAAAAGGGGTTCCAAAGAGGATGGCTCTAGACTGTTCTCAGTGGTAGCGGATGACAGAACGAGGAGTAATGGTCTCAAGTTGCAGTGCAGGAGGTTTAGGTTGGAAAACCTTTTTCACTGGGAGGGTGGTGAAACACTGGAATGCGTTATCTAGGGCGGTGGTGGAATCTCCTTCCTTAGAAGTTTTTAAGGTCAGGCTTGACAAAGCCCTGGCTGGGATGAATTAGTTGGGGATTGGTCCTGATTTGAGCAGGGGGTTGGACTAGATGACCTCCTGAGGTCCCTTCCAACCCTGATATTCTATGATTCTATGATTTATTTGAGCATAAGCTTTCGTGGGCTAAAGCCCACTTCATCAGATGCAAGCAGTGGAAAATACAGTGGGAAGATATATATAAAAGTGGGGGTTGCCATACCAACTCTTAACAAGACCAATTGATTAAGGTGGGCTATTAGCAGCAGCAGAAAAAAAAACTTTTGTAGTGATACTCAGGATGGCCCACTTCAAACAGTTGACAAGAAGATGTGAGTACCAGTAGAGGGAAAATTAGCATGGGGAAATAGTTTTTAGTTAATGTAATGTCTCATCCAGTCCCAGTCTTTATTGAAGCCTAATTTAATGGTGTCCAGTATGCAGATTTACACCAAGATTCCACACAAAGATGGACTACAAGCCATCAGGAACAGTATCCCCGATAATGTCACAGGAAACCTGGTGACTGAACTTTGTGACTTTGTCCTCAACCACAACTATTTTACATTTGGGGACAATGTATACCTTCTAGTCAGCGGCACTGCTCTGGGTACCTGCATGGCCCCACAGTATGCCAACATTTTTATGGCTAACTTAGAACAGCGCTTCCTCAGCTCTCGTCCCTTAACTCTACTCTACTTGCACTACATTTATGACATCTTCATCATCTGGACCCATGGAAAAGAAGCCCTTGAGAAATTCCACCACAATTTCAACAATTTCTGTCCCACCATCAACCTCAGCCTGGACCAGTCTACACAAGAGATCCACTTCCTGGACACTACAGTGCTAATAAGGACATAAACACCACCCTATACCGGAAACCTACTGACCGCTATACTTACCTGCATGCCTCCAGCTTTCATCCAGACCACACCACACGATCCATTGTCTACAGCCAAACTCTAAGATACAACCACATTTGCTCCAGCCTCTCAGACAGAGACAAACACCTACAAGGTCTCTATCAAGCATTCTTACAACTACAATACCCAGAAGTCACCTACTCCAGGAGAGGCCCAACAAAGAAAGTAACAGAACCCCACTAGCTGTCACCTTCAGCCTCCAACTAAAACCTCTCCAGCGCATCATCAAGGATCTACAACCTATCCCGAAGGATGACCCATCACTCTCTCAGATCTTGGGAGACAGGCCAGTCCTCACTTATCGACAGCCCCCCAACCTGAAGCAAATACTCACCAGCAACCACACACCACACAACAAAAATACTAACCCAGGAACCTATCCTTCCAACAAAGCCCTTTGCTAGCTGTGTCCACATATCTATTCTGGGGACACAATCACAGGACTAATCACATCAGCCACACTATCAGAGGCTCGTTCACCTGCACATCTACCAATGCGATATATGCCATCATGTGCCAGCAATGCCCCTCTGCCATGTACATTGGCCAAACTGGACAGTCTCTACGCAGAAGAATAAATGGATACAAATCAGACATCAAGAATTATAACATTCAAAAACCAGTCAGAGAACACTTCAACCTCCCTGGCCACTCAATTACAGACCTAAAAGTTGCAATTATTCAAGAAAAAAACTTTAAAAACAGACTCCAACGAGAAACAGGAGAACTGGAATTAATCTGCAAACTGGACACCATTAAATTAGGCTTGAATAAAGACTGGGAGTGGATGAGTCATTACATTAACTAAAAACTATTTCCCCATGCTAATTTTCCCCCTATTGGTACTCTCATCTTGTCAACTGTTTGAAATGGGCCATCCTGATTATCACTACAAAAGTTTTTTTCTCCTGCTGATAATAGCCCACCTTAATCGATTGGTCTCATTAAGAGTTGGTATGGCAATGCCCATTTTTTTCATGTTCTCTGTATGTATTGTGGGAAACTGCTGGCACTACTTTGATGGGTCTCTCGCTTTCTCTTCTTGGGGAGGGTTCAGGGCACCGTTTCTCACCCCTGAACTGGGGTATTAACTACCCCACTAGTGTACTAGAGGAGGGGAGTGGAGAGGGAGGGACCAGGGCCCGCCCTCTACTCCGGTTCCCAGCCCAGGGGCCCTAGGGATAGCGGTAAACCGCTTGAACTAGAGGTTCCTTCCCCTGGGCTACTTCCCTCTTGTCATAAAAATAAATGGAAGGGTAACCACCTTTCTGTATACAGTGCTATAAAATCCCTCCTGGCCAGAGGCAAAACCCTTTCACCTGTAAAGGGTTAAGAAGCTAAGATAACCTCGCTGGCACCTGACCAAAATGACCAATGAGGAGACAAGATACTTTCAAATCTGGATGGGGGGAACAAAGGGTCTGTCTGTCTGTCTGTGTGATGCTTTTGCCAGAAACAGCTCAGGAATGCAGTCTCAGAACTTCTGTTAGTTAGTAAGTAATCTAGCTAGAAATGCGTTAGATTTCCTTTTGTTTAATGGGTGGTAAAATAAGCTGTGCTGGATGGAATGTATATTCCTGTTTTTGTGTATTTTTCTAAGTTAAGGTTTTGCCTAGAGGGATTCTCTGTGTTTTGAATCTGATTACCCTGTAAGGTATTTACCATCCTGATTTTACAGAGATGATTCTCTTACCTTTTCTTTAATTAAAATTTTCTTTTAAGAACCTGATTGATTTTTCATTGTTCTTAAGATCCAAGGGTTTGGGTCTGTGTTCACCTGTACAAATTGGTGAGGGTTTTTATCAAGCCTTCCCCAGGAAAGGGGGTGTAGAACTTGGAGGGATATTTTGGGGGAAGATTTCTCCAAGTGGGCTCTTTCCCTGTTCTTTGTTTAACACGCTTGGTGGTGCCACCAAGTTCCCTGAGACCAGCGTGACAGCACTCCCGGAATCTACTAATGCTATGGTTTTGATTCCATTCATTTTTACTGATCTTGTATACCCATGCGAGGTCATTGCGACCCCCACCAGGCCGATTAGGCCACATCGTTCCCCGTGATCTCCCAGATTACATTGCATAGGCTCTTCCCTGTTGGGGCATTGGGCTGCTATGTGCCCCAATTCCCCACACTCGTAACACCGCCCCCTTATTCCGGTTGCTGCCCTCTGCCTGGGGCTATTTAGCCGGCCTCTCCAGCCCTCTCTTCTCTCACCCCCAGGTCCCTTCTTGGCCTCGGGCCATTCCTCGGTGTCTTTCTTCCCAATTATGGTTCTCCTGGAGTTCTCGACAGTCCGGGGCCTTGGGTTTGGGACTGGCTTCCTGGTTTGCTGCGTCTCACCCCCTGGGGTCTGGAACAGTTCGCGGGCTGCCAGCTGTCTTTCCACGCTGGAGACCAGCTCATCATAGGTGGAGAGGTCATTCTGGCCAACCCAAGCCCAGAGGCCTCGTGGTAGCTCCCTCATATACCGGTCCAGTACCAGGAGCTCCATCATCTTCTCAGAGCTGAGGGCCTCAGAGCGCAGCCATTTCCCGGTCAGGTGGATCAGGTCAAAAAATTTGCAATTGGGGTGTCTTGTCCTCCATACACTGCCACTCATGGAACCTCTGGGCTCTCAATGCCTTCGTTACTCTGGCTCTGGCCACGATCTCTGCCTTCAGCTGGGGGTAATCTGCTGCAGTCTCCACGGCCATATCATAGTAGACCTTCTGGGCCCCTTCACACAGGAACGGGGCGAGGATACCAGACCACTGATCTTGGGGCCAGGCCTCTCACAGGGCTGCTCTTTCAAAAGCCAGGAGGTATGCCGCCACATCATCCTCCCGTGTCATTTTCTGTAGGCAGTGGCTGGCCCATATGGTCTGGGTCCCATCGCAGTTGCGGTTCAGCTCCATAAGGGCCTTCATCTGGTTCATCAGTTCTTGCAGCAGGGCTCGGTCCTGGGCAGCCTGACTCATCAATAGACGATTAGTTTCCTGCTGCGTCCAAGTCGCCTCCTGTTGGGGCGGTTGCTTGGATTCGGGTAGCCTCCTGCTGGGCTGTGGTGGCTTGTATTAGGGCCTTGACCACGTCGTCCATCTTAGGGATGAGAAGGTTTTGGCTAACCCTGGTTTAAGTCCCCAGTGTGTAGATCCCACTTCTCTCCCACCATGTGTGGCAAATTGCTGGCACTAGTTTGATGGTCTCGTGCTTTCTCTTCTTGGGGAGGGTTCAGGGCACCGTTTCTTGCCCCTGAACTGGGGTATTAACTGCCCCACTAGTGTACTAGAGGAGGGGAGTGGAGAGGGAGGGACCAGGGCATTCTAAGCGTTAAGTGGCTTTGTAATTGGGCTTAACACATTGTCCTGTCCTTAATCCAGTGCTCCCCAAACTTTTCAGGGTTGTGTCCCTCCTAATCCCTATCAGCGCTCCCATCCCTGGGGCTGGGAAAGGGATGTGGACTGGGTAATGGGGCCCAGGCTGTTGTCACAGCTGGGGGCGGGTCGGGAGCCGAAGCTGGGTCAGGAGCTGAGGCTGGGGCAGGGCTGGCTGTGGGGCCAGGAGCTGGGGGCAGGGCTGGAGCAGAGCTGGGGCGGAGTGGGGCTGGGTGGTTTTCCCTTCCCGCCCCTCACGGGGGCTGGCCCAGGCCCCGCCATGGCCCCTGAATGTTCCTCTGTGCCCACCAGGGGGTGTGCCCCACAGTTAGGGGATCACTGCCCTAATGTCCCTGCTGTGATGTCAGTAAGTAGTGACAGCATAAGGATGGCATGATACTGTGTCATGACAATCTTGATGTCACAGAATTGTATTGAGCTATATTTATTTGTCCAAAGCAGCTGTCTGTGGTTCTTTCAATCAGGAATGTAAGTAGATCTCTTTGGAAAAAATCTCTTTGGGTATATTGGGGAAAGGAGGGGTAGGAGTCCTTCACTCTGTAACAGCTTTAGGAAAAGCCCAGCGTTTTCTAGCTTTCCCTCAATGTTTTCAGTGCTCCATGCAAACCAGAAATCAAGTGTGTGCAGGTAAATGTTATCTACATTTGAGATAGATGGTACGATTCCCAGTTTACGTGGACATACCCACACTCGCTGTGATCAATCTAGTGCCTAAAAATAGCAGTGTGTCCTTATTGGCATAGGGAGATGCTTGGGTTAGCCGCCCCTAGGAGAATTCTGCCTGACCCCCAGGTATGTACTCAGCTGGTGAGTCCGAGATGCCACCCCATGCTGCTGCTGTCACACTACTAATTTTAGGCGTGAGCTTGAGCACAGCTAACGCGGGTTCATATATGTGAACTGGGACTTGCACCTCCTACCTCAAATGGAGATGTACCGTGAGAGGTGCAAATGGCAAACTACCACTACAGAACTGGTTACTGTAGTGAAGGAGGCGATAGGGGAGGACATTACTCAACACTTTCCCACATGGGTCTTTGTTTACTGGAAAAAGTAACCCTTAGGCTAATTCAAACATTCTTGCAAAAATCTGAGAGGACCTCTGATCTGAGTGTGACCATGCACAATACACAGCCTGTGTATCATAGAATATCAGGGTTGGAAAGGACCTCAGGAGGTCATCTAGTCCAGCCCCCTACTCAAAGCAGGACCAATCCCCAAATTTTGCCCCCGATCCCTAAATGGCCCCCTCAAGGACTGAACTCATAACCCTGGGTTTAGCAGGCCAGTGCTCAAACCACTGAGCTATCCCTCCCCCATGGGGTGGTTTGGTTCTTGATCAATCATTATTGTAATGTTTTGCACAGTATCAACCCTGGGTTTCGCTTACCGTACAAGCAGAGGCAAAAAGGATGTTCACTTTCTGTTGTGTTTATTAGGCCTTTAACAGAACACAAAAGAGAGGAAGGTCTCCATTTAGGATCTCAGGCCACTTGCCTGCTTCCCACTCATCAAACTGTAGTAAGTGAGAAAAGCTTTCTCCCAACTATCTAGGTAGGAATCTTTTCTGTTGATGCTCAGCCCTGTTTCTGTGCCCTATGAAAGTAAATCAGTAGATTATATAACTCTTTCAGGCTTAATTGGAAGGATAACAAGTACCACCCGTCAAACAACTCCCACTTCATGACCCTGGATCCATCTCTGCAATCGGTGCAGGAGTAATGTGTTTTATTTTCAGGGACCACTTCAGGCTTTTGGCCTAGATGGGTTCTTCGCACCTGGATGGTCTATACACCCTTTACCTTTGAATTGTCTTGTCCAGCAAACAGACACTTTAAGAAAGGGTTAAGATGTAAGTTAAGATGGTTAAATATTCATATAAAAATAAAGTGAAAACTGAGAGTTTGGCTGTGGTCTGAAAGCATATGCTGTTGGTAGTGAGACTCCATGAGGTAGAATGTGTGGGGCAGGAGAGGAAGAAATGCAGCAGTGTAATAGGTGAGTCCAGACACCTCTTTCTTGGCAGGGTTGCTACATGTGATGGTGCTCAAACCTATTAAAGGATGCAATGGTGCATATCCAGGCCAGTGGTAATGAGTGAGAGACATTTTGGTGTGGCGTTTACAACCTTCATCAGTACTGTCCTCTCACTATAAATCTATAGAAAGAGTTCAGAGAGAATTTAATTTTACAGATACCTTGGGATTATTAGTTGGGGAATTTTGGGTTTGGTTTGAGGTTTTGTGTTCCAGAAACAGCAGCTGGGCTACCCTCCTAGTGAGCTTGATGCCATGGGAGTGGGAGTTGACATTTGGGCCCTTTGCAAACCTGAGGGCATGTGCTGCCGCAAAGACTTAGCTCCACTGCCAAATCATTTTTGCAGGTGACACGGGCACATGGGAGAGAGAGAGAAGTGACAATAAATGGGGCAGTAGAGAAACCAGATCTGGAATCTGGTTTGCCAGTTAGGATAAAAATTCAGTTGTTGGTACTCGCACAAAAAGCCTGGACATGCTTGTGGTCCTACTTGTGGTGGGTTCTTTTTATTTTTTGTCAAGAAAATACTTAGCTTAATTATCAAGCCTGGTACAAAACAGCTGGCCCTAACTTTTTCAGCTTCCCTTCCACCACCCGGGGTTACTCTTGCCTGCTAGATTGTTCCTGTGCTTCGTTTCCTGGCTATGATTTGACTGTGTTAGCTGTCTTGTCAGGATGAGCAGGCTCCCCCATGCCCTGCTGGGACAGTGCAGAGAAGCTAGACTTTCTTACCTAGCAGAAGGGTAATCAGTACATGTCATAAAGCAGTTTGCTGGCTATTTTTTTCCTCTCCTGACACATCACTGTTGCTTGTCTATGAATCTACATAAACACTGATTGGACAGCAGTCTCCATTACAGAGTTTCTAACCTGGCTGCCTCCTGCCCCTGGAATATCCTTATTAGCTTTGGAGTGGAACCAAATGACCCTGTCTTCATTTAATAATAGGTCTTCTCATGTTCGCATGCGCCACTTGCAGCTGTAAAAGTCACCTAGGTGGTTTTTATCCAGGTTGTTTTGCCGTGTTTATGTTTAATCTGCTGCAGGGGAGGAGCGGGGGCGGAGGCTGATAAAGCCCTGTTTCTTTGAAGGGTTTGTTAACCCTCTCAGAATGGGAGGAAGGATGACTTTGATTCTGTGATTCTTCTATGATTAAGGTGCAGTAATGAGGGTCAGGAAAGATTTGGGTTATCTACCTAGTACTTCCACAGGCTTCCTATGTGACTCGGGACACGTTACTTAACATCTCTTTGCCTGAGGTTCCCCAGCTGTAAAATCTGGATAAAATATTCCCTACCTCGCAGGGGACTTTTGAGGCTAAAATAATATTTCTGAGGTGGTTGGTTATTATGGTGCAGAGCACCACTGAAATTCCTAAAATAAATAAAGTAACTGAAGGCCACCAAAAAAATTCCTGGTGGAAGTGTGCTTTCTCCAACTCCCTGTCTCCCCTTGCTGCCAGCAACCTTCCTTTATTCTTGTAATTAAGACCGTCCATTCTCTTTGTTTCTGAGGGGTAATTTTCTCTGTGTACCAGAAGAGATACCATCTGACAGCTTTCAGATGGGTCCTGCCTTGGTCACCTTGATCCGTCTCCTAGTGTCTACATCACAACCTCCCATGCGCTGAGCGCTAATTGGCAGTCTCAGCAGAGAGGCCAAGGATTTAACAGGTATGGACGCCATTGCCTTTTCATCACAGTAGAGGTGATGGCTCCAGTCAGGGCTGAGGCACTCGGACAGACAGCTGTGTGGGAAGCTCGCACTGCGCCTGTCCCTGCTTTGCCAAGCCCGTGGACAAAGAGGAATTCAGTGTTCATTGCTGTCAGTCTGGCACCTTTCACTAGCACTAAGCTCACTTTAAAATAGCAGTTTTTAAAAATTGCTGCTGTTTTTTTTTTTTTAAAGGGCTGATGATAACCTTTGAACACGTCCAGTTTTCCTTTCCAGAGAAGGTCGCCATGACTACTCTCTGTGCAGTGTTTGACAGCCTCTCTGGCTAATGCAGCAGAAACAGATTTGGCTTTTCCTTTTGGATGTAATGAATAGCAAACAGCTGCATATTTGTTAAGAGAAAGCAACTTGCAAAGGTTAAGTGTTTCATTTCAGTGAGCTTCAACAGGAGCTGCCAGGGTTATAAACCAAGGAAGCTGGGCAGCAAAAGGGGAAGGGGGTTTGTGAGGTTGTGGGTGGGAGGTAGATAAGTTATAACCAATTTCTTTCTCTTATCCTGGGCTCTCTGCAAGCCCAGAGTTAAGATCCAAGATTCTCAGCTGTGAAGATCTTTAGATGAAGTCAAGCTTGTTGGGAGAATTAGCCTTGTATTTCGGGACCTCAGCCCACTGACTCGCAAAAAGGGACACATGTTTCTTGCCTCTGTCATTAGTCAGGGAAGGGGCCAGGAGAGCTAAATGGGGTGGGTGTCTCTGCTTGAATGACATTAATGCAGATCCTGGGGATCCTGTGCTCATCTGTCACAGATTTATAGATTTTTAAGGTCAGAAATTACCATAATGATCATCCTGGCTAACCTCCTGCATCTCACATGCCAGAGAATTTCAATCAGTGATGCCTGCACAAAGCCCATAAGTCTTGGCTCAGGTAGAGTGTATCTCTTGGAAAGAGACATTCAGTCTTGGTGTACAGGGACCGAAGTGATAGAGAATCCACTACTTCTCTAGGCAAGGTGTTCCCATGACTGGTTACCCTCACTATTAAAAATGTGCACCTAGTCTGAGTTTGTCTAGCTACACCTGAGTCAATGGACCATGCTGGACTAGATTAACGAGACCCCTGCTGTCAGAAAACTTTCCCCTGTGTAGATAGTTGTAGACAGTGATCAAGTCACCTCTAAACCGTCTCTTGGTTAAGATAAATGGATCAAGCTTCTTTAGCCTCTTGCTGTAAGGTAGGTTTCTAGACCTTTTTTCTGAACGCTTTTCAAATTTGTCAACCTCCTTTTTAAAGTGAGGACACCAGAACTGGCATTAACTGGTATGTTGATTGCTGTTAACCTTCCTTCCTATATGAAGTGCTCTTAAGATACTTTCAGACAGATAGGTTGGCACAGGGCATTCTTACCTGTAAAAAAAAAAAAAAAATTCTTTGGAATTATTTTTCCATCCTGCTGTTTGTGGAATATATATTAATTTTAACTGCTACTGGTAGGACCGCTAAGAAGCAAAGTTCATGGCAATAGTTTAGACCTCTACTCAGCCCAAGACCATGAGGCTAACTAGTGATTTCCATTCCCTACATTTTTGTTGAAAAGTCAGAATGTCATTATGCTCAGGTTAGATGGGAGGGTCAGAAATAGATTGGATGTTGAGAAGTTTTGAAGCTAAGTGGCTTTAGTAAATATCTTCTAGCATGTGGAACACCCATATTTAGGCTTGGCAGAATTTGATTTTTTTTTTTGTAATTTTGTTGGATATTATCCATGGCATTTTTTTTTTCATTTCACAAAATTATGGGTTTTTAAGCATTTTTTTTATTTTTATCTATCTAAATTTTCACAGTTATAGGAAATTATGGGGGATCAGTCCGTTATTTAATGACTGTAGACATTGAGATTCAAACAGTTAAAGCTTTATAACCATTGAAACATAAATTAACATCACACGTCAAAATGTAGAAAGTTCTCAAGCAAAATGTTTCGTACTTTGCCTATCTGTAAATTTTGATTATCATTGCTGGAAATAGTTTTTGTCTATTTGTGTGTGTATGGTAAAATTGACATTTATCAATAAAAATCTAATCCTTCAAAGCCTACCCATATCATTGTCTTCCAGTGGCCAGAGATTGAATACTCTGTGGCCTTTATATGTAGTAAGTTTTTTATGCCACTTTACAGTAAGTGCCAGTGATACCCAGCCAGCAAGCCCATCCTGGTTCAGGAATTTTAATGGATCATAAAGTTAAATTGGTGGCACAGGAACATTCAAGGGAGTTGTAGAGAAAGATGTCTGTCTGTCATTGTTTGTAGCCACTGGGATGTGTATTCAAATGCTGATCTCTTTTGTATCTGCATCATCCAAGTTTTTTAGATTCATGAAATAAAGAAAATATCCTCTTTTCCCAAGATGTGGCATCACCCATTTGTGATATTGCATTTTTGGCTGTGTAACCGGCCACTATTCATTTCTTTAAAGGGACCAGATGACTCAATTTGGGGCTGAAAATGACAGAGAAATAATTTTTGAATGTTCATAACTTCTAGTTAGCAGCAAATTCTCTACATAATTATTGATTAAAAGACTGATTGCCCTAATAAGCCCATTCTTGCCTTGCAGAGCTGAGGTTTACTTGGCTATGAGTTGTAGAAATAAACGAGGTAGAAAATTTAGATGTTGGTTTGCTAATGTCATGGAAGGAACCACATTGTGTGAAGACTATTTACAAATCTCTTTGTGTCTTGCCATCATACCCCTGTACATGGAACGTGTGTGAGTATGTGCATACGGTCTGAAACCTGTATTATCTACTTGAAGTGATGCTGGCAGTGCCCATTGGGTGTTGGGCAGTGGAAGTAGTTAAATGTGCATTCTTAATGAGCATGACTACAAAACTGGGATTCAGGAATTCATTTTTGATTTTACAAATCAAATGAATATTTGTACTGATAGCACTACCTTTCCTAAGAGAAGAACATGGTCAACTTCTGCCATGTATTACATATAATCCTTACCTGTGGGAGGTGCATGCTCAGTACTAGTCTCTAGCTGAGCAATCTTTTGGATAAAATAAAGCTTTTGATTGGGCCAATGTGTTCTCTGCAATAGTGTCAGTTAGATGAGACGTACATTTGCTACATAGCATCATTAATACAGAGTCTCATAGAGCTTCTAAAGCCAGTTGAAATCACTGGAAGGGCGTAGTCATTGTAAGCCAAAGGGAAAACTTTAAAGTGAGATTCAGGAGAATATAATTTTTGTGGATCCAAGTGGGGAGGAAAAGAGTTCTAGAGAGCGAAGGATCATGTATTTTTGCCCTTGCCCCAGACTGTGGGGCATTGTAAGCAAAGAATGGAGAGTGATCCAAAATTTTGATGAACCCAATGGGTTGGAGCAATGTGTTTGGAAATCAGGAGAGCAATATTGAATTGGTTTTGGAGAAGGATAAGGACCCAGTGAAGGTGATGGAAGATGGTGGAGATACGACTCCAGTTTCTGGAACCGTAAAGTGGCTTGGGCACGTCATTTTGCTATTCGGAAGATCATAAAGGATAAAAAATTCCAATAGTCAAGACTGAAAGTGATTGAAACTTGGTGGTCAAATATCAAACAATGTTAGAATCTATAAAGAATGGGATAGAAGATAATACTGATGTTATGTCATTATGTAAACCAATGGTAAATCCTCAGCCGAAATACAGCATTCAGTTCTAGTCACACTGTTGAAGCAGGATATCGCAGAAATGGGGCCTGTCAAGGTTCCTCCCCCACTCTGAACTCTAGGGTACAGATGTGGGGACCTGCATGAGAAACCTCCTAAGCTTATCTTTACCAGCTTAGGTCAAAACTTTCCCAAGGTACAAAATATTCCCCCCGTTGTCCTTGGACTGGCCGCTACCACCACCAAACTAATACTGGTTACTGGGGAAGAGCTGTTTGGACGCGTCCTTCCCCCCAAAATACTTCCCAAAACCTTGCACCCCACTTCCTGGACAAGGTTTGGTAAAAAGCCTCACCAATTTGCCTAGGTGACTACAGACCCAGACCCTTGGATCTTAAGAACAATGAACAATCCTCCCAACACTTGCACCCCCCCTTTCCTGGGAAATGTTGGATGAAAAGCCTCACCAATTTGCATAGGTGACCACAGACCCAAACCCTTGGATCTGAGAACAATGAAAAAGCATTCAGTTTTTTACAAGAAGACTTTTAATAAAAAATAGAAGTAAATAGAAATAAAGAAATCCCCCCTGTAAAATCAGGATGGTAGATATCTTACAGGGTAATTAGATTCCAAAACATAGAGAACCCCTCTAGGCAAAACCTTAAGTTACAAAAAAGATACACAGACAGAAATAGTTATTCTATTCAGCACAATTCTTTTCTCAGCCATTTAAAGAAATCATAATCTAACACATACCTAGCTAGATTACTTACTAAAAGTTCTAAGACTCCATTCCTGTTCTGTCCCTGGCAAGAGCAGCATACAGACAGACACAGACCCTTTGTTTCTCTCCCTCCTCCCAGCTTTTGAAAGTATCTTGTCTCCTCATTGGTCATTTTGGTCAGGTGCCAGCGAGGTTACCTTTAGCTTCTTAACCCTTTACAGGTGAGAGGAGCTTTCCCCTGGCCAGGAGGGATTTCAAAGGGGTTTACCCTTCCCTTTATATTTATGACATGCCCCCCAAATCTCAGCTAGGGTGAAACACTGGCTGGGATTTCTTCCTGGAGCTCTAGGAAAAACAGAGTTAATAAGACACATGCATCTCTAAATATACTACCAAGTACATAAAGACTAACAATATTTTCCACATCTCAAGGACGATTTTAACCAGTTGATTCTGGGAAACTTTCATGGGAGAGTGCATCAGCCACTTTGTTAGAAGCTCCTGAGATGTGTTGGATGTCGAAATCAAAATCTTGGAGAGCTAAACTCCACCGAAGAAGTTTTTTGTTAGTTTCTTTGACGGTGTGAAGCCACTTCAGTGCAACATGGTCGGTTTGCAGGTGGAAACGCCGTCCCCAAACATATGGGCGTAGCTTTTCCAGAGCGTAGACAATGGCGTAACATTCTTTTTCAGTGACTGACCAGTTGCTTTCCCTCTCAGACAGTTTTTTGCTGAGAAACACTACAGGGTGGAATTCTTGATCAGGTCCTTTCTGCATTAAAACTGCTCCCACACCACGCTCGGACGCAACTGTGGTTACTAGGAACGGTTTGTCAAAGTCTGGGGCCCTTAGTACAGGGTCAGACATGAGTGTCACTTTAAGCTTGTTAAAGGCCTTCTGACACTTTTCGGTCCACTGAACAGCATTTGGCTGTTTCTTTTTGGTTAGGTCTGTCAGTGGGGCAGCGATTTGGCTGTAGGGCGGTACAAATCGTCTGTAATAACCGGCCAAGCCTAAGAAGGATTGAACCTGTTTCTTTGACTTTGGGACAGGCCACTTTTGGCTAGCATCCACTTTGGCCTGTAGGGGGCTGATAGTTCCTTGACCCACCTGGTGTCCAAGGTAAGTCACTCTGTTTAGGCCTATTTGACACTTCTTAGCCTTAACAGTTAGTCCTGCCTCCCTTATGCGCTCAAGGACTTTGTGTAGATGTTCCAGGTGGTCTGCCCAGGAATCCGAAAATATGGCCACATCGTCAAGGTAGGCGACTGCATATTCTCCTAATCCCGCTAGGAGACCATCTACAAGTCTTTGGAAAGTGGCGGGTGCATTTCGCAGCCCGAAAGGGAGTACATTAAATTCATACAGCCCGAGATGTGTGATGAAGGCTGACCTTTCCTTGGCAGATTCATCTAGCGGTACCTGCCAGTACCCCTTGGTTAAGTCCAAGGTAGAGATGAACTGGGCCCGTCCCAGTTTCTCTAATAGTTCATCTGTGCATGGCATTGGATAGTTGTCTGGGCGAGTTACAGCATTTAGCTTACGGTAGTCCACGCAAAAACGTATTTCCCCATCTGGTTTGGGAACTAGAACCACTGGAGATGCCCATGCACTTTCAGAGGGGCAGATTACACCCATCTGTAACATATCCTGGATCTCCCGTTCTATAGCAGTTTTAGCTTGAGGAGACACCCGGTAAGGTTGAACCCTAATTGGGTGAGCATTACCTGTGTCAATGGAGTGGTATGCCCGTTCAGTCAGTCCTGGGGTGGCTGAGAACGTTGGCGCGTAGCTAGTGCACAGCTCCTGGATCTGCTGTCGCTGCATACGCCCAAGGGTCATGGAGAGGTTCACGTCTTCCACACCACCACCACATTTCCCTTCGTAGTAGACACCTTTGGGCCACTCAGCGTCGTCTCCTCCCTGGGCTGTAAACTGACAAACCTTTAATTCTCTGGAATAAAAGGGCTTTAGAGAATTAATATGGTACACCTTAGGCTTTCGGTTGGAGGTGGGGAATGCTATGAGATAATTAACAGCTCCCAGGCGCTCCTGGACCGTGAATGGCCCTTCCCACGATGCTTCCATTTTATGGGCCTGGAGCGCCTTTAAGACCATGACCTGGTCTCCTACTTTGAAGGAACGCTCTCTGGCATGTTTATCATACCAGGCTTTTTGCTCTTTTTGAGCATCCTGGAAGTTTTCTCTAGCAAGGGCTAAAGAGGTTCGGAGGGTGTTTTGTAGGTTGGTTACAAAGTCCAGAATGTTAGTTCCTGGAGAAGGTGTAAATCCCTCCCATTGCTGCTTCACCAACTGCAATGGCCCCTTAACCTCACGGCCATATACAAGTTCAAATGGGGAAAACCCTAAACTGGGATGTGGTACAGCTCTGTAGGCAAAGAGCAACTGCTGCAACACTAGGTCCCAATCATTGGAGTGCTCATTTACAAATTTACGTATCATGGCCCCCAAAGTTCCATTGAACTTCTCCACCATGCCATTTGTTTGATGATGGTAAGGAGTGGCAACCAAGTGATTTACCCCATGAGCTTCCCAAAGGTTTTTCATAGTTCCTGCCAGGAAATTAGTCCCTGCATCTGTGAGGATGTCGGAGGGCCAACCTACCCTGGCAAAAATGTCTGCTAGTGCCTGGCACACACTTTTAGCCCTGGTGTTGCTTAGAGCTACTACTTCCGGCCATCGGGTGGCAAAATCCATGAAAGTCAGTATGTACTGCTTTCCTCTGGGTGTCTTTTTCGGAAAAGGACCCAGAATATCCACAGCTACTCGCTGAAATGGAACTTCAATGATGGGGAGTGGCTGGAGAGGGGCTTTGACCTGGTCTTGGGGTTTTCCCACTCTTTGGCACACCTCACAAGACTGGACATAGGTAGAAACATCCTTGCCCATTCCCTCCCACTGGAATGACCCCCCCAAACGGTCTTTGGTCCTGTTCACCCCAGCATGGCCACTAGGGTGATCATGGGCTAAGCTCAAGAGCTTGGCCCAGTATTTAGTTGGAACTACCAACTGTCTCTGAGGATGCCAGTCTTTCTGGTGTCCCCCAGAAAGAGTTTCCTTGTATAAAAGTCCTCTTTCTACAACAAACCTGGATCGATTAGAAGAGCTGAGAGGCGGTGGGTTGCTCCGTGCCGCCGTCCAAGCTCTCTGGAGGCTTTCATCTGCTTCCTGTTCGGTCTGGAACTGTTCCCTTGATGCTGGAGACATCAGTCCCTCATTGGATTGTGGACCTAGGCTTGGTCCCTCTGGAAGCGATATAGGGGATGGAGCTGTTTCTGTTGACTGTGAACCGCTCTCCGCTGGTGCACTATGTTGGGATTCAGGCTCCGGCTGAGCCTCTTGTGTAGGGTTATCGGCTGCTGCCAGTTCAGGTTCGGTGGGGCCCTCTGGTGTTGATGTTGCAAGTACTGGATTCAGTGCTGACACGGGGTCTGGTGTTGGTTGTTCGGCTGGTTCCGGTTCTAGGACTGGTTCCGTCTGGGTCTCTGGGACTGGATCCACTACTGCTGTTGCAGACATTGGCCTGGGGTCCGGGTCCATCACCTCTGACTGGGTCCTGATAGAAGTTTCCGGAACAGAGCTAGGCCTCACGGCTTGTTTAGCCTGGCTGCGGGTGACCATTCCCACCCTCTTGGCCTGCTTCACATGATTGGCCAAGTGTTCCCCCAACAGCATGGGGATGGGATAATCATCATAGACTGCAAAAGTCCACATTCCTGACCAGCCCTTGTACTGGACAGGCAACTTGGCTGTAGGCAAATTGAAAGAGTTGGACTTGAAGGGTTGAATCGTCACTTGGATCTCTGGGTTGATTAAATTGGGGTCCACTAAGGAAGCATGGATAGCTGACACTTGTGCTCCGGTGTCCCTCCACGCGGTGACCTTCTTCCCGCCCACACTCACAGTTTCCCTCCGCTCCAAGGGTATCTGGGAGGTATCTGGGCCTGTGGACCTCTGGTGTGATTCCGGTGCAATGAACTGTAATCTGTTGGGGTTCTTGGGGCAGTTGGCCTTTACATGCCCCAGCTCGTTACACTTAAAACATCGTCCAGCTGACGGGTCACTGGGGCGAGGAGGGTTGCTGGAGAACGGGGTGGTGGGACGATAAGGGGTCTGGAGGGTTCTTTGGGAGGTAGGTGGGGCTTTGGGCGGCCCCCGTTAATAGGGTGTGGTCTGGGGTGGTCCCTTCTGCTCTCCGCTCCAACTGCGACCAGTTTTCTTCTTCTCTGCCACCTCCACCCATCTGGCTCCAATCTCTCCTGCCTCAATTACAGTTTTGGGTTTCCCATCTAGGATGTATCTTTCTATTTCCTCAGGAACACCCTCTAAGAATTGTTCCATTTGCATTAGGAAGGGCAAATTTACTGGAGATTCAACACTTGCTCCTGATATCCAGGCATCCCAATGTTTCACAATGTGGTAGGCATGTCGGGTAAATGACATGTCTGGTTTCCACCTTAGGGCTCTGAACCTCCGACGAGACTGCTCGGGTGTTATCCCCATTCTGACTCTCGCCTTGGATTTAAACAGTTCATACTTGTTCATGTGTTCTTTAGGCATTTCAGCTGCCACCTCAGCTAAGGGTCCACTGAGCTGCGGCCTCAGCTCTACCATGTATTGGTCAGTAGAGATGTTGTACCCAAGGCAGGCCCTTTCGAAGTTTTCTAAGAAGGCCTCAGTATCATCGCCTGCCTTGTAGGTGGGGAACTTTCTGGGATGGGAAGTGGTACTTGGAGAAGGATTACTAGGGTTTGTTGGGATATTCTGCTGAGCCTTTATCTTCTCCATCTCCTCCACATACTTCCTCTCTTTTTCCTTCTCCTCCAGTTCTTTGTCCCTCGCTTCCATAGCTCTCCTGTGAGCAGCCGCTTGGTGTTGTTCTGCTTCTCTCGCTGCCTCCCTTTCTTGTTCCTTCTTCAGCCGCATGAGTTCTATCTGTCTTTCATGTTCCCTTTGTCTTTCCTCAGCCTGAAATTTGGCTAATTCGAGCTGTAGTCGAGCCGCGGATTTTGCCATTCTAACCTCTCTGTTTTTAACTAACTTTACACCCGAGGTTTAGAAATAAACAAACAAAACGTGGCTGTAAAATTTTGCTGTGCTGGAATAGAATACCTATTCTCTGATAGTGACTGTCAGCCTACAGAAAAAGACAATTCCCTTTTCTCTGCTCTGGGCCCAAATTAAAGCAAAAAACCTCCAACTACTTGGAAACCTGCTTACCCAGCCCAAAGAAAAAGCAAATAGGTAGAACACACACCCCCTATTTACTTTTAGGAAGAAAAAAAAAAAAAAAAACTCTGGGTTGGAAGACTGTGAATTTCCCTGCAGGAGTTAAGTACCCTGCCTCCAGGCAAAGAAAACCTGCAATTCACAAAGATAATCCCCTTTTGTCTCTGCTTGGCCACAGTTTCAGCTTTCAGTTTCAACTGCTTTCTGGACTTCCTTTCCAAAGGAAAAAAAAATTTTCCTTTTTAAAATCTGTATTTCTAGTTCAAAAAATCTCAACTGGATCTCAAAATGATTTCAGGTTAATCCCACCACTGTGCCACCATGTCAAGGTTCCTCCCCCACTCTGAACTCTAGGGTACAGATGTGGGGACCTGCATGAAAAACCTCCTAAGCTTATCTTTACCAGCTTAGGTCAAAACTTTCCCAAGGTACAAAATATTCCCCCCGTTGTCCTTGGACTGGCCGCTACCACCACCAAACTAATACTGGTTACTGGGGAAGAGCTGTTTGGACACGTCCTTCCCCCCAAAATACTTCCCAAAACCTTGCACCCCACTTCCTGGACAAGGTTTGGTAAAAAGCCTCACCAATTTGCCTAGGTGACTACAGACCCAGACCCTTGGATCTTAAGAACAATGAACAATCCTCCCAACACTTGCACCCCCCCTTTCCTGGGAAATGTTGGATAAAAAGCCTCACCAATTTGCATAGGTGACCACAGACCCAAACCCTTGGATCTGAGAACAATGAAAAAGCATTCAGTTTTTTACAAGAAGACTTTTAATAAAAAATAGAAGTAAATAGAAATAAAGAAATCCCCCCTGTAAAATCAGGATGGTAGATATCTTACAGGGTAATTAGATTCCAAAACATAGAGAACCCCTCTAGGCAAAACCTTAAGTTACAAAAAAGATACACAGACAGAAATAGTTATTCTATTCAGCACATTTCTTTTCTCAGCCATTTAAAGAAATCATAATCTAACACATACCTAGCTAGATTACTTACTAAAAGTTCTAAGACTCCATTCCTGTTCTGTCCCTGGCAAGAGCAGCATACAGACAGACACAGACCCTTTGTTTCTCTCCCTCCTCCCAGCTTTTGAAAGTATCTTGTCTCCTCATTGGTCATTTTGGTCAGGTGCCAGCGAGGTTACCTTTAGCTTCTTAACCCTTTACAGGTGAGAGGAGCTTTCCCCTGGCCAGGAGGGATTTCAAAGGGGTTTACCCTTCCCTTTATATTTATGACAGGGCCTGAGAAGGTCAGAGATTGAAATGCTTGGGGCTTCCGAGGTAAGAGTCAAGGTAAGTGAGAGAGTACATGATAGGATACAAAATAATGAATGCTACAGAGAGTATCAATTGGAAGTTCCTGTTTACCCTTTCTCATAATGTAAGAACAAGGGAACAATCGATGAAATGGAAAGCAACAAATTTAACATGCAGAAGAGGGGAAATACTTGTTAAGATGACAAACAATTAGCATGTGGAACTCACTGCCACAAGATATTGAAGTTAAGAGTTTAGTAGGATTAAAAAATGAAACACATATGGATGATAAAAGCAGGCAGTTAGTTTCGATGGGATACAAAAGATTTTACAGGGGATATAAATCCTCATGTTTGATTGGTCCTGCTTTGAGCAGGGGGTTGGACTAGATGACCTCCTGAGGTCCCTATCAACCCTGATATTCTATGATTATCTAAAGGAGAGGCCAACCACTCGCTGACCAAGGTTAGGAAGAAACTTTTCTTCTGGACAATTTATTCCATAATAGTTTTCTTTGGGATTCTTACCCCTCCATCTTAAGCAGCTGGGTCTTGCTGCTGCCAAAGTCTAGATACTGAGCCAGGTTTGATACATCATGGCAATTCTTTTGTACCCACAGTGGCAAGGTCTCGACAGTGGTGAATTCTGACAGTGTTCTGAAAGGGGAGCCAAGTGACTTCCAGGTTGTGGAGGTGCCAGGGAACAGAATAAGTTTTAGTTCTTGGAAGCAAAGCTCCTGCCTGTTTTATGAGGAGCAATAATAGTCAGGAATATGGCACAAGGTTGCTTTAAATACGTAAAATGAATATGGCAGTTGAGAGCTAGACAGATACTTGAGTGTAAGTTGATTTGAAATTGGGTGCCATCTGCATAGAAGTGATATAGTAATGCCCAGCCTGAAAGCTCGCATTGAATGACCCAGATCAACTCTAGTTAGGAGAGCTTAAGACAGATCCTAGAGGAATCCATTGTCATGCAGAGGGAAAGCTGCAAAGGAAATAGAAAAGGAGCAGTTACAGAGGTACTGGGAGAGTAGAGAGCTGGAGACACTGGCTTCTTGCTTGAGGTGCTCTGGAAGAAGAACAGAATGCTCGACTGATCTCAACTGTGAGTTTTGAAACTAAGTTGATCAGAAGACAGAGGAAATTGTGAAGACTAGGGTCTTAATTACACATTGGTAATGCATATCTGTGTGAATCCCAGTAACACAATATACTTTGTCATATACGTTTTTGTTTTACTTTTTAAAAAATAAATGTCAAAATCTCTTCAATAGGGACAAGTATATAAAAGAGCTCAATGTATCTTTTAAACTTGAATCGGTGTTGAATTGTGCCTCACTACTGTGGTGCTATGGGAAAACTATTATTCACTACTATAAATACAGTACAATGAGTTTGAGATATTTAACTAGTGACAAAGGGTCATATGCAGTAACTACATATTGACAAAGGTAGCAATTAAACTTGTAGATCTGTTTGAATTTATGAATCTTGGGGGGAACATAGACGTCTGAGCACCTTGGCACTATTCAAGGTTATTACGCTATCTGCGGCTGCTGTGTTTAAGTATTCGAGTATTTTGTTTCATTCTGGATCTTTAATACTCTGATGAGCCCTCACCAAAGGGCCTGCATTTTTTCGTGATGTGCATTTCTATTCATTACTGTAGCCTTAACTTTATTACCTTGAGCAACCCATCTAGGATTAATCTTCCTGAAGATTTTTAACAGATTTGATTTCTTGGGCGGCAGAGGAGAGGGGGTACAATAGGTCACATTCCCTGGGGCTGTGTGATGGCAAAATAAGAAGGGATAATGTTTGAGAGACTTCGAGGGATGGGGGATGCTTCAGGAAGTGATGTTTTTGATTCAGAGTGTAGTGCTTTTCCTTTATTTACTGAACCGAAGGTCCAGTATGGTGGGCATTAGAAAGTGTTGGGCTGTCAGAGGTTATATTTTGGACACGCCTTAGAAAACCAAATTTGTGAAAAGGGGAGGCTAATTGGGCGGGGAAGGGAGGACCGCTCTAATTTATGCTATTCTCTGTCAGACCACCAGTTTATATGTTTTTTGGCACAATAGCAGAAAATTAAACAGCCAAGAAAATTCTAAGAAGGAACTCCAGAAATGGCCTTAATCTTCTAATAACCAAGGAGGAGTTTGCCTCCAACCTTTTGTATATTGGGATCTCTAGATTATGAGATTATATAATAAATACATTGAAAGTGTTAATTTAGCAGACATTAACCCTCTTAATTCTGAATTGGAGGGATTGCTGTGCTAAATTGAAACTGTTGTTTCTTTCCTTTGGGATCCTCATTGGCTTTGGAGCACTGATAAATAATTTGGTGTCCTACCTCATCCCCTCTAGTGTTTAAACTGTCACTGGCTAATAAATACATTTGGAAATGAAGACAAACCTGGTTGGCTAAAATGTTTATTCAGTTCTCCATCTCTCATTGAGCCGCTAGAAGGATGGCACTGTTTCACTAGGGTGGATGTTAAAAGGGCACAAAAATTCCTCAATTCTTTAGGGTAATACTAAAGAGAGATTAGTTGCCTTTATGAGAAATAATTTAGGTATCTGAGAATATTTTTTAAATTGTGTTTGGGTGAGTTCAGTCACTAAGATGATTTAAGCACTACAGATTCTGATTGGATTTTGGGTTTTTTTGTTTTTGTTTTTGCTGAAGGGGGATGATATGATTAGAATTTTTGCTGAAAAGAAATCCATAAGTAAAGTCAAAGGATTATTGTGGTTGGATGCTGGTTATAAGGGAGATGTGTTGAAATTATGTTTCGGGTTTTTTGTTATGGTGATCTCTTTTCTTAAAATACTGAACAGGCCTTGCTGATATTGTCAGAGGCATATTTAAGTGTCACTTAGTTGAAATAAATTTAATATTCTTTGTTACCAAATAACAGACTCATTGCTGTATTTTTAAACACAAAATGAGTAATGTCTTGAGACTTTAAAATTCTTTATTTGAAAAATTGCAAAACCTCAATTTTAAGCTCATATTTTTGGAATTAAGGTGACAAATTTGATGGGTTTACAATAGTTTAATATTCTAATGCATTTCAAAGCTTCTCTCTTTGAGAGCATACACAGATATATATTAAATTTCAGGCTGGTTATTAAATGATGGTTAGTGTCGTCTTGTTGTCACAATACAAATGTAATCATGGCAATGTGGTTTATTTGTTTAAAAAGATTATTGTTCACAGATTTTTGGTGGGTTTTAAACAAAGAAAGGTGATGTAGAGTTTGGAAGAGAATTGAAGTCATTGTCATGCTAAGCCTGCAACCCCCTTTTTATCTCCCCTTTGAAAAGCTCTCTCAAATCTAAATTTTTTGTTTTTTAGATTTGTCTTTGTTTGTATCGTCCTTTTAAGAAATTTGGGAATAACCTTTAGACTCCGAATTCAGCTTGCACAGCCATTACTTCACATGGGCATAAGGATTCCTATGCATGGAGTTGACTGTAGGATTGGGGCTTTGCTCTGTGCACTGGCCTCAACAGCCATTATCAGTGTTGTCTGCAGAACTCTAGGATTAGGCCTTCTAATAGAACTTGTTCTCTCTCTTTAGGGCTCTGAAGAAACATAGTTCCAGAGTTTGTCAATTCCACATAAATGCTTTCTGTGGTGATAATGACGATTATGGTCTGTGTTTAATTGTTTTTAAAGAGAAATTCATGGTAGGTGGGTATGTTCCAATTCATAGTTTTGAAGACCTGAGTCCTCTGTTTACACAGATGTATGCTATTTGAAACCACTGGGGGCCCTCCCAAAACTAAAGGCCCTCCCCCTCAGCTGGGGGGAGGAGCCACTGTGACAAGGCTTCAACTGATTTCTTGGGACTACAGTGAGAAAACAGGAGCAGGGGTGAGGTCAGATTTAAAGAATCAGGGATCCAGAAGGGGATGCTGACCAGAGCACCCTGGACAGCACCCACTGCTCCTCAAGATATCTAAGGAGTCAGCTGACCCTGTCCAGAGGAACTCTACTTGGAGAGGTGATCGGATAAGGGAATGGTAATAGGCTCCACAGTCACAGAGTACACCCCACCTCCCATCCAGCTTCCTCCTCCTGGTATAACGGATGGCCATCTTGGCCAAACAGGAGGCGGCTGACAAGGCGGTCTTGTGACTTTGTGGGGCCACGGACAGGGTGTGCATAAATCAGGAGATATAGGAAGAAGTGCACCAGAACAGGAGCCGGAAGAGGGGCTGCAACCTGACGTACCCTTTGTAGTTATGCCCCAAGATCTCCCTCTCACCACAGAAAGGACTGGTGTCGGCGGAGTTTGTGGACTGCACCAGGTTCATGCCCATGCTCATGGCTCCATGGAAGAGCCACCAACTAATGTCCCGTGGCCCACTGGGGATCAGAGTGGACCACAGACTGGCCCACCAGGGTTTACCGATGTATGCAAGGGGAGCAGCATACAAACTTCCCCCACGTTGACCCCACCCCATCTGGGTGCCTCCGCGTTCAGGAGAGACCACTTCTGGGGCTGTGAGAGGAGACTAGTCCTCATGCCACATTCAGTCATTGGTCTGGGTCATGACTTTTGTGGTGTGAATATCTGTCCACTTGAATTAGACTCAAATCCTCCATTTATTTTATGTACCAGGGAATCAGCCATTGGGACTGACTTCCAGCCTAGCTTGGTAGTGATTGAATTTGAACCTCTAAACTAGAGCTGATGCTTTTCATGCCTGATTGTAAATCCCGAGTCTTACTTTGTTCGAGAGTTTAAATAATTCTCTACAACAGAGTGGGTGTAAGGGAAGGTTAGTCTTGTGGCTAAAGCACATGCTCAGTGGTTTGAGCATTGGCCTGCTAAACCCAGGGTTGTGAGTTCAGTCCTTGAGGGGGCCATTTAGGGATCTGGGGCAAAAATTGGGGATTGGTCCTGCTTTGAGCAGGGGGTTGGACTAGACGATCTCCTGAGGTCCCTTCCAACCCTGATATTCTATGATTGGAAGTCGGGAGACTTGGTTCTGTTTCTTGCTCTGCCTCAGACTTCTTGTGTGACTTTGGGTAAGTCACTTGCTCTGTTTGTGCCAAGGTTTCCTCATCTGTTAAACAGCATTTTTGTAAAGTGTTGGTTTGGATTTATGAGGCTGTACACATATAAAATGTTACTGTTAATAGAAACCTTTGGAATCTAGGACCTTCCCCACTAGTTTGTAACAATTTTTGGACAAGTTAAATTATAGCTGTCTCTCTTTAATTCTTGTCTTTAAATGATACAGTTGAAATCTGGGGAGGGTTGTGCAAACTAAAACCCAGCTTGTCTAAACAGCTCATTGGGGAGGAACAAACCTTGCCGCTGTTTGCCATTTTCTCCACACTACCTTTTAACATCTTCAGCTGCTACAGATGGAACCCATCAGAAATGGTGTGAGTGTAAAGATCCACACCATTCCCTGTATCTGTCTGTTCCATCACATCAATTTTAAGCCAGATCCTCTCTTGAATGCAGCAGAACTGTGGCAGATTCGCTGCTTGGGGAAAGGGGAAGATGCAGAGCACTTGTGCGGAAGGTCCCTGTATGCCATGGAGTTATGTTCTGTGAAGGCTGCTTATGTCCTGGTTGTGAGGGACTTTAAGAGTGGGCCAGGGCATCTGTGGGGGGCATGGCCAGGACATCTGTGACTGTGTAGCTCCACCAGTCAAAACCCCTGCTCATCCCCTCTGTGCGTGCGCTGGAGATGGAGGGTACTGCAGGTACCGAGGTTACTACAACACTGAGTATCGCCCTCCACGACCAGGGGAAAGTAGGGATTATAACTCCCCTCCAGCCCGGGTCCCACCTCTCTGCCCCTGAGGGCTCTTATGCAAAGCTCGTTTCCTCAGGCCTCACCAGCGGAGAGGGTTTTGCTCTTTGGTGTATAGATCTTTGTGGTTAATGAAATGCTGCAGAAAGAAAATGAGCACCTGCTACTCATCCCTCTTCTCATTAGTACAGAGGCCTCACAGGGCCTCACTGTGCTTCTCTGGGGAGCTGTCAGTACATGTCGGGGGAAAAGTGAGAGTGGTTATTTTTAGGCACCGGATTGTTTTCTGTCTCATTGTGAGTGTGTGATACTCAGCACAGTGGTTGCATTAGGGCTTGAGGAGGCACGATTCGGAGTGGGGCCTTAAGCTTTCAGAGGTATAATCAGTATATGAGTTTCTTCCCTGTGTTGAAAGGTGGATAAGATACTGGCCCCTGAGATGTCAATTTCATAGAGCCTGAAGTAGTTGCTTGTGTTGGAGCAGGTCTTTCTCAGGAGTCATAAAGGAGGTTTGTCTGCCACACAGCCACCTCGAAAGCACTCTGTGTTATTTCTATGCTCAACGGTGACCATTAATGCTAAGGAAAACAGGAAGAATTCGTTTGGAGCAGTTATGAAACTTCACATTAGCAGAACAAAATGGCACTTGCACCTCTGGAAACTTTGCAGAGTGAGCGATCTTCTGTGGTGTTTAGATGTTGCTTGTAATTATTAGAATTGGGAGCACGGGCTGTTGGGAGTCTGAAAGTACAGGAAACAGGAAGGAGGGGGGAGGAGTTGAGAGGCTGGGAGAAAGCTACAGAGGGTGCAGCAGCAGCTTGGTAAAGAGGTTTCCACTTTGAAAATAAAGTCCTGTTGAAGCTTGTTAGTATCTTGGCTGGTTGATACAACATCTTCATGAACTTCTTGTTTGATCATCTGTAAGACTTATCGAGGAGGGCACAAATGTACACTGTGTATTTCAGGGCTCTCAGAACAGAACTGGCAAAATTTACACAACTAAGCAATATGTAAAAAGAACAGGAGTACTTGTGGCACCTTAGAGACTAACAAATTTATTTGAGCATAAGCTTTTGTGGGCTACAGCTCACTTCATCGGATGCATGCAGTGGAAAATACAGTAGGACGATTTTATATACACAGAGAACATGAAACAATGGGTGTTACCATACACTATAACGAGAGTGATCAGGTAAGGTGAGCTATTACCAGCAGGAGAGGAAAAAAACCTTTTGTAGTGATAATCAAGATGGGCCATTTCCAGCAGCTGACAAGAATGTGTGAGAAACAGTAGGGGGGAAAAATAAACACGGGGAAATAGTTTTACATTGTGTAATGACCCATCCACTCCCAGTCTTTATTCAAGCCTAATTTAATGGTGTCCAGTTTGCAAATTAATTCCAATTCAGCAGTCTCTTGTTGGAGTCTGTTTTTGAAGTTTTTTTGTTGTAATATTGCGACTTTTAGGTCTGTAATCGAGTGACCAGAGAGATTGAAGTGTTCTCCAACTGGTTTTTGAATGTTATAATTCCTGACGTCTGATTTGTGTCCATTTATTCTTTTATGTAGAGACTGTCTGGTTTATGGCATATATCACATTGGTAGATGTGCAGGTGAACGAGCCTCTGATACTAATGTGATATACGCCATCCTGTGCCAGCAATGCCCCTCTGCCATGTACATTGGCCAAACCGGACAATCTCTACGTACTCCTGTTCTTTTTGCAGATACAGACTAACATGGCTACTAGTCTGAAACTAAGCAATATGTGTAAGTGTTGATCAAGAACGATTACCTGGTTCTGCAGCTAGAACTCAGTCCTAACCTGGTCTTAAATACAGCTAGAATTTCTATTTAAAATAAATTCCCCACCTTCTGAGAGGAAATGTATTGTATTGACTGAGACAGTGTCTCAGGGTGTAGCTATTAGCACAGGCAAGTACCACTTGATTAAATCAATCCTGGATGTAAGGGGAGATGCATTGCATCTTTTTGGACTTAAGTGCAGCTGGCACAGGAAGGACCTAGGAATGACAGAAGGAAGTTGTTAGTTCTCATTTGAATTGAGAAGAGAAGTGTTGTGTGGAAGACACTGTCCTCAGAGCAGGAGAGAGAAACAGTGATAGTGGCACATCGGTTGTACAGTTTAGGATTTGCTCTTGGTTGGTTTGCTGTATTTATTTTTTAAGGTTTATTTTCGAGGAATATACCGACGTGGATTTTTGTGTAAAAGTAGATTATTTTCACAGGTTTTCTGTTAATTTAGATTTATACAAATGCTGGAAAAGGGCACCTTACCATATGCTCTAGATGCTTTTGACAGAACTTAAAATACGTCACAATAATACCTAACTGCACCTGTTCAATTTAATATAACTCATCACGAGTAAGACAGGGAACTTAAAAACTCATATGCCCTGCCACCCCCAACAATTAATAATTGCCCATTGACTTCAACAAGTTTTGGATCAGGAGATAACTTGGTGTTTGTAAATGTCTAAAGCGAGTGTGATTATTTTAACACATAGAGTGGCTGAGTCTGAAAACTGGGCCAGCTCTGTGCATATTAATGGAAACAGTGTTCCCTGCCATAAAGCTCGATAGCTCTGTCTTCCAATTTTAGCTGACAGAGTGAGAGGTGGAGAGAATATTTTCACAAATCCATGCATCTTTCAACCTGTAGGTTGCCAGAGACTGGACTTCTGAAGTGTTTAAGTGGGTATCTAACTGAGTAGCGAGAGGCCCAAAAGAAAGAATACAGGTGAGATAGACTGTATGCCATGAAGAATAAATTCTTTAGTATTTACTTTAATCATGCAGAGGTGTTTCATTTTTTGTTGATAGCCTTTTTTAAAAAAAAAAATTGAAAATTGTATATTTTTAATTTATATAGCATGGACTTAAAAAACCTAGAAGAAAATTAATTGGATGTTTATTCAGTATCCTTCTCTGTTTCCTTTTTCAAAGCACACAGCTATTTCCAAATGCAACCCATATTCATTTAATTCTTCAGTTGGTTCTGCTTCACCAGGAAAGTCCACAGAGCCGTTACAGGGGGTCATCTTTCTGCTAACAGCTCAATGAAGGCAGAGCCAGACCTGTCAATCAAGGCAGGCTGGGTGTGGCCACTCTGCCAAAGACCCTGCTTGTTCATTCTGCCTCCAGCAGAGGCAGGCACAGACCTACCCAGAACAAAACAGACCTGGAAAAGCAATCTTTAAATCATTTGGTTGATTTGACCTGGCCTCCATGGCTGACCTGGCCTCCATGGCTCCAAGATCCTGGCTTGAGGATCCCAGCTGTGGCCTCTCCATGGCAGCTATAAAACTGGAGAAAACAAAGCCCAAGCAGAAGGGAAGGTCCTGCCTGCAGTGCTCTGCTCCCTTAGAGGAGTGTATGGTCAGGGACATCTGTGCCTCCTCTGTGGGGACAACTTGACTGTCCAGTGCAGCCTACAGATAGTTCCTTCCTTTTAATTGCGTGGACCATCAGAAGTAATGGTTACAAAAGGCATCTTCCATTCTGGAAGTCTGAGTATAAAAGCCCTGAAAGTGTCAGCTCACTGACTCTCAAACAGACTCATTCTGCATTTTCAGGAGGCTTTCTGCATGATGAATACAAGAAATTCGATCTCCCCATCTTCGATCTCTGCCCCCACCCGATACTGATTTTTCCCTTTTCCTCTTCTTGAAAACCATGGCCAGTAGTGATTATTCCCCCGGGAGAAGGATAGGGGTGTCCATGCTTCTTGGTGATGGCTGTTGAATCATCCAGAAAGCTCACGAGAAGAAAGTAACATGATGTGATTTCTCCCAGCCATCGAGCTGTGCCTAGGGTACCAGCTGGACTAAGTGCCAGAGACTGGGCCTGGGATCCCTAAAATGCCCCTTTCACACAAGCAGATGGGCCTAGAAAACAGACACATTCTGTTTAGCAATTTCACATTTTAAACAAGCTATATGTCAACATTTGTGACCTTCCTCCCCGCGAGAGAGAAACTCTCTGGCTTTGCTGGTCTGAGCTTCCAGATGATTTTTGGATGTTTGGATGTTTTAGCTATAGAGCCTTTTGTAAGTCTGTTTTTCCCATCCATCCATTGCCTGCTATGATGAGAGGCTCATAGTGAATACAGCAGAGGGGTGAATGGGAGTTAGTCTGCTTAGGTATTTTCTGTCCCCTTCCAGAATCGGACACTGCACAGCAGTCCAGCAGTTTCAGAGACTGAAACTAAACCTACATAGATCTATCACTAGCTTCAAAGTAAATTAACCAAAGACAATTTTATTTTTATTGATCTACCAACAAACCGGTTATTTAAGAAATGACTATTGCTGTTGGTCATTTCAGGATGACCAGATGGCGTTGTGTTACATAGTCTAATGGTAGCATGTTTGACGCCAGTTAAACAGCCCTCCGGAAGGAAACAAGAGAAAACACATTGGGATAATCCAAGAAAGGGAAAGTTTATAAACATGTCCCCATGGCAGTGACTGCTGGTAACTGCATCCACTTTGCAGGCTTGTCGCTGCACTTTGACGTCGTAACCTTGGACTGATTGTTCCATCTATTTTTACACCAGGTGCGATATTCGATTGCAGGCACATCCTACCCATCTGGAAACTGATCACTTTTGTTGCCCTGTCTTCATGTGCACTGACATTAATTTGCTTGGAAATAGTATCTTTTCCCCCCTTCCCAAGAAGACTACCTGGTGGTTAGATTATTTCTCCTTTAAAAGAAAACCCCTTTATTTGTTTGAAACAGCACTATGGCTATTTCTGCATTACCGCAGTAAGTTGATCTAAGTTACACAACTCCAGCTACGTGAATAACAGAGTTTAGGTCGACTTACTGCGATGTCTACACTTCAGTGAGTTGACAGATGATACTTTCCCATCAATTTGCCTTACTCCTCTTGTTCCCAGCGGAGTACCGAGGTTGACCGGAGAGCGCTCTGCTGTTGATTTAATGGGTCTTCTCTAGAATTCACCTTTGTGCAGAAGATCTGTACAGGGTCTCTGCAAGTCAAGGAAACGGATCTTGTGCTTATTAAGTATGTTCTTAAATGCTTTGCTGAAGTGGGACCTCTGCCAGTAGCTTTTTTTAGTTTTTGTTTTTAAGCTTCCTTATTTTCCAAACCTTTTTTTCCTTGTTAAAGAGAGATGTTTGGAAGGAGTCAGTCTAGCTAAGCCTTCATACACATTACATAGTTTTACAAATAAAGTAAGTGAACAAGAGTTTAATAATGACTCTTCACAGGTCACCAAGTGGGTGCTCGGTTCATGCTTCCTCAGCGTTTCTTCGTCACTTCTTAAAGAAAACCAAAACCAAAACGACGAAGCCTCCATGCAGCTGATTCATGCGACCTTGGCTCCCTGTTATCCTCTGTCCTCTGCATTGTATTCTACACTCACTAATGACATCCTGTCCCTATTTAGTCTGCAATCACCGATGCAAGTAGTTGACTTTACTCACATGAATAGTCCGACTGATTTCAGATTTACTCACCTAAGTGAAGTTAAGCACATGAATAAGAGTTTGCGGGATTTGGGGGCCTCAGACCCTTATTCAGGACAGCCCTTAAACCTGTGCCTAAATCCCGCTTGTAGTAGGAAAAGAGCCTGAGACATAAGCCCTTGTATTAGAGGCCTTAATGTGTCCTGTTCGCTCAAGGTCTGCTGTGCCAACTGTCTGTGCAGAGCTGGGGCAGGACACTGGGAGAACACACACGAGCAACTGAACATCTAGCCACACCACTGAAATAAATGGGCTTAAGCACATGCCTAAGTGCTTTCTAAATAGGAGACTTCGATTGTAAACTCTTTGTAGCAGGGACTGTTTGTACAAATAATAAACAATACTGTGTTCATCACTGTGGTAGGTGGGCACTGAGTTCATGAAGGCCGTTTTTGAATCACCGTTTATGAAACCATTTTCCTAGTTAATGAGCCTACTCAATCTCTAAACACTACTTTCTTGAGCACCTAGGGGTGCTTCACGTCAGATGTGCATGCGTCTCCTGAGCCCTTGATCAGACATTTCTAGCTAGCAGTGTCTGTTTGCCCCCCATATGCGCCTTTTGCCTCCTGTGGCTGATATGGAGGCTTTATAAGGATGTGTGGGTGAATTGCCCTCAGTTCTTTCTCTACCGCCTCAGCCTTAGACTGAACCCCAGCTTCTCTGTCTACAGCATTCTCGGCTTTCTCTTTCTTCTGCACAGTTAGATAATTTATAGATGTAAAGTTGGTGTTAGTGTTTAGTATAATTAGTTTTAGGTTAGAGCATTGTGCTTTTTCCTCTCTCTTCACTCCAGGAGACTTGTCTTCTCCTTGTGGGGCATGCCTTGTTCGCCAGTCTTCAAGTGCTGCCTCTCATGCTGGGAGATTATACCAGTGAGTGATGGGGACTCCAAGTGTGTCGGTTACCTGAGGGAGTCCCACATCTCCCAGAAGTATTCCTTCTGTTTGGCACTTAAATCCAGTGCCAAAGGAAGAACAGGAAGATAAAGCTCAGACAGTTTGCAGGGAATGTTCCAGGGCCACCATCCTCTGAGCCAGGTCAGGAGATCCCCTCCAGTACATCTGTACCCAGACAGAGCCAGTGCCCCATCAACCGCAGGGTATGCTTCCCCTGAGAAAGGCAAGTCTTTGGAGCCCACTGGGAAGACGCCCAGAAAGAGGAGCCTGGATTCTCACCCGAAGGAGCCAGCTCTGAAATAAGCCAGGTTCCCATTGAAGTCCCCAGTCGCTGAAGGTACCATTCAGGCCAAGGATGCTTCCTTTGGTATGGGCGGGCCTGTGAAGCCCTAGAGCTCCAAGGACAGGAAGCACGGCTCTGATATGGCATCTGTACCCTCCGCCTGTAAGGAGGGTAAGCATAGGGTACCATCGAATTTGACCCTGCCATTGGCACCGAAGCATCCCACTCAGCCCTTGATGCCATCACGTGCCTTAACCCAGCCATACTGATGCAAGTTGTTTAGCCAGGGGTTCCTATACAAGTGGTACTCTTGATACTGAGCAAGCATCAGTGCCTGACATCTACAAAGCCTGCAGTATACCCATCATCGTCAGTACTCTTGGCTTCAGCTTCGGTGACATTGGCGACAGCATCAGTACTGGAGTCCTTTTTGGTCCTGCAGGAATTCTGATACTCCAGGGACCTCTTGGTGTCAGATGAACCACGGGTTCCTGTCATCTATGACAGGAGGAGACATTTGAAGAGCAGTAGGTGGTTAGCCCTTCCATGGTTGATTACTTCAGGCAGTTTCAGCAACTCATTAGAAGGGTAGCAGACACCCTGCAGATCCCTCCGGAGGAGGTCAAGGATTCTCAACACAAACTGCTAGATATTTTTCAGCTGGCAAATACCCTCTAGAGTGGCGTTACCTATTGATGAGGTACTCCTGGACCTGGCTAATGTGGTGTGGCAAATGCCTGCCACTATTCCACCAACATGCAAAGGGGCTGATGAGAAGTATGATGGGCCTCATAAGGATTCCGACTTTTTGTTTTCCCATTCCCCCACCTAACTCCCTATCGGTGGATGCGGGGAATGAACAGGGTAGGCAGCACTTTGCATGGATCAGCCCCTTATGACAAGGACCAAAAGTGACTGGATCTCTTTGGACAAAAGTCGTTCATCCTGCGGTTCTGGATCACAAGCTACCAGGCGGTTTTGGCCAGAAATAACTTTACTAATTACAACAAGTTCACAACCTTTATTGAGCGGCTGCCACCTGACTGCAGGGGGCAATTCCAGGCTATCATAATGAAAGGTCAAATACTAGGCAGAATGGGTCTCCAGGTGGCTCTGTATCCTGCAGGCATTGCTGCTAGATCTATCTCCATGGCGGTAGTTATGCAGAGAACATCATGGTTCCAACTTTTGTGGTTTCAGAGAGAGACTCAAAACAGAGTAGAGGACCTTTGATTGTCATAAGTTTTTCTCAGAGACCATGAATGATTCCCTGCACATGTTGAAGGACTCAGGCCTACCCAACGTTCCTTGGGCATTTATACATCTACAAGCAAGAAGTGTTTTAGTAGGTCACAGACTGCCCAGAAGTCATGGCATGGTCAGTTCATGGGTACAATAGACCCGTGGAACCCCCAGAAAGAGACATAAGTTTCAGAGGAAGAGGCCTGCCCAACCATCCTCCACGACCACCCAAACATAATCTAAACAGCAGTTTGGATGGGTTGGTCAAGGATTCAAAACCTCTCACGCTTCTGGATTTACAGTTGCACACTTTAGTCCACATCCCTCCCTTTGTGGACCACTTAGTCTATTTCAACCAGGTTTGGGAGCAGATCACCAAGAACCAGTGGGTCTCAGAATTTATAACATGGGGCTATGCTATCCACTTTATGGCACTCCCTCCCTTCCACCCCTTCCCCCCCCAGAGACTCCTCTCACAAGCTTTTACTAAGAATCATAGAATCATAGAATATCAGGGTTGGAAGGGACCTCAGGAGGTCATCTAGTCCAACCCCCTGCTCAAAGCAGGACCAATCCCCAATTAAATCATCCCAGCCAGGGCTTTGTCAAGCCTGACCTTAAAAACTTCTAAGGAAGGAGATTCCACCACCTCCCTAGGTAATGCATTCCAGTGCTTCACTACCCTCCTAGTGAAAAAGGTTTTCCTAATATCCAACCTAAACCTCCCGCACTGCAACTTGAGACGATTACTCCTCATTCTGTCATCTGCTACCACTGAGAACAGTCTAGAGCCATCCTCTTTTGGATGGAGGGGAGGGATAGGATACAGAAAGACCTAGACAAATTGGAGGATTGGGCCAAAAGAAATCTGATGAGGTTCAGTAAGGATAAGTGCAGGGTCCTGCACTTAGGACGGAAGAACCCAATGCACAGCTACAGACTAGGGACCGAATGGCTAGGCAGCGGTTCTGCGGAAAAGGACCTAGGGGTGACAGTGGACGAGAAGCTGGATATGAGTCAGCAGTGTGCCCTTGTTGCCAAGAAGGCTAACCACATTTTGGGCTGTATAAGTAGGGGCATAGCGAGCAGATCGAGGGACGTGATCGTTCCCCTCTATTCGACATTGGTGAGGCCTCATCTGGAGTACTGTGTCCAGTTTTGGGCCCCACACTTCAAGAAGGATGTGGATAAATTGGAGAGAGTCCAGCGAAGGGCAACAAAAATGATTAGGGGACTGGAACACATGAGTTATGAGGAGAGGCTGAGGGAGCTGGGATTGTTTAGCCTGCAGAAGAGAAGAATGAGGGGGGATCTGATAGCTGCTTTCAACTACCTGAAAGGGGGTTCCAAAGAGGATGGCTCTAGACTGTTCTCAATGGTAGCAGATGACAGAACGAGGAGTAATGGTCTCAAGTTGCAGTGGGGGAGGTTTAGATTGGATATTAGGAAAAACTTTTTCACTAAGAGGGTGGTGAAACACTGGAATGCGTTACCTAGGGAGGTGGTAGAATCTCCTTCCTTAGAGGTTTTTAAGGTCAGGCTTGACATAGCCCTGGCTGGGATGATTTAACTGGGAATTGGTCCTGCTTTGAGCAGGGGGTTGGACTAGATGACCTTCTGGGGTCCCTTCCAACCCTGATATTCTATGATTCTATGATTCTTTTGAACCCCCTTTCAGGTAGTTGAAAGCAGCTATCAAATCCCCACTCATTTTTCTCTTTTGCAGACTAAACAATCCCAGTTCCCTCAGCCTCTCCTCATAAGTCATGTGTTCCAGTCCCCTAATCATTTTTGTTGCCCTCCGCTGGACACTTTCCATTTCTTTCACATGCTTCTTGTAGTGTGGGGCCCAAAACTGGACACAGTACTCCAGATGAGGCCTCACCAATGTTGAATAGAGGGGAACGATCACGTACCTCGATCTGCTGGCAGTGCCCCTACTTATACATCCCAAAATGCCATTGGTCTTCTTGGCAACAAGGGCACACTGTTGACTCATATCCAGCTTCTCGTCCACTGTAATCCCTAGGTCCTTTTCTGCAGAACTGCTGCCGAGCCATTCAGTCCTTAGTCTGTAGCGGAGCATGGGATTCTTCCGTCCTAAGTGCAGGACTCTGCACTTGTCGTTCTTGAACCTCCTCAGAGTTCTTTTGGCCCAATCCTCTAATTTGTCTAGGTCCCTTTGTATCCTATCCCTCCCCTTCAGCGAATCTACCTCTCCTTCCAGTTTAGTGTCATCTGCAAACTCGCTGACGGTGCAAGCCAAACCTTCCTCCAGATCATTAATGAAGATACTGAACAAAACCGGCCCCAGGACCGACCCCTGGAGCACTCCACTTGATACCGGCTGCAAACTAGACATGGAGCCATTGATCACTACCCGTTGAGCCCAACGATCTAGCCAACTTTCTATCCACCTTATCGTCCATTCATCCAGCCCATACTACTTTAACTTGCTGGAAGAACCTGGGAGGCAGTGACCATGAGATGGTCCAGTTCAGGATCCTGACACAAGGAAGAAAGGAGAGCAGCAGATTACGGACCCTGGACTTCAGAAAAGCAGACTTTGACAACCTCAGGGAACTGATGGGCAGGATCCCCTGGGAAAATAACACGAGGGGGAAAGGAGTCCAGGAGAGCTGACTGTATTTTCAAGAATCCTTATTGAGGTTACAGGGACAAACCATCCCGATGTGTAGAAAGAATAGGAAATATGGCCGGCAACCAGCTTGGCTTAACAGTGAAATCCTTGCTGATCTTAAACACAAAAAGAAGCTTACAAGAAGTGGAAGATTGGACAAATGACCAGGGAAGAGTATAAAAATATTGCTCGGGCATGCAGGAGTGAAATCAGGAAGGCCAAATCACACCTGGAGTTGCAGGTAGCAAGAGATGTTAAGAGAAACAAGAAGGGTTTCTGCAGGTATGTTAGCAACAAGAAGAAAGTCAAGGAAAGTGTGGGCCCCTTACTGAATGAGGGAGGCAACCTAGTGACAGAGGATGTGGAAAAAGCTAATGTACTCAGTGCTTTCTTTGCCTCTGTCTTCACGAACAAGGTCAGTTCCCAGACTGCTGCACTGGGCAGCACAGCATGGGGAGGAGGTGACCAGCCGCCTGTGAAGAAAGAAGTGGTTCGGGACTATTTAGAAAAGCTGGACAAGCACAAGTCCATGGGGCCGGATGCACTGCATCCAAGAGTGCTAAAGGAGTTGGCGGATGTGATTGCACAGCCATTGGCCGTTATCGTCTAAAACTCATGGCGATCGGGGGAGGTCCCGGACGACTGGAAAAAGGCTAATGTAGTGCCAATCTTTAAAAAAGGGAAGAAGGAGGATCCTGGGAACTACAGGCCAGTCAGCCTCACCTCAGTCTCTGGAAAAATCATGGAGCAGGTCCTCAAGGAATGAATTCTGAAGCACTTAGAGGAGAGGAAAGTGATCAGGAACAGTCAGCATGGATTCACCAAGGGCAAGTCATGCCTGACTAATCTAATTGTCTTCTATGATGAGATAACTGGCTCTGTGGATGAGGGGAAAGCAGTAGACCTGTTGTTCCTTGACTTTAGGAAAGCTTTTGACACGGTCTCCCACAGTATTCTTGTCAGCAAGTTAAAGAAGTCTGGGCTGGATGAATGGACGATAAGGTGGATAGAAAGCGGGCTAGATCGTTGGGCTCAACGGGTAGTGATCAATGGCTCCATGTCTAGTTGGCAGCCGGTATCAAGTGGAGTGCTCCAGGGGTCGGTCCTGGGGCCGGTTTTGTTTAGTATCTTCATTAATGATCTGGAGGAAGGTTTGGCTTGCACCGTCAGCGAGTTTGCAGATGACACTAAACTGGAAGGAGAGGTAGTTTCGCTGGAGGGTAGGGATAGGATACAAAGGGCCCTAGACAAATTAGAGGATTGGGCCAAAAGAAATCTGATGAGGTTCAACAAGGACAAGTGCAGAGTCCTGCACTTAGGACGGAAGAATCCCATGCACCGCTACAGACTAGGGACCGAATGGCTCGGCAGCAGTTCTGCAGAAAAGGACCTAGGGGTTACAGTGGACGAGAAGCTGGATATGAGTCAACAGTGTGCCCTTGTTGCCAAGAAGGCTAACCACATTTTGGGCTGTAAAAGTAGGGGCATTGCCAGCAGATCGAGGGATGTGATTGTTCCCCTCTATTTGACATTGGTGAGGCCTCATCTGGAGTACTGTGTCCAGTTTTGGGCCCCACACTAGAAGAAGGATGTGGAAAAATTGGAGAGAGTCCAGCGGAGGGCAACAAAAATGATTAGGGGACTGGAACACATGAGTTATGAGGAGAGGCTGAGGGAACTGGGATTGTTTAGTCTGCAGAAGAGAAGAATGAGGATTTGATAGCTGCTTTCAACTGCCTGAAAGGGGGTTCCAAAGAGGATGGATCTAACTGTTTTCAGTGGTAGCAGATGGCAGAACAAGGAGTAATGGTCTCAAGTTGCAGTGCAGGAGGTTTAGGCTGGATATTAGGAAAACCTTTTTCACTAGGAGGGTGGTGAAACACTGGAATGCATTACCTAGGGAGGTGGTGGAATGTCCTTCCCTAGAAGTTTTTAAGGTCAGGCTTGACAAAACCCTGGCTGGGATGATTTAGTTGGGGATTGGTCCTGCTTTGAGCAGGGGGTTGGACTAGATGACCTCCTGAGGTCCCTTCCAACCCTGACATTATATGATTCTATGATTCTAAGAATACTGTGGGAGACCGTGCCAAAAGCTTTGCTGAAGTCAAGGAATAACATGTCCACTGCTTTCCCCTCATCCACCGATCCATTTATCTCGTCAGAGAAGGCAATTAGATTAGTCACGCATGACTTGCCCATGGTGAATCCACGTTGACTGTTCCTGATCACCTTCCTCTCCTCCAAGTGCTTCATAATTGATTCCTTGAGGACCTGCTTCATGATTTTTCCAGGGACTGAGGTGAGGCTGACTGGCCTGTAGTTCCCAGGATCCTCCTTTTTTCCTTTTTTAAAGATGGGCACTACATTAGCCTTTTTCCAGTCGTCCGGGACCTCCCCCGATCACCATGAATTTTCAAAGATAATGGCCAATGGCTCTGGAATCACATCCGCCAGCTCCTTTAGCACTCTTGGATGCAACGCATCCGGCCCCATGGACTTGTGCTCATCCAGCTTTTCTAAATAGTCCCGAACCACTTCTTTCTCCACAGAGGGCTGGTCACCTTCTCCCCATGCTGTTCTGCCCAGTGCAGGAGTCTGGGAGCTGACCTTGTTCGTGAAGACAGAGGCAAAAAAAGCATTGAGTACATTAGCTTTTTCCACATCCTCTATCACTAGGTTGCCTCCCTCATTCAGTAAGGGGCCCACACTTTCCTTGACTTTCTTCTTGTTGCTAACATACCTGTCGAAACCCTTCTTGTTACTCTTAACATCTCTTGCTACCTGCAACTCCAGGTGTGATTTGGCCTTCCTGATTTCACTCCTGCATGCCCGAGCAATATTTTTATACTCTTCCCTGGTCATTTGTCCAATCTTCCACTTCTTGTAAGCTTCTTTTTTGTGTTTAAGATCAGCAAGGATTTCACTGTTAAGCCAAGCTGGTTGCCTGCCATATTTCCTATTCTTTCTACACATCGGGATGGTTTGTCCCTGTAACCTCAATAAAGATTCTTGAAAATACAGTTAGCTCTCCTGGACTCCTTTTCCCCTCATGTTATTCTCCCAGGGGATCCTGCCCATCAGTTCCCTGAGGTTGTCAAAGTCTGCTTTTCTGAAGTCCAGGGTCCGTATTCTGCTGCTCTCCTTTCTTCCTTGTGTCAGGATCCTGAACTGGACCATCTCATGGTCACTGCCTCCCAGGTTCCCATCCACTTTTGCTTCCCCTACTAATTCTTCCGGTTTATGAGCAGCAGGTGAAGAAGAGCTCTGCCCCTGGTTGGTTCCTCCAGCACTTGCACCAGGAAATTGTCCTCTACACTTCCCAAAAACTTCCTGGATTGTCTGTGCACCGCTGTATTGCTCTCCCAGCAGATACCAGGGTGATTGAAGTCTCCCATGAGAACCAGCGCCTGCGATCTAGTAACTTCCATTAGTTGCCGGAAGAAAGCCTCATCCACCTCATCCCCCTGGTCCGGTGGTCTATAGCAGACTCCCACCATGACATCACCCTTGTTGCTCACACTTCTAAACTTAATCCAGAGACTCTCAGGTTTTTCTGCAGTTTCATAGCGGAGCTCTGAGCAGTCATACTGCTCCCTTACATACAATGCAACTTCCCTACGTTTTCTGCCCTGCCTGTCCTTCCTGAAGTTTATACCCATCCATGACAGTACTCCAGTCATTTGAATTATCCCACTAAGTCTCTGTTATTCCAATCACATCATAATTTCTTGACTGTGCCAGGACTTCCAGTTCTCCCTGCTTGTTTCCCAGGCTTCCTGCATTTGTGTATAGGCACTTAAGATAACTCGCTGATGGTCCCTCTTTCTCAGTATGAGGCAGGAGGCCTCCCCTTTCACACTCTCCTGCTCATGCTTCCTCCTGGTATCCCACTTCCCCACTTACCTCAGGGCTTTCGTCTCCTTCGCCCGGTGAACCTAGTTTAAAGCCCTCCTCACTAGGTTAGCCAGCCTGCTTGCGAAGATGCTCTTCCCTCTCTTCGTTAGGTGGAGCCCGTCTCTGCCTAGCACTCCTCCTTCTTGGAACACCATCCCATGGTCAAAGAATCCAAAGCCTTCTCTCCGACACCACCTGTATAGCCATTTGTTGACTTCCACAATTTGATGGTCTCTACCTGGGCCTTTTCCTTCCACAGGGAGGATGCATGAGAACGCCACTTGCGCCTCAAACTCCTCAAGAGATGCGCCTCAAGAGATGGACTCATTCCTCCAACTAGGAGCAATAGAACTGGTCCCTTTCCCTTACAGGGGCAAGGGGTTGTACTCAAACTATTTCCTAGCGTCAAAGAAGGACGGAGGTTGGAGGCTGATCTTGGATTTAAGGCAAATAAACAAATTAATGAAGCCTCAAAAGTTTAGGATGGTGACTCTGGCAATTATAATTCCTTTACTGGGGGAGGGATAGCTCAGTGGTTTGAGCATTGGCCTGCTAAACCGAGGGTTGTGAGTTCAATCCTTGAGTGGGCCATTTGGGATCTGGGGCAAAAATTGTGGATTGGTCCTGCTTTGAGCAGGGGGTTGGACTGGATGACCTCTGAGGTCCCTTCAAACCCTGGTATTCTATGATTCTGTGATACTAGAGGAAGGGGATTGGTTTTCTTCTCTCAACCCACGAGCTGTCTGCTTCCATATAACTATACACCCATCACAGAGGAAATGCCTGTGACTCATCATAGGCCAAGATCATTTCTAATACTGAGTAGTAGCCTATCCTTTGCCCCAAGGGTATGTTGAAAGGTTCTAGCAGTGGCTCCCTTTCGGCAGGAAATAATACTAGTCTTCCTGTACCTCTGATGACTGGCTACTCCTGGGCTACTCTTTTGAGGTGCTGTTATCATCCACCCAGAAGGCCCTCGCTCTGTTTCAGGAGTTGGACCTACAGTTGAACATAAAAAAGAAAAAAAAATCTGTGCTGGTAATGGTAGAAAGGGTACTGTTTTTAGGGGTGTCCCTGGACTCACTGACAGAGTGTACCTCCCTTTAGACAATTTGTGACCTTGTCAGGTCTGATAGGGAGAATTCATGGAAGCCATCTGGGCCATGATTAAGAATTGTCTTAAACACTTGGGTCATATGTCAGCTTGTACCTTTGTGACCAATCACGCAAGTCTGCGACACTGCTGCTTCCAGAGTTGTCTCAAAACTACCTACTCTCTTACACCTTAGATGAGCTGGTGATGGTCCCCTTGCACGTAAAGAACTCCCTAGAATGATGGAGGGAGAACATTTGTGCAGACGTCCCTTTCTCTTGCCCAACCCCATCAGTGACTAACAACCGACGCATCCCTGTGAGGGTGGGGAACCTGCCTCAGCACCCTCACAGTTCAGGGTAGATGGACAGCTCGCAAAACAAATCTCCGCATCAACCTGTTGGAGCTCAGGGCAATCAGAAACTCGCTCCTTCATTTCCTGCCCCTCATCTATGTCAAAGCAGACATGGTCATGACAGACAATATGTCCTGCATGTCCTACATCAACAAGCAGGGAGGAACAAGATCCCCCTCGTTTTGCGCCGAAGCCATAAAGTTTTGGAACTGGTATATATCCCATTGTATCCAGGTTTCAGCAGTCTACCTCCCTGGCTTCCAGAACACCACTTCAGATGCCTTCACCAGACCCTTCTCCCACGACTGCAAATGGGAGCGGACACTCAGCATATTCCAGAGATGGGGACTGCCACAGAGTGATCTTTTTGCCACCTCTGCGAACAGGAAGGGTTCTGTCTTCTGTTCAAGGGTGGGTGCGAGGAGAGTTTGGTCACTGCTGTGTGGGGGATGCCTTCCTTCTACCATGGAAGAAGTATTCTGTTCTATGTCTTTTCCCCAGGATCCTTAATTGTAAGGGAGGTGAACAAGATCAGGTGGGACATGGCCAGAGTTACCGTCATAGTACCGACTTGGCCTAGGCAAGTGTGGTACCCATACCTTCTTCAACTCTGTGTCCAGCCATTGATGGAGATCATGACCATTTATTTATTTATGAAGACAGCTTTCTTAGATACCATCACGTCAGTCCACATGGTCGAGGAGATTGGCACCTTTATGGCAGATCCCCCCTTTACTATGTTCTTTAATGACAAGGTCACTTTACATCCACATTCTAGATTTCTTTCAAAGGTTTCATCGGATTTTCATCTTAACCAATCTACTCATCTACCAGTATTTTTTCTGAAACTGCATATTTTCTCAACAGGAATTCTATTTCCATACCCTGGACGTCAGAAGGGCCTTCTACTTGTATAGGACTAAGCAGTTTAGGAGCTTACCTAAATTCTCTGTTCCCTTTGGGGGCTCCTCTCTCTACTCAAAGATTTTCTAAATGGAAATCGTGTTGTTGTATCTATACCTATTATGAGTCTGCAGGTGCTCAGCCCGTGCCCCCCTCCGAGGGTGGGAGCACATTGAACCGATTCATAGACAGTATCCACAGTATTTTTGAAGAATGTTCCAGTATCTGAGATATGTATAGCTGCTACTTGGACCTCAGCCCACACGTTTTGAAAGCATTATGCTCTGCTCCGTGCCATCAGATCCGACGTGGCTCTGCAGTGCTGTCTTCAGTTCTGGACACTGTTCCGAAGCTCCCTCCTCCTTCTGGGAGTTGTCTGGAGTGGAGCACCCATAGGGATGCTACTCAAAGAACAAGGAAATGTTACTCACCCTGTGTAATAACTGTACTTTAGTTCTTTGAGATGTATATCCCTATGGGTGCTTCACTATCCATCCTCCTTCCCCTTTGCTGCGGTTGTTCCCTAGGGAATGACTGGGTAGAGAAGGCACTGAGGGCAATTCACCTGCGCACTCCTATATAGCCTCGGTGTCAGACACAAGAAGGCATAGGGTGCATGTGCGGGCCAAACGGACACTGCTAGTTAAAAATCCTTGATCGATGGCTCGAGAGATGCATGCGCACCTGAAGTGGGGCACCCTAGGGACACTAGTCGAAGAGCCACATTACTGCACAAGGTGACATTTCTTTTTCCCCTGGTGTGTTTATAAAACAAAGAAACACAAAAAAATCCTTCTTGCCTCAGCCCTCCTCCATCCCCCACCAAAAATTCCCTTACACCACATCCCTTTTGACTGAGTAGAGTGATATTATCACCTCCATGCTATGCTTCTGTTAACACAACCTAACATTGCATTTGCTTTTTTTGCAACAGCATGGCGTTGCTGACTCCTGTTTAGGTGGTGACTCAGCACAGATCCCAGATCGCTGCCAGGCCAATTATTTCCACATGCCGTATCTGCCTAACACCTTCCATTAGAAGACCCTGTTTTTCTACTGCTTATAACTCAGCACAAACTGTTCAAGTTTGGCAGAAATTTTCCAAGCCAGATGTCAACCTCAGGCTGATTTTCAGCAAAAACACTTCTGCCCTTTCTGATAATGAGGTTAGAGAAAATTTTGTTGTTTTGGCCATGTTAAAAATGCTTATAGTTGTTTCATAGAGCCCTCATAGCTTGAAGTAGGGACTTGAAATTCCTTTGGAGAAGAGAGGAACACCCTGAGATGAGGGAAGTGTCTTTTGTGTTCCTGTGAAAATGCACCCAAATCTGGCTCAGTAATAACCCTCTGAAAAATCACTATTTGCACATGCTCAGTAGAGGCTTCTTAAAATTTCTAAAGGTTCCATCAGTACTGAGCATGATCCATGCCAGGGCTGCAGGAGCTGAGCAGCATGTTCCCTGCAACTACTTTTCCTCATAGTTAAGGAGACTTTCTCTTTTGTGTTCTTAGTGATCCCACTTCCCCCCTTGCTGGCACCCAGGCAGTGTGGAGGAGAAAGAAACCTGACTCAAACAGTGAGGGGTGAGAGGCAGCGTGGGGTGTGTGTAACAGAAAGAGTCTGGGAACATTGGAGCAGGAGGACAGAAAACAGTAGGGTCTGTAGCCATTTGAGCCAATTTTCCGGAGGAACTTGGAATAGAACCCAGGATTTCAAGTTTCAGTGTTCTAGGTTTCAGAGTAGCGGCCGTGTTAGTCTGTATTTGCAAAAAGAACAGGAGTACTTGTGGCAGCTTAGAGACTAACAAATTTATTTGAGCATAAGCTTTCGTGAGCTACAGCTCACTTCATCGGATGCATTCAGTGGAAAATACAGTGGGGAGATTTATATACATAACAAACATGAAACAATGGGTGTTACCATACACACTGTAACGAGAGTGATCACTTAAGGTGAGCTGTTACCAGCAGGAGAGCGGGCTGTGGGGGGGGACATCTTTTGTAGTGATAATCAAGGTGGGCCATTTCCAGCAGTTTACAAGAACGTCTGAGGAACGGTGGGGGGTGGGGAATAAACATAGGGAAATAGTTTTACTTTGTGTAATGACCCATCCACTCCCTGTCTTTATTCAAGCCTAAGTTAATTGTATCCAGTTTGCAAATTAATTGCAATTCAGCAGTCTCTCGTTGGAGTCTGTTTTTGAAGTTTTTTTGTTGAAGAATTGCAACTTTTAGGTCTGTAATCGAGTGACCAAAGAGATTGAAGTGTTCTCCGACTGGTTTTTGAATGTTGTAATTCTTGACGTCTGATTTGTGTCCATTTATTCTTTTACTTAGAGACTGTCCGGTTTCGCCAGTGTACATGGCAGAGGGGCATTGCTGGCACATGATGGCATATATCACATTGGTAGATGTGCAGGTGAACGAGCCTCTGATAGTGTGGCTGATGTTATTAGGCCCTGTGATGGTGTACCCTGAATAGATATGTGGACACAGTTGGCAACGGGCTTTGTTGCAGGGATAGGTTCCTGGGTTAGTGGTTTTGTTGTGTGGTGCGTGGTTGCTGGTGAGTATTTGCTTCAGGTTGGGGGGCTGTCTGTAAGCAAGGACTGGCCTGTCTCCCAAGATCTGTGAGAGTGATGGATCGTTCTTTAGGATAGGTTGTAGATCCTTGATGTTGCGTTGGAGAGGTTTTAGTTGGGGGCTGAAGGTGACGGCTAGTGGCGTTCTGTTATTTTCTTTGTTAGGCCTGTCCTGTAGTAGGTGACTTCTGGGTACTCTTCTGGCTCTGTCAATCTGTTTCTTCACTTCAGCAGGTGGGTATTGTAGTTGTAAGAATGCTTGATAGAGATCTTGTAGGTGTTTGTCTCTGTCTGAGGTGTTGGATCAAATGCGGTTGTATCGTAGAGATTGGCTGTAGAGAATGGATTGTGTGGTGTGGTCTGGATGAAAGCTGGAGGCATGTAGGTAGGAATAGCGGTCAGTAGGTTTCCGATATAGGGTGGTGTTTCTGTGACCATCGCTTATTAGCACCGTAGTGTCCAGGAAGTGGATCTCTTGTGTGGACTGGTCCAGGCTGAGGTTGATGGTGGGTTGGAAATTGTTGAAATCATGGTGGAATTCCTCAAGGGCTTCTTTTCCATGGGTCCAGATGATGAAGATGTCATCAATGTAGCGCAAGTAGAGTAGGGGCATTAGGAAATGAGAGCTGAGGAAGTGTTGTTCTAAGTCAGCCATAAAAATGTTGGCATACTGTGGGGCCATGCGGGTACCCATAGCAGTGCCGCTGATTTGAAGGTATACATTGTCTCCAAATGTGAAAAAGTTGTGGGTGAGGACAAAATCACAAAGTTCAGCCACTAGGTTTGCCGTAACATTATCAGGGATACTGTTCCTGACGGCTTGTAGTCCATCTTTGTGTGGAATGTTGTTGTAGAGGGCTTCTACATCCATAGTGGCCAGGATGGCGTTTTCAGGAAGATCACCGATGGATTGTAGAATCATAGAATCATAGAATCATAGAATATAAGGGTTGGAAGGGACCCCAGAAGGTCATCTAGTCCAACCCCCTGCTCGAAGCAGGACCAATTCCCAGTTAAATCATCCCAGCCAGGGCTTTGTCAAGCCTGACCTTAAAAACCTCTAAGGAAGGAGATTCTACCACCTCCCTAGGTGACGCATTCCAGTGTTTCACCACCCTCTTAGTGAAAAAGTTTTTCCTAATATCCAATCTAAACCTCCCCCACTGCAGCTTGAGACCATTACTCCTCGTTCTGTCATCTGCTACCATTGAGAACAGTCTAGAGCCATCCTCTTTGGAACCCCCTTTCAGGTAGTTGAAAGCAGCTATCAAATCCCCCCCTCATTCTTCTCTTCTGCAGGCTAAACAATCCCAGCTCCCTCAGCCTCTCCTCATAACTCATGTGTTCCAGACCCCTAATCATTTTTGTTGCCCTTCGCTGGACTCTCTCCAATTTATCCACATCCTTCTTGAAGTGTGGGGCCCAAAACTGGACACAGTACTCCAGATGAGGCCTCACCAATGTCGAATAGAGGGGAACGATCACGTCCCTCGATCTGCTCGCTATGCCCCTACTTATGCATCCCAAAATGCCATTGGCCTTCTTGGCAACAAGGGCACACTGCTGACTCATATCCAGCTTCTCGTCCACTGTCGCCCCTAGGTCCTTTTCCGCAGAACTGCTGCCTAGCCATTCGGTCCCTAGTCTGTAGCTGTGCATTGGGTTCTTCCGTCCTAAGTGCAGGACCCTGCACTTATCCTTATTGAACCTCATCCTTGTAGTTTCCTCAGGAAGTCAGTGGTGACTCAAAGATAGCTGGGAGTGCTGGTAGCGTAGGGCCTGAGGAGGGAGTCTACATAGCCAGACAATCCTGCTGCCAGGGTGCCAATGCCTGAGATGATGCGGCGTCCAGGATTTCCAGGTTTATGGATCTTGGGTAGCAGATAAAATACTCCAGGTCGGAGTTCCAGGGGTGTGTCTGTGTGGATTTGTTCTTGTGCCTTTTCAGCGAGTTTCTTGAGCAAATGGTGTAGTTTCTTTTGGTAACCCTCAGTGGGATCAGAGGGTAATGGCGTGTAGAAAGTGGTGTTGGAGAGCTGCCTAGGAGCCTCTTGTTCATATTCTGACCTATTCATGATGACGACAGCACCTCCTTTGTCAGCCTTTTTGATTATGATATCAGAGTTGTTTCTGAGGCTGTGGATGGCATTGTGTTCTGCACGGCTGAGGTTATGGGGCAAGTGATGTTGCTTTTCCACAATTTCAGCCCATGCACATCGGCGGAAGCACTCTATGTAGAAGTCCAGTCTGTTGTTTGAACCCACTGGCAACATTGTGTCTAATCCACTTAGATGACTTTTTCATGTCGAGGATAATGGCATACTACTCCTACCAGTTACTCCTTTAACTCAAATGACAGCTCTGTTCTGTGTGCATCTGAAGTTCTTACTCTGATGTGCACCAATGTGTGGGCCAGGATTGTGCCACATGATGGAATTTCTGTGGGATTTTTTGTTTTTGTATTTGTTTTTAGTTTGCTTTTTAAAAAACTGAACACTGACTGAGCCATTAGTTCCGTGTACAAAATAGTAAGTGATCATGTCATTAAAGACTGTGTCGTCATAATGCATGTGCACAAGGGGGCTAAAATGAGATGACACAAGAAGCCTTAATTCTGGAATTTCCTAACATTTGAGTGCTTGACTTTGCCGTCTTAATGTTCTTTCAATATAGTTTTTAATGTAAATTTTTTTGGTTACCTCTCCCCTGTTATGTTTACAGTATTGTCTTCAGATATTTGATCAGTGTCTTGTAAACAATTCTTGTTTCTGTTTTCTTCTTTTTTAGAGTAATTGTAATCTGTTGCCACTAGTATGATGATGTTTTAGGATTTGCCATCTTCCCTCCATACTGGTGGATTTCCTTACTTTTTCATTCTACTATGCTTTCCAGATTTCTTAATTTCTGCAGATTTGTTTTACTTAAATCTAGCATCCATGTACTGCTGCGTTTTTGAAACCTATCCCGTTATTATTCTGAACTTAGGTGGTTCATAGTGACTGTTACCAAGAGTCCTGTTACTTTCACATTGTACTACTTTACTTCCCTATTGTTAGGTAGCTGATCCAGGGTGGCTTCTTCTTTGGTTGCAATCACTATTTTCTGGATTATACATCCCCTAGTTAATATGTTAGGAACTTGTGCAGTATGAATGTTTGCCTATACAGTATTTGTTTCCCAGCAGATCTGGGGAGATAACATTGTGCTGAAAATATTAATTCTGTGGTTTTGAGTACACTAAGAGTTGGCCCAGGAATGTTTTGTTTTCCTTTTATGGAATTGGACAAGCCAAAAAGATACTGTTTCTGAATTCCCCACCTCCATTTCTGTGTACCAGAAAGAGTTGTAGAAAAACAACATCTGTTTTATTTGTATGATTCTTCTATTTTGAAAATAAAAATTTGCTTCATATTTTTTAAAATAACTTTTAAGAGAATAAATTTGAGAGAGGGAGAATGTGCTTAGAGAATATTAAAGACAGTTTGGATGGAATGGCAGATTCCTTTTCTGTATCACCATTTTGTTTCTCTTGATGGAAGAACAACAAAATGGCGGCTCTCATTTTTGCTTGGTAAGTATATTTCTGAATAAATGCTGTGGATGAAGATGTGATCAATCTATATAGGAGCAGAGCAGTGTTTCCTTCATGTCTTTATTAGATTTTTGTGAGTTTTCCCGTGCTGGGTCATACATGCAGTGCAACCTCATAAATGTAGCAGTGGAATTTTTTCCTCTGAATTGTGTGCCTCAAGCACACTCTAACTACATTGTAAACGCTGAATGGGAAAATTGCAGAAAACCTGCAGAACTGAATTTGAGTCAAACTGGAGGTTCAGAGAATGGTATTTAGCTTCGATTAGAGCCATAGTTTAAACAAAGCAATGAGGCTGGGAGGGAAGGGGAGGAGAAGGAAGCACAGTGAAGCAGGGAGGTTAATTCTAGGATTGACAAACTAGAGAGACCCTGAGAACGTAAAGCTGTAGTATTTAGAAATCAGACTCCAAAAGGTTTTCTGTGAAGTGTCTCAGTGTTTTAAAGAGTGAATATACTATCAGCAGGAGTTACTCCTCTCCACAGGAAGAGGGGAGAGAATGTGGATATGGAAATTAAAGGTGTTTAGGAGAGAGAGTGGAAATCATTATTCATTGACTCCTAAATGGGAGCTCCTCTGCATGGAAATATGTGGAGCAGTTAGAAAGAGAGAATGGAAAGGGAGTGAGCCCAAGAAACTGAACAGCTGGTTCTTGTAGCCTCCAAAGTGTGTTGCGCTCTGCTTTGAGAAGAGCCTGCTCTGTGCTTTTTCGGTCTGGCATAAAATTAATTAAATGAGGCTTTACAAATATGGAAATCTTCTTATTCTTAGGAGTTTTTTTTTAAATACAGTAATTTACCATAAACGGTTCAGTATTCGAGGCATGAGGGGAAAGATGGGTTGGTCTGTAAGGACATGGGCCATCCTCTTCATCAGCGTCCTGCACTTAGGACGGAAGAATCTCATGCACTGCTACAGACTAGGGACCGAGTGGCTCGGCAGCTCTGCAGAAAAGGACATAGGGGTTATGATGGACGAGAAGCTGGATTTGAGTCAACAGTGTTCCCTTGTTGCCAAGAAGGCCAATGGCATTTTGGGGTGTATAAGTAGGGGCATTGCCAGCAGATTGAGGGATGTGATCGTTCCCCTCTATTCGACATTGGTGAGGCCTCATCTGGAGTACTGTGTCCAGTTTTGGGCCCCACGCTACAAGAAGGATGTGGAAAAATTGGAAAGAGTTCAGCAAAGGGCAACAAAAATGATTAGGGGACTGGAGCACATGATTTATGAGGAGAGGCTGAGGGAACTGGGATTGTTTAGTCTGTAGAAGAGAAGAATGAGGGGGGATTTGATAGCTGCTTTTAACTACCTGAAAGGTGGATCCAAAGAGGATGGCTCTAGACTGTTCTCAGTGGTAGCAGATGACAGAATGAGGAGTAATGGTCTCAAGTTGCAGTGGGGGAGGTTTAGGTTGGATATTAGGAAAAACTTTTTCACTAGGAGGGTGGTGAAGCATTTGGAATGGGTTACCTAGGGAGGTGGTGGAGGAATCTCCTTCCTTAGAGGTTTTTAAGGTCAGGGTAGATGACCTCCTGAGGTCCCTTCCAACCCTGATATTCTATGATTCTATGATTAACATGTTGGCTCTAGTTTCTTGTAGACAAACAGGGTAAGGGAACAAGGGCCTGGTAGGTATCTCATTTCCTTTCCCACACTCCTCTGATCAGGTGAAAGTGCTGTTTGGCCTGGAAGTGGAGAGTTTTCCCTTTCTGCTGTTCTCTACAGTGCTGTACATATATGGGGTAACAGCTACTATCCTGTGCTTAAGTGTGTCATGCCAATAATAGCATTAAGGTTTCACATCTGAACAAGGGGTGTTACAGAGGGACCTAGACAAATTGGAGGATTGGGCCAAAAGAAATCTGATGAGGTTCAATAAGGATAAGTGCAGGGTCCTGCACTTAGGACGGAAGAACCCAATGCACAGCTACAGACTAGGGACCGAATGGCTAGGCAGCAGTTCTGCGGAAAAGGACCTAGGGGTGACAGTGGACGAGAAGCTGGATATGAGTCAGCAGTGTGCCCTTGTTGCCAAGAAGGCCAATGTCATTTTGGGATGTATAAGTAGGGGCATAGCGAGCAGATCGATGGACGTGATCGTCCCCCTCTATTCGACATTGGTGAGGCCTCATCTGGAGTACTGTGTCCAGTTTTGGGCCCCACACTACAAGAAGGATGTGGATAAATTGGAGAGAGTCCAGCGAAGGGCAACAAAAATGATTAGGGGTCTGGAACACATGAGTTATGAGGAGAGGCTGAGGGAACTGGGATTGTTTAGTCTGCAGAAGAGAAGAATGAGGGGGGATTTGATAGCTGCTTTCAACTACCTGAGAGGTGGTTCCAAAGAGGATGGTTCTAGACTATTCTCAGTGGTGGAAGAGGACAGGACAAGGAGTAATGGTCTCAAGTTGCAGTGGGGGAGGTTTAGGTTGGATATTAGGAAAAACTTTTTCACTGGGAGGGTGGTGAAACACTGGAATGCGTTACCTAGGGAGGTGGTGGAATCTCCTTCCTTAGAAGTTTTTAAGGTCAGGCTTGACAAAGCCCTGGCTGGGATGATTTAATTGGGTATGGGTCCTGCTTTTGAGCAGGGGGTTGGACTAGATGACCTCCTGAGGTCCCTTCCAACCCTGATATTCTATGATTCTATGGTTTTGTTGTGTTTAATTATTAATTAGGTCAAATTCTCCAAAATTAGACTTTGCTGGTGAGAAATGGCCTGTCATCATGCATTTTCACAGTCTTTCACTGGAAAGCAACTCTGGGGCTGTGTCAAGAGCCCCACCTGACACCCCAAACTTTCTCTCTCCCATCAAAGATTGTTTTAAAATTGTTTCCATTATCCCAATTTCCTTTCCTCCACCCCTTTCAAATCTTGCAGTAAACCCCTGTAGATTCTGCTTAGATAGGCAATTAAGCTAACAACATAATTGTATCCCTTAATGCTCATTTTAACTGGTGTAGGGGAGAAACAAAGGGAAAAAGCAACATATCTAGACACAAAACCTTTCTTATAATTTCAAGATATTTTGATACCTCTTTGTTAATTTGCAAAGAGGTTGAGATTGGTTCACTGATGGCAGTGAGTAAGCCTTGGGGTCACCATTGCAGGTTGCAGGAAGTTTGTCTTCTAAATGTCCTTTTTCAAAACCCTTTTTAGGTTACGAACTCAGGGGAATCTCAGGAGACTAGAGTACGTCCACTTAATATTGCAATGTAGTGGCTGCCTAGCTGTGGTATGATAGGTTTTTCTTTTTTTAGTACCTCGGCAGTTATTCACAAGAGACCAATATGCTGAGTCCACAAACTGCCTTCTTACTATATGTATGAGGGGAGAAAGTAGAGCATTGGAAAATAATGTTGATGGCGAATTATGGTACTGAGTCAACCACGTTAGTGAAGCTCCTTTACTGTCTATGCAGAGCAAGACTCAAAAGAGAATCAGAGCAAATGCTCTGATGACAATGAGCATTGTCATTTTCATTCCATGTATGGTTTGTACAGAGCTAATCACACTAAGATCACACCCACAAAAATCAATTTGATAGGCACAAAAATGTATGAAGATACTTGTAGCTATAAGGTAACAAAATTCTTCACCATCATCTCACTTTTTGTTGAATCAAAGCATTCGTGGAGAGCTTGCTAAGAACTAGGCAATGCACTTTGACATGGCAGTGATTATAGTCATAATTTTAAAAAATCATAATCATTTTTAGTATTTCTTGTTCATTCAGAAAAGGTTAGAACACAGGATTGAAATGCAGGATACTTGAGCCCTGATCCTACACTCTGAGCCACGCAGGCAGCTCCTTGCACCTTTGTGGAGTTTACTAAGTGTATTGATCATATTGTAGGATTAGGACCTTAGAATCTAATCCTGTTCCTAGTATGGACTCATTTGATCACTTAATGTCTTTTTGACTGTTTTTCTCTCTGTATAAAATGGTTATAATAATATATCATTAGGAGGCAGTAGTAGTGAACATTTGTGGAATGCTTTGGAATTCTGTCATTATAGGCACTATAGAAGTGAAAGATATATTATTCATTGAACAATATGGGCTCTGAGTTCTTTTAAATTCCCATAGGTACAAATAGTGTATGTGGTTTAATGTATAAAACCTCTTTACTGTGTATTTCAAAGGTGTTGAATTCAAATCCTGTTGAAGGTTGCATTCTAAACCTCTTCTATTTAGAACGGTGCTACATCTTGCAAAAAACATTTTAAATCCTTTTTGATGAAGTCATATAGCCATCATTTTCCAGAGAGGCGGCCAAATAAATGCTTAGGAGAATGCGTGCCTAAGTGTCTGCAGCATCCAGAGGGTTAAATCTGTTTTTCATTAAATTTTGCATAAAGCTGGTTTGTGCCCAGGAGCTTATATGTTCTGTGCATCCGCCTCCCCCACATGTGAACAATTTGGTTTTAATTCTCTAGAAATTTTGGTCCAGTTTTTCCAAAGAGTCTAACATCCACTTGTTTTTCAGTGGGAGCTACTGGTTGCTGAGCTCTTTGGAAAATTATAATGAAAATTATGTAGGCTTTTATGGTATTCATGGCAGTGAATTAGTTGCCACGTGTCAGGGAGCTGATTTTTAGCCCTAAATTTCTTATCACTTTTATTAGAGCTGTGATTTCTATTAAAATTTCTGTAAACTTTTTTGCATCAGTGCACTCATTAATTCACTCATGCATCGGTGCCATTCATTAATTTTCACTTCATTTGTAAAGTATAAAATACAATGGAACATTTTTTCATCTGAAACATTTCACTGAATGTAACTATTAAAAAGCCACAGTTTCAAAAAACACCCCCCCCCCAATTAGCTATTTTAAGGCCCCATTCCTGCAAAAATGTACACATATGCTTAACTTTATTGAACTAGGGGTACTACTCACACATGTGAAGTTACACTAGGGTGACCAGACAGCAAATGTGAAAAATCAGGACGGGGTTTAGGGGTATATAAGGAAAAGACCCAAAAATCGGGACTGTCCCTATAAAATCGGGATATCTGGTCACCCTAAGTTACACATATACCTGAGTTTGCAGGATTAGGGCCTAATGGTCAGGTTTAAATAAGGGCTTGTCTAGATGATGAAGAGTTAGCATGGAGCAAGCGGGGGTGTAAATCTACAGTTTGCATTAATGTGCCATGCACTAACTGTTCCAGTGCAGATTGACCAAACGGAGGTCAGTGCTCACTAGAGTGCTTTTAGTGTGCATTAGCAGGGTCCAGGTGGCCAGTTAGTGCATGGCAGGCTCATATGCTCTAGATTGACACTCCAGCTTGTCACACACCAGCTCTCCATCTGGACAAGTCCTAAGATATAGTTAGGGACAACTTAGTCATTCAGCCTCTGTTCAGAGATTGCGCATGTGCATCGCACAATTGAATCCTCTTTCTACAGGATGGAAATTTACTTGGCTGAACTGTGCCAAAACCTTCCCTAGAGTAGCTTCTTCAAAGCTTTTGGTTCAGCCCAAAGGTGGGTTTTGCTCATTCTGTCTTGTTTTACGGGACTGTTTAAATGTCTAACCCTTTTCTGTTGTGGCTGTTTCCTCATATGTAAAGGGTTTTTTGATTTGATTTATTTTTTCTTTAGGGCACAGAAGAAATGCTATATTCTGTAGGCGCGTTTCTTGTTGGAAAAGGTGTATTATGGCCACTCTAAGGAGTGTAACCAGAATTCATATTGGGATGGAGAGATGGGATGGATCTGTGTTGCAGATACCAATTGTTTTTGTTATCTGTGAAAAAAAATTAAAATGATTTGACCTTAGTTAAATAATTACAGATGTCAGTAATTGGAGAAGGGTCCTGCTTTTACTTTGCTTTTTGGTTTACAGATTGATTTTACTAGCTACAGGGCCAGATTTTCTAACTTTGTAAGGTGCCAGTCTTCCAATGAGATGGCGGACTTGAGCTCCCTTTGCCCACGCGTTTGTGGACTGTCCAGGTGGAAGTAGTAAATGGTAACTAGTACAAATCCTTCTCAAAAAGAGCTAAGGATAACTTGTTGTCGTGGCCACCACTGACCTTTCAGTAAAGCCAGTGATGTCCCAGGCTGTGCAAGGGCTGTTAAACAGTACACAAGGGTTGCTGTGTTTGCACAACCAGTCACTGTCTTGACCATTGTCAATGCCCAGATACCACAGTTATGGGGGAGACAGTAAATCCCTAGACAGGGAGATACTTAAAAATTATTTTGTGTCTGAAGTCTGAAACAAGTTTTGCCACACTGCATCACTAAGGCTCTCCCCCACCAGCACCAGAGAGCACCATTCGGGTTCATAGAGTTCCTCTCTGTGGGTTATTCAGTCATTGACTGCTCTACGCAAACCACCAACAAGGATACTGCCAAGTAGTGCCATTTGTAGCAGTGGCTTTGTGAACTGGACATCCATTAACTGGGATAAAAACTGAGGCCTCTTAATTAACTTCATGTAGGCCAACAAATAGCCACGAGAGTGTAAGAATTTTTAATCTCTGCTGAACTGGGCCAGGCTGAAACTAGTAAATTAGAAATCAAAGACTCCCTATCTCATTCCTGATCCTTTGAGACATCCAGTCTTCCACTATCTGTATTTTCATACTGGGAAATTCTAAATGAGCTGTGCTGTTCAGAGACAGAGTCAGTCTTCATGGTTGGCAAAGGCGTACATACTAATTAAAGGATGTTGGTACATTGCTTCAAAAACTACCTCTGGGCAAGTCAATGAAGGAAGTAGATGGAGTAAGATTTTTTTCTCCTCCAGAATTTCGCTTTTTGAAATAACGTCTGTCATGTGACTCAGCAAGTGCATGAGGGGACAGTGTTTTTACTGTATATAATTTATTGCAAAATCCTGATCACTTAATTTCCAAATCCTCTTCAGAATCATAAAGGCATTTGGCTTCCAGTACTTTTGATCACAGGACCTTTAAAAAGTCACGTGTAGAAGACAGTTGTTAGGCTTAGGAGGTTTGCAAGAGGTTCAGTAGAGTAAATTTATTAGACACTGTTGCACAGTCGAGGCCCAAAATTTGTCCTTTCTGAAAACTTATTTTGATGAAGTGCACTGTGTTCTTTGGCTACTAATTACCTTTAAAAAATCCACTTCTGCAGCCAAAAAATTAAAGAACACAAATAACTATTCTTTGTGTAGACCGCAGTGTACAATAACCGAAGCAATGTGAATGATCATCTCTTCCTTCTGCCGGCAGTGCAACATTACTGAGTGGACAAACACTATTCTCCCCGGGCACAGCTTCATGAAGGTGAATACTTAGGGCCAGAATTAAGTACAATATATAATAATATATATAACATATATCTCTTTCTTGACTCCTTTTCTTGTTTGCCTGGGCTTGGAGGTGCCCAGGATTCTTTGTTACTTCTTCCAGTCTATAGTCTGGGTTTGTAGGTCTTCCAGTCCTTTTCTCTTCAGACTTCTCTTGACAGAATCTTTCCACCAGATCTTCAGTCTTCCACATCCTTTCTTGCTATCCCTGTCCTCTCAGGCTTTCTTTTCTGATTGTTCTTCTCCCATTCTTTTCACATGTCTAGCTCACCTCAAATGTGCGCTCTCCAGACTGAGAGCCCCAAGTTCATCTTCCCCCTAATTTCTTCCTTGTGCACTCTGTCTACCTTCCACTTGCTGGACATTCTCCTCAATATATTATTTTCTATTACATGTGCACTACAAACCTGATTAAGGCTAATGAAGAATGACTGGTGGGAGCAGAAGGCTTTAGAACTGCAGGAAACAGCTGACTAGCATGACATGAAGGCCTTCTACAAAGGTATCCGTGCTATGTATGGCCCATAATCCAGTGGTACAGCCCCTGTCCTCACAGCTGATAGTAACTGGCTGCTCACAGACAAAGGCAATATTTTCTTTCACTGGGCAGAGCACTGATAGTCTCCTGAACTGTCAATCCACTATGACTGATGAAGTTATTGACTGACTCTTGCAACGTCCTGTCCTGGAGGAGCTGTCCATGAACCTGTCTTTGGAGGAGATTACTAAGGCCATCAAGCAGCTGTACATGGGCATGTCTTCAGGCTGAACTGTACAAATGTGGAGGTGCTCACTGGGTCAGAAACTCATCAGTCTTTTCAAGACTTTGTGGGAACAGCGTCCTGTGCCCCAGGAGTATAAGGATGCTTTCATAGTCCATGCATACAAATAGAAGAGTATATCTACCTGTGCCAACCATTGCAGAATCTCACTGTTTTCTATAGCAGGGAAGATCCTTGCACAGTCCTCAACAGGCTTGTCTCTCAGCTGGTGGACTTGGTGTATCCAGAGTCACTGTGTGGCTTTTGTGCTGGGTGGGGCAGCGTGGATGTGATTTTTTTTTAATTTTTATTTTTTTTGCAGCCCAACAAATACAAGAGAAGGCTCATGAACAGAACAAGGGTCTGTACATGTTTTTGTTGATATGACCAAGGCCTTTGACATGGTGAATCACAAGGACCTGTGAAAACTCCCTCATAAATTTGGCTGCCCAGAGAAGATGATTGTTGTCATCCACTCAGTTCATGGTGGCATGATGGCCAGGATGGTGGAGCGTGGTGATTCATCAGAAGCCTTCCGTGTCACCAATGGCACCGAACAAGGATGAGTCGTGGCTCTTTGCCATTGTCTTTTCAGCCATGCTCTTGTTGGCATTCCAGGATTTTGACAGAGGCATACCCATCTAGTTTAGATTGCACAGGGGTCTGTTCAGTCGATGGTGACTCAGGGTGCGCACCAAGGTAATCAAATAGCATTTAAGAGAGCTCCTGTTTGCTGACGAATGTGCCCTGATTGTATACACGCTTGAGGATGTTCAGCTTGTTGTGGAGCTATGCCTCAAAATGTTTTGGTTTTACCATCAGCCTGAAAAAGATGGAGGTCATTCACCAAGCAGCACCAGACTGCCGGCATCATGAGCACCATGATTTCATTGTCATAATCGACAAGACACCTGTCAACTCGGTTAGGAAATTCTGCTACATGGGTAGCACACTTTCCAGTAACGCCATCGTGGATGATGAGATCATTCAGTGCCTGGCAAAGACCAGCTTGGCATTTGGCAGTTTCCCACGTAGGCTCTGGAGGGAGTGTGGAGTCTACCTCAGAACCAAGATAAAAATCCATCACGCTATTGTACTCACCTCACTCCTTTACAGCTGCGAGAGATGGACGCTCTACTGATACTACATCAAACACCTGGGGAACTTCCAGTTTCGCTGCCTAAGATCCATCTGCAACATCAAGGGGCAGGACAGGATCCCCAGCACTGAAGTCCTTGAGAGGTGCCAAATCTCTGGCATGGAGAACATGGTCATCAGGGCTCAGCTTCACTGGGTCAGACATGTGGTCCACATGGAGGTTTCCTTTATACCAAAAGTGGTGCTCTACAGCTAGCTGAACATGAGAACCTGCTCTAAGGGTCAACCCATACTTAGATATAAAGACACCTTGAAGGCCAATGTCAAAGCATGCAAGGTAGACACTAAAACCTAGGAACTTGTTGCACTGCACTGACCTAGATGGAGAGGTGTGTTTCATCAGTCCCTGTCCCTATTGAGGAGTCGCATGTGTGAGGTCTCTGCAGGAGAAGAGAACATGTTGGGAAGCCAATGCCTCAAATCCTCCCCATAATAGCAACTATACTTGCAAAACATTCTGCTGCATTTGCAAATCCAGGATCGTTTTTGCTTGCCATGTGAGAAGCCATAAAAACTAATAAACCCAGAACTTAAGTCAACACCAGCTGAACACTCATCTGTCGAAGCAATGGGAGAATCCAACAACATTGCATGTATCTTCTTTTTTTCCATCTTCGTAAGACCTGCTTTTTCCAAACCATTGAGCTGGCAGGGATAAATGCATGAAGGGTATGCAATTTTCCTTTCTGTTTGTTGCAAAAGTACCAGTATCACAGAACTGTTGCCACCTTTTTCACTGTTGCCTATGCCTTCTTTTCAGTTCTCCAGATCTCTCTCCAATGGCACTAAACGTTCTTCCCAAGTAGACAATTTTTTTCTTCTAATTCTGCTTCTCTTCTGAAACTTCAGACAACAGCTCTTCTTCCAATTTTCTTTCTTGTATAACTTCAGTTTTCTTTGAGTTACCTTCAAATCATGGTCTTCAAGTGCAGATGCCCACCTTGATACCATATTTACCCATTTCTCTTTGATGTCAGCCACAAGGGCCAGATAGTCAGCATACATTAGTTTTTGCCCTGTCTCTGCAGGGTTGGTTGTCCTACTAATTAACTCCATAACTGAGATGAAGAGAAGTGGATTCAGCACACTGCCTTATCTCAATCTAACCATCACCTCAAAACTCTCCTAAATTATATATATTGTTACCACTTTTGCTCTTGACCCTCGATACAGCTGCTCTATCATCTCCACTTTTTGATGTCCCCCTCTCACCTCATCTCAATAATCCAAACACCAGCTCCTGCTGAACCAAGTCATATGCTTTCTCAAGATCAATAAATACTACATAGCAGTTACGTCTTCCACTTATCATTCTGTCAAACATCTGTTTCATTGTAAATATTGCGTGAATAGTACTTCTTCCCTTCCTAAAGTCGTGTTGCTCTTTTTCTGTATTTGTCCGTCACCTTGCACCTCAACCTTGCCACCAGAACTTTAAGACTTTGAGAGGCTGACGTAGCAGGGTGACCCTGGATAGGAGTTTGGACCATTTGCAAAACTCTTACCCTTCCAAAGGGGCACAATCAATCCCATTCTCCAGTTTTCTGATATGCTTGTGTGATCTTAGCAAACACATAATATATAAAGCTATGTTACTCCAGTATCTCCAGCTACCTTGATCACATCAACAGTTATCTCATCTTCACCAGCTGCTTTACTATTCTTCATCTTATTTGATGCTGCTTCTATCTCTACAGAGATTGATACCTTTTGAGGCTTCCCTGTAATTATTGACAGTGCTTGCACTTACAACTCTCTCTCCTTATTTTAACACGTTTTGAAAATATTTTTTCCATTCTTCTACCACCTCTTTAGGGTAGTCACCACACAGTTCCCATCCATCACACATGAAAAGTTCTTTACTTCTTGTGTTTCGTTTCCTTTTTTTGCCAGCCCAAAAACCAATTTCCTACCGTCATCTTCCTCCACCTTTCTGTATGTTTCCTTTTCAGCCTCCATTCTTGTCTCAACAACTGCCTTGTTAGGCTCTTTTTGCCTCTTTGTATGCATGTTTGATTGTTGGATTATCACAACCTGCTGCCTCAAACTCTTTGAATATATATATCAAACAAAGCATGCGACCTCTTGGGACCCTGCATCCCATGCATCTTAGGGAGACATCCTATATCCCTTTTACGCAATGAGTAGTTAAGAGGCAACAAGTCACTGCTGGCCACCTCTTCCAGCAGTAGATCCAGAGGAAGAAACGTGGACTAATTTCATCTTCCTGCTAAGGTCCGTAGATCCATTATAATGGGTACGTCATCCTGTTTGCAGTTTGAGGGCAGCACCAGACCTGCCAGAGCATGACAACAGGTGAATGCCTTGTCCCCTTGAAGTTCCTCCAGTTTTATCTGCCTCCCATGTGGCCAGTGTCTCCCCCAGCCCTCCCTGTTGCAGAGCTTTGCAGAGGGAAATTTCAAACTGTATTCAAAGTTTTCAGACTAGTAGTTTGGTTCAACAATATGTCTGTCTAATTTCCAGCTGTGCCCCAAGGCTGCACTAGATTTCTGGGGAGATTGTCCCCTCAGCTCCACTCCCCTGATGAGGTGCTTGCAGCAGCTGGCGCCCCTGCAGAGGCAAAGGAAGGGTTTGTGTCTCCTGCACCCTCACACACTTCCCACTCCACTAGCAAGTGTCTCACTGGGGAGCTCCCCGGTCCTGTGGCAGAGAGCAGTTTCCTTCACAACCTGATCTAGGTGGGATTGCTCCAGTCACTGGAGCTCACACCAGCAACTGTGCCTCTGACTGTGAAACTCAGCTGCCTCCTTCCCCTCTGCTTCCCTGCAGGTCGCAGATGGAGGGCACTAGACATGGCTTGGATGCTGCCAGTGCCAGAGAGTGCAGTGAGGGGCCTTTGGGCCCATCTCCCTCCCCCTGCTGCCACTTTTATAACAGCCCCCTCCCCCTCAGATCCCACATTGAGATCTCCAGGGAAACTCAGACCCATCAGAGCCACATGGATCCCATGCAGTAGAGAAGTATGGAGTTTCTGGGGAACCCATTCTTCAGCTTTGAAGCTAGACAAATTCAGACTATGAATAAGGTTCAGTTTCTTAACCGTGAAGGTAATTATCCACTGGAACAATTTATTATGGGTTGTGGTGGACCAAAACTGTATTTTTCTGTGAATAAACTATTCATCTGAAAAATGTCACCCAACTGTATTGATGAATCACTGTTAGATACAGGGGAGATGATCATGAGGTCACAGACACAGGTTTTAGCCGCATATGGAGAATCAGCAGCAGAAACAGCTGAGCAGCAAAAATCCTGTGTTCACGCACATGTCTTTCGAAACAAGGAGGAAAAAACACACCCGCAGAACTGTTTGGTTTTTCAAGAGAGTGGCAGCAGATTTAAAATTTACCTAGTAACATTTTTTCTTTTTGCTGTTCCTTCATTTTTTCCAAATGACATCAGCTCTGAAGGGAACAGGCAAATCCATCCTTCCTTGCTGTCAGAGAGCCTCTGAATTTTTTTGTTTTTAAATCTCAGAGGTTTTTTTGTTTATTTATATCTACTTGGAGAGTTGATCTTGTGATATTTATAGTGTTTGCGGTTGGCTGGCCAGGAGTTATTTTGCAATAAGAATTTCTAAGATTTCTACTCTCAGCCTGTCTGGCTTTTTCCCCAACCTTTTCTTTTTCCTTTGTTTTTTTTCTTTTTCTCTTTGGTAGTCTTTCTTAGACCATATTCTTTCCCTCTGTAATTATTGGGCCTTTTTAAGTTTGAAAAAAAAAAAGTCCTGCTTTATGTGCCTCCCCTCCCCCGACCTTCGTCTGTGAGGATCTGTTCCAAATTGAACCTACCATTGTTCCACACTATTGATAAAACCAAACAAACAAAAAAGAGAGCGAGAAAGCAACATTCTCTAGTTAAACTTCCATTGTTAAAGGTTTGTTTAGTTTCTCTCTGTTAGCCCATTTCTAAACTCTTTAAGACAAGAAGACTCCTTTAACGTGGAAACCTCTGCAGACATACTGTACGCCCTTGTTTGGCAAGTGGGTCTGTGTTCCCGTATGCTTCAGTAGCCAAGGGGTATTGTGCTTCCTTGTGTTGCCTACTTTTGAACTTAGAGGCTGTAAAGCAAATCACATTTTTTTCTCTTCTCCACTCCTTGCAATGCCATCAATGTGAAAAATATTTAATGATTCTCACACTTTTGCTAACCCTTGTATCTCCAGGCTTAGCAGCCCTGTGGGGACTGGCACACGAATTCTCACTTACTTTGTTTTTCCATCTGCCAGTTACCTTTTTTGCATTGTGACTACATCCTGTTTAGTCCTGTGATCACGCTAGGCCATTCTTGCACTCCTTTAACTTAGCGCCATTTAATTGTGGTCCAACGTGCGTCCACAAAGTGGTAATTTCTCAAACCATGTAGGTTTTTAACTCTAGATATAAATTTCCTGCTTTGGATTTTCATGTTTGTCAAATATTTAGTTTTTCATTATCTACTTCTGATTTAAACTAAACAACAGAAATATTGTGTGTTTCTATAGTGGGGTGTTATGGAGGACCCCAAAGCACTTTCCAAATTTTTTAGAAATACAAAACAAAATAGGGATTGTGTGGCTCACCACTGAAATACAGCCACCTCTGGCATGAATTGAGGCAGCTGCTCTGCACTGCATGATGTGTTCTCCACAGATTTAAAGAGCAATCAAAGTTCTAGTTTTGTGAAGATTTCCTCAGGGAACTAGTTTATTACTGTTCCATGAAGTTCTGGTCAGTGGATCTGCTCCAGGTGGTGATGTATTACTTTAGATGG